>NC_090650.1:64193270-64886603 GCF_040937935.1 Hyperolius riggenbachi | reverse complement strand
CTCGGACTTAAATTCAGAATTTTCTGTGACTGTAATATCATCATTGACTACATATGAGTGAAGCTCCACCAGAGCTGCAAAGGTAGTCAGCACAACAGCAATGCCTACTGAAGTGGGCAACACCTCAGAAGGACTTGGGGGGCAGGAGACATCTCCTACAAGTTCTGCACCCTTTGGGAGGAACTCGGAGGTCTCCAGGACATCAGGCAAGACCTCAGGAACATTATTTTTCAAGTTTTCTAAGGAGGATTCTGAACTATCCATGTTACAGGGTAAAACTGGAACTTTATTTTGTGGACAGGGCATATGTCATAGGGAAGGTTCCACCAAAAACTGAGACTGAATTTCATCATCATGAGCGGAATGTACAGGAATATTTACTGGAACACACACTGACTCCCTAACTTTAATCTCACTGCACCCAGAATTCTGCGTAGCAGTCAAACTAGCTTGCAACTCCAGAACTGCAGAAAAACAGGTGAGTATAGTGGCAATACCTAGACGAGCCTCTAGGGACACTGCAGGAGACTCTAAACAAGGCCATATTAACTCATCCAGAGTACAGGGTGCAGAATCAGCATTTCCCTCGGAACAAGAAAGGGACTCACAAATGTCAGTGTGAGTGGAGAACATGTTTTCATTCATGGTACAGGGCAGATCCAGAGAAAGCTTCTCTAGGCAAAGCAAAGAGGCTTCAGCATCAGATTAGCAAAACCGAAGCGCTGTCTCACTCTTAGATTTGGCTAACCATGTCAAATCCGAGGAGTCAGAACGCAAAACTTGCGAATCAAAAATCGCTTTAGGTTGTGAAACTGACGCTTCCAAAGCGCAAACCTCCGCGATCTGCGGGGCAGACTGTAAGGCGTTCAGGACAGAAACACTGGAGCAACTGTCACCAGGCAACGGGCCCTTACAGGTGTGAACAGGGTGAGACAAAGATGCATCTGCAGTAGAAATAGCGACAACATCAGGAAAAACTTTATTAGACATATTAATTTTACTTTTGATGCTGCATAATTTAGGAATTTTCCCCATAGCAGGATCACAGATGGAAGATCTTAAGGATCTGTCTCTAAATGACAAGGGGTCCCACACATCCTTGAGAAAACTGGCACATTCATGCTGATCACAATCTGCAGGAACATCAGAGAAACAGGCATCAGATCGCACAGATTCAAACTGCACGCAGTCAGGGGAGAATCCTCCAGGATTCGCACAGGAATCAACCACAGTGGCACACCCACTCATTTCAGATCGCACAATGTCATGACTCACATGCTTTACCCCAGAAAGGCAGGAACAGTCATCAGACAAGGATGTCTCTTTATTGGAATCAATTGAGATGTGTGTGTGCAACTCATTCAAAATCATCTGCCACACACACATCACTGGATCCACAAAACACCTGTCACACTCATCGGAATCAATCAAAAGGTACATAGAATCGAGACAATCATTCAAGACACCTTCGCTTTTTGCGAGGTAAAAATCGCAAAAGGCTTTCCAATCAAAATCAAACTCCTCCATCAAGGCCCCGATTTCCCATGAGGCTAATGGAGGTTCAAACAAGCCAGTATCTAAGTAGCTCTCAAATGGGTTGGGGTCAGGTACATGCATAGACTCTTTTACTCCTTTAATATAGAAAATAATTCTGCCTATTAAAGGATCCACAAAAGCTTTGGATTGGAGCAAAAAAAACGGAGACTGAGAAACATCATTGTAAACATCATTATCATACTGAATGGTTTTGCACATTTCAGACTTGACAGAAATAACCTCTTTATTTGTGGTTGCTATGGGCAACAAATCTTTTGGCTGACAAACCAAATCAGCAGATTGGCCTGCAAGTACCAATTCATTAAAATATGGTAATGACACTGAAATGTTGCATAACCTAATCTGATCAGCATCATGCTCTGCAGGAAAAAACTCATAGAAATGACCTGGCAGGGGAATTCTAAGCTTACGAGAAAATACATGACTCAGAAATCTGCAAGGGTTATGTCTCAGATTCTTGTGTCTGGCATACTCATCAGCCCACATGAACAGATCCCCTTGGAAAAGATTGTAAGCAATCTGAGCACTCCAAGTGGAAATATTGGTGGCCTGAAATTCAGGATTTGCCAAGAATCTGGAACATTCTGATATAAACTCATCTCTGGTTTCAGAGTCCAGTATCTTAAACCTCTTAAAGATACAGGACCCATCTTTGACCAAATCGTACAAATCGGAAATTCCTTCTACACTGGGAATTTCGGTTTGGCTGGTCATACTTTAATGATTGTGGAATTCTCTCCGTGATCAGCGCACAAGACGTGCGCTGACACTGCGGAAATCCTCCACAAGCGTGTAATTTGAGGGAACCCAGCAAAAATTGCAATGCAACTGTAGAGGTAAATTCCTGTCGGCAGGTGGAGCTGTGGAGTGCAGAGGAACAGCTCCTCTGCCCTGCCACAGACGCAAGACAGGAATTGCACGAAGGGAAGAAACGCAGGGCAAGATAGCCCTGAAGGAGAGATAGCAAAGCGACAGAGGGTATGTGTGTGCACCAATCTAGTCACCAACCCGCGACAGTGCATACACAACCATGAAGAACAGGAGAGAAGGCAATCGCCAGAGATGGTGATTGCTAACAGCGACACAAGACTGAATAAGCACAGATGAGGAATGTATGTATGTCCACCAATCTAGCCGCCGCCCTGCGACGGCGGACACACAACAAAGGAAACCAAGTAAGAACGCAATCGCAAGAGAAGCGATTGCGAAAGAGAATGAGCACAGGGACAGATTGTATGTGTGTGCACCAAACTAGTCGCCAACCCGCGACGGTGCATACACAACAGCAGATATGAAATAAGAACGCAATCGCGAGAGAGGCGATTGCCAGAGGTGACACAAGGCTACAGCAAGGCAGAGTACGAGAGTAGCAAAGGCACAGCAAATCATACAATGAGAAGATAAGGAAAATAACAAACGCTAGCTAAACGCGAACACCGCACTCATTCGCAACAGTGCACGCGTTTATGCGTGGTCTCCGCGTGTTAAGCACAACAGAGACAAACACGCCTAACTAACCACCGACAGACAAACATGAAACAGAGGACGCGAGTGCTTGCTTAACGGTTACCTCACCGAGCCTCCAGCAAGCGTTCGTAGCAGACAAGACAGATACACGAAAACAGGATTAAGTGAGAGAGACGGATCCACAGCACTAGCGCAAGGCGAGTGCGATCCAGGCAAAACAGATTAGAGGAGATAGCTGGTAGCAACCACTGCTCCAGCTATACTCCAAGAACAAAGATCAGAATGACTTCCTGTCGACCACCGCTGGGACAGAACAATCGCAACAGACAAACAAAACAGATATGCAAACCTAACTGCACTAGGGAAACTGCCTAGTGCAGTTCCAGGAATTACTCTAGGCTAATCTTCAACAAAGAGCAAGGCTGACACTCCAGGCGAGTGTTACACAGGAACTAACTCTTATGACCAGCAAAGGACTCTGGGAAACATAGCTCTTTATACTGCCAGTCATCAAAGGAGGCAGGTAGGAGATTTGCATAATGAGTGTATGCAAATTCCCCAGCAGCAGAACAGACCAGAAACTTGTAATGGAAAAACAGGTCTCTCTTGCAGAGACCTGCTGCCCACAGACTAGGGGAATGGTCAAACAGCTGTCTGCCAGTGCATCCAGCTGGGCGGATCATTACAGTCAGCTTGGAGAAGGTAAGTCCACCGCTACCTCCTCACGGTTTAAACTTTTTACATACTTTTATCCTTTTGGCACCTCTGTATCTACACTATGCTCTATCAAGTCCACCCATGGTGGAGGAGTGTTACCCCTTTTTTTCCTCATCTACAGAGAGCAACTTCCTAATCCTAAATGGGGGCAGGTCCAATCTCCCCACCTGCCTATACTATGGTTGCCTTTGAGGTAGCCCTGCTTTGTGAGTATAGCTTATTACTCTATCATACTTCATTTCAATTACCAGTACAAACTACACTATATTTGGCTCTTGGTGTCGCTACTCTGTCTTCAATACTGTATTTACAGAAATGCATATTTAGAGTTGAGCCGAAATTTTCGTAATTTCGCATTACTATAATTACGCATGCGAAATTTACGATTGCCATTAAAATCGTAATTGAAAATACCGTAAGCGTAATTTTCAACGCGTAATTTCGCGTTTCGTTCATACCGTAATTTTGCATTAAACGTAACGCTCCCGTATAAAAAAGCCGCCGACTTTAAGGGTTAATAGCAAAGCCCCCTTAAATGCTAAGAGCCTCAAATTTGGAGAATATATTAAGGAGATCAGAAGGAATAAGAGGAAAAACATTTTTTTCAAAAAGACCTTACAGTTTTTCAGAAAATCGATGTTAAAGTTTCAAAGGAAAAATGTATACATTTAAAAACCCGCCGACTTTAACGGTTAATAGCAAAGCCTGCTTAAAGTTTAGGAACACCAAATTCCCAGGGTATATTAAGGGGATCAGTGGGAATAAGAGGAAAAACATTTTTTTCAAAAAGATCTTATAGTTTTTGAGAAAATCGATTTTTAAGTTTTAAGGGGGAAAATGTCTTTCAAATGCGGAAAATGTCAGTTTTTTTTGCACAGGTAACAATAGTGTATTATTTTCATAGATTCCCCCAAGTGGGAAGAGTTTTACTTACTTCGTTCTGAGTGTGGGAAATATAAAAAAAAAAACAACGTGGGGCCCCCCTCCCAGACCTCTTTAACCCCTTGTCCCCCATGCAGGCTGGGATAGCCAGAATGCGGAGCACCGGCCGCGTGGGGCTCCGCACCCTGACTATACCAGCCCGCATGGTCCATGGATTGGGGGGTCTCGGAAGGGGAGGGGCAGCCAAGCTTTCCCCTCCCCCTCCGAGCCCTTGTCCAATCCAAGGACAAGGGGCTCTTCTCCACCTCCGATGGGCGGTGGAGGTGGAGGCCGCAATTTCCTGGGGGGGGGGGGTTCATGGTGGCATCTGGGAGTCCCCTTTAAAAAGGGGTCCCCCAGATGCCCACCCCCCCTCCCAGGAAAAATGAGTATAGAGGTACTTGTACCCCTTACCCATTTCCTTTAAGAGTTAAAAGTAAATAAACACACAAACACATAGAAAAAGTATTTTAATTGAAAAAAAAAACATAACCACGAAAAAAGTCCTTTAATATTCTTAATTAACCATTAATACTTACCTGTCCCTTTAAATAAATGATCCCTCGCAATAGCCTCGGAAATGTTCTATCAGTTACAATGTAACAAAGTTATTACAATGTAACAACTTTGTTACATTGTAACTACGCCGCACCCGACGTCACTCGCCGCTCAGCCGCCGCATACACTTACGCGTCCTTGCAGGACGCTAAGTCCCCGCCGGCTCCCGCTGTCACCCCGCCCACATCTGTCACCCACATGTCAACCACATGTGGGTGACATGTGGGTGACATGTGGGAGAGGCGGGGAAGGCAGCGGGAGCCGGCGGGACTTAGCGTCCTGCACGGACCCGACAGAGCTCTGAGCTATATAGCTCAGAGCTCTCTTAGCATCTTTGTATTTGGGCTCAAAGGAGCCCCATTGGTCCTTAGCAGACCAATGGGGTTCCTTCTGATTTAAAGGAACCCCATTGGTCTGCTAAGGACCAATGGGGCTCCTTGGAGCCCAAATACAAAGATGCTTAGAGAGCTCTGAGCTATATAGCTCAGAGCTCTGTCGGGTCCGTGCAGGACGCGTATGCGGCGGCTGAGCGGCGAGTGACGTCGGGTGCGGCGTAGTTACAATGTAACAAAGTTGTTACATTGTAATAACTTTGTTACATTGTAACTGATAGAACATTTCCGAGGCTATTGCGAGGGATCATTTATTTAAAGGGACAGGTAAGTATTAATGGTTAATTAAGAATATTAAAGGACTTTTTTCGTGGTTATGTTTTTTGTTCAATTAAAATACTTTTTCTATGTGTTTGTGTGTTTATTTACTTTTAGCTCTTAAAGGAAATGGGTAAGGGGTACAAGTACCTCTATACTCATTTCTCCTGGGAGTGGGGGTGGGCATCTGGGGGACCCCTTTTTAAAGGGGACTCCCAGATGCCACCATGAACCCCCCTCCCCCAGGAAATCGCGGCCTCCACCTCCACCGCCCATCGGAGGTGGAGAAGAGCCCCTTGTCCTTGGATTGGACAAGGGCTCGGAGGGGGAGGGGAAAGCTTGGCTGCTCCTCCCCTTCCGAGACCCCCCAATCCATGGACCATGCGGGCTGGTATAGTCAGGGTGTGGAGCCCCACGCGGCCGGTGCTCCGCATTCTGGCTATCCCAGCCTGCATCGGGGACAAGGGGTTAAAGAGGTCTGGGAGGGGGGACCCCACGTCGTTTTTTTTTTATATTTCCCACACTCAGAACGAAGTAAGTAAAACTCTTCCCACTTGGGGGAATCTATGAAAATAATACACTATTGTTACCTGTGCAAAAAAACCTGACATTTTCCGCATTTGAAAGACATTTTCCCCCTTGAAACTTAAAAATTGATTTTCTCAAAAACTATAAGGTCTTTTTGAAAAAAATGTTTTTCCTCTTATTCCCACTGATCCCCTTAATATACCCTGGGAATTTGGTGTTCCTAAACTTTAAGCAGGCTTTGCTATTAACCGTTAAAGTCGGCGGGTTTTTAAATGTATACATTTTTCCTTTGAAACTTTAACATCGATTTTCTGAAAAACTATAAGGTCTTTTTGCAAAAAAATTTTTCCTCTTATTCCTTCTGATCTCCTTAATATATTCTCCAAATTTGAGGCTCTTAGCATTTAAGGGGGCTTTGCTATTAACCCTTAAAGTCGGCGGCTACCTAACATTGATCCATGCGTCAACTTTTCCGCTTGGGAGCATGACCATACGCATTCATTTCGTAATACCCACTGTAATGCAAAAATTACGCGAAAATTACGCTTGCGCGAAATTTCGCAAAATCCTTCTTCATTACGATTATGTACTTACGGCCATAATCGTAATTACACTAATTATGCGAAATCGTAATTACGTCATTACGCTCATCTCTATATATTTGCTGCCAGGATAGTATCTGCATAGAGATATTTGATTTTTTTTCTCTGGATGCTCTGCATTCCTTACACAGCCCTATAACAGCTTAGGTATTATTCTGCCACTGGTTAACTGGGCACAGGGTGTGCCAATTGATGGCTCAAATCCCCAGCAGTGTTAAATACTATTCACCGCAGCAACTTGGAGATAGATGTAATTTGTGGGCTGGCGGTTGCCGGGAATTACCCTTACGTGTCCTGCACATTATAGCATTGTGCTATAGCAGCTCTTAGTTTTGGGGCTCAGCGCTGAGTGTTGTACACCAAAACCACCTGCTTTGCTATAACATACAGTACCAGTAGGTAAACCATCCCTCTCCAAAAAAAGTTATTTAGAATGCATTTTTAGGTATAAAGGTTGAAGAGAAATCGAGAGCCCAATATGGTGTAGTATGTCAAAATTGATTGGATAAATGAAACAGTGAGATGGTAATACTCACAAACACGGGTTACCACCTAGGTAACCACTCATTAGGCAGGTGAGGAGATTAGACCTGTCCTCACTCAGGATTAAGAAGTCGCTCTCTGTAGATAGGAAGAAAGGGGGTAGATCACCCCTCCACATGGGGTGGACTCAAATATATTGGTAGGTGAACAGAGGCGCCAGAAGGATAAAAGTACATAAAATTTTTAAAAAATTGCTGGGAGGAAGTGGTGGACTCGCCTCCGATAAAGCAGACACCAAGGACTGTAAATATATAGATATACACATTTATTGAAAATACCCCAAAGATGCAACGCGTTTCGCGGGCACAGCCCACTTCTTCAGGCAATAAGCAGGGGATAAGCAACAGCAATTCAGTTATAGCAAGCCTCACTGAGGAATGGTGACTAATGTGTACTGTCCCATAAAGTACTTTGTGGTTGAGCCATTAATCTGATTAATGTGAAGGGCATGAGTTGTGTGCACTATGCGTGGTAGTGCAGTGTAGCGTGTGCTGGTAAATTAGGCATGCTCCTTGCTAATAACAGCCGCTCCACTCATCCCGCTGTAAGCACGGTCAAGTCCAGTGGGTTCATAGGACTTGATCGCCGGTCTTTGATTGGCCCAATAGGCTGCCTGTCACTTGAAAAGATACATCTTCTAATAAATCATAACACATATCATAACAGATATCTTCTAATAAATCAACTCCTTTGAAACTTAATCAGTGCTATATATCTGCATCATAATACTAATAATCTAACTGTAAGAGTAATAAATGGCTGGATTTAAAATAATTCTCTACCCCACAATGTGCCCAACAATTTCTTGATATAATGCTACTATGCTACTGGTAACCCTTAGCATAGTAGACCTCATCAAAGATGACCACCCCAAAAGCTTCTTTTGCTCACTAACCTGTTTACCCTAAAACAGAGTGAAAGGGTTGGTGATCACATTCAGTACTCAACTTTTTTTTAATGTTACAAGTGCACTGACACAGCTGCAACACACACATACTTTTCCCCATAAAAATCACACAAAATCCATGATTAAACTCCTACAAGGATTTCATCCAGTCTTCTATGCTGGGTCATGAAGTCTTCTGAAAGTGTACTGTTGCCTGTTGCATCATCCCAGCAGTCTGTCGTTCCATAGTGCATCTGGTTAGGCAACGGCATGTTCAGTCACTTAACCTCTCTCCCGTTGTTCATAATACTGTAGTTGTAAAATGTTCCCTCCTAAGCCACTCAAACTACTTTCTGGTTTTGGCAATGGGAGGTTAGTGTGGATATTGAAGCTCTTCACTCTACCACTCAAAGAAGCTCTAGGAATATTTTGCAAGGGAAGGAGCGCAGCTGACGAGACACTCATTTTTTTCTTGCGTGGTGAATGATGAGTAACTTGAGGGCTGGACGTGCAAAGGGGTCCTCAACAGCTCTGGAGCTGAGAACCCTTGATTATTGTTATCATAGTGCTGACATCTTCTACAGCACCGCACAGGGTAGCAGGAAAAAAGGGAACCGGTGGCTAGTGGACGAAAATAGCACCTCATAGACTCTAATGCAATTATCGTTAATACGGCAAAATAATATAGTTAACAACATTAGAATATTAATGTTTTTGAAGTATGTCATCATTTTAGAAGCTTGCAACGTTATAGTTTTTGTCATTATTTTGTTTGTATGTACAGACTTTACGTTACCAAATATATTATGGTTTCTATGTGTAAAGGGGTGTTTCTGCAGGGGGAGTGATTAGGGTTAGACCCCACCAGGGGGAGTAGTCAGGAATGGGCACCAACCCTGGGGCAGTTAGGGTTAGGTAACACGGGAGGAGGGTGGTTAGGGTTAGGCACCATCGGGGGGGGGGGTAATTAGGGTTAGGCACCACCAGGAGAGTGGTTAGTTTTAGGCTTCTGTGTGTGTGAGTAGGGTTGGGATAAGCTATATTGTTGAATTACATTACGATTGTTAACATTAATACATTTTCGTTATCAACTTACGTCTTATTTTTTTTTAAACTGTATTTATCGTTAACCAATACCATAAACCAGTGGTCCCCAACCTTTTCCGGCCCGGGGAACACTTGCTGACCAAATTTTTCTCCGGGGAACGGCGGGAGGGGGTTGGTTGTGTGCGGCCCCCGGGTGTTTGCGCGACCTAGTGGTCAGAACCGTGCGCAGCAGGCTATGGAGGGGGGTGTGGCTGGGGTGTGGCTGCATAGCTAGCATAGTTGCCCCAGTGTAGGGAGTTTAGTTGCCTCAGTATAGCTAGTATAGTGCCCCAGTATAGCCAGTATAGTGCCCCAGTATAGCTAGTATAGTGCCCCAGTATAGCCAGTATAGTGCCCCAGTATAGCCAGTGTAGTGCCCCAGTATAGCCAGTATAGTGCCCCAGTATAGCTAGTATAGTGCCCCAGTATAGCCAGTATAGTGCCCCAGTATAGCCAGTATAGTGCCCCAGTATAGCCAGTGTAGTGCCCCAGTATAGCCAGTATAGTGCCCCAGTATAGCTAGTATAGTGCCCCAGTATAGCTAGTATAGTGCCCCAGTATAGCCAGTATAGTGCCCCAGTATAGCCAGTGTAGTGCCCCAGTATAGCCAGTATAGTGCCCCAGTATAGCTAGTATAGTGCCCCAGTATAGCCAGTATAGTGCCCCAGTATAGCCAGTATAGTGCCCCAGTATAGCCAGAATAGTGCCCCAGTATAGTGCCCCAGTATAGCTAGTATAGTGCCCCAGAATAGTGCCCCAGTATAGCCAGTATAGTGCCCCAGTATAGCCAGTTTAGTGCCCCAGTATAGCGCCCCAGTATAGCTAGTATAGTGCCCCCGGAATAGCCAGTATAGTGCCCCAGTATAGCCAGTATTGTGCCCCAGTATAGCCAGAATAGTACCCCAGTATAGCCAGAATAGTGTCCCAGTATAGCCAGAATAGTGCCCCAGTATAGCCAGTATAGTGACCCAGTATAGCCAGTATAGTGCCCCAGGATAGCGCCCCAGTATAGTGCCCCAGGATAGCTAGTATAGTGCCCCAGGATAGCCAGTATAGTGCCCCGGTATAGCCAGTATAGGTAGGTGGTGCCCCCCGCTGTTATTACCTTAACAGCTGCCGCTCTCCCCTCTCCAGCGCGTGTATTTATTCAAGCAGCGTATCTCCCGGCTGCTCTGTGTGATCCGGCAAGAAGCATGGCAGCGGCTTCCTGTAGCGGCGAAATGTATCGCCGTTACTATGGTAACCGAGCCCTGCTTCCTGCGCATCACACACAGAGCAGCCGGGAGATACGCTGCTTAAATAAATACATGCGCTGGAGAGGGGAGAGCGGCCGCTGCTAAGGTAATAACAGCGGCGGCCGCGGGGGGACGGGCGGGAGGGGGAGAAGAGGACGGCACACCAGGCACTGGTTGAAAAACGCTGCCATAAACAATGTTTATCGTTATTGAGATTTTCATTATCCACCACCATCTATCCAGCTGGGCCCTTTTTTCCTGGCGCCCTTGTTTCATGCACCCACTATACAGAGTCCATAGTCAAGTCACTAACTGTCCCTCAGAGGAATTCACTATCTGTTAGACCAGGTTTGGGTAGAAAGGAAGGAGAAAAACAAAAGTTGAAAATGAACTTTAAGTTCAGGGTTGATTTGAAAATGTACCCCAAAACAACTTTTTTAAATTATTTTTTTGTTTCACAAATAGGAATTTGTCGGTGAAACACAATTTCACAACAAGTTTTATAGTGTATCTCTTCTTTAAATGCCATTTTACAAACAATTAATTTTTTGCAGCATTTGCAAGCTTGTCTTTTCTTATGTATCAAGTTTTAAATTATTTACACTGGGAACGCTGTCTTACTGGAGGTTGGTTAATCTCATTCTATTCTGGTCTGCTTTGTTAGCGATAAGAAGGTCAATGTCCATTGTAGCAGGTTAATAGAAAGGGAAAAAGCTAAGCAGAATATATAATTATTTCACACTAGAGCATGTTATCACATTTTGTGGCTTTAACTAGGTCTGGCATATTTTAATGGTTTTTAAAATAAAATAAAGTTCTTTTTTTAAAATGTTCATTTACTCTTTATTGCAATAACTATGAAAATGTACATTTAAATGTTTTATGGAAGAATTGATATTTGGGAAGGAGGAATGGGGTTGACAGCTCTTGCCACTTTGACTTATTATTATTATTAAGTATCTACTGTATACAGCGCTGACATTTTCCTATGTCTTGTCGCTTAAAGTGTACCAGAGGCAATATGTGACATGATGTGATAAACATGTGTATGTACAGTACAAACGATATTAATACCCAGCCTGTTTTGCTTGTTTTCTTTTGCTGCCTGAAAGACATCAATTTTAGGCATGGGCGTGACAGCTTATGTCTTGTTGGTATCTTGTTGGGAATATAGTAAACATATTGCGAAAAGGGTGTGTGCATCAGACACCAAGTGAACCCTTATATACCTGGCTTTGTAGATAAGGCCTAATTAGCTTATTCATGAGACACTGCTCAAGCAAATCTGCATTCACTTTCGCATGCCAGGATATACAGGGTTTTGCCAACTAACTCACCGCAACATTTTTGCCCTGCTGAGGATTAGTTTGCGCAGCAATTAGCACTTATCCAGGATCGCCACATGGAGGCCCCCCCAGGATCCCAGGAAAAGAGGGGCCAACAGGGTACTCCAAGCTCACTCACTGCTCAGAGGCTCTGCAGCCGCCCCCCTGTGGGGGAGGTTAAGAAGTGCGGTGTGCCCCCCCCCCCAGCGCCGCCACTGCCAGGGAGGGCCGCCCGCACCCACCTCCCAAAGGATAGGACCTACCTTATTTCATATTTTGTCCAAGTGCATTATTATGCCAGCACTACGACAGGGGGGAGTGAAAAATAGGCCACCCCAAGTCCGGTAAAGCTCAAGGGTGACTCTATAGCTCCACACCCCAATGGGGAAACAGGCTGCAGACAGCCCATGTAAAGAGAGTTGTCCACAACCTGCCTCCAGAAGAAAGGAACTGAAAATGTATTGTAAAAAGGGTATGTGCATCAGACACCAAGTGAACCCTTATATACCTGGCTTTGCAGATAAGGCCTAATTAGCTTATTCATGAGACACTGCTCAAGTAAACCTGCATTCGCTTTCGTGGTTCATTTGGTGTCTGATGCACACACCCTTTTTGCAATACGAATATAGTAAACATACTGATAAGCAAATTACAGCAATAAAGGTTTTCCTGGCAGAATACAACTTCTGAAGGCAGGAAGAGATAAAAAAACATGAACTATTGACCTTTCTCTAACTCTGGGACACTTAATAGGCTGCCACTGATTAGACAAAGTAAAACATTCAACCTACTTTGTAAATGTTTCAATATAAAAGAAAACCATAAATTATCTGAAAAAGTCATTTTTAGGAGTAGGAGGATAAATACAATTGTTTATCTCAGCAGTTTATTTTCACCTCACTTTAACTTTAATTGTCAGAGAGGCTTACAATCTAATCCCTACCATAGTCATATGTCTATGTATGTATAGCATAATGTATGTATCGTAATCTTGTGCCAAATTAAGGGGAAGTGTGAGGAAACTGCAATGTCCAGAGGAAGCCCATGCAGACACAGGGGTCCAGAGCTGCAAGGCAAGAGTGCTAACCTCTACACCACCGTAATACCATTGTTATGATTTCAATAGATTAACATTAAATATATTTTTAACACAGACAAAGAAGCTGTTACAAGAAATTTGTGCTTTCCTCATACTATAAAGGACTGAGAAGAGAAGAGACCTGGAACAGTGTATGTGTTTCTCCTCATCATGGTCACATGACCATGCTAATCATGTGACCTGCAGAACAACTGGTCAAGAAGTATGGTTTGAAATGTTTACTACATATTTTGAACAGCCCCACCTTTAGACACTAGACACATGGGTTATGCTGGGGACAGGGGATGTAGGGAGTGATTCCTTTTTCAACTGAAGCCACACCTTCTTGCAAAGCTTTTCATACATAGTTAATTAAAAATAATGTAACATTGAATGCATAGACAATGCTATACCCAAACTTGGGTTTTGTTTGTAGAAATACCCGTCAGCCATTAACTATATCCAGTGGCATAACTTAGGAGCTCTGGGCCCCAGTGCTAGTTTTACATAGGGCCCCCTCAAGTGTTTTATATAGCACCAAACCTGCCAAAGAAGACAGCTACAGTGTCAGAGAGGCGTAGGCTGGGGAGGAGAACAGTCTATTAATGGTTACAACTAGTCAAAGTTGTCAAAGTACATATAGCAGTGATCATTACCAGCACAGCACCAATAAAAAGCAAATTAAGTGGTTAACTGGGCCCCTCTGGTCTAGGGGACCTTGCATGGTGGCTACCTGTGCACCCCATATTGCTACGCCACTGGCTGGATCTACCGTTCTAATTTTGTTTCATCAGTCCACAGAACACTACCACAAAAGTTTTGGGATAGTGTTCTGTGGACTGATGAAACTAAATTAGAACTGGTTGTGCCCATGGTTTAACGCTATGTTTGGAGGAGGAAGAACAAGGCCTATGAAGAAAAGAACACCTTGCCTACTGTGAAGCATGGCGGGGGGTCAATCATGTTTTGGGGCTGTTTTGCTTCTACAGGTACGGGGAAGCTTCAGCATGTGCAAGGTACCATGAATTCTCTTCAGTACCAGGAGATATTGGAAAAAAATGTGATGCAGTCCGTCACAAACCTGAGGCTTGGAAGAAGTAGGACCTTTAAACAGGACAATGATCCCAAGCATACCTCCAAGTCCACTAGAGCATGGTTGCATGGAGTGGCCATCACAGTCACCAGACTTAAATCCGATTGAGAACCTCTGGTGGGACTTAAAGAAAGCAGTTGCAGCACGCAAACCTAAGAATGTGACTGAACTGGAGGCTTTTGCCCATGAAAGATACCCATAGATCGCTGCAAGACACTTGTGTCAAGCTATGCTTCATGTTTCAAAGCTGTTATAACTGGAAAAGGATGTAGTACTGAGTACTAAGAATGAATGTCACTTGGGGGTTGAATAAAACTGATAATGATGTGAGCACAGAAAAGACATTTGTGGTTATTTCATTATAAATGTTATGTTATATTTGTCTGACTTACAAGTGCCTCTTGGATTTAATTGTAAACAAGATGACTGAAATGATCAAAATCAATGTGAAACTGGCCAAAACACTCAATTTCAGTGGGAGTTGAATAATTTTGAACACAACTGTATGTGTTGGTCATAATAATAAAACAACAGAGAAAGGACAATTTTCATCTGCTGAATGGACAACTTATCAGACACACTGCATATTGAGCCATAAATAGCCAGGAAACTCTGCTCAGAAATAGTCATTTTTAACAAGAATTAGGTTAGATGCAAAGAAGGAGAAATTGCTAATAGATTCCATGAGCTGATGTGTCTGATTGCTGAGATTGTCAAGTGATTTGAAGTTGAATTTTAAATTCTCATTAGCAGCATGTTTTAAACATTTCCTAGCAAGTTTCTCCCAATCATGTATATTTCATTTTGTTCAGCTTCCTGCTTTGTTGTGAAGCTATTTTGGAAGCACTTGTAGTTCAGGCACATTTACCTAATCTACATTTTAAGCTAAAGACCAAAGCAAAAAAAAAATAAAACCCTTATAACAGTAACACTCAACATGTCCATATGTTCAAATATACACCACTCGTTTTAAATTGCACCTATACTCATCCTGCTTATATGTCTTTGTTGATAAGTACACAGAATTGAGGTAAAACTCATAAAATTAGAATATCATGCAAAAGTTCATTTATTTCAGTAGTTCAAGTAGGAAGCTTTTGCAAGGAAGCAGGAAAAAAAGGGTGCTGGCGGCTAGTGGACGAAAAGGGCTCCACCATAGACTCTAATGCATTTATCGTTACTAATACGGCACTCAAAGCCAGAGCTGGGACAAGGTCCTCCAGCCCCTAAGGCTGAGACACCAAAGTGCGCCCCCATCCCTCGCACCCCAGCCGACACACACTGATTGCTACTAGACTAAGAGGCACCCCAGGGCCCCCAACACCTTAATTTCTAGTTATCTGGCTTGTAGTCACTCCATGTATCTCCTTTTCTTATTTCTTTCTGTTTCAAACACAATTAGGAATGACAGCTGAGTGAGTTGTGCACCCCCCCATACACTGCTCCCTGAGGCTGGAGCCTCTCCAGCCTATGCCTCGGCCCGGCCCTGCTCAAAACAGATAAAGGGGTGCCCGATAAAAATCGTTAACAACATTAGAACATTAAAGTTTTTGAAATATGTTATCGTTTTAGAGGCTTGCAACATTATAGTTTTTGTCATATTATTTTGTTTGTGTGTACAGATTTTACGTTATCACATATATTATTGTTTCTATATGTGTAAGGGTGTTTGTGCAGGGTGGGTGGTTATGGACTACATGGGGGGTGGATAGGGTTAGGCAACACAGGGGGTGCTGGTTATGGTTAGGAACCACTGGGGGGGTTAAGCACCACTGCGGGGGTGGTTAAGGTTAGGCACCACCGGGGGGGGGGGTTAGGCACCACCAGGGGGAATGGTTTGGGTTAGGCACCACCACTGGGGCGGTTAGGGTTAGGCACCAGGGGGATGGTTAGGGCCATGAACAACCGGGAGGGGGGGTTATTAGGGTTAGGCACCACCAGGGCGGTGGTTAGGGCCATGAACAACCGGGAGGGGGGTTATTAGGGTTAGGCACCACCAGGGGAGTGGTTAGTTTTAGGCATCACCAGGGTAGGGTTCTGTGTAAGAGTAGGATTAGTTTAAGCTGTATTGTTGAATTATGTAACGATTTTTAAGGTTAATATCTTTTTATTTTTATCTCCCGCATGTTTTAAACCGGTATTTATTGTTCACCAATTCCGTTAACGATGTTTATCGTTATGGAGATTTTGTTATCTTTTGTTATCCACCGGCGCCAATTTGTTAATCAGCTGGCCCCTTTTTTCCTGGCTCCCTTTTTTCATGCAAACCCTTTTGTGATGATCTGCTCAGCTGGCTGCACAGGCAGACAGCTGTTTGTCCATTCCTCTAGTCTGTGGGCTGCAGGTCTCTGGAACAGAGACCTGTCTTTCCATTGCAAGTTTCTGGTCTGTTCTCTTGCTGGGGAATTTGCATACATTCGTTATGCAAATTCCCTACCTGCCTTCTTTGATGACTGGCACTATAAGAGCTTTATGTTTCCCAGAAGGCTTTGCTGGTCATTTCCTTCCCATGGTCTGTTCCTGATGGACACTGCTGGAGTGTCAGCCATTGCTATCTAGTATAGTTAATTCCTGGGGGTTGCTTTAGGCTCCCCTTCTAGCCCAGTCAGGTTGTATTATCTGTATTGCCTGTTCTGTCTTGTCTTGCCTGTTGCCATTGTCCTATCCCAAAGGTGGTCGACAGGAAATGGTTCTGATCTCTGTTCTTGGAGTATAGCTGGTGCAGCGGTTGCTACCAGCTATCTCTTCTGTTTTGTCTCCTGGGATCGCGCTAGCTACTTTTCACTAGCGCTGGGGATCCTTCTGTTCTGTCTTCTGGGATCGCGCTAGCTACTTTTCGCTAGCGCTGGGGATCCTTCTGTTCTGCTACTCTGTACCTGGATCGCGCTAGCCACTTTTCGCTAGTGCTTTGGATCCTATCTCTCGCTTGTCCCTGTTTTCGTGTGTCTGTCTTGTCTGCTACGCTTGCTGGAGGCTCGGTGAGGTAACCGTTAAGCAAGCGCTCGCGTCCTCTGTTTCATGTCTGTCTGTCGATGGTTAGTTAGGCGTGCTTGTCTCT
The DNA here is from genome assembly GCF_040937935.1 of Hyperolius riggenbachi. Taxonomy (NCBI): domain Eukaryota; kingdom Metazoa; phylum Chordata; class Amphibia; order Anura; family Hyperoliidae; genus Hyperolius; species Hyperolius riggenbachi. Next base: position 64,869,299 of record NC_090650.1, on the reverse strand, counting down.
ATTGTGCTTATCACGTGGAGACCGCGCATAACCGCGTGCACTGTTGCGAATGAGTGCGGTGTTCGCGGTTAGCTAGCGTTGTTATTTTCCGTTTCTCCTTATTGTATTATTTGCTGTGCCTTTGCTACCCTCGTATTCTATTCTGATCTGTCTTGTGTCACGTCTGGCGATCGCACCTCTCACGATCGCGTTCCTATTTCATATCTGCTGTTGTGTGTGTGCGCGGTCGCGGGGTGGCGACTGGATTGGCGCACACACATACAACCTGTCCCTTTGCTCAATCTCATTCGCAATCGCCTCACTTGCGATTGCGTTCTGCGCTTCGTACAATTCCTGTCTGGCACCTGTGGAGGTACAGAGGATTGGTTCCTCTGCACTCCCCAGCGCCATCTGCCGACAGGAATTTCCCTCTACAGGTGCGTAGCACCTTTTGCTGGGTTCCTGCAAATTATACGCTTGTGGAGGATTTCCGCCGTGTCAGCGCACGCGTTGTGCGCTGATCACGGAGAAAGTTCCACAATCGTTACACCTTTGCAGGTGTTTTGCATTAATTAGCTGATTAGAGTCGGACACTTTGAGCTTAGAATGTTGAACATTTTCACAATATTCTAATGGCCTGAGATTTTGATTTTGGGGTTTTCATAAGCTATAAGTCATAATCATCCAAATTATAACAAATAAAGGCTTGAAATATCTCGCTTTGCATGTAATGAGTATACTTCATATATTAGTTTCACCTTTTAAGTTGAATTATTGAAATAAACAATATTCTAATTTTTCGAATTTCACCTGTACATGAAACTAAAAAGTTACAAACCTAAAGAGTAAAAACTATGCGCTTATCAAATAAAAGCAATAAACCAGTACCTCCATGGGTTTTCCCACCATATATACTCTGTCCAGGTGCTGTTTCCACTAAGGCTAGGGGCCTATTACAGCACTTTCAGTAGCGTTTATGCATTTTAGGAATCTAGGAAATGCTTTGCTACTGAAAGGCTATAGGAGTGAGCCCACAGCAGCGTTGCAATTGTTGGCAGGTCACAAAAAATGCTGCACTTGATCTAGAGCAATTGCATTCAGGCAAATGAGGGCCAAACTGTGATTGCTCTGGAATCTCGTAAACATGGTCACACATGATTTACGAATCACTGGGTGCCAGGCTGCCACAAGTCCCTAGCAACAGAGAGGCTGAGTTACCCTGCTGTCTTCGCCCCCTAACCTTATGTATCCACTCTCCCCTCCCAACAATGTGATGCTGCTTTTATCCTCCATTTAGTGCTTGGGCTTTGGATGATAGTGCCAACAGCTGAACGCCTCAGAGTGTGCTGAGTGTGATGAAGTTAGTATCAAATGGTGGATGTGCATGGACTCAGAGAGAGATTCAGAAGATGGAAAGAGAGAAGGCTGTGGAAACCCAAAGAGGGTTACTGATTTGTGTGTTTTGTTTTGCATTTTGAATTTAAAGGGGAACTGAACTAAAGAATTGCATAGAACAGTTTGCACCAACATTGTTATAAATCGTTAATACACCAATACTAGCTACTCCTGATAAATGGGTTGCTGCATCAATCTCGATGCATCACTCTTGCATCCAGGACTTCTCACGGGCTGTCCACCGCTTTTGGAACTCTCTCCCTTAGCCGGTTCGTCATGCTCCAAGCCTGGAAACCTTTAAAAGTACTCTGAAAACACACCTGTTCAGACAAGCCTATAATTTGCTTTAGGTAGCTCTAAAGGTTCCCTGCCTCACCCATGAACCTCTGTGTTTCCTTCCATAGTGTTTCTTCCCCACCATCCTCTAGATTGTAAGCTCACAAGGGCAGGGACCTCCTCCTAGTGTTTCTCATACTGCTGTAATTTAACATATGCACATGTACCAACTTCAGAGATATCTCGAACTACACATTTACTATGTATGTACAGTATTTGTATTTCTAGTATTGAATGTCATGACTGTACAGTGTCTTGAATACCTTATGTATATTTGCTCCCCTTTATTTGTTTTGTACTATGTACAGCGCTACAAAAGACGTTGGCGCTATGTAAATTAAAAAATAATAATCAAATTCAGGCTTCTGCTTAAAGAGACACTTAAGCCAGAAAAAAAATGAGTTTTACTCACCTGGGGCTTCTACCAGCCCCCTGCAGCAGTCCTGTGCCCTCGCAGCCACTCACTAATCCTCTGGTCCCCTCTGCCAGCTAGTTTCGTTTTTGCCGACAGTCCCGTCAGAACTGGCCACGCGTAGCTTTTTCCGCATCCCCGACTGTAATTAACGCTATTGTGGGCCGCAACGCGTACTAAAATAGATATGCGGCAACGCGTATTTTTGTACGCATTGCGGCCCGTGGGCTGCATCCCCGACTGTAATTAACGCTATTGCGGGCCGCAACGCGTACTAAAATAGATATGCGGCAACGCGTATTTTTGTACGCATTGCGGCCCGCAATAGCGCTAATTGCAGTCGGGAATGCGGAAAAAGCTACGCGTGGCCAGTCCTGACGGGCCTGTCCGCAAAAACGAAACTGGCTGGCAGAGGGGGACCAGAGGATTAGTGGGTGGCTGCGAGGGCTCAGGACTGCTGCAGGGGGCTGGTAGAAGCCCCAGGTGAGTAAAACTCATTTTTTTTTCCTGACTTAAGGTTCACTTTAAGCCATTAGCAGCTTCAGCTTCTCATTTGAGATAAGTGCACTGCTTTTGACCTCAGGTGGCAGAACTCATTGTGCAGTAAATTGTTGGAATGCTTAGATGTCTTTCTGTTAGCTGAAAATATAGAAACTAAAAGCACAAGTCTTCTGTGACAAGTGGCCATAAATACACATTACAGCAGTACTAATCAGTAGCAAAGAAATGTAATGAATAAGAAATAAAAAAAAAAATGTACTAAAATAAATTGGCCTGGAGCACTTGCAAGCCTCTAAATAAATTGGGTACTAAAGGGTTAACGGATAACTGTATCCACCTTAACAAAAGCTACATAATCACCTAAGAAGTTAATCCCTCAGAGCCCTCCCGGTCTTCTCTCAGTCTCCTTGTTTCACCACCGGCGCCTCATTCGAGTGTTCTGCCAGCTGTGTCTTCGGGTCTCCTCAAAAGGTCCTCCGGAAACTTGGTTCTCTGAGTACTTCCAAAGACGAGCAACTCCATAGTGCACACGCGTGAGTTCAAGGAGACCCAAAAGCTTCCTCGACATTAAGGTCAGATCGATGAAATGGGGGCTAGGCGGTGTAACGATGGGATCTAGAGCCTTTCCTCTTCTTAGATGTTTTTAGATGAGTATGTTACTTTTTTTGTGATGGGAACAGTAGTCCTTAAACTTTTTAAAAACAATGTTCATATAAGCAGGATTTCATATTAAAATGTAATCTTTATCGTGCAAGGAAAGTTTTTGTTTTAATTTGTGTCAGCTTTAAGGTTCGTTCACACGCTCAACAAAACTGCCTGATTGTCATCTGACTTTAGTCCATTTGGACTGTTGGATGCCATACAGGCGTGTGTACGCGTGCAAACGACTTGACAAGCGACTGATAACAGGTGTTGCGCCCGATCCAACTGTCAGATCTATGTTGGCCTACAGTCGTCTGATATTGTGCAGATGGTCTGTGTGTACAAGTTGTTTGAACGACTGTTAAATGACTTGTACTTGTTTTCAATGTGTAGTCTATCTTTCTGCTGTTGTGCGCAGTATGTAAATGAGTTGCTCGTTTATCCGTCTGGACCTACAGGTCATGCGAGATGTCAGATCGTTCGGTTCGTCGTGTCGTGCGGGTGGTGGTTTGCACGTTATGCGCTTGTTGAATGTGTGTATGTAGCTTTAACTAATACCTCCCGTTCTGTGTTTCTAGTCACATAAATTACTTTTAAATGACTAAAAAATGCCACTGCATAACTTTAATAAAACAGGGAAGGTCATGTGACTTCAGCTGTGCAGTTCAGAGTACAGCCAGGCTGTGTTGTTGTTGTTTTTTTTTTTTTTTTAAAGGAATGCATGGTCAAGATGCCATTTACCACTTAACACAATCAGAACATGGGAGGTTGAGGTGTGGCTGGCGTGGTCTCAGATGGGCAGACTGGATGGGACTGCAAACTTTGGTGCAAACTGGAACTAAGCCAATTCACATCAGCAGCAAAAGCTGCATTTTAAAGCAGACCCAAACCAAACATTTTTTTTAATTAAAAATATTTAGTTGCGCCACTCTGACACATACAAAGATAAATAAACACTCCTTCAAACCTATGAGCATTTCAGTGCATGCTTTTCACCCTTCTCTTTTCATAACTAGGGTTATACTGGGGGCAGCCATTAGCAATTCCTCCATTGCCAGACACCATCTACTCCAGCATTTTGCCGGATAATGTCCCGGCAATTTGAAAGGAAGGGAGGGGTTCCACCAATAAATGTAAAATATTTTATATTTGTCATTAGGCAGTTGAAAAAAAGGCTGCTATTTATTATTATAATTTAGAAAATAGATTTTATTTCTGAAATCTTGTATTTTTAATTTGGGTCCACTTTAACTGGGAGTGCTCTTGCAAAGCATTAAGCTGGCCATACACTGGCCCGATTTACCGCCGTTTCGACAGCAGATTCGATCACTGGGATCGAATCTGCTGCCAATCGTTCGCGCTACACGTCGAATTTCGATTCATTTCATCCGATCCCGTCGATCGCGCCGTGCGGAAAATTACCGTTGATCGCATCGCTAGCGGCGTTCGAGTGCCCGACGACCGACGCAATAGAGCCCGCATACATTACCTGCTCTGCCGGCGCGACTGCCCCCGCTCGTCTCCGCTCTTCTCCGCTCTGGTCTCCGGCATGCCTTCACTTATTCCTGCCTGGCAGGAAGTTTAAACAGTAGAGGGCGCTCTACTGTTTAAACTTCCTGCCGGGCAGGAAGAGGTGAAGCATGCTGGAGCCGGAGACCAGAGCGGAGAAGAAGAGCGGAGAGAGACCCGGGAGTCGCGCCGGCGGAGCAGGTAATGTATGCAGGCGGGAGGAGCGGCGGCAGCACCACCACAACAGATTGTGATCGGTTTCAGGCTGAAATCGGTTCACAATCTGTTTGCAGTAAAGGTAGCCATACGATCCCTCTCTGATCAGATTCGATCAGATAGGGATCTGTCTGTTGGTCGAATCTGATGGCAAATCGACCAGTGTATGGCCACCTTTAGTCCAGTGGATTCCTATTGGAGTGGTCCCACTAGCATCACTGTAGTATTTTCTGAGTGATCCTGGAACAATCACATCAGTGGCTACAGTAGCCATAATCCTAATTGCTCAGGGAATTATGGTGAAATCTCAGCACTTCCGCAATTCACTTAGTCTACAGCTTGGTGCCTGTAGTAGGTCCCAGCCCATATTCATATTTTATTTTCTAAACCTTATATCTATTGTTGTGCTCTATCATTCTATGCCAGATGTGACAACATTTCCATTTACATACAGTTAAATAGCCTTACCAGTTCTGCATTTTCATCTTCTACCTATGTACAGTATGTGAATGACAAGCATGTAGCACCTCTCAGTCTGTCTGTCATCTTTCTGCACAGCCTCACTGGCAGAGATGTACGATGAGGTACGAGTCACTTAAATGACAGGGAAATGTTTTGAGTTTCAGTAAAGACTGTCTGTAGAATAACTTTAATTAAACCTTGCATTTAAACCAAATCTACTGTGATTTCATCACACTTCCTGACAATGGCAAGTCACAAGACATGGCCTGTCAACACATAACTTGTAAATTCAAACAAGGAGACACAACTACAGTGATGGAATAAAACACGTCAGGTACGTTACTTTTTTGGAATGCAAAAAGAGTAAGGATTCATTTGTGCATCTGTGCTTGAAAACAGCTTCTTGATATCTTCTGAAGCAGTAGTGAATAGAGATGGCCTGAACAGTTCCCAGCGAATTTCCACTGTTTGCGTTCTTGGCAAACTGCAAACATGGCGTGTTCGACTTGCCCCTTATACATCATCATGGAGTCACAGTCATCAGACAAATGGCAGCCAATCACCTAGCACCCCCTCCTGGACCCCCCACCCTCCCTATTAAAAAGCAGTTGCAGTGGCCATATTGGATTAAGTTTCTGCTGGCTGCTGACTGTTAGTGAGAGCAGGGTCAGACTTGCTGCAGATAGGTAGGGAAAGCATTAGCTAGGCCTGTGTTTTTATTCCTCACTGGCTGTGAAAGCACCACAAACTAGCACATCGGTCTCCTGTGTTTTTTGTGTGTGTGACACTTCACAGCCCACTGACACCCAGAGCTGTGTTCACACTACTGCTGTTGCTACATTAAGTTGCAGGCACAGTACCACTCCAGTGCATTATTTTAGGAATGTAATGTGATTTCTGCCCTTTAGGGATTAAAACCCGACTTTGCATCAACGTCGTAAATTTTGGTGGGACTTTTGGCATGGATTCCCCTCTGGCATGCCAAAAGTCCAGGTGTTAGACCCTTGAAACAACTTTTCCATCACTTTTGTGGCCAGAAACAGTCTTTGTAGGTTTTAAAATTCACCTGCTCATTGAAGTCTATAGCATTTCACAGGGGTTGCATGTTCGCAAACATTTGCAGAAGTTCGCGTTCGCTGTTTGTGAACAGAAAATTCTACGTTCGCGACATCTCTAGTGGTTAAGCTATAGACCTATGCCCCCTCTTGCAAACTCTCTTCTCCCATTACTGTGTTATAATAATAATTACACAATAGAGACCACTAACACCTGGTAATGGGCACAAAGATTGCATAGATGTCATTTTGCATCGAAATTCGCAATTACGATGCCAAATGGTAATGCAAAATTTTGGGGAAAACCGTAATTAATTTTTTCTGTAATTGTAATTTTGCGTACATTTTGTGTACGTTTGTGACAACTTTACTAGCAAAGCACATGGTATTGCCACCACATTTGCTAGATATATAGAAGAATAGTGGGTACAAGTCAAAAGAAGAATTTTTCAAAAAGACCTTTGCAGTTTTAAAGGAAATTGATTATAAAAATGCAAAGAAAAATGTTTTTTTTTTAACATTTTCAAACTTTATTTTGACTTGTACCCAATATTCTCCTTAACATATGTAGCAATTTTGGTGACAAAAGTATGTATAAGGGCTTTGCTATTGACCACTAGTCGGCACAAAATTCCACAAAAATTTATTGAATGATTATACAAAATCAATTGAATCTACAAATTGTAATTATGAATAGGCGTAAATGCAAACAATTAGGTGATTTTCCGGTTTCCAATGTCTGCATATTTCCAAAGAATGTTAATTTTTTGTTAATACAGTTAGTTAATTGTAAATTCTTTTAAAAAATAGCGTTAGCCGCTATTTTTTGCAGATGTCTGTTATTATACAAATACCGCATTTGCGGCTGGCAACTGCGGTTTATTTCTGCATTCTCTGGTTCGTCTACTACTTCTGAAATCTTCTGATTGGCCTAAAATTACCGAGGTAGTCTGATTTTCCCAGAAAAATTCAGCATTTTCTAAATAGTGTAAAATGACTGCGGTAATCCAAATTCCACAGAAAATTCTGCCTTCTCTGATTTATCTAAAATTACCCAAGTCTCCTGATTGGCCTAAAACCGCGTAATCCCATTTAAGCGGAAACATTCTGCATTCTCCCATTGGTCTAAAATGACTGTGTTAATCTGATTTCCGAAGAAAGATTCTGTATTCTCTAATTGGTTGAATGCTTCCAAGTTCTGTGATTGGGCTAAATTCTGCATTTCGGTAATGGGGTATTGCCGTATACCGATTTCTGCCCATTTTCGACCAGAAATTCATAAATTGGCATTTCGTGGAAATATTCCAACCATCCCTAGCGATAAGTCACGATGAACTATTCATAGAATCACGGATGTATGTTTATTCAACTGATGTGTCGGGAAAATATCTACTTTTATTTAAATGTTTCTACGTAGCATAGTGACACTTACATGTTTACTTTCAATTTTATGTATTTAATTTTCATATTCTAATTAGATTTCAACAATTATTCTCCATATAGTGCCGTTCTTGAAGTCGGTCTGTCTTTCAAAATAAATCAATACTAGCTGCTCCTCTCGGTTCCAAACAAAGAAATTACAGTTAAGTTTTGGAAGAAAGGCTAGTTTTTAGAAAGCTGTGTCTCCGCTCTCATGTGCCATGTCCAGATTATTTTTGTAGATGTATTAATAAAGATGCATTGATTAAAAGAAATTGGCTCTGACTCATAATAGAATATCATTGATTGAAAGGCATTGCTCGTAATGGTTTGCTTCAAGGTAGCATCTGTTATGCATTAACCTTGCAGCCTTCAGAATCATCAGGATAGGGATTTCTTGCTCAAACTGCTGGTCAGATGACCTAGCCATGACATTTAATAAATTGCACCTTCTGCACACACATACCGAATTTCTCATAAGCGGGAAAATACATTATGAAAAATTGAGCATTGGACCAGATATAGAAAAGAGTGTTTCAACCATGTGGCTGAAAAATAACCCGCCAGACACAAGAAGCTAGTATATAAATATGAAAGCCACCCCTATGCTATTTACTCTAGCAGAACTGATCGCTAAATAGTGTGTTATGACAACTGGTCTGGGACTCTATAGAAAGATCATGCTGCCCTAAGTGCAAATATCTGTAAAAGGTTTAGGCATTTGATCCCCTATTAAATTTGATTATTTCTGATTAACATGAAGGGCTGCCATTTAATTGTGCAATCCACTTTTGAAGGGCCATGGGAATAAACACATTGTGCATTACATGTAGTAATGGCAAATACTTTTCAGCTGTTTTACAATGTTTTTAGGTGCATATACAGCACGTTGTCATTTCATAGACATAACAACAAAAATGTTTTGGTAATACATTTAAAGACTATCTGTACAAAATGTATTTGCAATCTTGCATTCTTTCAAAACTTTAAAGGAAACTAAAAGATTACATGAAAAAATATATACAGTGGCTTGCAAAAGTATTCGGCCCCCTTGAAGTTTTCCACATTTTGTCATATTACTGCCACAAACATGAATCAATTTTATTGGAATTCCACGTGAAAGACCAATACAAACTGGTGTACATGTGAGAAGTGGAACGAAAATCATACATGATTCCAAACATTTTTTACAAATAAATAACTGAAAAGTAGGGTGTGCATAATTATTCAGCCCCCTTTGGTCTGAGTGCAGTCAGTTGCCCATAGACATTGCCTGATGAGTGCTAATGACTAAATAGAGTGCACCTGTGTGTAATCTAATGTCAGTACAAATACAGCTGTGACGGCCTCTGAGGTTGTCTAAGAGAATATTGGGAGAAACAACACCATGAAGTACAAAGAACACACCAGAAAGGTCAGGGATAAAGGTATTGAGAAATTTAAAGCAGGCTTAGGCTACAAAAAGGTTTCCAAAAGCCTTGAACATCCCTCGGAGCACTGTTCAAGCGATCATTCAGAAATGGAAGGAGTATGGCACACCTGTAAGCCTACCAAGACAAGGCCATCCACCTAAACTTACAGGCCAAACAAGGAGAGCGCTGATCAGAAATGCAATCAAGAGGCCCATGGTGACTCTGGACGAGCTTTGTATTGGTCTTTCATGTGAAATTCCAATAAAATTGATTCATGTTTGTGGCAGTAATATGACAAAATGTGGAAAACTTCAAGGGGGCCGAATACTTTTGCAAGCCACTGTATATGCTTACCTGGGTCTTTGTCCAGCCCCCGTTAGGCTCATTGGTCCCTAGCTGTCCTCCCAGGCCTCCTGGATCCTCCGCTAGGCGGCCAGTCAGCCAGTCGGGGGTAACTGGGCATGTGTGGCTAAGACTATTGTGCTCCTGTTTCCAGTGAGATGCCCGCTGCCGGACTGCACCTGCGCCGACTTGTCCCGGCTGGCTGAATTACCGGGCTGCCTAGGGGAGGATCCAGGTGGCTTGGGAGTACACTTTAAGTTTCTTCTTCAGGCATGATACAGAACTGGATCAGAACAGTACAAAAGCAATGTCACATGCAGAAGCTTATATATGATTTTCTAGGGTACACAACAATCTGGCACCATGTTACACTGTCTTAATCTTTTTGAAATGTAAAAGAGTAGTAGTTGTGTCCAGAAAATATATGTGGTAGGTGGAGTAACTCACTTTCAGTTTGGTAAGTGGGGTGAAACTGCTAGCAGACTTCTTAGTATTTTATTACCTGTTTTGCTACCTGTTGTTTTCGGATAGCTAATTTGATCGTGGTTTGTGTCTTCCTGTTGGTGTTCACTTCTGAATAGATAAGTACGAGTCTTTGAAACTATTCAGAAGTTTGAAGTATGAGCTTAACATCAAACCTGGCTTTATGATAAACTATGAGCACAAGGAACAGCAGCTTTATATAAATGATGAACCCCAGAAGCAGCTGTCTTATGATAAACTGTAGAAACACCTCCCTGACAGAAAAAACATACAAACCTTTACACACCCCAATCTCCTCCTTCCCCCTGCTTCTCTGAAAGATAATTTGATTATGGTTTGCTTCTACCTGTTGGTGTTCACTGGTGAATAGCTAATTTGATTACTTTGTGTGTCTACCCATTGCCATATGGTCTCAAGGTGAATAGATCTAAGCTTTGATGAGATCCTTTACATTTCAAAAATAGTAAGACTGTAACATGGTGTCAGATTGCTGTTGTATACCCTAGAAAATCATATACAAATAGTCCCCGGTTAATGAACGAGATAGAGACTGTAGGTCTTAACCTGAATCTGTTCTTAAAGAGAAACTCCGACCAAGAATTGAACTTTATCCCAATCAGTAGCTAATACCCCCTTTTATATGAGAAAGCTATTCCTTTTCACAAACAGACCATCAGGGGGCGCTGTATGACTGATATTGTGGTGAAACCCCTCCCACAAGAAACTCTGAGGACCGTGGCAGTTTCCTGTCTGTGAACCTTGTTGCATTGTTTGAAATAGCTGTTTACAGCTGTTTACAACTGCCAAAAAAGCATGCAGCAGCTACATCACCTGCCAACAGTAAAAATGTCACCATGTAATAAATGTCAGAATGTAAATCAGGGATTTAAATTTTTTTACAATGGGCAAACACTGACTAAATAATATATACATAATTATTGTAAAAATGAAGCACTTTTTTATTACATTATTTTCACTGGAGTTCCTTTTTAAGTCAGAACTCTGTCCCCTGTAACTCCTCTGTGCCCCCCTGTGCCTCCAGTTTCCACCTCTGTGTCACCTCTGCCCACCCCGTACCTGCTTATACAAGTTTAAAAGCCATTTTTTCTTTAAATTTTTTTAAATCGATTTTCTCAAAAACTACAAGTCCAATCTGAAAAGAAAACCATTGTTGGCATGTTCTCACATTATCTATGCCATTCGTATCAGCGGGTCATTTGTAAGTCGGACATTCATAAGTCGGGGACTAGCTGTATAAGCTTCTGTATGTGACTTTTGTTTTGTACACTTCTGATCCAGTTCTGTATCATGTCTGAAGAAGAAACATAAAGTTTCAAAAGCTTGCAAAGAAATCTTGTGCAGTTAGTCATTAAAGGGGCACTATAGTGAAATATAATCCTTTGGGATTTCCCTAATAGTAAGCTTCTCTTAGAAAGAGCAGCACCTATTAGACAGTGCTTTTGTGTACAAAGGTCACCTGTATAAGATTTGTAGCTCACATACAGATCCTGCGTCATATCACAAGGCAAAGGAAATGACGGACTCTGTAATTCAGTTACGCTGTGTGATTACAGCTATCTCCTCTTGTCAGCTTAAAGCAATGCTAGCCCATTCTGTAATGCTGTGAAAGGTGTTAGGTAAATAAACAGACAGCCTGTTTAACTAAGACATTTCAAAGCGCAACACTGAATAAACCTGCTTTAGGACATGCACGTCAAACTCTGGCCCTCAGAGCCATTACATTTGGCCCTCAGAGCCATTACATTTGGCCCTCAAGTGGTTTCCTCACTTTCCATTAGGTTTGGCCCACTCTAGAACACCAGGGGTACAAAATTGGAGGTGAAGCCCTAGATCACCAGGGAAGGCATATGGAGGAGGGAGGGGGAAAGCACTAAACACCAGGGAATTGTATAGGCGAGGGTGGGCGTCACAAGACACAAGGGAATTGTATAGGGAAGAGTGGGGGCCTCTAGACACCAGGGAACTGTATAGGGGTTGGAGGGGAGGCATTAGACACCTGGAAACTTTATAAGGGAGGGAGGTGGCCAGTAGACATTGAAGTCGGCCCACGACTAGGTCCCAGTGTACAATTTTGGCCCACTTTGTATTTGAGTTTGACTCCCTTGCTTTAGGAGGACGGGGCTGTGAGCTGACAGAGAGGAGACAGATATTAGCCATAATCACTCAGCCTAGCTTCCCTTGCCTTGCCATGGCAGGATCTGTATCTGAGCTATAAATGATCCAGATGACCTTTGTAAACCAAAGCACTGTCTAATAAGTGTTGCTCTTTCTAATAGGGACTTGCTTTTAGGGAAACCCCAAAAGCTTATATTTCACTGTAGTGCCCCTTTAAAGGCATCACCTAAACAAGTTTTGTTGTTATGTCTTTGGATCCTCTTCATGACTAGCTTTAGACCACATGCAACAGTTAGAGTATTTTATAGTAATTCTAACAGAAACTGGTGGATAGGACAATCAAAAGTGAATAAGTTGAGGTTAAAACGTATTTAAAGTTAGTCTAAAAGGATCTTGTGCGACTAATAACTCAGGCAGTAAGTTGGGTGTCTGTGTACAGTTTTTCAACAACAGTACTCAAAACAGAGAACACAGAGCACTGTTGCCATGGTTACAGTCAAGTGCAATTTGAGCTTAGTGCCAGTGTTAGAAACTGAAATGAAACAATCATTTTAAATAAAAAATAAATTAGAAAAGGACTTGGTTAACACTGATGTACGTCTATAGCAATTTTATGACAAAACTAGAATTTCAATTAAAAGTAGCTATAGAGAGCCTTGAATATCCTCTCAGCATCCTCTACAGCATTAGTTTCTGGTGGATTTATACAGTACAAGTATACATAAGTGATTAGGGAGCAAAACAACCTTACATTAGCAAAGAACACAAATATTAAAACCTTTACATTAGCAAAGAACACAAATATTGGTCTTTTATGCTTAGTATACCAGTGGCCATTAATGCTTATTCAAAAGAGCATTATGCGACTTCTGCTTTACATTATAATGCTAAAGTTGAACTCCTGGTTAAAGTAAAACAAACTTTATAGTCTGTAATGTAAAACTCCAGGTAACATGTAAAAACAGTCTATGTATTTGTAGTATTTAATATTTTTGGACACTTCAATGAAAACTATCATGAGCATTTGTAAAACATACATACATATACCTACCAGAGTAAAATGCACTATAAAACACTTTTTATTCCTACGCTGCATATCTGACAGGTTTTGAACTAGTCCATCTCCTTATGAAAAGTCTCATTCATTTCTTTATTTCAAAAGCACTTACTGAATGGTAGAGTTGCTCAGTCCAACTGCCAAAATTCTGTGCAATCCAGTAGGAAGGCTGGTCAGCAGCTTTGCATAGATCTTTTCATGCGAGTGCTTCGGTAAAGAATAAAGGAGATACCCTGGGAATTCCTAAAGAGGAGAATGACTAGTCAAAAATCTGTCAGATCTATAAGCGTTTAGATACCTACTGTATGTGAATGCAACAAAGAAAAACAGTAATTTTATGTACACTTTATATGTATGCATTTGACATTTTACAGTTCTTTATGATAGTGGTCCTTAAAGGGGAACTTCAGCCTAAACAAACTTACTGTCATTAAGTTACATTAGTTATGTTAATTAGAATAGATAGGTAATATAATCTCTTACCCACCCCGTTTTAAAAGAACAGGCAAATGCTTGTGATTCATGGGGGCTGCCATCTTTGTCATGGGGGCAGCCATCTTTTTGGTTGAAAGGAGGTGACAGGGAGCAGGAGACACAGTTTCAACTGTCCTGTGTCCTAATCACATCACCCCTCCCAGCTGCATGTGCAGAGTAACACAGTGGAAGGAACTACTCATCTCCTCCATCCGCTCTCCATGTCTGGAGATATCCTTCGTAGCTGGCGATTCTCCCCTTAGCAACCGAGAATCAGACACTAGGAGCTCTAGCGTCAGATTCATTTTCAGACACTATGGGGACAAGCCCAGAAGAGACATCTGCAGAATCTGGAGACCAGACAGCAAGAGATAAGTACTGCCCCCCCCCCCTCCCCATTGCCTGACTCTGCCTGGGGAACATCCAGGGCACTCCAGTAAAGATCCAGGTCATGTGCCACTGATCTTTGAGGCTAGCAATGTCCCTGTTTGCCATCCCTGGAATCATCAATTGATTTCCATGCATTTAATACAGGAGAGTCAAATTCAAATACATAATGGGACAAAACAAAATTGAAAACGGGGACCAAGTTGCAGGTCAACCTCAATGTCTAGTGGCTACCTTCCTCCCTTGTTCACAGCGATGTAACAACAGACCCTGCAAGGGATGCAGCCTCCGGGGGGCTAAGAAGCCGCAATGGGCCCCGTGGTGGGAAACGTTTTTTTCCCTGTCCTGGGAGACTGACAACTAAGGGCACAGAGAGAAGAAAAATTTCTGCTCTCTAATGACTGCATCTGCTCATTACTGATAAGGAATCATACAAAGTTTTGCAGACAAAGAGTTGTAGATAGTCCCTATTCAGTGTTCAGCAGGGTTTTATGTATAGCACTGCTCTACCCCCAGGCTTTCTACCCCTTCCCAAGTTCTGTGCACTGTAGTGATACTTGCTTGAGGAGTCTGGGCACAAAGAGAAAAAGATTTGTAGACAGTCCCTATTAAGTGTGCAGCAGGTATTGTGTACAGCGCCCAGCCTCCAACCTCTCTACCCCTCCCCAAGTGCTGTGTACTGTAGTGATGCTGGAGAAGTCTGCAGAGCCAATTCTGCTCCATCAGAGATGGACAGAGTGAGTGTAATAAGCTGAGGCTGGGAGCACACTCAACTGTCAATTTCCTGTATGTGTTTTCTGCACACCATGTGTGTCTGTATATGTTAAAACATGCATGTTTTATCACAGAAGCTAATGTAATTGATAGAGAAAATTACTGCAGTGCTTCACTGATGTCTGTTTTTATCTGCATGGGGAAAGCACATTCAAGTGTGCAATAGCCAACTGAATAACATTGGTTCTCAGTTTACCTGGGCAGAAAGCATGGGTGGGAGGGGCGCCATTCAAATGCCCCTCCCACCCTTGGTTACGCACGTGAGCAAGCGCCAGTCTGGCGTGGAACGGCTGTAGTGCCGTCCGTTCTTGCCCTGGTCACCTTTCCCCTGTACACCTCTACACCGTCTGCTATCCAGGTTTGACTTATCTTTTTCTTCTGTATGTCATTAACTGCTGGCTTTTGGCTGAAGAACAGAATACAAACATTTAAAGAGACAGGCGCACAGTATTTTTTCTCCATGTGCCATGTGTCTACTGTTGTGCTTTGCACTACCCTAACTTGCTGCACATCTCTTCGATTTGGCTGTGAGCCTGTTGGAAGGTGTTTTTTGAACTGGAGGTGAGGATCACCAATACATGTATTGCAGGTGTTTTTTGAATAAGGCCCACCCTCTTAGCAGCTGAGTGCCGGATGATATTTTTCGCTACAGTGTACTAAGCCATTCAAAGTTTTGCAGGGGGGGCCAGTGATTTCTAGTTATGTCCCTGCTTGTACAGTTCCCTAGTGTCCGTTGGTCTCTTTTCTCCTATATACAGTACCCTGGTGTCTAATGTCTCCTCCCCATACAGTTCCCTGGTGTCTATTGACCCCCTACATCCCCTATACAGTTCCCTGTTTTCTAGTGCATCATTTCCCTCCTATATGCAGTTTCCTGGAGTCTAGTGGTCCTCCCTCCCCTATGTAGTTCCCTGGTGTCTAGTGGACCCCTTCTCCTATACAGTTCCCTGCCCTGGTATCTAATGATCCCTCTCTGCTTACCATGTGGCTTTGTAGTTTCAGTGATTTGCAATATAGGCTTAGTGTACTGTAACTCACAAGTCAAATATTATGCAAAGTGGGGAAACCATTTTGTGGCCAAATTTGATGGCACAGCTGGCCAGAGTGCGAAATGTATATTTTAATTTGAACTATGTTGTTCCAGGGGGCAGGAAATTAGTTACAACACCAAAAAATTCACCTGCCACATGAAAAATGTTTTATGTGTTTTTTTTTGTTTTTTTTTAGACCAACCAGTTTGGATGTCCTGCTCCCATGTGGTCTCATTCTTAAACTTCTGTTGGTGGTCTATCCTGGCTTAATTGTTGTCCAGATGAGATGCTGCTGTGTATTTACAGTAGATTGTGCAGATATTCATTGTATGTATGAAGGCCTGAAGAAGGGTGGTGGACCTGAAACAAAATGTATACAAATTTCTGCACTTTTTTGGAATATTAAAAGAAAAAGTATATTTTGCAATTTTTGGTTTCCTGAGTTTTTCACTATATCCCTTAGTATATAATAGTAGTTGTGGGGGTGATTGTGGTGCACCTACAGGGATCTTGTTTGTTTTTTACTCTCCCAATACAATATCACGGGGGGGGGGGGGGGGGTTAGGGCAGGAAGTGAAGAAAATTCTCACAAATAAAACTAGCAACAATAATAAAATCCAAACACATATTCTAATGTCACGCCACACTAAACAAATAATAAATATTACAAAATAAAAAACACATTTTTTTCCTGGATTTAGGATTTAATTAGTAGAAAATAAAGAATATCTCATACCCGCCTCTTTCTCAAAATGATATTTACTACACACTAACAAGCGCAAATGAATGAAGCTGAATAGAACAGCTTAGAAAAAAATATATAATTATTATTTTTAACCATAAAAAAGTTAAAGTAGCACAATTTAAATGATTATATTTGTATTCAAAATTCAAATTGATGGTATTGCACCAAGAATTAATATTATATGATACGGCAGGGCTCAGGGAAATGGACAAGTGGTCAATGGAAAAATATTACCTAGCTAAATCAATAAAATGAATATCACGGCTGGCCACAAAACTCCCGTCAGACGATGACTTTATCAGGCTATGGCCCTAAGGCGTCGACACATTCTCAATTTAAACGGCAGTGTGTGGAGAAGTAAATTAGCATATTTAGTGGTTACTAATACTATCCTGTTAGCAGAGTAGCTCGAGGACAGAATTATTTGACGCATCCAATACTACATAGGGATCATTTTAGGGAAATGAATTTATATATTTAACAACATGTACTTTCTTCATACAAAATGCTGCCTTCAGTTACTACAGTATATCATTTTTATGGAAATACCTGTTTTATATAGTTGCTGCAACGTACTCTTTACAACCTTCTAGTCTAAATAGCTGATTTAATAAAGTCGTGAAAAGATCATTAATTGTGTGCAAAGAGAAGTAACCCATTTGGCTATTTTCTTTTTGCAGTCAGATCACTAAAAAAAATACATCCAGATTGGTTGTCAATTCCCGCACTGTGCCTGGTGTTCTTCAAGTAATTATACTTAAAGAAAACCTGTACTGAAAAAAAGTTCCCCTGGGGGGTACTCACCTCAGTAGGGGGAAGCCTCTGGACCCTATTGAGGCTTCCCCCGTCCTCCTGTGTCCCACGGCGGTCTCGCTGCAGCCCCCGGAACGCACAGGTGAAAAATCCGACAGCCTGTGCAATATTTACCTTTTCGGGCTCCAGCGGGGGCGCTGTTGCGGCTCTTCTGATGGAGATAGGGGAAAATAGCTGATCTCCGGCGGGTCCGCTCTACTGCGCAGGCGCAGGAGACTTGCACCTGCGCAGTAGAGCGGCCTGACGGAGATCGGCTATTTACGCCTATCTCCGTGGGAAGAGCGGATACTGCACCTGCGCTGGAGCCAAAAGGTAAATATTTACATCCCTGCCGCTCTGGGAGGATTTTCTCCACCGCCGTGGGACCGATGAGAATGGGGGAAGCCTAAATAGGATCCGGAGGCTTCCCCCACCGAGGTGAGTACCCCCAGGGGAGTTTTTTTCATTACACATTTTCTTTAAAGAGGAACTGTAATGAGTATGACATATAGTAGAATGTAATAAATGATTAAGCATACAGATTTTTACCTTTATTATCCTAGTTTTAGCACCAGAAATTATATATATATATATATATATATATATATATATATATACAGGTAGTCCCCAGTTAACAAATGAGATAGGGACTGTAGGTTTGTTCTTAACCTGATTCTGTTCTGAAGTTGGAACATGGTGCCATCTCTGTCCCCTGTACCTCCTCTATGCCCCCCTGTGCCTCCAGTGTCCCCCTCTGCGTCACTTCTGCCTCCTGTATCTGCATATACAGGTTTAAAGCCATTTTTTCTTTGATTTTTTTATTTATTAATTTTCTCAAAAACTACAAGTCCAGTTTGAAAAAAAAATGTTTGACTTGTTCCAATAGAATTCATGCCATTCATATCGGCAGGTTGTTCGTAAGTCAGGCGTTCGTAAGTCGGGATATACATATATAGTATATAGCTGAATATTGGTATGTTGCCCCATCCCCCTGGTGACGTTTAGCCTAGGCTATGATGTCGTCTTCTGCCACAGAGCACTATTGAAAATAAGGTGATGTTCCTGCTCACTTCACAGAGGGAACAAAAATTATTATTACTATTTAGTATTTATACAGCGCTGACATCTTCTGCAGCACTGTACAGAGAATATTGTCTTGTCACTTAACTGTCCTTCATAGGGGCTCACTCTAATCCCTACCATAGTCATATGTCTTTGTATCACGTACTGTATGTACCTTAGTTTAGGGCCAATTTTTTAAGGGGGAAGCCAATTAACTTATTTGTATGTTTTTGGGATGTGAGATGGAACTGAAGTGCCCAGAGTAAACCCACACAGACACAGGGAGAACATACAAACTCCATGCAAATAGTGCCCTGGCTGTGATGTGAACCGGGGACCCAGCACTGCAACGCAAGAGAACACTAATCACTACACCATTGTGCTGCCCAAATTGTAAATAAATGCGCTAAACTAAATTTTAGAATATAAATTAAAGTTAGGAAATGTTTTACAATGGGCAGACATTGACTAGATAATTTGTAAATGAATACGGTAAATAAAATAAGACAAAAGACAAGACAAATAACATTTATATCACGCTTTTCTCCTGGCGGACTCAAAGCGCCAGAGCTGCAGCCACTAGGGCACACTCTATAGGCAGTAGCATTGTTAGGGAGACTTGCTCCTACTCAGGGCCAGATTTACAGCTCAGGAGCCTATAGGCACATAAGCTCTGGCGCCCTAAACTCCGCCCCTTAACACAGACCACACCCTCTAATGCCACGCCCCTTTTTCTTATTTACTAAAACCACACAATGTAATGTAGATATCCAGATAGGTAGGTGGGAGAGCCCTGCACGTAGGTATAGAGGGCACAGAAAGAAGTCAGTGGGGGTAGGTAGGTGGGAAAATACAGTAGGTAGGTATAGACAGCACAGAGAGAAGTCAGTGGGGATAGTTAGGTGCAGGGGCGTAACTAGAAATCACTGGGCCTCCCTGCGGAAATTTGGAAGGGCCCCCCCCAATAGGTGCCAAATAATCATAATGGGGCAGCGTTTCACTGTAAAATAAGTGTAATGGGCAGCGTTTCACCATAAAATAATCATAATGCCACAATGTTTCACCATAAAATAATCGTAATGTGTGCAGCATTTCACCAGAAAATAATTGCAATGTGTGCAGCATTTCAGCAGAAAATAATTGTACAGTAGGCAACATTTCACCTGCAAAAAAAAAAAATGTACTCATCTGGCAGAAGTCTCCTCTCCTGGCCGGCCTCTGGTGCGCCGCTCCCCCGATGATCCTCCTGCTCAAATCTCCTGTGCTGAAAGGAATAGCAGGGCTACAGGAAGATGGCGCCCGAAGCCCTGTACTGGAGACGCAAATAGTCTCCAGTTCAGGGCTTCGGACGCCATCTTCCCGCAGCCCTGTTCTGCTTCCTGGAGGACTCCGGCAGGCTGAGGTGAGCTGCGGGTAGCTGGGAAAGAACTGGTGCGGCGTCTATTAGACGCCGCGGCCATGTTAAACACTTTAGGGGTCCCACAAACGGGTGGCAGCGCTCCCCCTGCACATGACGCTTCTGCTGCTGGTAAAGAGATCACATGCAGAGAGCAGTCAGTGGAAGGGTTAAAGCAGACCTGAACACAAAACTTCCTAAACTGAAGAGTTGGGAGTCAGAGTCGGAATATTTTTGTACTAAATCCACAGCCCTGAACAGCATAATAACCTTTAAAGATTTGTTACAGCTGATACAAATCCTGCAATAAATCTGCATTGTGTCTACTTCCTTCTTTCATGGAAGCAGACTTTGGCTTTAACATCATGTGCTTTCAAATGAGCTTAAAGGAGTCATCAAACAGATAATGCTACCCCCAGTACTACTTACCCAGGGCTTCCTCCAGCTTCTCACAGCCGCTATGTCCCTCGCTGTAGCTCCACGCTTCGCCGCTGGCTCCCAGTCCCTGACAGTGCCTCGCCAGTGTCCTCTACTGCGCCACTGTCAATCACCTCTACATGGTCTGGATTTACCCCTTTTCACATGAGAAATATTTACCTTTTCTCAAATAGATAATCAGGGACGACTGTATGGCTGCTATTGTGGTGAAACCCCTCCCACAGTTTGACCCAGGTCCTGACATCACACTATGGGAGCCCTGTTGCATTGTGGTAAATAACTATGGTTTCAAACTGTCAAGCCACCAGTACCTCCCTCTGTGCATATGCATATCTATAAAAAAAAAACACTTCAGCCTATCACATTGTTAAGGGGCGTGGTTAGATAGATAATGGCAGTTGGTGCTGTCTGTTTTTTTTTGTCATGTCTTCCAGTAGTAAAGATGTTGACATGCAGGCTAATTGTGGATCAAACAATATGAACAAGTTACTGTAATGATATGTGTCAGCAAGAACAGAGTTCTGATTATTAGGTGATCTGCAGTATCACCTATAATACAGATATATACTTGATTATATGGTGATCTGCAGAATCACCAATAATACAGGTATACCAGACAGCTGATGTTATAGCTAATAGCAAGTATAGTGATTGGTGCAACAGTAGTACTGATAGGTTTAGCTATACCTCAACAGAGGAGCTGGTGGGTACTAACAGTACAGAGCCCGTCACCAGAGTCAAGGGCCCTCTGGTGAGAGTAGAGTGGTCAGACTAATCAAATTGGCAACAGACAGACAGATGCAGTACAAAATCGGAAAGGCAGAGACAGGAAGGTTTTAACAGGCAGAGTCGGCAGCAAGATCAGATGGGCAGAGGCACAGAATCACTGAGCGGAAGAGTAGTCAGAACGAGCCAGAGTCATACACAGATAATAACACAGTAATGAAGTTATCTTTATAGCTATCAAACAATTCCTATCTTGTGTGAAATCCCCGGTTTCCTCTCGAAACAAAGCACTCCGGAGCTATCTAAGGTCTGCGCGCTAACACGAAGTATTCGCAACAGCAGACAAGTTGCGAGTGATTTAGCTAGGCTTATAAAGCAGAGGAGACCTCTCCGGCACGCCCCCTCCTATCAGCCAATGAGGAGCGGCGAACGTCTCCTCTGACGTCAGACGACCGGCCGGTCAGCTGACGCGCCTCCTCCCCGCATAAAGGTCCTGTCTGTGCGCGCACGCACGAGACAATGCGACCTTATGTGCGGCTGACAGACCCGTCCTTAACGTGCTAGACGCCCGAGGCACGGATAGATTGCTAGGCAGAGAGCTGGAGGCAGCTGCGGTGGTAGCGCTGTTCACCGCAGCTGCCTCTCCAACGTTTGTTACAGTTACATGGCGAATATCTATCCTTTCTTGATCTCTCTTCTATTTTTAACTTCTCACTTTGCAATGTATTAATTTATTTTCATCCCCTTTTCGCTAAACCTCCTCTTTATTAGGTCTTAAATGGGAAATTGACCAATACTGTTTTTTTTTTTATTATTTTAGCCCAATTTTAAGATATTGTCTGGTTGGTATGTTGCCTCCAGTACATAGAATATATGCTATTTTCCTGAGTCCATTCTGATAGTAAAATAGCTACAGTGTGTGCTCATCCATGATTTTAAAATGTGCTATTTCAGCAGTTTTTCCTCTCGCCTACCTTGTTGTAAATCGCTGTGCACTCCTTGACTTTTAAATGTTTTTTTACCCTGTTATTTTGTAAACTATCCACAATCTGTAATATGCAGTGAACTGAAAAAAAAAATATGGCAGAAGCAAATTCTAAGGGTCTTCACATTTTTAAAACACGTTGAATTTTAAAGAGAAACCGTAACCAAGAATTAAACTTGATCCCAATCAGTAGCTGATACTCCCTTTCCCATGAGAAATCTTTTCCTTTTCACAAATGAAGCAGGTGCAGAGACGAGCAACAAAATTGATACGTGAGATGGAAGGTCTCACTTATCAAGAAAGGTTAGATAAACTGGGTTTATTTAGTCTAGAGAAAAGACGCCTTAGAGGGGATCTAATTAACATGTATAAATACATCAGAGGGCAATATAATAGCTTGGTGGATGAGCTTTTTGTCCCTAGGCCTTCTCAAAGGACTAGAGGACATGATCTGCGCATGGAGGAAAAACGTTTTAGCCATTTATTTAGAGAAGGGTTCTTTACAGTAAGTATTATGATAGAGAACAGAGGCGCCAAAAGGATAAAAACAATATTTAAAAGTTTTAAAATTATTGCTTAGGAGGCAGTGGTGGACTCACCTCCCACAAGCAGACACAACAACTGTGTATTCACAAAAGGGAAATTTATTGGTATACTCCAAATAGGATCGCAACGCGTTTCGCAGGTCAAACCCGCTTCATCAGGCAATTACAGGAAGGAGCACACAACTGGGGGTAAGAGGCAACACATTTGTACAATACCTGAACACTTTTGGCGCCTTTTGGCGCCTTTTGGCGCCTCTGTTCTCTATCATAATACTGATTGTATCCACCTTTGGTGGAGGGGGATACCCCTTCTTGTTTTTCAAGCCTACAGAGAGCGACTTCTTAATCCTGAGTGGGGACAGGCTAATCTCCTCACCTGCCTATACAGTGGTTACCTGGAGGTAACCCTGGTTTGTGAGTATACAATTCATACTCTTTCTAATAATCCAATTATCTTGACATACTACACCATATCGGGCTCTCGGTTCTTCTCTTTTTCATCTTTACAGTAAGAGTGATTAAGATGTGGAATGCATTGCCACAGGAAGTCGTTATGGCAAACTCTATACCTGCATTTAAAGTGGGCTTAGATGCTTTCCTTGCGTTGAAAGACATCCATGGCTACAATTACTAGGTAATGCCTAATGATGTTGATCCAGGGATTTTATCTGATTGCCATCTGGAGTCGTGAAGGAATTTTTCCCTTTAGGGGCTAATTGGACCATGCCTTGTAAGGGTTTTTTTCGCCTTCCTCTGGATCAACAGGGATATGTGAGGGAGCAGGCTGGTGTTGTACTTTATACTGGTTGAACTCGATGGACGTATGTCTTTTTTCAACCAAAATAACTATGTAACTATGTAAAAATGGATCATCAGGGGGCTCTGTATGACTAATATTGTGGTAAAACCTCTCCCACAGTGTGATGTCAGCACCTGGTTCTGACATCACACTGTGGGAGCCTTGTTGCATTGTGGGAAACTGTTTCCAACTGCCAAAAAAGCAGGCATCTCTCTCCACTGACATCACATGCCAACAGTAAAAATGTCACCATGTGATAAATGTCAGATTGTAAAGCAGGGAGAGGAAAAATTGTACAATGGGCAAACACTGACTAAATCATTTATACATAATTATTGTAAAAATGAAGCACTTTTTATTATATTATTTTCACTTGAGTTCCTCTTTACATGTATAATACTTGTTTATGTATGAAAAATATGAATCAGTGAATTTCTTAAAGAGAATCTGTACTCTAATATTCTTACAATAAAAAGCATACCATTCTATTCCTTATTTTCTCCTGTGCCCCTCTGTGCTGTTTCTGCCACTCTCTGCTGCAATCCTGGCTTGTAATTAACAGTTTTAGGCAATGTTTACAAACAAACTAACCAGCTTCTAATAGGCTCAGCTAAGCATAGTGTGTGAGTATGCAGGGGGCCTGCAGAGGGTGTGTATCGCTTCTACCAATCACAAGCAGCCCTGCACATTCCACACAATCAAAGCCTTAGCCCGACAAACGGGACAGAGGAAAGATACATTGATTTATTACAGAGACAGTGTAATTAGGAAAAGCTGCAGTAAGCCCCAGCACATTAGAACAGGCATAGGAACTCATAGGATAGAAGAACTAAGGCTGAAAAAATTGTTACAGAGTCTCTTTAAAGAGTACCGATTTTCATCCTGCTTACGAGCTTCTGTTTTGCAAAATAGAAAAAATGAGACCTAGAAAAACCTGCTTCTCAAATAAAATAGATTTTTCTGCTGTGCAGACGCGGAGCTAGGGGGGGTCGGAGTAGGACAGGTGCCCCGGGGCGCCGGGTCCCCGAGGGCGCCCAGCTGAGCTGCAGGGTTTTGTTTTTATTTTGGGAGGGTAGAAGCGCAGAGAAGAGGGGGAGCTGTGAGCAGCGGTGGAGAAGGCGGGCCATCTCCCCCCTCCTTCTCTCACCTTAGTGCTCTCCCTCCCTCGCTGTCCCCTCCACAACTAATGTCCGGGTGGCTTGCAGCGGTGGGTGGGACTTACCTCCGTCTCGCTCCAGCGCCGGAAGTTCGGGTCCTGCAGCCGCTGCTCTGGTATGGACTAGACCAGAGTAGCGGCAGATCCATCCAGCGCTGCGACGAGACGCAGGTAAGTCCCGCTCCCCGCTGCCAGCCACCCGGACATTAGTTGTGGAGGGACAGCGAGGAAGGGAGAGCACTAAGGTGAGAGAAGGAGGGGGGAGATGGCCCCCCTTCTCCACCGCTGCTCACAGCTCTCCCTCCACTGCGCTGCTCCCTTCATGCTGGGGACACACCTGACTACCTATTCTGGGGACATATACCCCCTGCCTACATATACTGGGGACATATACCCCCTGCCAACATATACTGGGGACATATACCCCCTGCCTACATATACTGGGGACATATACCCCCTGCCTACATATACTGGGGACATATACCCCCTGCCTACATATACTGGGGACATATACCCCCTGCCTACATATACTGGGCGCATATACCCCCTGACTACACTTACTGGACACATATACACCTGGCTACATATACTGGGCACATATTCACCTGGCTACATATACTGGTCACATATACCCCTGGCTACCTGTTCTTTGGACATCTCTACCCCTGGCTACCTGTTCTGGGGACATCTATACCGCTGGCCACCTATTCTGGGGACATCTATACTGCTGGCCACCTATTCTAGGGACATCTATAGACCTGGGGCTACCTATTTTTGGGGAACCACTGCTGTCGGATTGAGTGTATTTTGGGGAACTGCAGCCAGGTGAGAGGTGTCTACCATATTAAGGGGGCATTCTGCCTATTTATGTGAAATGCTGTCTATTTATGTGCCTCATGACTGCTGAATTTGTCTTGTTGGGGGCCTCATGGTTACTGAATTTGTCTTGTTGGGGGCGTCAAGATCGCTGAATTTGTCTTGTTGGGGGCCTCAAGATCTCTGAATTTGTCTTGTTGGGGGCCTCATGATTTGTTGGGGGCCTCAAGATCGCTGAATTTGTCTTGTTGGGGGCCTCATGATTGCTGAATTTGTCTTGTTGGGGGCATCATGATTGCTACATTTGTCTTGTTGGGGGCCTCATGATTGCTGAGTTGGTCATGTTGGGGGCCTCATGATTGCTGAATTTGTCTTGATGTGGGGGGGGGGGGGAGGCTCATGATTGCTGAATTTGCCTTGGAACATGCTGGAAGGTACATACTGAGGGAGGGTGGGTGAGCGTGAGCCTGCTAACTTCCTGTACATTTGGCTCCACCCATAACCACGCCCACATGTTTTATATGATCACACCTCTTTTTTTGCGCTGCGCGCGCCGCAGCCTTCCCTTTAGGGGGAGCATTAATAGTCTTTGTCCCCGGGCGCTGAAAGCCCTAGCTACGCCTCTGCTGCTGTGTCACCTCCGCTTGAAGTGGCCCTCCGCTGAATTGCCTTACTTGCCCCACCTTTTCGATATACTGCAGCCTCAATGAACCCTATTTGTTTTGTTACACTTTTACCATTAGAAAAACAAAAGCTTTTAGGACCATTGTAGTCCCTTACACACTCCAATGAGTTCGGGGTCACCATGAGCTTGCTGGTTAGTGGGCTGTGTGGGACTTTCAAGGGTACAATATTGTTAATACAGATCAGGGGAACCTTGAGGTACACAGAAATCAGGTCATCTCATGGACTTTAAAATACAATTCTTAATTTTACACACAAAAAACAAACAAACAACTAAACAAGTCAACAACACAGATTAAATGCATATATACATATTATAGAAAGCATACACTTTTAACAATTTATCTTCACTTGTTAATTAAGAATAGAGCCATGTACTCAAACCAGCAGGATAATGCATATGTATGTATTTTAAGGAGTACTGTAACCTTAAAAAAACAAGTTCAACTTACCTGGGGCTTCTACCGGCCCCCACACAGACTAGACTAGAGATGGCCCGAACGGTTCGCCAGCAAACGGTTCCCAGCGAACTTCCAGGGTTTGTGATCGCGGAGAACCGCAAACTTTTCCGGAAGTTCGGTTCGCCCCCATAGTGCATCATGAGGGTTCACTTTGACCCTCTACATCACAGTCAGCAGGCACATTGTAGCCAATCAGGCTACACTCCCTCCTGGAGCCCCACCCCCCTTATAAAAGGCAGGCAGCGTCAGGCATTGGACTCACTCGTGTGCCTGCATTAATTAGAGAAGGGAAAGCTGCTGCCACTCTTATAGGGAAAGCTTAGTTAGGCTGTTGTAGGCTTGTTAGCTTGCTCCTTGCTGATTCTTATTGCTAAAAAAGCACCCCTCAACAGCTCTTTTGAGAGCTAATCTTGTTCTTGTGATTTATTTATTTTTTCAGTGTGTGTGTCCCACAGACACTTGTGGTGCATAGACAGCCTTGGTACTTCCTACTGTGTGTGCCACACTGCCAGGCCCAGCCAGAGGCGCCTTAAGCCACAGACACTACAGCTGGCCGCCTAGAGCGCTGTGGCACTGAAAGGCGGCACTGCTGGAACCTGTAGTGCACCACCGCACTTGCGTATGTCACTATTTGTCCCCTGTCTTGCAGGCTGCAGCGCTCGACACATCATTTTCATCAGCGCTGCCTTCATAGCTTTCCTATCCACCCCCTGGCCAATAGAGACAGAGTAAATGTGCTCTGCCTTGCCTCTCAAACCACCCCTTCCTCACCACCTGGTGCAGGGCCAGCCAATGAAGCAGCATGATGCCCCCTGGCCCCGCCTCTATCTCAGCCTCCTACTAGGAAGAAGTTGGGGAAACCATCTAGCCACCATCTGATATTTAGATCATTCCCCATTGATACACTGCGTCCCAAGTCTAATGTCAGCGGTGACTGAGCAGCAGCTTAGAGGAGAGAGAAGAAGCAGCCATGAGCCCAGGTGAGGTCAGCAGTTTATGATCCCAGACCCAGACCCACGTGCACTCGTGCAGTGACAGCTCTCACTCCGCTGACATGAAACAGAGAGCTTCTTATCAGATCTGTGCTTTCATGTGCTGTGGCAGCTGAGTTTGTCTTTGTGACATGAACGGACCTTCACCTCTGCTGAATGACTGGCATCAGCTTCAGCCAATAGCAGGGCAAATGT
Source organism: Hyperolius riggenbachi (assembly GCF_040937935.1). Classification (NCBI taxonomy): domain Eukaryota; kingdom Metazoa; phylum Chordata; class Amphibia; order Anura; family Hyperoliidae; genus Hyperolius; species Hyperolius riggenbachi. The sequence goes on along the minus strand of NC_090650.1, from coordinate 64,841,485 downwards.
TGCTTTTCTGACACAAACCCCTAAGTAAAAAATGAGTGGGGAAAGGTGCAGATGTACTGAGTTTATTGATGATTCCACGAATACATGAGTGCAACAGAAAATGTATGAGAAGCCTGTGAAACAGAAAATGATAAGTATTTGATGAAAAAAAAAAAACGACACATAACAGAGAAAATGCTTCTTAAAGGGAATTAAGCACCTCTAATTTAAAGCGGAACTGTAAATAGTTTTTAAACACATTGTTTCACTTACCTGGGGCTTCTGCAAGCCCCCAGCAGCCATCCTGCCCAAGCCTCCATTTCTCCTGCCGCCAGCTACTTTCGGTTTCACCACCGGGCCAATCCTTTCATCGCGTTCCCCGCTATTGCAGAGGAGAACGTGAAGAAAATATATGCTTGGCAGGGCTGCGCTGGCATCGACTTAGAAGTCTAGGAATGGAACGACGGCGGGAGAACGGAGGCTCGGGCAGGACTGGCATGGGACAGGGCGGCTGCTGGGGGCTTGTAGAAGCCCCAGGTAAGTGAAGCAATGTGTTTAAAAACTATTTACAATTCCGCTTTAAAATGAACCTCCCCTAAGGGAGATTTGTAAATTATGCATGCTTCATGTGGGCAGTATTCGTTTACTTACTTACAGGGAGGAGGGTTGCTCTGTAGGCCCCTCTCCCATCTATACAATGACATCCATCTTTCCTCTGTCAATGCTGCAGACCCGCAGGTTCGAAGTGCCCACAATGTTGTGTGTATCCCCGGTCACTTGTGCATGCTGGCAGATGTAATAGTGGCCAGGGGATGCTACATATTGTGGATGGGGATGTTACATCTCCCACCATGCACTAGCATCTGGATATGTGCTTGACATTACGGGCATTTCGAACCTGCGAGTCTGCACCATTAACAGAAGGAAGATGGATGCCCTCACAGAGCATGCATCATTTACGAACCACCCCTAGGTTTGTTTTAAATATTTTGACCTAACAGGTGCTCAGGGCTCAAGAAAATACATTTTTAGCTTCATATAGTTGGGGGGGGGGGGCGCCAAAGGTTTTATTGCCTGGAGTGACAAAAATGCCAGAGGCGCCCCTGGGCCCAGCACATTCAGTGACTACCTGTGTGTGTGACAGGTGCACATTGTAGTACCCATCACTGCATATAATTACCTACCTGTTATTCACTGTGCACCCACCTACCTACGTGAGCGCAGGCAGTGTCACTGTGCATGTCCGATACTTGTCTGTGTGTGACAGGTGCACATTGTAATACCCATCACTGCATATACCTACCTGTTGTTCACTGTGCACCCACCTACCTACGTGAGCGCACGCAGTGTGATATTTAATACCACCAGTCACTCTACCTATTACGTGTGTGTGACAGGTGCACATTTAGAATACCCATAACTACATATACCTACCTGTTGTGTTCAGTGTACCCACCTACCTACGTGAGTGCATGCAGTGTGATATACCACTCCATGCATACCTGTTAACTGCACCTGTGTGACTGCACATTGTATTAGTCAAGTCAATGCATACCTTTCACTTCATCCCCTCCAATATGGACAAAACAAAAAGCAGATGCAGGCCACCTGGCAGGTCTGTTCGAGGTCACGCTGTCGTGATTTCGTGTGGCCCTCGACCAAAGTACATTGTTCAGAAGAAGGCACGTGCCATCAACCCACAATATTGTCAGGACGTAGTTGACTATTTAACACAGAACACCTCATCTTTCTCAGCTTCCGCACGGAAGCGTGACATATCTTCCTCCTCCTGCTCTGATTCTGGCACCCCACTTAACACTCAGTTGGCTGACACCACCAAAGTGGCATTACCCCAGGGCTCAGCGGTGTGGAATTTTTTTTTGTGTGTCTGCCTCAGATGAGAGCAATGCCATTTGTACTCTCTGCCACCGAAAATTGAGCCGTGGAAAGACCAAGAGGACAACTACTTTATGAAGGCACATGATTACAAAGCACAAACTGCAATGGGATGACCACCTGAGGAAAAGCAGCACACAAAAGCAAAGCCACACACCGCAGTGGAAGATACCAGGCCACAATTTTTTCTCAAAAAAGGCGATACCTAAACTGTACCGTGATGTTGAAAGGCAAGTGGCGACATCTCTGGCACACAGCGTTGGGTCAAGGGTCCATCTGACCACGGATGCCTGGTCTGCAAAGCATGCTTAGGCCTGGCCGAAGACTAAGTCAGTCCCCACACACAGCATCTCTGCCTGCACGCTGTGTGACTGCCTGCCCCAAGACTAAGTCACTCTCCACACAGCATCTCTGCCTGCAGGCTGGTTGACTGCCATCTCCGCCACCACCAACAGGGTCCAGGACACCAGGTGGACTCCTGAATTTTTAAGGCCGGCCGCTATAATAATTTCTCTGGTGCGTGTACTTGCCTGCCTAATTTTTCTGGCTGCACTGCAGCTGCAACAACAAAACAAAAGGCATGTACATGTGCATGTGCTTCATGATCATTACCTTGCCGCGTTGAAGGGGCTTGCGTATCACAATGAAGCAATGACCGATGGCTATATGAGTGTGTCGGGGGGGGGGGGGGGGCACACCCATGATAATAAGGTAGTTGCTTCATTGGGGACAGACCAATTTTGACCAGTCCAGCACGGCCGTCACTACACAAACAGCTGTTTGCAGTCAATGCATACCTTTCACTGCATCTTTGACTGCACATTGTATTATACCTGCCAGTCAGTGCATACCTTTCACTTGAATGGATGGCAGACTTGCCCTCCATAACACATTCTCATTAAAGGATTTAAAGTTGATTCATCTCATATACAGCAGGTCCTCGAAAGTCCTCCTGTATTGTTATTTTTGGTCACTACCTCGGGACGTGTATGCCATGCCTGCTGCCTTCCTTGGATGTGTGGTGGTAGCCGTTCCTGCTCCTTTTCACACAGCGTGCCTGCTGCCTTCCTTGGTGGTGGTGTGGTGGTGGTAGGTAGCCATTTCTTAGGCTCCCACTCTGGACCGGAATCAAACCAGGATTCCCTGGCCATTACCCGTGGTCACCATGCTACTGAGAAAGTACCATAGAAAGTTTCACACAGTTGAATGAATGGCAGACTTGCCCTCCATAACACATTCTTGGCAAATGCTTTCGATTTGGTTCATCTTACGCTGGGTCAAGGGTCCATCTGACCACAGATGCCTGGTCTGCAAAGCACGGTCAGGGCAGGTACATTACTTATACATCAAATGGGTCCTTACTTGGATGTGTGGTGGTGGTAGCTGTTTCTCAGGCTCCCACTCCGGACCAGAATCGAACCCTGATTCCCCGGCCATTACCCATGGTCACTCACAATGGCAGACTTGCCCTCCATAACAGATTCTCGTTACAGGTACTGAACAGCCAGCAGAAAATGTAATTTAAAAAAATAGATGTAAGCTTTAACAATGGTAGAGAAAGAACCATCGAAAGTTGATAAGGCAGTCAGACATTACCTGATATCACTGATCTTGCCATGGTGCGCACCAGCCCAGCATGGCCGTCACAACACAAACAGCTGTTTGCGGTGCGTTACACAGTGAGTTTGGTGTGTCAGTCTGAAGCAGTACTCTAATTACACTCCCTGATTGATGTATACACGTGCAAGATGTTTTAAAGCACTTTAGGCCTGCAATTTAGCATTCAATGTGATTTCTGCCCTTAAAACTGCTTTGCGTCCAATCCAGATTTTCCCCGGGACTTTTGGTGTCTATCCCACTCCACCATGCCACCCTCCAGGTGTTAGACCCCTTGAAACATCTTTTCCAACACTTTTGTGGCCAGCATAAATGTTTTTCGTTTTCAAAGTTCGCCTTCCCATTGAAGTCTATTGCGGTTCGCGAAAGTTCACGAGAACTGAAAATCGGAGGTTCCGGCTGTCTCTACCTGTGACGCATGCGTCCTCACTCCCGCTGACGCCGCCGGGAGCTCCCTGCGCAGGCGCAGTTGCTTGCGACATTTAAGTCGCAAAAACTGGAAGCGAGCTGCGGTGGGGACCGGAGGATCGTTTAGTCCCAGCGCGGGCACAGGATGTCACAGTAGAAGCCCCAATTAAGTCAAACTTATTGTTTTAAAGGTTACAGTACTCCTTTAAGCGTATATATTAGACACACTTTCATTAACTGGTAGTATCCTGACAAAAGTTTAGATGATTTGTTTTTATTATGTGCTGTGTATTTATGTGTGTATTTATGAATTAATTGCCCCAAATAAAAAGTTGACCTAGAGGTTCCATTATCTATTTTGCCCATGATATTTATTATTGTTTTAGATGCTTTTTTATTATGTATAATAATTATTTTCCTTTTGTTTCTAGGCATTGGTATATGGACCTGAAGAATCTATCAACTGCCTTTTTTTAAAAGGATGTTAAGTTTTTTTTTTAAGCAGTACATTTGGGTACCACTATCCAGTTCCGAGTTTTGATTCAGCCCTGCATTAATTTTTAAATTAAGAGCACAATTCTTGTGTGAATTGGGGTCCATCCACAGTGTTATTGCATGATTCGTTGAATTTTATTAATAGGTGTAAGAGATCGTTCTTTCCCCAATTATTGATAGCTGCTAAAAGCTTGATTCCAGTTAAGTGGAGATGTCAGGATCCTCCAACCCGTAGAGATTGGGTTAGTAAAGTCAATGTAACGAAGGAGGCGGAAAATCAGATAGCTCTTCAGCAGGACAAGTTGGGAACTTTTAACGATAAATGGGAGAGATGGTTTGAGTTTCAAAACTCATATGAGTATGGAATTATGTTGAGGATGTAGGGGAGGAGTGTTTTTGTTGGGGAAAATACAAGATTGTCATTTTGATTAGGAGGAATGTTGTAAGTTGTGGGGCGGGATGATTTCTCTGGCTTTTATTTAATATTATATGAGATTTTTAATGTATAGGATTTGGGGGAGGAGAGGAGGGGAAGTTTTTGATTTTTTCTTTGATCTGAAGTAGAAAAATGTGGGAGAAAATAGGGTAAGAGTGCTGTATTCTACAGTATTTTTGATTACTATATCTTTTTGCATTGTATGTGAATGCAATTCTTTTTCCTTTTCTAAAATTATATTAAAAAAAGAGCACAGGTGGCTTCCCCATTTAAATAGCAATATTTTTCTAATTACTCACATTTACTGTGCATTTAATTTGGCACCAATAGCACACATTTTTGGCTGTAGACTTCTGAACTCAAATGTGTGATATTTTTGCATGAACATTAATCTAAACTCAAACAGTCAGACAAGTGATGATTATGATAATAATAGTACTTTTGTGATATTATTGGTAGAGTGAGTAGCAGAGCGATAACATTATAATATGTAAAGAATATCTGTAAAGGGAAGGGGTAAAAATAACATGGAAATATTAAACTACTCCAAAAAAGTGGAACATGTAGTAAATATGTGTAAATTGTTACAGATGTCTGTGGTGGTGATATTTGGATCAGATTATTTTTTTATACATAGTGTACTTTTTCCTCAAATTACGCTTCATATGAACACTAACTACCCCATATGACTTGCTTTCCTAGCATATTATTTTTATCTAGTAAATCTATCCACTGTCATACTTGTAGTTTTATTTGTTCAACAAAAGCTGAATTCGATTTGTGTTATTCTGTCCTCCCTTGACACTTGCACTAAATCTTTAAGATGTCTTGCAGACATAAAAGAGCATTAACACTGCATAATCAGATTTTATATGAATTTGGAGAAACTAATAATACATTTGTATAACTTATGTCACAGCTTTCCTCCGCATTAATCAAATATTTTTAACCAAGATAAGAAAAAAAAAATCTCTGTTTCATTTCTACATCATAAATAAAGTGGCGATAGTGAAAAAATAGTTGTCTCAAAGGAATGAATGGAAACCAAGAGGATGATATGTTTTATATTATGCTGCATATGATGTAAGATGAATCCAGGTAAAAAATAAAATAAAATAAACAAAAATACAAAGATGGCTTTTTTTTCCTGTGCTGCATATATTTATTTATTTATTTTAACCATCTTAGCGGTATGGACGAGCTCAGCTCGTCCATCACCGCCGATGGCTGCCGCTCAGGCCCTGCTGGGCCGATTTTGTTCAAATAAAGAGCAGCACACGCAGCCGGCACTTTGCCAGCCGCGTGTGCTGCCCGATCGCCGCCGCTCTGCGGCGATTCGCCGCGAGCAGCGGCGAAAGAGGGTCCCCCCAGCCGCCTGAGCCCAGCGTAGCCGGAACAAAAAGTTCCGGCCAGCGCTAAGGGCTGGATCGGAGGCGGCTGACGTCAGGACGTCGGCTGACGTCCATGACGTCACTCCGCTCGTCGCTATGGCGACGATCTAAACAAAACAAGGAAGGCCGCTCATTGCGGCCTTCCTTGTTTATTCTGGGCGCCGGAGGCGATCGGAAGAACGCCTCCGGAGCGCCCTCTAGTGGGCTTTCATGCAGCCAACTTTCAGTTGGCTGCATGAAATAGTTTTTTTTAAATTTAAAAAAAACCCTCCCGCAGCCGCCCTGGCGATCTTAATAGAACGCCAGGGTGGTTAAAACATTTATAAAAACTTTGCAAAAATAACTTATTCCATAAATATTTAATAAATGTTACAAAAGTTGAATAAAAAAAGAGATTTGTAAATCAGCAACTTTGAAAAAAATGAATCTCTTGCTAGCTTACTAAGTGGGTTGTCTTCTTGCTTACATGTTGAGATGGTCACTGAGATACGAATAATCACAGCTAGCATGAACTTGCTCATTTTGATTGGCCCAGGACCAAGCGACATACGTTTGTATGACATTTGAAAGCAAGCTATAATTATTTACATACTTTAATTTGACGTTTACTTGCATACTTTCATTTGTCTACCTAGGTTTATCAAGTTGACCAATTCTCTCCCCTCACCCAGACATAACATACTACTAAGGCCACATTTTTAATTGTTAGTGAGATCATTTTTTCCTTCATATAATGTTAAATAAAGCATGTAGTCTGGGAAAACCTTAGCCAGTTGGTTCAGTTTTCATCAAGAGTTAGCTTCTTCTTATTTATGTTACAGGCAAAGTACGAAATCAGGCATTCTATAGAATGCCTGAAGCGATTAGGCAAAGTACGAAATGTCTGTTTCGTTACATACTTTGCCTAGGCATTGTATAGAATGCCTGAAGTCGTTTAGGCAAAGTGTAGAATACCCGGTTCTCTATAGAATGCCTGCTTTTTTTCACACTGTGACTGTAACAGCTGCAATACATATGCTGTCAGTGAGGAGGCTAGTGATGATAATGGGTGCATGCATGCTGATATTTTCTGTTTGTGGAAAGTGCTGCTGTGAAGGAGCCTTCAGGTGCTGCCAGGGGGGAGCCCATGAGCAGGAAAGAGGAGAGAAAAGCTGGACATTGTGTGCAGGGGGAAAAATGGCAGTTGGGTTTTGGCAATTGAAGGCTAGTGAGGGGGAGGAGCCTGAAAAGCCATGATGCAGCAAAAAAAAAATATAAGTTTACATTCATGATACAATGCTCTACTTGAAGCAAGAAATACGCATGCATTTTTTGTGAGAAAATAGAGGCAGAGACTAAAGAAGAAACCAGCCATTGGTGAGACTGACAAAGCAAAGCAGTGGCACAGACAAGAGAGCACTACTGAAAAAAACTAAAGTAAGGAAGAGAAAGAGAGAGCTGCAGACATAACAGGAGAGGAGAGAGACAAAGTACGTAACAAAAAACAGACATTTCACACTTTGCTGAACCTGTCTTAGGCATTCTATAGAATGCCGAGGCAAAGTACTTAACAGAAACAGACATTTTGTACTTTGCCTAAAATGGTCAGGCATTCTATAGAATGCCTGAATTTTGTACTTTGCCTGTAACATTTATGTTAGAACTGTTACAGACTTGAAGAGCATGGCCATTGTATGGCATAGACAAACCAGGCACACACCTGGGGTGACAGCTGCTTGGGGGTGTATGAATAATTTTTAGTTTCGAAAATTTTTATTGAATGTTGGCAAAAGAATCAGGCAAGAGTATATCTGGATTCCCCACGCAGGGGGCAAAGATAATAGCAGGAAATCGTGAACAGACAATAACAATAACAACAAAATTGGGTAAACAGGGTACCAAAGCAACAGGAAAATAGGCTAGAAATGTTGCAAATAATGATACAGAATCTTTACTATACATGACACGTTTAATGCCAGAAATTTAGGTAAAGAAGGTGGCATAACGAAGACCATTGTTATCAGCATAGTCAACCCAGGGTGACCACGTGTTGCTAAACTGCAGCATCCGGTCATCCGAAATAGCTATCATTCTCTCCAAAATCATAATTCTATGAACTTTGTCGATCACATGATCTAGAGATAAGTGAGGATCCTTCCGCGTGAGGCTAGGTATGACTTTGCGGAATTTAGGATGTGTTGGATTAGCCTATGGGCTGGGTGTTTTATGTTATTAGGTTTATCTCCCATCAAAAAGACGGATGGGGTAGGAGAGAATGGTATCTGAAGAACAGTCGCTATCAGTCCAGCAACCCGCGACCAGAATCTGGTAACCAGGGGGCAGGTCCACCACATGTGAACTAGAGTTCCCTTGGTGTCACAGCCTCTATAGCACAAGGGGGAAGCTTGAGGGAAGATGCCAGAGACCCGCTCCGGAGTTAGGTAGGCTCTATGGAGAAGTTTGACGTTGGTCTCTAAAATAGAGTAATAGAGGCTTCCCTTCATTAGGGTTTCAAAACAATGCCCCCACCTTTTGGGTGTAAGGTAAAAGTTGAGGTCGGCCTCCCATTTCTCCAGAACAGTGTCCATGGCAGCTTGAGCCCGAGCAGCCTGTTGAGCATATAGATATGAGATAATACCACCCTCTAGGGGTGAGACTTTGCAAAAATTCTCAAAATATGTGAATGAGGTGTCAGATGATAGTGGACCTAGGGTAGACCAGAAATGGTAAACTTGTTGAAGGTGGAAAAGTTGATGAGGCCTGCAGGAAAGCGATTCAGATAAAGTGGAAGGGGGGGGGTCAGAATCCCCAGCCTTTGGAATTTAGCTAAGTTAGTATGATGGGAAGGGATTAGCCATGCCAAATCAGTGTTTAGACCTGGAGGAAAGTCAGGATTACCAAATAGTCGAGTAGATAGCGAGGGGGTAGCCTGTAGGCTTAATACAAAACGATATCTTTTCCAGATCTTTAAGGTATGTAGAGTGTAGGGGAGGCAGATAAAAGTTGGGAAGGGTGCACCAGTGAAGACCAAACCAGGGACTCAACTGTGTATTGTTTCAGTAGAGATGATTCAATGTTTACCCATAAAGGTGCACTAGGTCCAGCCTGAGAAGGTGGGATATGAGTAGTGTTGGGCGAACATCTAGATGTTCGGGTTCGGGCCGAACAGGCCGAACATGGCCGCGATGTTCGGGTGTTCGACCCGAACTCCGAACATAATGGAAGTCAATGGGGACCCGAACTTTTGTGCTTTGTAAAGCCTCCTTATATGCTACATACCCCAAATTTACAGGGTATGTGCACCTTGGGAGTGGGTACAAGAGGAAAAAAAAATTTAGCAAAAAGAGCTTATAGTTTTTGAGAAAATCGATTTTAAAGTTTCAAAGGGAAAACTGTCTTTTAAATGCGGGAAATGTCTGTTTTCTTTGCACAGGTAACATGCTTTTTGTCGGCATGCAGTCATAAATGTAATACATATAAGAGGTTCCAGGAAAAGGGACCGGTAATGCTAACCCAGCAGCAGCACACGTGATGGAACAGGAGGAGGGTGGCGCAGGAGGAGAAGGCCACGCTTTGAGACACAACAACCCAGGCCTTGCATGAGGACAAGAAGCGTGCGGATAGCATGCTTTGTACCACCATGCAGTCATAAATGTAATAAAGATAAGTGGTTCAATAAACAGGGACCACGCGGCAACGCTAACCCAGCAGCAGCACACGTGATGGAACAGGAGGAGGCGCAGGAGGAGAAGGCCACGCTTTGTGAGACACAACAACCCAGGCCTTGCATGAGGACAAAAAGCGTGCGGATAGCATGCTTTGTACCGCCATGTAGTCATAAATGTAATAAAGATAAGAGGTTCAATAAACAGGGACCACGCGGCAACGCTAACCCAGCAGCAGCAGCAGCAGCAGCACACGTGATGGAACAGGAGGAGGCGCAGGAGGAGAAGGCCACGCTTTGTGAGACACAACAACCCAGGCCTTGCATGAGGACAAAAAGCGTGCGGATAGCATGCTTTGTACCGCCATGTAGTCATAAATGTAATAAAGATAAGAGGTTCAATAAACAGTGACCACGCGGCAACGGTAACCCAGCAGCAGCAGCAGCACACGTGATGGAACAGGAGGAGGCGCAGGAGGAGAAGGCCACGCTTTGTGAGACACAACAACCCAGGCCTTGCATGAGGACAAAAAGCGTGCGGATAGCATGCTTTGTACCGCCATGTAGTCATAAATGTAATAAAGATAAGAGGTTCAATAAACAGGGACCACGCGGCAACGGTAACCCAGCAGCAGCAGCAGCACACGTGATGGAACAGGAGGAGGCGCAGGAGGAGAAGGCCACGCTTTGTGAGACACAACAACCCAGGCCTTGCATGAGGACAAAAAGCGTGCGGATATAGCAGCAATGCTTTTTGCCGCCATGCAGTCATAAATGTAATACAGATGAGAGGTTCAATAAACAGGGACCGGAAACGCTAAACCATCCCAGATGTTCATCGGTCATGTTACTTGGTTGGGGTCCAGGAGTGTTGCGTAGTCGTTTCCAATCCAGGATTGATTCATTTTAATTTGAGTCAGACGGTCTGCATTTTCTGTGGAGAGGCGGATACGCCGATCTGTGATGATGCCTCCGGCAGCACTGAAACAGCGTTCCGACATAACGCTGGCTGCCGGGCAAGCCAGCACCTCTATTGCGTACATTGCCAGTTCGTGCCAGGTGTCTAGCTTCATGCCCGGTTTCAGGTCCAGCGGTGCCAGCCACAAATCCGTCTGTTCCTTTATTCCCCTCCAAATTTCCTCCCCTGTGTGCTGCTTATCCCCAAGGCAGATCAGCTTCAGCAACGCTTGCTGACGCATGCCAACAGCTGTGCTGCACTGCTTCCACGATCCTACTGCTGCTGGTGCTGGGTTAGCATTTCCGGATGAGGTACAGCTTTGAGATGCGTTGGAGGAGAAGGAGTCAGAGAGGTAGGTGCTGCTGTTGTTATCCAGCTGTTTGCGGCGTGGGCAACACCCGCGCCGTAGCAGGTGAGGAATCGCTGCCAGGCTCCACAAGGTTCACCCAGTGCGCGGTAAGGGAGATGTATCGACCCTGGCCGAACGCACTCGTCCAGGTGTCAGTGGTGAGGTGAACCTTGCAGGCAACGGCATTCTTCAAGCTTCGGGTTATTTAGCTGACCACGTGCTCATGCAACTCAGGCACTGCAGAGCGCGCAAAGTGGTAGCGGCTGGGAACCACGTAACGTGGGATGGCCACTGACATCATGCCCTTGAAGCTGTTTGTCTCCACCACTCGATATGGCAGCATTTCGCAGGCCAGAAGCTTGGCTATGCTGGCTGGCTGTTACTGCCACGGCCCGGGGGTCATTTGCTGGCAATTTCCTCTTGTGCTCAAACATCTCAGAAACAGACAACTCAACCGTAGCGCTGCACACCGAAGGGCTGTTGGTTGTTGTGTTTGATGAACACTGGGAGACCTCAAGAGCACTAGTCCGGAAAGTGACAGTGTCAGCATCGTCTGATGTTTGTGAATGTTGTGAACCACGCAATGGCTGGGCTACTGCTGCTGCTGAGGCGGGTCTGGTGGTGAGTCTGGTGAACCCAAGGGAGGCAGTGTTGCTGGTGGTACCCTGTCCTGCCGCGTTTGCCCACAGAGTGGGATGTTTGGATAGAATGTGGCGGCTCATGCTGGTGGTGGAGAGGTTGTTAATACTTTTCCCCCTGCTCAGGCGGGTCTTGCACACCTTGCAAATCGCCATGGTAACATCCTCAGTGCAGTCTTCAAAGAAAGCCCAGACTTTAACTGGCTGAGGACTCGGACCTCGTGCGTGATGTGCTGGTGCTGCTTAACCCACTGCTGGACGCTTGAGAGGTCATCCAAGTAATTATCTGGTCCTGTTCTTTTGGATCTGTGAGGGTTGTTGTCCTGGACAACATGGGCAGTATTGAGTGGGTTTTCTTGGGTGCTCCCCTGTGGCCTGTACGTGAACCGTCAGGGGAAACACCTCTTCCCTTGCCCCTCCCTCTTTCACCGGATTTCTTCCTCATTTCACTTATCCTTAAAGTACACGCTGACTGGCAGCAGTACAGTGGCAGTACAGAAATGCTATACAGTGGTGGGTGAGCGGTGTACCACTATTGTCAGCAGTGACACAGAGCACAATGCTATACAGTGGCGGGTGAGCGGTGTACTACTGTTCCCAGCAGACACAGAGTGGAAGTAAACACAATGCTATATAGTGTGGCTGAGCCGTGTACACAGAGTGGCATTAAACACAATGCTATATAGTCTGCTATATAGTCACCCCGAACAGGGTGATGTTCTGCAGAACCCGAACAGTGGCAAACACTGTTCGCCCAACACTACTGGGAGGGAACGCAGATTTTAGTACCTAAACACACGATACAACATGTTTTCCGGGGTCGGACTCTGAGGCACATACAGATGGTCCCGATCATCATCCTCATCATACAACTCTTCTCCTGAGTCTGACCCACCCACCACCTCTGCCACCCCAACATCCCCAGACACAGACCCCTCATCGTCCTCAACATTAACTTGGGATGCTGGCCTGAGCCAGACCTCCTCCTCCACATCAGGCCCCATCATCTCCTCAATGGCAGCCCTCATTAATCGCTCTGGCGACGGACTGATGGACACAACGTTCTCCTCCGGGGAGGGCTGCTGCTGACCACTGGCTGCTGGGGTGGATGTTATAGCTTGCGTGGGGCGTTGGCTGTTGCTGTTGTTGGGAGTGCTGCTCACAGCGGAGGTCTCTGGGGAACTCATGTTGAGCTCATATAGTGGTTGACGGTGAGTGGAGTATTACTGATCCCAGCAATATACACACTGACTGGCAGAGTACGCAATGCTATATAGTGTGGCTGAGCGGTGTACACAGAGTGGCAGTAAACACAATGGTATATAGTCTGGCTGAGCGAGCGGTGTACTACTGTTCCCAGCAGAATCAGAGTGGCAGTAAACAATGGTATATAGTCTGGCTGAGCGGTGTACATAGAGTGTCAGTAAACAATGGTATATAGTCTGGCTGAGCGAGCGGTGTACTACTGTTCCCAGCAGAATCAGAGTGGCAGTAAACAATGGTATATAGTCTGGCTGAGCGGTGTACATAGAGTGTCAGTAAACAATGGTATATAGTCTGGCTGAGCGAGCGGTGTACTACTGTTCCCAGCAGAATCAGAGTGGCAGTAAACAATGGTATATAGTCTGGCTGAGCGGTGTACACAGAGTGTCAGTAAACAATGGTATATAGTCTGGCTGAGCGGTGTACACACAATGCTATATAGTCTGCTATATAGTGTCAGTAAACAATGGTATATAGTCTGGCTGAGCGGTGTACACAGAGTGTCAGTAAACAATGGTATATAGTCTGGCTGAGCGAGCGGTGTACTACTGTTCCCAGCAGAATCAGAGTGGCAGTAAACAATGGTATATAGTCTGGCTGAGCGGTGTACACAGAGTGTCAGTAAACAATGGTATATAGTCTGGCTGAGCGGTGTACACACAATGCTATATAGTCTGCTATATAGTGTCAGTAAACAATGGTATATAGTCTGGCTGAGCGAGCGGTGTACTACTGTTCCCAGCAGAATCAGAGTGGCAGTAAACAATGGTATATAGTCTGGCTGAGCGGTGTACACAGAGTGTCAGTAAACAATGGTATATAGTGTGGCTGAGTGGTGTACACAGAGTGTCAGTAAACAATGGTATATAGTCTGGCTGAGCGGTGTACACAGAGTGTCAGTAAACAATGGTATATAGTCTGGCTGAGCGAGCGGTGTACTACTGTTCCCAGCAGAATCAGAGTGGCAGTAAACAATGGTATATAGTCTGGCTGAGCGGTGTACACAGAGTGTCAGTAAACAATGGTATATAGTGTGGCTGAGTGGTGTACACAGAGTGTCAGTAAACAATGGTATATAGTCTGGCTGAGCGGTGTACACAGAGTGGCAGTAAACACAATGCTATATACTCTGGCTGAGCGAGCGGTGTACTACTGTTCCCAGCAGACACAGAACAGTAAACAGAATGCTATATAGTGTGGCTGAGCGAGCGGTGTACCACTATTCCCAGCAGACACAGAACAGTGAACAGAATGCTATATAGTGTGGCTGAGCGAGCGGTGTACCACTATTCCCAGCAGACACAGAACAGTAAACAGAATGCTATATAGTGTGGCTGAGCGAGCGGTGTACCACTATTCCAAGCAGACACAGAACAGTGAACAGAATGCTATATAGTGTGGCTGAGCGAGCGGTGTACCACTATTCCCAGCAGACACAGAGTGGCAGTAAACAGAATGCTATATAGTGTGGCTGAGCGAGGTACACAGAGTGGCAGTAAACAGAATGCTATATAGTGTGGCTGAGCGAGCGGTGTACCACTATTCCCAGCAGACACAGAACAGTGAACAGAATGCTATATAGTGTGGCTGAGCGAGCGGTGTACCACTATTCCCAGCAGACACAGAACAGTGAACAGAATGCTATATAGTGTGGATGAGCGAGCGGTGTACCACTATTCCCAGCAGACACAGAACAGTAAACAGAATGCTATATAGTGTGGCTGAGCGAGCGGTGTACCACTATTCCCAGCAGACACAGAACAGTGAACAGAATGCTATATAGTGTGGCTGAGCGAGCGGTGTACCACTATTCCCAGCAGACACAGAACAGTGAACAGAATGCTATATAGTGTGGCTGAGCGAGCGGTGTACTACTGTTCCCAGCAGACACAGAACAGTACACAGAATGCTATATAGTGTGGCTGAACGAGCGGTGTACTACTGTTCCCAGCAGACACAGAACAGTACACAGAATGCTATATAGTGTGGCTGAACGAGCGGTGTACCACTATTCCAAGCAGACACAGAACAGTGAACAGAATGCTATATAGTGTGGCTGAGCGAGCGGTGTACCACTATTCCCAGCAGACACAGAGTGGCAGTAAACAGAATGCTATATAGTGTGGCTGAGCGAGGTACACAGAGTGGCAGTAAACAGAATGCTATATAGTGTGGCTGTGCAAGCGGTGTACTACTATTCCCAGCAGACACAGAGTGGCAGTAAACAGAATGCTATATAGTGTGGCTGAGCGAGGTACACAGAGTGGCAGTAAACAGAATGCTGAGCGAGCGGTGTACTACTATTCCCAGCAGCGACACACAATGACTGGGGGGGACCCTGGCTAGCGTGGCTGGAGCGCGAACTACCCTGCCTGCCTACCCAAAGCTAAACCCACAGACAAATGGCGGAGATATGACGTGGTTCGGGTATTTATTTACCCGAACCACGTGACAGTTCGGCCAATCAGAGCGCGTTCGGGTCCGAACCACGTGACCCGTTCGGCCAATCACAGCGCTAGCCGAACGTTCGGGGAACGTTCGGCCATGCGCTCTTAGTTCGGCCATATGGCCGAACGGTTTGGCCGAGCACCGTCAGGTGTTCGGCCGAACTCGAACATCACCCGAACAGGGTGATGTTCTGCAGAACCCGAACAGTGGCGAACACTGTTCGCCCAACACTAGATATGAGCTAATTGAGAAGCTATGTAGTAATTGTAGAAGTTGGGGACAGCTGGGCCCCCTGCATACTTAGGAAGTTGCATCCTCTTAGTGGATATTCGAGGAGGCTTATGAGCCCATGTAAATTTAGAAACTTCTCTTTGAAGAGGGGCCAGAGAGTCTTTAGGGACTAAAATAGGGAGGACCCTGAAGTAGTAGAGGATCTTGGGAAGCAAGGTCATACGTACTGCATGAATCCGACCACTAAGTGATATCGGGAGTTTGGTCCAGGTAGCGAGTAAGTTTAGGAGGTTAGATAAAAGAGGGGTATAGTTGAGGTGAAACATATCAGAGGGATTTTTAGCAAGTTTCACTCCCAGATATTTTACATACTTATGTTGGATATGGAACCCGAAATGGGAGGCAAGGGCAGAGACGGTGGAGCTAGGGATGTTACAGGGGAGGAATTCTGATTTTGTGATGTTCAGAGACAAACCGGATAGGTCTTTAAAGCTTGATAATAGGTTCAGTAATAAGGGTATAGATGTAGTAGGGCTGGTTAAAGTTAAGGCCAGGTCATCTGCAAATAACGATAATTTATAGGTACGTCTGCCTATTTGGTAACCCTGAATGTCTGATGCCAGTCTAACCTTGATTGCGAGAGGCTCCATGCAGAGCGCAAATAATGCTGGGGATAGGGGGCAGCCTTGCCGTGTTCCCCTTTCTATGTTAATTGAAGATGTATGAATAATTTTTACACCTAAATGGGGTTGGGGGCAGCTGTCTTGCCTTTGTTGCCATAATTACCAAAAATGTCCCTGTTGCACAATTAGAGTGAGGCAGAGGCTAGAGGTAGAGCTGTCTTCAGCCTCTGCTAATGTCATCCTTGTAGCATACCTCTGTAAAGCTTGCAAAAAAAGATCTTTACAACTAAATAGCAATAAATTTAAGTAATTCCATGCCAATGCAATGGGAGGACACAGATATCTATTTTGTGTTCTGCACACAAAAACAGCTTTAAATAAAAACTCTGAGAGGATTAGTTATGTTTCAACTAAACTAATTAAACTCTACACAAAACCAGGATTCATGTAAATCAATATTTTAACTTATTTACTTTGTGGTAATTGAACTAAGTGTAATTCAACTGACTAATTTAAGAAGCAGCCATATTAAATAGTAGAAAATAATACATTATTCAGGATGTTGCCCATTGAATGTAAAACATTTTATTTCTATTAGCGGGTATATAACACCTGTTCAGTACCTATAGGGCATGTCATTTTGACATTTCCCCATCTGCGTAAACAAGTCTTTGCCTCTTTGGAGCAACCCAGACTTGTGAGTATATTTTCATCAGAATTACCTCACCTCAAACCCAATAAGACGATATTACACCAGATCGGGCTCCCGGTGCTTTTTTGTTTGTGTTTCACTTGTCCCTGTATAGGTAGCTTAGTTGCCCCCAATATCGTTAGTATAGTTCTCCCTGTATAGGTAGCTTAGTTGTCCCAGCATAGATAAGTAGTATAATTGCCCCCATATAGATAGCTAGTATAGTTGCCCCAGTAAAGGTAGTATAGTTGCCCCTGTATAGGTAGCTTAGTTGCCCCAGTATAGATAGCTAGTATAGTTCCCCCTAAACCAGCGGCGACCGACTACTGCATGCATCAGGACGGCCCCAGCACTTCCTGCATAATTGATGGGCCAGTTAAAAAAGACAGCAACAGCCAACAGGAAGGACTCTGAAGACGCACGTCATGACGTCACAGGGAGACCCAATCCACCCCTCAGCGCTGCCTGGCACTGATTAGCCAGGCAGCGCACGGGGTCTCGCCTGGGGGGGCCCTGCATCGCGGCGGGTAGCGCCGGATCGGCGGTGGGCGGTGGCGATCAGACACAACACGCAGCAAGCAAAGTGCTTGCTGCGTTTTAAAAAAAAAATTATTCAAATCGGCCCAGCGGGGTCTGAGCGGTGACCTCCGGCGTCTCTGGACGAGCCTAGCTCGTCCAGAACGCCAGGGACGTTAAGGTGACACTGAAGCAAAAAAACCCCTTATGATATAATGAATTGTATGTATAGTACGGATAGTTAATAGGACATTAGTAGCAAAGAAAATAGTCTCATATTTTTATTTTCAGTTATATAGCTTTTTTTTAATTTATAACATTACATCATTCTCTAATATTTGCAGTTTACATATTACACTCAGCATTCTAAATGATTTCACAGAGCAGGCTAATGACCTTTTCAACTTTTCTCTGTAGTAAAACCTTAAACAAACTCAGAGCTCAGAGAAGATCTTTTGGATAGATAATGACTGAAGTCTCTTTATGCTGAGAATACACCATGTTTTTTTGTTCAGATAGATGGCTTGATAGATAATTTCCAACAGGACCGATTTTCTCATAGATGGGAAAAAAAATCAATGGGTAAAATGATCGTAAAATCGATGGGAAAAACTATTATAAAATCAATCGGACAGTAAATCAGCCGAAAAAATTCATTGTGTTTTTCCAGCATACCTCTTTCTGTACTGGAAACAATATGAGACTCATATCTCTGCTGCTAACGTATTATTTCTTAGCTGTACTACACATACAATTCATTATATCATAAGTTTATTTTCACTTCAGATTGCCTTTGAAGTAATCCTGAAGTGAGCTGGAAAAAAGTAAGATACTTACCTCAGAAGTGGGGATCCTCTGGATAGTATAGAGACCTGCTGGATCCTCTTACAGCGTCCCCCAGCAGGTCGAACATGTTCATTCTGGCCATGAGTGCAGCTATGGAAGGGCACAGTATGGTCCGTGCACGTGCAGTAGAGGGAAGCGCTCATGCATGGAGGGGCACAGTATGGTCCCTGCACGTGCAGTAGAGGGAAGCGCTCATGCATGGAGGAGCACAGTATGGTCCCTGCACGTGCAGTAGAGGGAAGCGCTCATGCATGGAGGAGCACAGTATGGTCCCTGCACGTGCAGTAGAGGGAAGCGCTCATGCATGGAGGAGCACAGTATGGTCCCTGCACATGCAGTAGAGGGAAGCGCTCATGCATGGAGGAGCACAGTATGGTCCCTGCACGTGCAGTAGAGGGAAGCGCTCATGCATGGAGGGGCACAGTATGGTCCCTGCACGTGCAGTAGAAGGAAGCGCTCATGCATGGAGGGGCACAGTATGGTCCCTGCACATGCAGTAGAGGGAAGCGCTCATGCATGGAGGAGCACAGTATGGTCCCTGCACATGCAGTAGAGGGAAGCGCTCATGCATGGAGGGGCACAGTATGGTCCCTGCACGTGCAGTAGAGGGAAGCGCTCATGCATGGAGGGGCACAGTATGGTCCCTGCACGTGCAGTAGATGGAAGCGCTCCTGCATGGAGGAGCACAGTATGGTCCCTGCATGTGCAGTAGAGGGAAGCGCTCATGCATGGAGGGGCACAGTATGGTCCCTGCACGTGCAGTAGAGGGAAGCGCTCATGCATGGAGGAGCACAGTATGGTCCCTGCACGTGCAGTAGAGGGAAGCGCTCATGCATGGAGGAGCACAGTATGGTCCCTGCACGTATGGTTCCTGCACGTGCATGGAGAAAAAAAAACTGTGCACAAGCGCTTCCCTCTATTAGGCCCCATTCACACCTAGAATCACAAAACGCTAGCGATTACCGCTACCGTTTTGCGGGAGTGATTCTTCCGTGACTAACGGAATTGCTGGACACTGCAACGTTTCGGGAGTGATCGCGATTAGTGGTGCTATGCATGCTAATTGCGCTCGCTAATTGCGAATCACCAGCAAACGCTTTGTGGTTAACGCTAGCCGAAAACACGGCAGTGAGAACGCTGACATAGGCTTACATGGGCTAGCGGTTTTTAAAAACTGCTAGCGTTTCGTGCTGAGCGGGAATCGCGCGATTCCCGCTCAAGTGTGAATGAGCCCTTACGCATGCACGGATCATGCTCATGCAATGCTCAGTGCTGATGCGCTCGTCCCTCGCTGAGTTCCTGGCCAGAAGATAAAGAGGGACTCTGTGCTGGAAATGTGTCATGTATTGGGATCCACGAAGCCTCTGGACTATACAGAGGTTCCACACTGCTACTTTTTTGCCAGCTCACTTGGTGATTGTTTTAAGGTGCCCATTGACAGTGAGATTTGTAGCGATGGACCATATTTTCCAAAAGATTATTCAGATGGAAAGAAAAAAAAAATGTTTTTTTTCCAATAGATCCCTCTCTGATCAGATTCAATCAGAGAGATCTCTCTGATTGTTGATCTGGTGGCAGATGGACAGGTGTATGGGCGCCTTTATAGTGTGAGCACCATAAAGAGTGCATTGTTTTCAATAACCCAGTCTTCTCTGGTGAATTTGCAATAAGAGATGGGTATAGTACAGTGGAACCATCGTACTGCTTATGATTACTTCACTTTCCCAAAAAACGAATCCTCACCAAATCGAAGTGGTCAAACACAGATCAATAAAAAAAACTAATTTCAAGATTGAATAGTATTTTCCACCAGATTCAATCAGTCATTTTTGCTAAAATGACAAAAACATGATTTGTGGATCCAAAAAAGGTTTCATTCAGTTTCATAAACATTTTCTATGCAATCTTTTATTTTATTGAATAATCATGAAAAGTATACAACCTGATTGTATTACAAACACAGACATGTGAAGTCCTAAATGCCAGGATTATAATGTTGCCATGGTTTCTAGCGAGCTTAGTTAACATATTATAATATATTATATGGTTGACGCTGACGGTCAGGAAATAAAGGCTTGTGTTTTTGTCTCGCAGACGCACAGCCACGCTCTGGTGTTTGATCGAGACACCCTGATACACATAGAGGAACGGCCCAACCACAACTTTTCATGCTATGTTTACAAAATGCACTGAGGAGTGAAACAGTGCTCAACATGATTTGTTAGTGTTTAAACCTATTATGCTCTATGATGGCACTTAGCTGTGTAATTTATTGCAATAAATGTATATTTTTTGGACAGACTGGTTTGTATTATTTAAATAATATCTGACTATTGTTTTCTTGTCTGACGGGTAAAATTTATAGGCAGCTACACGCACGCATACACACACACACACACACGCACACACACACACACACACACACACACACACACACACACACACACACGGCAGGATTTACCATAAGGCACTGTAGGCATGTGCCTACAGGCGTCTGATGATGGAAAGGTGGCTCGCTCCGCTCCCAGAGCGCCTCCCTCCTTCCCTATGCAGAGTCCTGATGAGAATGTAAATGAGAGGTTACTCACCCAGCTCTCGGCATTCCACTAATAAGATCTCCCTTCAGGGCACCACTAGCTACTTAATACTGAGGTTCCTCTAGCTACTTAATACTTGGGGTCACCTCTAGCTTCTTAATAAAGTACTTCTGGCTAGTGGCTACCTAATACTAAGGGGTACCTGTAGCTACCTATGACTGGTAAGGGAGAAGTGGCGGCTGGGACAGGCAGCACACTTGCGTTGCAGTTTAGCGGGGGTATGTAGGTTCATGGAGGGCGGGGTCTAAGGTGCCAGGACATATGTCCCTTTAGGCTCCTGTGAGGTAAATCCAGGCCTGCACACACACACACACACACACACCCATATTTATACACAGACACATACTTGAGGTACACATTTGGCAGTCGTGACCAAAGAAGAGCGATCCCTGTGTAGCGGGTTAGTGCATTATGTACCTCTACCGAACTCGATATGCTGAGTGGAAATGTTTAAGGCCTAGTTCACAGTGCTCAGTTGCGTTGCAGAATAATCCTGCATGTCAGCCCACTGCCCATACAATTCTATGGGGCTGTTCCCAGTACTGCGTCGTAACTGATCATGTTATTCTAACTGCATGCAGGCTTTGTATTAGGGCTCAGACACACTATAAGCACTTTTCTGAGCATTTGCGATTGATTAATGCTTTTGAGCATTTTTTAAAAATTGCTCCCATTCACCTGCATTAAAATCACAATAAAAATCACCGCAATCACATTTTTACACGATTTTTAATGCAAGTGAATGGGAGCGATTTTTAAAAACTCTCAGAATGCGCTAATCAAACCTTCAGAAAAGCGTTTAAAGTGTGTCTAAGCCCTTAAAGGGATACTGTAGGGGGGTCGGGGGAAAATGAGCTGAACTTACCCGGGGCTTCTAATGGTCCCCCGCAGACATCCTGTGTTGGCGCAGCCACTCCCCAATGCTCCGGCCCCGCCTCCGGTTCACTTCTGGAATTTCTGACTTTAAAGTCAGAAAACCACTGCGCCTGCGTTGCCGTGTCCTCGCTCCTGCTGATGTCACCAGGAGTGTACTGCGCAGACACAGACCATACTGGGCCTGCGCTGTGCGCTCTTGATGACATCAGCGGGATCGAGGACAGGGCAACGCAGGCGCAGTGGTTTTCTGACTTTAAAGTCAGAAATTCCAGAAGTGAACCGGAGGCGGAGCCGGAGTATTGGTGATCGGCTGCGCGGGCACAGGATGTCTGCGGGGGACCATTAGAAGCCCCGGGTAAGTTCAGCTCATTTTCCCCCGACCCCCCTACAGTATCCCTTTAAAGTCTATGTCCAGTCTCCATTGCAGTTCACACTCATTATAATACGTGCGTTATGTGACTGACCACTGTGAACCCAGCCTCAGACTTCTTTCGACCTGGACCTTTTGAAGAAGGTCTGTGAATCATAAAGCATTTACAGCTGTCACATTTGTGCCGCTTGTCAGGGCTGGTACACACCAGAACGGTTCTGAAGCGTTTTTAAAAACGCTTGCAGGGGGAAAACCGCTTTATCATAGACCGCACTGGACGGTCCTTGATCGGTTCAATCGCTCATAGTCAGAAACTCAGTCTCGCTGTTGCTTTGCGAATAAATGCCCATATGTGGATTCGCAATCTATGAACCAACTAGCCGAGAGGAGCGTCCTGACTCCAAAGGATTCATCACACACGTACAATTCAAATACTTGCCACCACATGTAAGTCAGCACATGACTGTAAATATATTAGCACACTGCGAACACTGTAAGTTAACCCTTGGCTGTATGCAGGGATCGGCGCCAGATCTGTCTATCTGTGCCCGATTCAAGCATACAGGTTGTAAATACAAGATACTCCAAAACACAAGGTAACGTTTTCGGAGGAGTAAGTACGATTGTGTATGTTCAGGAACAGGTCATAACCGCAAAACGATTTTTAAACGTTTTAATAACAAAAATGCATTACACACAATTATATACCCTACTTGACATATACACACAAAGCTTAAAATAAAAGGGAATAATTGTGAAAGGTTTACTTAGCCGAAATGCAGTCTGTGTGGGGATATTTCCTTCTGGGAAAAGAAATGCAAAGTCCTTGGTTTCAGAATCGTAGGCCTTTAGGTATATTTTGTAATCCAAGCAGATGTTACAGTTCCAAGATGGCTGCTGGATGCCCATTTTTACCTTAATTATCTTGGTTTTAGTATCAGAGATGCTAGTTATGTTTCTACATACTACTGTATATTTGTATGTAACCGTACACTTCCAGTAATATTTACACTAGAGTATTGCCTCAGAGCACTCTGGGAAATCATGTGATGTGTCTGCTCTTTTCCCCCTTGTCAAACCTTGGTACTTCACCTTCCCAGTTTCCAGGTACCCATCCATACTGAATGTACCACAGTATATCAGTACACCACCCCACTTGGGGTTAGATCTGTGAGCAAAAATCTATGTGTATAGTCCCACCAGAAGACATGTATCAGAATCAGAATCAATTTGTTTGTTCAACAAAAAAGTTTGCACTTACAGGGAATTTGACTTGGCAGTTGCTTAACAGACACAAACAAAACAATTGCAAGGACAGACAGTATATATATTACAAGTCAAGGAAAGTATGTAAGTTATAGAGTTCATTTTCAGTTCTATGCTGAAGTGCTTTCAAGTCCTAGCAGATCTAGTGTAGTTCTGCTTTAACCAGACTTCCATACTAGCCGTCTCTGACCCTTTAAAGGAGTTGTCAGGGAAATTTGAATAAAATAAACGCTACTTACCGGGGGCTTCCTCCAGCCCCAAGCTGGTCTGCTCCGGCCCATGTGGCGGTGACTGACAGCGCCGAACGTGCAGGCGCAGAACAGAGCGACCTCCAGGTCTCTCTGACATCATCGCCAGGGACCGTGTCGGAGCTCCGGCAAATGGCTGCGGGCAGAGCTGCGGCGAGGGAGGTCCTGGGAGCTTGGGACTGGAGGAAGCCCCCGGTAAGTAGCGTTTATTTTATTCAAATTTCCAAGTAATATATTACAAGTCAAGGAAAGTATGTAAGTTATAGAGTTCATTTTCAGTTCTATGCTGAAGTGCTTTCAAGTCCTAGCAGATCTAGTGTAGTTCTGCTTTAACCAGACTTCCATACTAGCCGTCTCTGGCCCTTTAAAGGAGTTGTCAGGGAAATTTGAATAAAATAAACGCTACTTACCGGGGGCTTCCTCCAGCCCCAAGCTGGTTTGCTCCGGCTCATGTGGCGGGGATTGACAGCGCCGAACGTGCAGGCGCAGAACAGAGCGACCTCCAGGTCTCTCTGACGTCATCGCCAGGGACCGGGTCGGAGCTCCGGCAAACGGCTGCGGGCAGAGCTGCGGCGAGGGAGGTCCTGGGAGCTTGGGACTGGAGGAAGCCCCCGGTAAGTAGCGTTTATTTTATTCAAATTTCCCTGACAACTCCTTTAAGGACCAGAGACTGCTGGTACCAAAGAACGGCGCCCCCCGACTAATTGCCGCACATACCCTCCTAAGGAAACTACACATTCCTGTGCCTAGAAGTTTTAGTTGCAACTGACCAATATCTCACCCCTGAAGGCATAAGCTGGAAGATGGTGTGAGGAAAATGAAAGGGGTTAGAGACAACATCGGTCGCTCTCTTTCTCTTTCTGCACCTGCTAGCATAAAAATCCTGCAGGGAAAGTAAGCTACAGCCAATTATACTTTCTGTATGTATGTATGTTAGTGTTGAGCCGAAATTTGCTTATTTTCGCGTTTCCGTAATTACTGATGCAAATGTTGCCACTGTCACAAATTCAAAATTTCATAATTGCAGTAAAAAACGTAATTCGGAACGCTGTAAGTGTAATTTTTGTCATGTAATTTTGCGTTTCGGCACAAAAATTCTTACTTTCATGTTTTCTACAGAAACAAAGTTATTTTAATTATGAAAATGGACATACATTTGTTTTTAATAGTAATAATGCAAATGTAAGTAATTACTGAGGAAAGTCACTTATTGATTGCAATTACTGATAATGCAAAGGCCCCTGCACATTGTTGTCAGGTTGCTTTTTGAATAAAAACTTTTTCCCAGTTGAACTGGTGTCTATATCTTCTGGAGTGGTAAGCAATTATCTCTCTTTTTATTATATACTTTTTTATTTGTATTTAAAAATACTAAAATAGAACGCACATTGGGAGCCTCCATCCTACCCACTATCTTTGCCAAGGTGCACTTAGTCATGCATGCTGAGACACTTGGTTTTGGGCCTTGCAATATCTGATAGTGCAAAGGTCCTTGCACATGCTGCCACTTTAAATGTATCAGGATGCTTTACCTGCAGCCACTTCTAAGGCCCAGTGCACACCAAGCGGTTTTAGCAGTGATCCGCCAACCGCATCCGCCCGTGAAAACGCTTGGCTAATGTATTTCAATGGGATGATGCACACCAGCGGTTTGAGGTTTTTAGCAAACCGCAAACGTGCCTCCTGCTGCACGTTTGCGGTGTGCAGAAGCGTTTCTGCCTCAATGTAAAGTATAGGAAAAACGTAAACCGCTCTGGAAATCGCTAGATCAGAGCGGTTTTCCAGGCGTTTTTGTTACAGAAGCTGTTCAGTAACAGCTTTACTGTAACAATATATGACATCTGCTATACAAAAACGCTCCAAAAATGCTAGACATGTTTAGAAATGTCTCTAAACATGCCTAGATTCCCTCTGAAATCTGCTCCAAAAACCGCTAGCGTTTTGAGGATCTGCTAGCAGTTTTGATGTGCACTGGGCCTAAGACAGGTGCTCTTTGCCAAGGTGCACTTAGCGGTCATGCGTACTGAGACACTTGGTTTTGGGCCTTGCAATATCTGATATTGCAGACTTCCCTGCAAATACTGTTGCTTTAAATCTCACAATCTTGAGAACAGCCAAATTTCCATGTTAAACACTAAATTCCGATTCGTTCCTTTATGAAAATAATTGTAATGATGAAAAACGATCGTAATTACGACATTCTGCATAATCATGAAATTTAACGAATTTTTGATTAAAGCCATAATCATAATTTCGCAAATTACATGAAATTTCACGTAATCGTAATTTGGTCATAACGCTCATCCCTAGCTGCTTATCAGATCACCACTAGATGAAAGAAGCAGCTGTATAGTACACAAAAATATAAGTAAGTAAAATATTGACCATTGTGAGGAGTGTGAATGAATAGGTAATGTGTTTACTGCTATTATGGGGGTATGGAATGCACTGTTAACAGTACAATTCTGGAGGAGGTGAGGAGAGGAATCTGGCCCCTATCGAAGGGCTGGATTCAAAACACCTGTGGGTCGTAGTTTACCCAGCACTGATCTAAGAGATACAAAGCAGTATACATAAATTGATACTAGATAGCATGCCAAATAGGTTTGTCAGAATAGGTTCTTAGCATGCTTTCTAACCCTTTAAGCTCTGTAATAATTTTAGTAAAAATGTTCAGATTACAAAAAAGAAACAAAATACTTAAACAAGTTGTCCCAGAAAAACTTGATCTGATTTTTTTTTATTTATTTTTTTACTAATTTTTAGACATTTTTCTTGTTCTAGGTGCAGAAAAGGTATTTTGTGTGAGAAAACGCGGAAAAGCCACCGCGTGTGTTCAGAACAAGGCGGCTGATTCCGCGTCCTACACGGCGGTTTGCACGCGTAGGCCTACATCTACTATTATGGCTGAACACAGAGAAACCGCCGCATGCCCTGATAGCGGTGCGGATGGTTCCGCGTCCAGCGCGGCGGGTGGTACACAACACATGGTTGGTGTGGCTGGGACTGATAGTCCACACAGGTTCAGAAGGACGCGCGCGCGCGCGCTGAGAGGCAGAACTTTTATGACAGCCAGAAGGGAGTCAGCTGACCAAGCCAGTCAGCTGACGATTCAACAAGTTCCCATTGGTCCAGCACTTAGGGGAGGTGCTGGAGAGCGCTGTGCTATATATACTGGGTGCTGGTCATTCACTGGTTGTCTGCCGTTGCGATCACTACGTGGAAGCACTCAGACCTTTTGTTAGATTCTGTGTTACCAGTTGTTATATCCAGACTAGTTCCAGGGTGTTGATGATCAGGGACCTCACACCCAGATTAGGGACTTGTATTAGCATTCTGTTATACCTCAGACTAGTTCCAGGGTGTTGATGATCACGGACCTCACACCCAGATTAGGGAATTGTATTACCATTCTGTTATACTTCAGACTAGTTCCAGGGTGTTGATGATAAAGGACCTCACACCCAGATTAGGGAATTGTATTACCATTCTGTTATACTTCAGACTAGTTCCAGGGTGTTGATGATCACGGACCTCACACCAAGACTAGGCATTGTTTATTATCTGTTATGACCTTCTGCTTTCCTGACCACTCTTCTGATTACTGATTTGGTACTTCGCTATATCTGATATTCTGTTGCCAAACTCTGCATGTCTAAAGGCCCATACACACGTCGGATTTTTCTGAACGACGGGTCGTTTGAACGTCCCGTCGTTCAGTCGTTCGCACGTCAAATCCGACGTGTGTACAGACTATCGTTCATGTGATAAGACTGGTTTCCAGCGATCCGCCGTGTGTGGCAGCACTCAGCCTAGGATTCTGTGTCATAGTTGTGTTGTACTTTAGATCAGTCCCAGGGGGTTGAGACCAAGGACCTCACCCCCAAGCCTAGGATTCTGTGTCATAGTTTTGTTGTACTTTAGATCAGTCCCAGGGGGTTGAGACCAAGGACCTCACCCCCAAGCCTAGGATTCTGTGTCATAATTGTGTTATACTTTAGATCAGTCCCAGGGGGTTGAGACCAAGGACCTCAACCCCAAGCCTAGGATTCTGTGTCATAATTGTGTTTTACTTTAGATCAGTCCCAGGGGGTTGAGACCAAGGACCTCACTCCCAAGCCTATGATTCTGTGTCATAGTTGTGTTATACTTTAGATCAGTCCCAGCGGGTTGAGACCATGGCCCTCACCCCCAAGCTCAGGATCGTTGTGTCATTATTCTGTTATACTTTAGACTAGTCCCAGGGGGTTGAGAACAAGGCCCTCACCTCAAGCTCAGGATTGTCGTGTCATTGTTCTGTTATATTGTAGACTAGTTCCCGGGTGTTGATGCCACGGATTTCACACCCAGACTAGGATATTACTGCTGTTTTGATTTCCTGTGTATGACTCTTAGCTATTATCTCTGACTCTGATCCTACCCTCTGATCCTGTACCTTCGCCTATCTGCCTACCTGTTGCTGAACCTCTGCCTGATTACCGTTTACTCTCTTGTCACACGATTCTGTACCGATACTTACCTCTCTGTTACCGAACCTTGTCTGTCTGACCATTCTACTCACCAGTGGGCCCTCGCCACTGGTGAGGTGTTACTGCACCAGCTTCGCTGGTTCATCAGCTCTGTTAGGCTATAGTTTAGCCCTAATTACCTGCTCAATAGGTACCTGTCGTCTTAGTATTATTGTGTCTCATAGGCTGCAGTATAGTCTGAATTCCCCGCTCCTCGGGAGATTCAGCCTCTGCAGTATTGTTCCTCCAGCTTCCTGGAGGCTGTACGCTAGTACACCCTCAGTGTACTGTTTAGACCTCACCAGCCCCTCTGGTGAGGTCTCATGAAAGCATTATAGTTACGGTTACACCAATCACTATACATTCTGCTCTCAGTCTTGCTATACTGGCATTATTGGTGATTCTGTGCATCACACATAATCGGGTATAGCGTCTGTATTGTTGGTGATTCCGCAGATCACCAGGGATTAGACATCTGAGTTGTGGCACTCACTCGTCACACTCTCCTTCTCTCCCTTTTCCTCTCCCTCTCCCTCTCTCTTTCTCTTTCCCTCTCTCTCTCCCTCTCCCTCTCTCTCTCTTCCTCTACCTCTCTCTCTCTCTCTCTCTCTCTCTCTCTCTCTCTCTCTCGGCCTGAATGCCTTCAAAAGGGATTTTTAGCATTGAAGGTGATTTTGGCTTCTGCTCGGATATCTGAACTAATTATCCGCCCGGATTTCAGATGGGAAATCCGAGTTTGCTCGGATAGTGCTATTCGGAATTTTTTAAATATCCAAATTGCTTTTCAAGGTTCAGATAGTGGAAAAAGTTCGGATTATCTGGGTAGTTCGGATACCCGAATATTGGATGAGCACCACTGATTTTATATAGGGAGGTCAATTGCAGCCTTCGTAGCTCTGTAATCATAGGTACTGTAAACCAGTTCTCAAAATACCAATTTCTGATCACATTATACTCCACACAATATTTTTTTTTGTGTCATTAAATATTTCTTTTATATTACTCTCATCATTTCATATAACCATTATGATAAATTTCAATTCCACAAAAATAATTCAGCCATTTGTAGTTATGATCTCTGTTCTTAATTATTATTATCATGCCTATGGCAGCTTTGGATATATTGTCAGAGCTATTTCTAAAAATCTATTTAAATCTTTTGAGAAGAAAAAAATGTAAATTATAATGTTAAAAGAAAAAATACATTTCCTTTAAAGAGTGTGATAATGTATTTTTTGTGATCTGTTTTTTTGTCCATTACATCAAAGGTATATTTAATTCTATGTATTTCTTTGCCAATAAAACTGTCAGATTAGACTGGGTTTCCAGACAATGGCGTATTATTCATGAATAATAGGGAAAAAAACGGAAACTTTTTAATCTGTGCAAAAGTTCATATTAGACTTTAGCTAGATCAAATAGTGTTCATTGAGTTGTCCTTGCTCTTCAAAGTAACATAAATGAATATATTGCATGCAACCATTTATCAACTTCTTATCTCTTAGAGGTAATAAAGATTTTCTCAGCAAACCTGAAAGAGGTATATTTATTCCATAGTTATATCCAGTTGGCTTTTATATCCTTGAAAAAAGTCATTCATTCACAATCATCATCAACTCTACCAATCAATACCTGATGGATATACTATTCCAGTAGGCTAAATGCCACAGTTCATCAGCTCCAAGTAAACTTAAAAAATACAGCATTTATTTTTTCAGCTATACTAAATATAAATGAATCTTTTTTAAGACAAAAAGGTATTTGAAATTGTTCAGCTTTACAGAAGCAAGAAAATCTAATCTAAGAAAATCTGTCATGCATTTAACCAACCAGCACTTCTGCTGGAGGAGATGGCCACATGCAGGCTTTCGGGTATTTTCACCCATCTCCATAGCGATGCAGACGCGCACATAATGTGGGCGTCAGAAGCAGCCGGGATTGGCGCACTGGAGTGACCCGGAAATGGTAGTGCGTACATCTGAAACGCACTCTATGCCGGTCAGAGGAGCCAGCACTTCATTGGTCTAGGCAAACAGATGGGCGTGTGGGATCGACGCTATTTGTTCACGCCCTCCCCTCCGTGGCATTGTTACACTTTTGGACGCCATAGAATTGAGCTTTCCTTGATCAAGCACCACCCGGTGCGAAACAATTGTCGGAGGTTGGGCTCTGTGTGTGTGGTCTCATCTGGACGGGTGATGTAAACTGTTGGTTTCACCAAAGTGCTGCTATTACTGTTTTTACACGTGTGTTGCAATAAATGCTCGTTTAAATACACTGGTGCCCACGCCTCTCCTTAGTGAAGGTTGAAAAAGGTATTTGAAATTGTTCAGCTTTACAGAAGCAAGAAAATCTAATCTAAGAAAATGTGTCATGCATTTAACCAACCAGCACTCCTACGGTGACTGCAGCTCTTCCGGGGACTGGCTCAAAAAGCCAGTTTAATCTACTGCCTGGCATGGCTGAAGGATGATGGGAGTGTCTGGGAAAATGGGGACCAATTTAAAGGAGAAGAGATTATTTAAGTGGGACTACACGTCTCAGTGGCCATTGGGTGCTTTAACAACAGAGTGGTCAATAGTCCTCTCTTTCATTCATTTTAAACACCTCTGGGGGTGCTGTTTAAGAGAATATGGAAAACCACCTGTTTGAGCCAGCTAATGAAAAAGCCAGAGCAGTGGTGTAGCTAAGGAGCAGAGGGCCCCAGTGCAAGTTTTACATGGGGCCCCCTCAAACGCTCTTTATGGAACAACTAATTTTGAGCACCAAAAGCTGCCAAGGACAGCCACAATGTCAGAGACATGCAATCAGGGGAGAGGAACAGTCTGTTAATGATTATCACTCTTCAAAGCACATAAAGAGGTGATCATTACTAACATAACACCAATAAAGAGCTAATACAGTGGCTGAAGGAGGGCCCCTCTGGTCCAGGGTCCCTGGTGCGGTTGCAACCTCTGCACCTCCTATTGCTACACCCCTGAGCCAGAGTTGCAGCAGGAGCACTGGTGGGGTAAGGGATTGACACTATCATCAACCATCACTACTAAACAAGCAAATCCTCCCTTTATGTCCCTAATGGCATGCCATACATTCAGAAATGTTTGTGTGCAATATGCCTGTAGCCAGTTGATTTTGCAGAGCCATACAAATCCAACTTGAATACAGCTGCTAAGGAGTTGTTGACTCTCAGAAGTGCAAGGCATTGGTTAATATAGCTCGATGAGGTAATACTTGGATAGTCAAGTAATGCAGAGAACCTAGTCATGGTGAACAAGAACTAACAGAAACTAACACCAAAAACTAAAATTCTAAACAGTTTTGTTTTAAATGTATGCATCATGGACCGTTTCTTAATATAAATTTACTTAGCACCTGGAAAAAATTGCCTACCAAGGCAGTTTTTTTCCTACTAAGCAATTACCCCTTTCATGCAGCTGGGAAGCAGTGCTTTCTGTTAAACATGAAAATAAATGGGCAAGAGCTTTTCCCCTGCTCAAATTAGGTGTAAAGTATCTACTGCTCCTCTTCCCCATCTCCCTTTGGCACTTTTCTAAGGCAGATACCCATCATTTAAATTGGTAAATGGTGTAATTTTTGACTCCCTGC
Source organism: Hyperolius riggenbachi (assembly GCF_040937935.1). Lineage (NCBI taxonomy): Eukaryota > Metazoa > Chordata > Amphibia > Anura > Hyperoliidae > Hyperolius > Hyperolius riggenbachi. Next base: position 64,809,586 of record NC_090650.1, on the reverse strand, counting down.
CTATTAAAGGAATCCTAAAACCCCAAAAAAAATCCAGTTTACCTTACATGAGGTTTCTACCACCCCCCTGAAGCCGCCCTGTGCACGGGCTGGGACAAACCGATCCTCCAGTACTCAACCCAACACACCACTGCTACCAGCCAGGGTCACCCGTTACATCACTGCTGATCTAATATTCCAGGCAATCAACAGAGACCTTATGCTGGGAATACACGGTACGTTTTTTAAACCATTTAGATGGCTTGATTGATAATTTCCGACATGTCCGATCTCCCGCCCGATTGATTACACGCTCGATTTTGCATAGGGAACAATGGGAAAAGATAAGAAAAATGAATGGAAGATACGAGAATCGGGCACGAAATCGAGCGGGGAATCGATCAGGTGGCAGAATCTAGCCACAAAAACGCACCGTGTATTCCCAGCATTATGCTGATAGTAAAGGCTGCCACAACACAAGTAGTTATTGTTGCTCTGCACAGTAAAAGAGCCTGTTGAATATGCTAGATGCTTATGAAAGATTTATACTTTACATTTCATACTTTCACTTATATAGAGGTTTGTGGAATTTTTACTTTAATAATGACAACCCAAATGTTTTGCTTGGGTTAATGTTGATAAATATTGCAGCAAAAACGGTTTTCCGTCAAGAATGTATTGCAATAACACTGCCTACCTCTCTCAATCCGCACTTTCTACATGAAACCACAGGTTTAACCCCTGTTGAGGTCCAGTAATGCAGTTGATTTATATGTGTTATGGAAGATTCTCCTGCGCTACCAGTGACCTCTGGTGTGGTGTTATTCAAACAGATTTTCCAGCAGACTAAAGATTGGATGGTATTAGAATAAGTGCATGAAAGGATAATGTGACACTGCACTAAAACCATCAAAGAAAAGGATAACGCAGCATTATAATCCACATTAGAGAGAAATTCCAGGCAGCAATAGAGCTCAGTCAGTCAAATGAAAATACTATCTAGGAAACACTGTGACTGAGCTAAACATAGAAGGACCATACAGTTAATTTGTAGTCTGAGTTCTGTATAATGCAGTGTGATCAGAAGTCAGAATCCTCTTCATATACTTTGAAGATAAGGTCTGGATGAGTCTACTGTGAGGCTAGCTATACCAGCCCGCATGGTCCATGGTATGGGGGGGGGGGGCTCCGGGGGAGAGGGGTGGCCATGCTTTCCCCCCTCCCGAGCCCTGTCCAATCCATGGACAAGGGGCTCTTCCCCACCTCCGGTGCCCCAGGAGGAGGTGGGGGTGACGACTCCCTGGGGGGTTCATGGTGGCATCTGGGAGTCCCCTTTAAGAAGGACGCTATATACCGCCAGCTCCCGATGTCCTCCCCACCTGCCCACACCTATCACCCCATATATCGACCATCTGATTCAATAATTATTATTGAATCAGATGAAAATTGATGCTGCCAAGTGCATGCCCGATTGGTGATGCAACCAATTTCAGGCCAAGCATGTCGATTGGACATGCTGCAAGATGACGAGCCATCATGTCCGATGGGTGTGTGGGGGTAGCGGCAAGCAATATAGGGATGAGTGACGAATGCAACAAAACCCCCGGCGCTGTCCCCCAAATGTCCAATGTACCCCCTTGTGCCTAGTGCACTATACATTGCCTGTCGGGAGGGGGCAGTGTCAGGTCAGTGAGGCAACAGATGCAGCGTCACAAGACCGATTTATGATCGAGTTCAGCATTAGAATTGATTGGGCCTGCAGTGAATGGGCAGCTGACAGATCTCTCTCTAATCAGATTCAGTTAGAGTGAGATGTGTCTCTTGGTTAAATCTGCCCATCATCACTAGACGACGTATGGCTACCTTTAGTTAAAGAGGAACTGTAACGACAAAACGGCCCCTGGGGGGTACTCACCTCGGGTGGGGGAAGCCTCAGGATCCTAATGAGGCTTCCCACGCCGTCCTGCGTCCCTCGGGGGTCTCGCTGTAGCCCTCCGTACAGCCGTGACGCAATATTTACCTTCCTGGCTCCTGCGCAGGCGCTCTGATGGCGCCGAAGTAGGCGGAAATACCCGATCGCCGTCGGGTCTGCTCTACTGCGCAGGTGCAAGTTTCCGGCGCCTGCGCAGTAGAGCGGACCCGACGGAGATCGGGTATTTCCGTCTATTTCCGTGCCGAAAGTCGCCACAGCGCCCCCGCTGGAGCCAGCAAAGGTAAATATTGAAGCTACAGTCGGCTCTGTCGCCGGCTGTTCGGAGGGCTGCAGCAAGACCCCCGTGGGACAGAGGACGGCGTGGGAAGCCTCATTAGGATCCGGAGGCTTCCCCCACCCGAGGTGAGTACCCCCCAGGGGAGGTTTTTGTTGTTACAGAGTCTCTTTAAGGTCTGCATTTGTGTACAGTATATATTTTAGTTTGCTTCTAGTCTACTTTGAGGGAATGTCAAATCGCACCAGTACATCTGTCTACCCCCTAAAGTGTGTGGACAGTGTTATCCTCCAAAGTACCATTACTATAATTTGTTTCGCTGTACAGTTAAAGCCCGCTAATTGTTTTACATTTTTTAGGTCTCACATATCATATAAGAGCGCAAAAGAAATGTTTCCAACATACAAACGCACTCTTTCTCTTTTCTGTTCTTCAAAGAATTCAGATCAGACACGGTTTTACGAGGATATTCTGATGCGTGCAGTCAAATTCATGAAAGAGGTAGATGCTTTGCAGTGACATAGCGATCTCCCTCTGCATCTGAGTTGGAGTCTTCAAAAGAACAGTTCTACAATAGACAGGCCTTTTATATGTTCTTTAAACAATGGAACAAAGTGTAACTCTAGGAGCATCAACTCAGCAATGGGAACATTTATCAGTATTTCAGAACTACAGAATTGTTACCAGTTTCCTACTGCATGCTGTAGCAGTCTCACATCTACATGGGTAGATGCATTGGTTTGTTTATGGGGTTTATTTTCTATTTTAATTTTTATTTTTGCAAGAAGTCTTAACATAACTCTGGGGACATAAAAGAACACACCCAACAAATTGGTCACTTTAACCCTTTAGCGGCCAATTTATTTAGTGGCATGCAAGTGTTCCAAGCCTATTATTTTAGCACATTTTTTTTTATTTATTACATTCCCTTACTTCTAAAAAGTACTGCTGCAATGTGTATTTATGGCAACTTGTCACTAGGGGGCAATGTGAGACAATAACAGACGACTTCTGTTTTCAGTTTCGGTATTTTCTGCTAGTAGAGAGAGATCAAAGCATTCCAGGAATTTTCAGCACAAGTTCTGCCTACTGAGGTCAAAAGCAATGCACTTATCTCAAACAAGATAATTCTACTGAAGCTGCTAATGAGTTAAAGGAAATGTGGCATCAAGCTCATAAAACTACTACTTGTAGCAACTCAATAAAAAGTCACATGTGAATACTTTCAGTGATTGGGCAAGATGCACTCCTTTTTTCAGGAGTTGTCTCACCACATCTAGGCAGTGCATCTCCAATACATGTCAAATCAAACAAGCATTCATAATATATTGTTCCTTATTAAATTTGATAGAACATTTCCCGCCTTACTGTCAGAAATTTTTATAGGCCCCGTGATGGAAAGCAAAGAAAATCTTTTAAACATTAGGCAGTCTGCAACTTAGAGTACATACAATAGAAAATGAGATCCAGATCAGGAAATTTTAGTTTGAATTAAGTTAATAAACAAAAGACAGGTCATTTGGCCAATATATAATATAATAGTCAGAAATATGTAGGAAAACCACTTATGTAGACTAATATATAGACTTACGTAGACTAATAACAAGTAGAAGGACACTAGGAGTACAAAAAAGGAAAAAAAAACACAGAATAAAAAATGCATTTTGTACTAGTTTAGTTATAAAAGTTCATTTTCCAATCCCAGCACCTAAAATGCCATAGAGTGTAACAAACGTGAATATTTTCACAAAAATAATGTAAAATTCAAATTCCAAGCAAAAATACCTTTGAAAATCGATGTTCTAATATAATTTGTGTTATATCATTTGTGTAAAATGATTTGTGATTTTTACATTTTTTTGATTGTTCACATTAAAAGGTGTGGTTTTTGTGATTTTTTGATATAAAAAGGAGGATTTTTCTGCATTTTTTTGCTTGTGAAAAAAAATTATTTTCCTTGACCATATTGCAAATATATTCTCGAAAAAAAATAAAAAATAGCATTTTCAATGCAAACATTTCTGGTGAAAATTTGCAAGCAGCACTGTTGGATATAAATATATTTCTGCAAAAATTTGAAGTGACAATTAGCTATCATCCCTTAACTCTGTCTCTGCCTGCAAAGCTATACCCAATAAATAACCTACGTATTTCTGACTGTTATATCTTCTCTATCTAAGTATCGTATCTGAAATGTTCATTTGTACGAATATTTATAAAATGAAAACATAAAACTAGCGCTTTGGTTACAATGAGAGTCTCCTCTATTGTTTTTTTCCTTTTAGAACTGGCAATTCAAGGAAGAGAAGTCAAGAAATATGATATTCAGGTCGTCATGTCTCCGAGTCCTAAAATATTTCTCTGGTTAAGAAAAAGGGTTTTCAGCAACATAAAATCAATGGAACAGTACATTAGTTGCTGTGCAGTGCTTTTCTCACAACTATTCCCATGGAGAAGAGTGCTTGTTTTATCTCTTCTGTTTTCCCTCTGCAGCATTTTTGTTAAAATTTCACAAGTGCATACAGCAGAGCAGCAATTCATTTACTACTTCTTAACTTTGTCTCTAAAGAAAAGTTTATAAGTGATACAGTCATGTTAAGGCAATGCAAGTAAGAATACCATTTCACTTTAGAAATCAAGATCTCCAATTATACAATATAATGAGGTCGGCATCTGCAGTAGAGAAGACCAGGAGCCACTGGAGCTGCGGTGAGGGCACAGGATGGCTGCCAGGGGCTGGAGGAAGCCTCAGGTGAGTGGATTTTTGTTTTCTTTTTTCCCTGGATGTATACTTTAACTACTTTCGCCTCCTGGATATACTAGCTACGTCCAGGAGGCCATGTGCGCGTGCTCCCGCGGCCGATCGCGCGCGTGTTCCTGGCCTGCGGTTCGTTAGCCAGGCCATCAGTGAATCGGGCTATGGTGCCCGATCACTGATTCATCTCCCCTGCAGAAAAAGCGACAGCTTCTCTCGGAAGCTTCACTTTTTCTGGCTCTAGCGTCCCCATGCGTCCCTCTAAGCGTATGTGTTACGCTGAGAGTGACGTCATGTAAACAAACTCATGGCTGCCATCTTGTGGCCAAAAAGTAACACTACAACCAAATGTAAAAAAAAAAAAAAAATCAACACATATTTACTGAAAAAAATTACGGTTTACATCCCACCCACCCCAAAACACCCAAATAAAATGTTTAATATAAAAAAAATTACAATAAAAAAAAACATGTAAATGTAAAACATGTAAAACTTTTTAAATATCAATGTAAAGATTAAATATTTCTACTTTTTTTTAAACTTGTAAATAGTGATGGATGCAAAAAGGAAAAAAATGCATCATTATTTCCAAATAAAAGATTGTCACCAATGTATTAAAATATTACCTTTAAGTGTCTAATTGACATAACAGACAAACAAGGCCTAATGTGCACAGTCTGTGAGGTAACAAGAGTTTAGCACTCCTTTAAAATAAAACATTACCATATTAAAGTACATTCTAAAACATTAAAAGTATTATAATTAACTACTCCTAACAGTAGGAGCCACAGAAAAGAACTGATCACCACAGGCATTGGGGAAGAGGAGCGATACAAGAAAGCAAGGCTTCCTGTGCTGGCCTCTGCTTAAGGGGGAGGGGATCAGGCACCATGGTGGAATACTCTGGATAACCCTCTATGGCCTTTATTCATAAAGCATTCCCGCATGCGGTAATGCTCAAAACAGCTGACTTTCTCGACCATTTAGCAAAGTGTGCATTCATAAAAGCTGTTTCCACATGAAAATCTGACATTCCTGAGCAGTGCGGGAAATTACCTTGTGCGGAGATGATCACAACACATGTCACTGAAGGTTAATTCATAAAGATTAGAGCAGGCGGAATGTGAGCGAAGAAACCCAGCTGTTTAGATAAGGCGATAAGCCAGCGGTAACAGCCAAGATAACAGGCAAGCTAATGTGGATAGACCTCCCAGGCTGCTACAGTGAGAAGAGAGCAAAAACGGCATCCCAGAATACCAAGGCTGTGTTTTTTAACCTCTTGGGTACCTGTTTTCAGATAAATTTCACATCAGAAAGCCTGCATGTGTATCATTTCTGGAACTTCTTCTAAGTTGTGGCAATTAAATAGACTGTTTAGAAAGACTAATATACATATTCAGAGAAGATTCAAGGCAAACAGAGAAAGTTTTAAAAAGAATGCACATGTAAAGGGATGCTGGGGCTGCCTCCTTTATAGTAACTGTCTCTGCAGGAGAAATGTATCAGCTCAGCCAGCAAATGTAACAACTCAGCAGCACCACCAGTTTAGTGTGGGAATTCCCCGACCTTTTATCGCAAGTGTAAACTTGTTTATGAATCAGCACACAAAAGTCTAAAATACCAATGCAGTGTTTTCCCTCCAAGATTTTTTTTTAACGCAAATGTTTTATGAATAGAGCCCTAATGTCCTGCGCATGCCAGCACTCACACCATGCTCATTGGCACTAAGACTAATTTTTACATCCTGCCTAAACTGGTGGAAGATAGAAGATGGTTAATAAATTAAAACATTAAACAAAATTATTTTGCATGTATAACCATCTCCAGAATTAGCACCTCTCTTATCATGTCTTTTGTTGACCTAATTTTGTCCATTTACTTCTCAGCAGCAGTTGCTTTCCTTGCAATCTGTCACTTGAAAAAATACACTGACTGAACAAAACATGGTCTCCAAGGGCACAAGCTAAAGGGAAAGTAACATGCACCTGGACCAAACAGTACCTTATATATGTAAGAGTGCAGGTTGGGGTTGTTCAGTCATTTACAGGCGCTGACTGTGAAAATATACCCCAATTCGAACATGGTAGGAACTAAAATCATTTTACACATTAAACAGGGATGTCAAAGTAAGAGTGTGAAGGTGAGCAGAGGATCACCTTAAAGGACATCTGACTGAGACTAAAATAATGATGTGTAGTGGCATACCTACTTTTGTAACTGTTTACATCATTTGACAGACTTTAGTAGGCCACAATTAGTACTAGTCAGGACCTATGAAGAGGAAGTAATGGCCCTCTTGCATGCACAGTAACCTTCCCATAAGCACGCTCATAGTGCTGACTGCATTCCCGATGGCTCTCCTTCTGCCTGGGCTCGCTCATGACCATGGGAAGAGGACCATTACTTTCTGTTCAAAGGTCCTGAATTGCACTAGTTGTGGCCTATTAATGGGACTTAAATGGACAAAGGAGGCAGACTGGGGGGAAAGCAGGACACAGCCTGCTAAAAGATGCCATTAGTAACAAAAGTATGTACTCCATTACACATCATTTTTTTTGGTCTCAGATGTCCTTAAAGAATATGCATTTCTGAAAATGCTAATGTATTTGCTTTCTCTTTTATTTTATTTATTTTTTTCTGGCTTTCAGACCTAGCACAAATATACCAACAGTTGAAATACCACTCTAAACCTATAGAAACCAACAGATCAAGAAGAGAGCAATAGCACTAGCACAGAAGCAGAGGTCAGCAAGGGCTGCTTTGCTTTTACTTTTCTGCTGCTTTCCTCTAAAATGTAATAGCATAGTTAATTTCCAAAGCTGAAGTTTTAAACAAAGCATTTACTTTCAATGCAGCATGCAACATCCCCGGTAGTGCCGTAGCATGCAATGTTAATGTGGTGGGAGTGCTTAAAGAACAACTATCAAAGAAACTGTTCTTCTGTAAACCCCACATAACTATAGAGCTTTTAGCCAGCAACACTAGAAAGCTTTTCAGAAGTCTCTCATCATAGCCTGTGTGGAAAAAAATGCCTTGTTTACCAGCTGTTTGTAAAAATTTGTGTCGGCATCAGGGGGAGGCAGATCTGAACCATGTAGCTAGGTTAAACTTCTCTATCACTATTCGCAGAGGAAGGATCTGAAAAGATGGACCTTTATTTTTTTCCTTACTTGGACGCTTCTCAGAATGAGATCTCACTGGCGGTAAACTGTTTACTTTACACTGCGAGGCAGAGAGAGATAGAGAGACACACAAGAACACACAGACAGAGCTGCAGCTGATGATTATTTACACACATCTGAAGCTATATTTCTGCTTTTTATCATTCTGAACACAATTTACTCACAGGATTACTGCAAGTAAGAACTGTTTCTGTATGGTGGATCACTGGACACAGTCCTCCATAGTAATGCCCACAGTGAAAACTGTTCTCTGTAAATGTCATATTTCCTTCACATGAAACATGAAAAGATTTTTAAAAAAGCCTTTGTATTGCTATTTGCTAGTAATTACTGGAAATATATGTGGCATTTAGAATTTTAGTTTACTTTGATAGTTGTCCTTTAAGATTTGGCACCACTCGGCAATACAGTGGGATGCAAAATTTTGGGCAACCTTGTTAATCGGCATGATTTTCCTGTATAAATTGTTGGTTGTTACGATAAAAAATGTCAGTTAAATATCTCATATAGGAGACACACACAGTGATATTTGAGAAGTGAAATGAAGTTTATTGGATTTACAGAAACCGTGCAATAATTGTTTAAACAAAATTAGGCAGGTGCATAAATGTAGGCACCACAAAAAAGAAATCAAATCAATATTTAGTAGATCCTCTTTTTGCAAAAATTACAGCCTCTAAACACTTCCTGTAGGTTCCAATGAGAGTCTGGATTCTGGTTGAAGTTGTTTTGAACCATTCCTCTTTACAAAACATCTCTAGTTCATTCAGGTTTGATGGCTTCCGAGCATGGATAGATCTCTTTAACTCACACCACAGATGTTCTGTTATATTCAGGTCTAGGAACTGAGATGGCCATTCCAGAATGTTGTACTTGTTCCTCTGCATTAATGCCTTAGTGGATTTTAAGCAGAATTTAGGGTCGTTGTCTTGTTGAAAGATCCAGCTTTGTCACTGATTCCTGGACATTGGTCTCCAGAATCTGCTGATACTGAGTAAAATCCATGCGTCCCTCAACTTTGACAGAAATCCCAGTCCCTGCACTGGCCACACAGCCCCACAGCATGATGGAACCACCACCATATTTTACTGTAGGTAGCAGGTGTTTTTCTTGGAATGCTGTGTTGTTTTTCCTCCATGCATAACACCCTTTGTTATGCCCAAAGAACTCAATTTAGTTTCATCAGTACACAGCACCTTATTCCAAAATTAAGCTGGTTTGTCCAAATGTGTTTTAGCATACCTCAAGCGGCTCTGTTTATGCTGTGCATCACTCTCACATACAGCATATCCTTGTGTAAAGTGCGCCGAATAGTTGAACGATGCACAGTGACTCCATCTGCAGCAAGATGATGTAGCAGGTCTTTGGTGCTGGTCTGTGGGTTGACTCTGACTGTTCTCAACATTCGTCACTTCTGTTTATCTGAATTTTTTTTTTTGGTCTGCCACTTTAAGCCTTAACTTGAACTGAGCCTGTGGTCTTCAATTTACTCAATACGTTCCTAACTGTGGAAACAGACAGCTGAAATCTCTGAGACAGTTTTCTGTATCCTTCCCCTAAAATATGATGGTGAACAATCTTTGTATTCAGGTCATTTGAGTTGTTTTGAGACCCCCATGTTACTACTCTTAAGAGAAAATTAAAAGAGGAGGGAAACTTATAATTGACCCCTTTCAATACTCTTTCTCATAATTGGATTCACCTGTGTATGTAAGTCAGGGGACACTGAGCTTACCAAGCCAATTTGAGTTCCAATAATTAGTTCAAAAGGTTTTGGAATCAATAAAATGACAACAGTGTCCACATTTATACACCTGCCTAGTTTTATTTAAACAATTATTGCACAGTTTCTGTAAATCCAATAAACTTCATTTCACTTCTCAAATATCACTGTGTGTGTCTCCTATATGATATATTTAACTGACATTTTTGGTCATAATAACCAATGATTTATACAAGAAAATCATGACGATTAACAAGGTTGCCCAAACTTTCACACCCACTGTAGATTTAGTGTGATTCAGCAATGGTATGAGGATTGGCAAACAGACGTAATACATCAGTAAGTAAGGTTATATGGTTAGTATTAGGTGTAGGGGCAGGAGGGGTAGTGTTAGGTGTAGGGGCAGTGAGGTTAGTGTTAGTTGTAGCAGGAGTAAGGTTAGTGTTAAGTGTAGAGAGAGTAGAAGGGTTAGTGTTAGAGGAGGGATAAGGAGATGAGTTTGACACAAACATTGTCTTTTTTACAGTATAATACTGGTCATATAGAATTATCGATATTAATACTATCGGCAGCTTGTGCCAAACTCATTAACGTCTTTATTAAATGTACGCAGTTTTGCATAGAATGACGCAACTAACTGCATCATTCTGACACAGGTTAATAGTCACTAAAATGATCTCGAATGACTGAAATGTACCAGAATGACTGCATAATGTTTCACAGCATTAGCCAAAAATAACTTTTTTCAGCTAATCAGTGTTTCTTCTATGCACTCAGCTATGATCTGCTATCTTCCCACACAGTCCGAACGTAGGTTAATAAGAAGCAATGGATATCATTACAGCCACATTTGAACAACACAGACCACATACATCTTCTTTGTGAGTAATCATATTATCATCTATCACCGACACGATGTTCTTGTAAGAAGTCATGGGTAGGTGTGCAGTATCTGTAAAACAGATTTTATATGTCGGTATTTCAAAATGTCTTTTTATTTGTACCTAACTTTGTTTGTAGTGTATTATAGTTAAGATAAAACAAAACAAAAAATTCAGGCAAAATGACTAAGAAAAGAATATTAAAGTACACTTTAACCACTTCAGGACCACAGGCTTAGCCCCCTAAAGACCAGGCCATTTTTCACAAAAATGACCACTGTAGCTTTAACCACTTCCCGACCGCCGTATAGACAATTGGCGGCCGGGAAGTGGACCCCGCAAGGACCGCCGTATTGACAAATGGTGGCGGTCCTTGTAGGGGCATGAGCGGCGCGATCGCATCATTCGTGACGCGATCGGCCGCCGGGGACTGGCTCCGCCCACCTCGCGCTGTAACCCGCCGGCCGTTCGGAAGCGCCGGTGGGTTACTAGCACCCGGATCGCCGCATACAAAGTGTATAATACACTTTGTAATGTTTACAAAGTGTATTATACAGGCTGCCTCCTGCCCTGGTGGTCCCAATGTCCGAGGGACCACCAGGGCAGGCTGCAGCCACCCTATGTCGCACCCAAGCACACTGATTTCCCCCCCCCCCTGCCCCAGATCGCCCACAGCACCCCTCAGACCCCCCTGCCCACCCCCCAGACCCCTGTTTGCACCCAATCACCCCCCTAATCACCCATCAATCACTCCCTGTCACTTTCTGTCAACGCTATTTTTTTTTATCCTCCCCCTGCCCCCTGCCCCCTCCTGATCACCCCCCACCCCTCAGATTCTCCCCAGACCCCCCCCCCCTTAGACCCCCCCGCCCCTGTGTACTGTAAGCATCTATCCCCCTGATCACCGGTCAATCACCTGTCAATCACCTGTCAATCACCCATCAATCACCCATCAATCCCCCCCTGTCACTGTTACCCATCAGATCAGACCCTAATCTGCCCCTTGCGGGCACCCAATCACCCGCCTACACGCTCAGATTGCCCTCAGACCCCCCCCCCTTATCAATTCGCCAGTGCAATATTTACATCTGTTCTTCCCTGTAATAACCCACTGATCACCTGTCAATCACCCATCAATCACCCCCTGTCACTGCCACCCATCAATCACCCCCTGTCACTGCCACCCATCAATCAGCCCCTAACCTGCCCCTTGCGGGCAATCTGATCACCCACCCACACCAATAGATCGCCCGCAGATCTGACGTCAGAACACCTCCCAAGTGCAGTGTTTACATCTGTTCTCTACCCTAAACACCCACTAATTACCCATCAATCACCCCCTGTCACTGCTACCTATCAGATTAGACCCCTATCTGCCCCTAGGGCACTCAATCACCTGCCCACACCCTCAGAACGCCCTCAGGCCCCAGCCAAGATCACCTCGCCAGTGCATTGCTTGCATCTATTCCCCCCTCTAATCACACCTTGAGACACCCATCAATCACCTCCTGTCACCCCCTAGCACACCAACCCATCAGATCAGGCCCTAATTTGCCCCGTGTGGGCTCCTGATCACTCGGCCAAACCCTCAGATCCCCCTCAGACCCCCTTCCGATCACCTCCCCAGTGCATTGATTGCATCTATTTTCCCCTCTAACCACCCCCTGAGACACCCATCAATCACCTCCTGTCACCCCCCTAGCACTCCTATCCATCAGATCAGGCCCAATACAACCTGTCATCTAAAAGGCCACCCTGCATATGACCGGTTCCACAAAATTCGCCCCCTCATAGACCACCTGTCATCAAAATTTGCAGATGCTTATACCCCTGAACAGTCATTTTGAGACATTTGGTTTGCAGACTACTCTCGGTTTTGGGCCCGTAAAATGCCAGGGCGGTATAGGAATCCCACAAAGTGACCCCATTTTAGAAAAAAAGACACCTCAATGTATTCTGTTAGGTGTATGACGAGTTCATAGAAGATTTTATTTTTTGTCAAAAGTTAGCGGAAATTGATTTTTATTGTTTTTTTTTTCACAAAGTGTCATTTTTCACTAACTTGTGACAAAAAATAAAATCTTCTATGAACTTGCCATACACCTAACGGAATACCTTGGGGTGTCTTCTTTCTAAAATGGGGTCACTTGTGGGGTTCCTATACTGCCCTGGCATTTTAGGGGCCCTAAACCGTGAGGAGTAGTCTAGAAAACAAATGCCTCAAAATTACCTCTGAATAGGACGTTGGGCCTCTTAGCGCACCTAGGCTGCAAAAAAGTGTCACACATGTGGTATATTGACTGTCTTTACTACAGTCGTTGTGTGGCTACTTGGAGGAGGTAAGTCCACCACTACCTCCTCTATTTACCAAGAACTTGTTTTTTAAGCTCATTTAGCTTCCTTTTATCCTTTTGGTGCCTCTGTTCTCCTGCATAAGATTGTGTAGGTAAACTTTCACACTATATGGAGGCGGTAAAAGTGGCCAATGATTGTCCGATCAAAATTGAAGGTGTGTACCAGGCTTTAGGGCACATAAAAGTGTAGCATTTTCTTCTGAAAACAGATGGAAACTGCATGCTACTGCTTCCAGTACCCATAATGCATAATATTGAGTCCATCCTGGGTGGAGGGTTGAACACCCTTTTTCTCATCTACAGAGAGCGACTTCTTATTCCTGAGTGGGGTCAGGAAAATCTCCCCACCTGCCTTTACAGTGGTTGCCTAATGGTAACCCTGGTTTGTGAGTATTAATATTTACTCTATCTAGTAACCATATACCAGTACATATTACACTATTGGGGCTCATGGTGTTCTTTGTTTTTACCTACACAATCTGTTCATAGTATTCAAAATCTGTTGGCCCTCATACTACATGAAGGTGGTAACATTGGCTAATCATTAGCCAATCAAAATTAATGTATGTACCAGTATGTAACACTTTCCTCAGAATGAACAGAGCTTGGAACAGAGGAACCCGTGACCTGCATTTCTGCAATTTACTTTGGTCCAAGAATATCACAGAACACTATTTTTTTTTGCTTCTAAAAAGTTCCTACAAAAATACAAAGTTGGAGATATAAACCACTTTTCACATTATATACATTAGAATCAAATGCTGTGTTTGACTGGGGTTGTTCCTTTAAATAAAGGCCATTGTCTCCAACCTCCTATCACTCACTATTTATTGCCCATTTTTACTTGCTGAAATGTTATTTGCTGTGTGGTATTATATATTGATATTTTAAACTTGGAAAATTGGATGACAGATTACAGCCGGCTCCTGTGTTTAACTATCTGCTTGATCCATAACTTTCACCACAACTAGAAACTATTCATTGTCATTTCTGCTGGAACTTGTCCGACGTTTCCGAGGAAGCGACTCTACCATTTATTTTCAAATCAATACTCAATTACTAAGGCTAAGATTTCCTCCTCTTCCCATCTTCAGGATGAAATTATGGACTTCAGCAGCAACACTTAGTCAATGCAATTCACTGTCCATTAACTCGTGATGCTGATACATTAAAGGCCACGTGGATACTTTATTAGACTTGTAGTGTTTTTCTAATATTAATTAATCTTGGTAGAAAAGGTCTTTTGCATTGTGACGGATGAGCTGGGAAAACAATTTGCTCTTAACTAAATACCTTTTAATTCATGTTCTTTTAGTGCTTATTGACTAGAAGCCCACAACATGCTATCAATCAATCTCCTCTAAAGTACAACAGTTGTAAAAGAAATATGGAGGCTGCTATTCCTTAGGGGCTAGTGTATATGGATCACTGACTTTAGGTTATGTTCAGTTTGACATCAGTTCATATCCCAGTTCATACAAGTGACTAAAAAACTGAACTTAAAGAGGAACCAGAATAACATATGATATAGTAGAACACAACAATTTTCCATGATGTCCATTGTTAACCTTGATTAGCTTGGTTTCAGTGTTTGAAAATATAACTTACTCCCGTTTACTGGATGCCTAACTTTTGTCAAACTTAACTTAGATGAAGAGGCAAGGGAGGGTTTTAAAAAAAAAATTCTAAAGAGTGTTTTTATTAAAGTGGGATAAACTCTGATAAAACATTAAATAAAAATGTGTTTATCTACTTTTTATTACCCAGTTATTCAGTTATCATATTTGCTTTTGTGCACAAATATTGTCTGTTTACAAATTAACCAAAGTAAAGTTCATCTGCTCTGAAAGCTCCCATTGCATTTTATTGCATAGATGCTGTATTTATATATTAAAATCTATCTAGTGATCACTTCTCAGCTCAGTATAGTTCAGTTTGGCAGTTTGCTAAACTGCTATATGTATCTGACAAAGGGATATAACCAAAAGATAATGTCACCTCTTTGGATGCGGCCAGAAGCTTTCCACTGAAGCCAGGAGCTTTTCACTGAAGAACAAAGTGCTGAGTTTATCTGTTTGAATGCTGTTCAGCTACAATTTTTTTATGCTGTAAATAATCTTTTAGAACAAAAAGGAAATGGTGAGTTTCATACCACTTAAACACATGTTTATTTTTAAGAGTTGAAACAACATATATCAAAGCAGCCATTTTGAATGTATTGCATGAGCTGTATAAAACACGGCCTCAATTCTGGTAGCTGTGTGAGGTAAATATTTTTTGTAGGTAAAATACCTCATTAGGTATTTTGCTCTTTTTTAGCAATTCTGAAAGATTTTTCTCCATTTCCGAACATGAGGTAAAACATGAGGTAAATGCATAAAGTGAGGTAAAACATGAGGCATTTCAGCGGTAAGCATGCAGTAAATACATAATAGTAGTCTTTGTCTTCCATAAATTAGGATAGTCTTTGGAAGATGTTTTTTTTCTTGAGTAGGGAAGGTGTATTTGATTATGTAGCAACCTATGAAAAGTATATTTATAGGCATCCCTTATATAAAAAAAAATCCAGTAAATATTTGCAGTTTTATTTCTATAATTCTTTTCTATTACACAGCCTGAATAGAAACGACAGTAAAACAAGCATAAGAACTCCAATAAAAACAGCAAAATGCATACAAATTGACTTTACTTACAGGTACAGGCAGGTCTTAAAATGATCGGTAAATTATGTGCTAACATGCTCCTTAATTTCCATGAGAATTGCAATTTTTGGTAAATTACCTCATGAATTACTTCACAGTTTACCTCATGAGGTAAAACGTGACTAAAACCTACCAGAATTGCTAAATGTCATTACCTCATGAGGTAAATTACCTCACATGAAGTAATTAGTTTGATAACCCTAAAGATAATTTCCAGCGCTCACAGCTAACTGTATATACTCAGGTAGTTGAAGTGTTTTGCCAGTTTTTATATGCTGAAACCCTGTCACCTCAGGGTACCTGGTGTGTTCAGTTTGTGTCTGGAGAGGAAAGAGCTTGGAAAATAATCATCTCCTGAGGACAACTTTTTCATCTGGACAGACAACAAGTGTATAAAAGTGGAGCAGCTGGGAGTAGCCGGGAGACAACACCTGTGAGCCAGAGTGGCGACAGGGGGCCCTACACCCCTGAATGCGAGATTTGGTCATTCCGACCTTAGGATCTGGTGAGTCTGTACCCGCAAGGGGATTTTACATGCTGCTACATATCAATGAAAAAGGAGAGCGCAGAGATATTCTTTGTTGTTTGCTAACCCTACCAGAATTGAGGGCAAAGAGTTATGGAGATGTAGCAAGTAAGGATGCTGGCATGTGGAGAGGAACAACGATACATAAGGCATGGAGGTCTTGTCTCTTCCGAACTTACAATACTTTACTCTCTTTATAAAGGTTCACTACAATGTGGTTCTTGATGGACATTAATTGAGATTTGGTACCCTACAGAGATTAACCTCCATGGCGGTACGCAGTTTAAGAGGTTGCGTCCGCAGGAGGGATTTTTAGAAAAAAAGTAGTTTAAATCTTTGTAGCTAGCACTAGGCTAGTTACCTGTGGCCCCCAAGTCCCCCGGCACCTATCTACTAGTGCAAGAGCTGCAACTTCCCAATTAGCTTCAGTCATCGCTATGGTGACGATTGGACATGACATCATGACGTCATCGACATCATGACTTCATGCGCAGTCCCGATCCTCCCCATAGCGAAGCCTGGAGCTGATTGGGAGGCTGCGCCATCGCGGGATCCCTGGGGGTATGTATTGCGGCGGGGATCGGGGGGAGGGCGGAGGCACTTGGGGGGCATAGATAGCTAGCCAAGTGCTAGCTGAAGACTATGGAACAAATTTTATTTAAAAGAATCCTCCTGGGGCCATGCTATCCCCTGCGGCGGCTTGCTCGACACTGTGTCGGGCATACCATCAGGGAGGTTAAAGGAGATGTATTATTTGACATAGCTTTCACATGTGGTTTGGTTCTTTACTGGCAGCAGATTACATGGTATGTTTAGGTTTGGTTTGGCAAGGAAGGATAGACCAAATACCAGCACTGGGTTTTGGTTATGCATTTACCAGTAATTTTTTAACTTGGAATTTTGGGCATTTGTACCTATTGCAAATAGGCCTGTAGTAAGTCAGACGTGTGATACTTGTCCTCTTTCCTTGCAATGCAGGAACACACAGCACGGCATCTCAAGTTCTTTTGTGGGCACAGTGACAGCTTGCTAATATCACTGTAATGAGTGTAAAGCCCAAACTGTTTGTAAAAAAAAAAAACAACAACAACAACAACAAAAACAACAAAAAACAACAACAAGCTCTCTTTTGTCAAAGTCAGAACATAAAAATGCTGACAGTGTGAACCACCCACATAATTACATGTGCTGTCCTTGTGAGTATTTTACTTGCAGTAAAGAGGATATGTGTGAGCCCTACTTGAGTTGTACCTCAGTCAGCATCAGGTGGGCGTAGGTGTCAGGGGCTATCAGAAGAGCAATATGGGCCCAAGGGAGCTCAGTTAGGATAAGTAACCATCCATTAAAATACCATCAGTAGAAGTTAAATGCAATGGCTTGATTAGGTTAGTGTATGTGCAGTTGGTTTATACAGATGCCGGGGGCTTGGCCATTAGGGATGAGCAAGCAAATATTCAAGGTTCAATATCATGGCGCACTGGGCCATTTTCACTTTCCAAACTTTGAAAATACAATAGGAAACTTTGGAAATTCCGCTGACTTGCTAGTGGGTAATAACAAAGCCCCCATACATGTTATAATCACCAAATTTGCTGGGTATATTAAACTTTTATAAATGTTAGGAAATTGGTCAGTGTGGGGTCCCCACTCCTAAAACTCTCTGACCCCTTGTCACCCATGCAGGCTGGCATAGCCAGAATTCAGAGCCTGGTCCATGTGGATCACTGCACCCGGAACTATACCAGGCCACATGGTTCATGATGTGTGTGGGGAAGCTCTGGAAGATAGGGGCATCAAAGCCTTCCCTTTCCCCAAAGCCTTATCCATACCACAGACAAGGGTTTGTTCCCCACCTCTGGTGCCCAGGAGGAGATGGGGGCCATGTGGTGGTTCATGGTGGAAATCTAATGATCCCCTTTAACAAGGAGACCTCCAGATGCCCACTCCCCATGTAAAATGGCTATATAATTGATATAAAATTGCATCCACAAAAACAGTCCTTTAACCTCCTTCGCAGTATGCCCCGACACTGTGTCAGGCATGCCGTTCAAGAGGTTTTGCTGCCTCAGGAGTCCCCCAGGATTAATCTATTAGGTTTGGTGGCTGATCTAAATATTAGCTAGCACTAGGCTAGCTGCTATAGGTGCCCCCCACCCCTCGATCGCTCCCGATCCAGCCGTTATATACATTACCCAGCCTCTATCCAGTGATCATCTCAGCCTCCCCGCACAGCTCCACTCTTCTTTATGGGAGGATCGGGACTGCGCATGATGCTGATGACGTCATGATGTCATGCGCAGTCCCTATCCTCCCATAGAGAAGAGTGGAGCTGTGCGAGGAGGCTGGATAAAGGCTTGATAATGTATATAGCAGCTGGATCGGGTGGATTGGGGGTGATCGAGGGGTGAGGGGCACCTATACTAGCTAGCCTAGTGCTAGCTAACATTTAGATCAGCCACCAAACCTAATAGATTAATCCTGGGGGACTCCTGAGGCAGCAAAACCTCTTGAACGACATGCCTGACATAATGTCAGGCATACAGCTAAGGAGGTTAATATCTTTAATTAACCATAAATACCTACCTTTATTTAATGATCTTATGCCAATATCCTCTGAAATGTCCCACACCAATATTCTCTAAGGCCTTTATTGACATCACTCCCCGATGCTGGCACTTGCTATACTGAAGTTTAGCAAGCCGCAGTAAAGCATCTTAAAATGTGCTGCCAGGGCTACTCATTGGTCTTTTAACGGGCTCTCTGCGGAGGATTCCCATTGGTTAATAACCTATCCCTTTATATAGGTGGTAAGGATTATTGATGTTCTTATGAATTGGATCCCTTTTGTATCATGGATTGAAATTTGATCAATAAAGATTGCTATATTATTTAATCTTTAGTGCAACCATTTTGGGGGGATTTATATCTGGGTAGTCATACTATCTCTATCCTTAGGGCCTGCACTCCTTAGCTGTATCAGGTGATTGTCTTTAGATATCTACAGTTCAATCCACAGTTCCCTTAAAGAGAACCTGTACTGAGTAAAAATATTTAAAATAAACACATGAGGTAACTTCAATTGAACGTTACATAGTTACCTTGCCATCAGTTCCTCTCAGAAGCTCACCATTTTCTTCTGACAATAATCCCTTCCAGTTCTGACAACATTTTGTCAGAACTGAAATATATCAGTTGCTGTCAGTTATATATCAGCAGCTGTCAGTTATAGCTGAGAGGAGAACTGATGTGTCCATGTTTCCCTATGGCTCAAGTGGGCGATGTTACAGTTTAACTGTGTGCTGAGCAGAAAGCTGTTATGGTGTAATGGCCATTTTCAAAATGGAGGACGGAGAATTCCATTGATCACAGTGGACAAACAGGACGCAGGAGAGGAAAAATAGATTGAGGAGTAGACTACATGGGAGGTACGTATGGCCTGTGTACGTTTATTTTGTCTTTTAATTTTCAGTTCAGGTTTTCTTTAAGGCTTGTACACATGTTCAACTTTTCTACCCAACTATCATCCAAACTTGGTCTGTTGAATGATAGTTGGGCAGGTGTATGTGTAACAAACGACTAGATGAGCGACTGATAACAGGCAGTTTGCCCGATCCAACAGGCGGATCAACTCATTTGACTGTTGGGCTGATATTGTGTAGTTGGCTTCACGTGTACAAGTTATTTGAATGACTTGTACTTGTTTTGAATGTGGCCATATCATGCAGTCCATTGTTTGCTTGCGTGTGCAGTATGCAAATGAGTTGGGCATTCAGTTGGTTGGTGCACGTGTGTATGAGCCTTTTTGACATGGCTCCCCTCCTGTATACTTTTCTCCATCACCATATGGACGCAGTGACTCATCTGCTATACTTATCCCTACATTGTTTATATCACTATTTTGCGTACTATTGTTGAATGCCAGTGATGAGCAAAAATGCCGATATTCGTTTTGCATTAATTTTCGCAAAAATAATGTTACATTTGACTTTTCAGCGACATTGTTATCGAAAATCATTTTGTAGTAAGTTTGTGAATTTTCGCAATTTTTAGCACTAAAATAAATAATTTTTGGGTAATTGTGAATTTTCGAGCTAAAATAACCAAGTTTTTTGGTAAAAAATAACGATTTTTTACATTGCCATCGGTGCAAAAAGGATTTTGGCAAAAATTTGTGAGCAACACTGTTGAACGCTATAATGTTCCAGCATAGCATTGGTTAATGCTATAATGTCTCCCCATCTGCAGTATTGTAGAGTACTGTGTAATATGTTAACACTTTACGAATAAAGTTAATTTATAATAATAATAATATATAAGGCAATGCCAGATTTCTTAAAAATTAAAAAAATAAAGATGGTGCTGACTGTGGACAGGATGCTACCTCTGGCAAATGCAGAAACAGGTCAATTTGCCAAACAAACTCCATATTTTGTTTGTTAATTGTATAGTGAGCTAATTGGTCTGTGAATGAAAGCGTTCCTAGGCAAGGTCAGAGAAAATAACCAGGATAAGTTCTTAATGATTTTAAGAAGTGGGTAAAATTTAGCGTGATCACTGATAACACATTTTTTCAAAATAATACTTTACAAGGACTCTGAAACTCGGCAGCTGTGAAATCTTGGAGGGTTTTTTTCCCTTCCTTCTCTATGACACCTTGATAAGGCAATTATCACATAATTACCTTAACAAGTGGCATTACAGGAAATTATTGTCATTCTACTGTTAAAATAACACATAATCAACTGCAAGTGAATTCTAGAATCCTCAATCAGCATCTCATTAAACAGAACTATCTCACTGAAGGAAGCGCCATTGGTGAGTAATATATGACAAACAAGTCTTCGATCCAAAAAAAAAAAAAAACCTCTAAAAGATTAAAGTAGAACAAAATCCACTTAGGCAATAGTAGTTTAAATAACTAAAAAAAAACAAAAAACAATGTTACAATTTTGTCAAGTCTAATTTGGTTTAATTTTGGAATTGCTTAAAAAAAGTATTATTTTACAATACGGGAACAATTATATTTAATATGCAGCAGTGTCTCCATGGTAAAGCATAAAGTGCTCATGATTATCACAACCATTAAGAGTACACCACAAAGCCGAATTCTCAGAATGGAGGAAAAAAACTGTTTTTATTATATCTTAAGGTGTATGTTGTGATTTTTGTACATCTGACAAATGCGTACATCCTGCTCTTATACTGCTACCTTGGACACGTACATTTGAAAAGGGCACCTGTAAAAATGGTGCCTTGTATTATTGAGCCAGATTTGGCTACAAAGGGCGCCTGGTATAGCCGAAATGCCACATTTTGCTACAAAAGGCGCCCGGTGTAGGCGAAATGTCAAATTCGGCTACAGAGGGCACCTGGTGTAGGCAAAACGTCAAATTTGACTAGAAAGGGCAGCTGGTGTAGCCGAAATGCCAAATTTGGCTACAAAGGGTGCCTGGTGTAGGAAAAATGTAAAATTCGGCTATAAAGGGTGCCTGGCGTAGGAAAAATGTCAAATTCGGCTATAAAGGGTGCTTGGTGTAGCCGAAATGCCAAATTTGGTTTCAAAGAGCGCCTGATGTAGCCGAAAAGCTAGTTTTAGTTTATAAAACAGGTGATGCTATAGGCAAAATTTGTTGGGCTATAAAAGGACTCTGGATATATTCTAGAAATGTGATATAGCTGAGAAAAGTGATTACTATAACCTAACTTCTCCTTACTCTCACACAGAACCCTTCCCTGGTGGTGCCTAACCCTAAACGCCCCTGATGATGCCTAATTCTGAGACCCCCTGGTGGTGTCTAACCCTAATCCCCCTGGTGGTGCATAACCCTAAGACCCCCCTTGGTGGTGCCTAACCCTAAGACTCCCCCTGGTGGTGCCTAACCCTAACCCCTACCTGGTGGTGCCTAACCCTAAGACCCCCCTGATGGTGCCTAACCCTAAGACCCCCCTGATGGTGCCTAACCCTAAGACCCCCCTAGTGGTGCCTAGCCCTAAGCCCCCCTGGTGATTTCTAACTTCTAACTTGTCCCTGCTCTCACACAGAACTCTCCCCTTGTGGTGCCTAACCCTAAGACCAACCCTAGTGGTGCCTTACCCTAAGACACCTACTTCCTTCGAATGCCTAATCCTAACCCCCCTGCACCCCCAAAACAAAATCTCAGCTATAAAAGGCAGCAGAATCAAAAACCTTCCAGCCGATAACCTTCTAACCGTATCAAAATCTCGGCTACAAAGAGGCGCCGATTTGTAGCAGAATTTTGTAGCAAAAAACTTGTAGCTGAATCAAACATCTCTGCTACAAAGGGGTGCCCTTTTGTAGCAGAATCAAAAACCTTGTAGCCAAAAACCTTGTAGCTGAATCATAAATCTTGGCTACAAAGGGGCGCCCTTTTGTAGCCGAATTAAAAACCTTGTAGCCGAATCAAAAATATCGGCTACAAAGGGCACCCTTTTGCAGCCAAATTGAAAACCTTGTAGCTGAAATGAAAACTCGGATGTCCTTTGCACCACCTTGTAGCTGAAATTTGCAGAAATTACATTGAAGTCTATGGAGGTGCCCTTTTAATACAGATGGCTCAGGTGCCCTTTTCAACTGATTTTCCTTGGACACACACTGTGGGCAGCACAGCGGCATAGTGGTTAACGTTCTCACCTGGCAGTGCTGGGTCCCTGGTTCGTATCCCAGCCAAGGCACTCTCTGCCTGGAATTTTTATGTTCTCCCCGTGTCTGTGTGGGTTTCCTCCAGGCACCCTGGTTTCCTCCCATATCCCAAAAACATACAGATAAGTTAATTGGCTTTCCTCCAAATTGGCCCTAGATTACAATACATACACTACACAATACATACATAGACATATGACTATGGAAGGGATTAGATTGTGAGCCCCTCTAGGGGATAGTTCAGTGATAAGACAATATACTTATCCAAAAGATGTTGATGCTTTCTTAATACTAAATAATAATACTAATAATAATAAGGATAATTGATAAATGATAAAAAAAAACTTTAGGAGAAAAATACTAAATATCCTCATGAGAAAAGCCAATCTGTGTGGTAGTCAACCTATTAATTTTCTTGTCAAAATACTAAAGAATGTCATAGTGTTCCAAAGAGCTGCACATGTGCCCCCCTACCCCCTCACCCCTACATTACATGTACTGCAGAAAACTCCAAACCCTGCATGCAGGAAGCAAGTGCCAGCCCTCATTACACCTAGGGATCAACAGAGGACAAATCAGGGAAGTCCTCGCTGGAGAACAATCTCCTATCTCACCATCCCTCTAGAGATCAGCAGGCAGAAGCACTGCTGAGTATGTTTACCATTCTGTGGTGCAGTAATGTGTTGTTCAGATGATGATCCCAGGACTGTAGCTCCCAGCCTCCATATCAGTCATGTCTAGTCTACCAAGTTCAAGCTGGGTGGGAAGTAAGTTATGACATCATCAGACTGGGACTTGGTAGGTTCGGCTGCAGGAAGCTGTCAAGGAGACCGGAGAGCGACGCAAAATTAATAAAAGGCTGCAGATAAACGCAGAATGGTTTTCAACTGTGAATCTCTGAATGAGACATTATTTGGGTCATTTTTAAGTGGGGAGCACTATAAAGGTCACAATAAACGGAGATTTAGGAAATGGGCATCTACAAAGTATGGTTAAGTGCAAAATATTTTCATAAAATTTAGATTGGCATCATAATTGCGAATTTCATTGCGTAATTACTAGAATGTGAAATTTGCACTCGATGTGAC
The DNA here is from genome assembly GCF_040937935.1 of Hyperolius riggenbachi. Lineage (NCBI taxonomy): Eukaryota > Metazoa > Chordata > Amphibia > Anura > Hyperoliidae > Hyperolius > Hyperolius riggenbachi. The sequence continues at coordinate 64,785,528 of NC_090650.1, read as the reverse complement.
GTGTTGTGCTGTAGCCCAAAAAGTACACCTGTACCATCAAAATATATCATGTATCTTTGGGCAATACTAGCATGCAAGAATTAGCACTAGCATGCAAGAATTTGAAAGGAATTATAAGAAATCATACACCAAGATCTCCACCACAATAAAAAAGCTATGTAAACAACTAGACCACCTATAACTAATTAATAGTTCACCAATGTATCTAGACAATAAAGTGTAGCAGCCTCAGTTCTATACATGGCCCCTGGCCATTGTGCGAACCAATCGTGTGTTTTTAAACTTTTTCTTTCAGCTCTAGGACATGGCGGACAGGTGAGCGGTTAGGGAGGGACCCCTGTGGGAGGGATGCCTGCACGGGGCGGTCCTGCTAGCGTTGCAATCTTGCGATGGCGTCCAGCTGAAGCCTCCCACCTGAATGCTAACGGCTGCTAGATGTGGTATGGCAGGTAAAGGGTGTATGACAGTGCATCCTGTTTGGCTGACGAGCACCTGCTGACCACTTAAATGTAGCTGGATGCATGTACTGCTGTGTTCTATTGCTTGTGTGTGTTGAATTCAGTTCTATACAGTGCAGGCCACTTTGATTGTTTTAACACAATGTTGGTGTTGATTTAGAATAGAGCTGTTTCGATGCCAGGCGCTGGACAACAAGGATCTCAGTTTTGTCAGCATTCAGTTTCAACCAGTTGTCATTCATCCAATCTTGAAGCTCAGCCAGAGGCGTATCTAGAGGGGTGCAGGAATGGCTCTTTACATGGGCGCCACAGCACCATGGGCGCCATGCCTGCCCCTGTGTTACGGCACATGCCTGGCCTCATGCCTCCCTATTACTCAGACCTCAGATCAATTCTGTTATCTAGGAAACATTGCTATTTAATGTAGGGCACAATTGGCTTAGTGTTAGAATAGAGGGCAGAGATGAAATAAGAAGAAATATTTCCAAAAAAGTATCTTCAGCAATATCCCAAGCCAAACAAAAACAGGCAACCATTACACATGTACATGACAGAGGATGCATTTTTAGAGGCGAAGGGTGCTCTGACTGGGGCTCTATATTACCAAGGTACGCTCCTGAGCTCTGCTAAGCAAGAATTTATTTTTGGAGTAAGGTCTGTGCAGCCAATGTTTGAAGGACAAGTATAGCTGTGTTTCATTGGCATAGCAGTGGTACGTCAGGCCTTGTTGTTGGATAATTGTGCCAATTGGTAGCATGTAGATTGCAGGTTAAAAATGCATAGCAATTTTTAACCAAATCAAAATACAACGTGGTTTTTGTAACTCTAATATTTGTTATCATTTTGTAATTCTGTAATTTTCAGTTAAAATGTATCTTTCGGTAAACTGAGTTCAGCACATTGATTTACCATTTATGGCAGTTATTTTTTTAGATAACTAGAAAGTACAATGGTAATTGACAACACTGTTGTGATGTGAATACTTTCGGCATTGGTCTGAAAAGGAATGCAGATAAAGTAACATTTAAATGTATGTAATTCTTTTACAAACTACTGAAAGAGCAGCTAATGTCACAGAATAATATTTAAATAAATAAAATGTGCAGGGAAGCCCTTAATATTCTTTTATATTCAAATGTTCTGCAGATATTTAAAGACCTTACGAAAGTTCAATGATACTAAATGGATAAACTATTTAAAAGATAAATAATGTGGTATTTCACATGTGTCAAATAATTACAAGGGAGAACAGCAGAAATATTTTGACATTTACAATAAATGGTTATAAGTTAAAAAGGAGAATAAAAAATACCTATAATGCTAACAGACAACATGGAAAATAAAAATATGTTTATATCTGCAGTATAAAGCATTCAGATAAATTCAATTTGAGATATTTCATAATTTCTCTAAGATTTCTGATTTCTGCTTTTGGCAATGCCAGAAGAAGAGACACTCCGATTTCTATGGCAACTGCAATTTCCTAAATTACTAGTGATAATATTTTTTTTTTTTTTGAAGCTCTATTAAATTCAAACTCTGGTTACTTTTTTTTTAAAGGTTACAGGCGTGTGTGGGAAATAAAAGTCCAGACCTGTTAACCTTTCAACAGCTGAATACGTGGTGCAAATTTAGGTGTGGGAGGAAATTTATGCTAGTGGTTGATTTGATAAAATTAAGTGTAGCAACTTAAATTCAAACTTGTCTTATTTTTTTATTTTAATGTACGCATTTCTTCAGCCAATAGAGCAGGGGTGTCAAACTAAAATACAAAGTGGGCCGAAATTGAACAGTGGGACCAAGTCCCGGGCCAACAGCAATGTTCTCTGGCCATCTTATAAAGTTCTCTGGTCTCTAATGGCCCCCCTCCAACCCCTATGCAGATCCCTGTTGTCTAGTGGTCCTCCTTCCTACCCTATACAGTTCCCTAGTGTTTAGTGCTTTCCCTCTTCCTCTCCCACATGGCTTCCCTGGTGTTCTAGGGCTTAACCTCCAATATAGCTTCCTTAATGGCCTAGAGTGGTCCAAACATAATGCAAAGTAGGGAAACCACTTGAGGGCCAAATTTGTCCTGCGGGCCGGAGTTTGACATGTATGCTTTAGAGTTCTTTAACACTAAATCCATTGTTTTCCATCGCAACAGACAATATCATTGCATCCCAACATGATGCAATTGCATTTCCATGGTACGTTCACATAGGTTGCGATGGGGCCATTCCTGTCAGAGTAATGCACAGCATGCTGTAATGTTATGGCAATGCAACATGCACAGTGTAGAAGGAAAGAGCCAGTTCTAGACTTTTGCTGCCTGAAGCAAACATTGTGAGTACGCTCCCCACCCCATGAAAAGAATATTGACTCGCACAACAGCATGAGTTCTTTGCATAAAGAAGTGTATTCAAAAAGTATGTACATCAGCCCAGCCAGGCAAAGTAGCATATACAGTTATAATAACAAATCCCAATGGAATACAGCAAGATGGGGTTTAGATCAACAAGAGACCCCTAGGGACAAATAGCCTCTGAGTACAGCATACAGCAATGACATGGCAAAAAAAAAAGGGTCAGCAATAAACAGTCACAAAAATATGAGCAATAGATGCATAGGGCCTGATTCACAAAGCGGTGCTAACAGTTAGCACGCTGGTGAAAAGCCCTTTATCATGCCTAAACTCAGTTTAGGTATGATAAGTTTAGGTGTGATAAGTTTAGGTGTGATAAGTTTGGGCATGTTAAGTTTAGGTGTGATAAGTTTAGGCATGATAAGTTTAAGCACCAACTGGGTTAGCACCGCAGTGCACAGCTGATCAAAAGTTTTGCGCTAGCAAAGTCTATTGCACTTCGCATAGAGTTTAATGGCGCTGCTTTGCGTGCAGGACTTTGAATGCGATCTAAACTTATCTAAACTTAGCATGCCTAAACTTATCATGCCTAAACTTATCACGCCAAAACTTATCACGCCTAAACTGGCTTTTCACCAGCATGGTGCAATGGTTATCACGCCTAAAGTCTTTTAGGCGTGCTAACTGGGGTAGCATCGCTTTGTGAATCAGGCCCATAGAGCGCAAATGACATGTAGCAAGAAAGTCCCATAGGGGTTTAGTAGTACCCTGACAGCGCCTTTCGGGGGTCCCTTCATCAGAGGTACTGGTGAGAGGCTCCTTCAAGGCTGCTGCAGCATACATGTCAAACTCCGGCCCGCATACCAAATCTGGCCCTCAGAGCCATTAAATTTGGCCATCACCAGTAGCCTCTCACCAGTACCCTCTGACGAAGGGACCCCCCACACGAAACGGCGCTGTCAGGGTACTACTAAACCCCTATGGGACTTTCTTGCTACATGTCATTTGCACTCTATGCATCTATTGCTCATGTTTTTGTGACTGTTTATTGCTGAACCTTTTTTTTTTGTGCATGTCATTGCTGTACGCTGGTGTGCGAGTCAATATTCTTTTTATGGTATATGTAGGACTGCGTTTGCAGCCCGGCTTACAGACTAAGCACACGATTTTTGGTACTGTTTTGTTCCAAAGTACTAAAAAGTTATTTTAAATTGAAAATGAAAAATTATCTCCTAGGAGAAAACTCAGGTGAAAAAGTGAATTGCATATGGGCCAGAGAATCTTAGTTAAAGAGAAAACATAACCAAGAATTGAACATCATCCCAATCAGTAACTGATATCCCCTTTCCCATGAGAAATTGTTTCCTTTTCTTAAACGGATCATCAGGGGGGTCTGTATGGCTAATATTGTGGTGAAACCCCTCCCACAGTGTGATGTCAGGACCATGGTCCTGACAGTTTCCTTCTGTGAACCTCATTGCTTTATGGGAAATAGCTGTTTACAGCTGTTTCCAACTGCCAAAAAAGCAAGCAGCATCTCCTTCCATTGACATCAGCTGCCAGCAGTAAAAATGTCACCATGTGATAAATGTCAGAATGTAAATCAGGGAGAGGAAAGCTTTTACAATGGGCAAACACTGACTAAATCATTTATACATAATTAGTGTAAAAATGAAGCACTTTTTATTACATTATTTTCATTGGAGTTCCTCTTTAAGCAACAGATTCTTCTGCTTATTGAAAATGTTTACAGTGTTGTAGCTGGTTGTTTAGCTGCACTACACAGATAACAGCCCCACAAGGGCAGTCAGTGCACGTATGTTTGACATTGCTGAAAAAATACAGGGGCAAAGGGAAAATACCTATATTGAAAGTTGTCTATACACACCAGTGGGCTCAATTCACTAAGACCGGTTCGGTAAAAAATAATAAGTGGGTAAAATACCACCGTCTTATTTTTACAAATTCACTAAGATTTTCACACATATAGTAATAGTTCAGCAATTTAAAAAAAAAAAAAAACATGGTTTCAATTCACTGATACAAAAGTAGAAGTGTAAGCAGCTGTGGAGTAGGGGTCAACAGGTAGCTGTGTTCCACTGTGGTGTTCTCCCACCTCTGGCCAGAATTGTTCTGATTCTTCAGGTGGTCTGCCTAAAAGACGAGCTGTTACTTTGCAGGAACTGCTTGTTGAAAGACCGTGATTTAGTGGTTGCCCTTGGTAACCACCGTTCAGGACCAGCAGTCTAACTGCACTGAGTAGCTTGACATTCTCACAGCTGTTAAGGAAATTTATTGGCGTCAATCAGAAATACAAGATGCATATCGTCAGCCTTAGCAGTCTTTGTTACATCAGCAAAGCAAGAATATGAATCTCAGTGCAGGTCTTGGTGTCACCTTGCAATTATAAGTCAGTGCTACGCAACTGACCTAGGTTCAGCTCTAATTACAGATGGAAAGAAAGAGTGCAAGAGGGTGAAGTATCCAGTAAACTATGAGTTGCTGTTATATACCAGTTTACCAAGGGTTACTTCTTAATGTCACTGAGGGTGCGCCGTGAGTGTGTTGTGCCTGTCAGTCACATAAGGAACTTGCTATTGGCTTCCATGAGCATGTGACTGACAGGACACACTGTGCAGCCGTGAATGTTCCCAGCCATATTTGGAACTTCCTTCTGTATTACCACAAAATGGTATTTATGTTCTCTGGTGCACTGTTTACATTAGACCAGACAGCTAGTCTGCCTGGGAGTGACTAAAGGGCCCTGTTGATCTTCCCTACAAAGCATGATGTACCACCAAAATGATCCTCAGAATTGTATTTCTCTGTGTCTTAAAGAAGAACTCTGTATATAGTCTTCTTCTGAAACAATGGTTCTCTAACATAAATGAAGGACTCTACATTGCAAAAATCTGATCGCTTCTTACACTTGAGATAGCTTACCACTTCAAAAAGGCATCCCTTTAGATCTGAATGCATGCCCTTAGAGGGCCCTCTCTCTGTATCAGTCTATAGATGTGCATACCTTAAGGCATACAGGGGAAATATCTATGAATGTGCTTTACATCTCATTTTTTTTCTTTCTGCTGCCTACTCCACAATATATTGCCAGCAATGGAGGGAGTAGTAGGACAGGATGGCGCCTCCTACTGGCCTGTCCAGTTTACTGAATGGCTGATTGTCAGTTATCGACTTTTCTAGGCTGGAGATAAAACTTGTTTTACCACATTGACCTCAATTCACTAAGATCATGCCTGTGATAAGGCAAGAGAAAACTTACCACCACACATCGATAGGTATTTTCAGTGTTAATTCACTAAAGAAGCTTGCCTTATTAAGGTGTAGAGATACGTTTTCACAGTGAGAGAATTATCTTATCATTTCTGTCCTTAAGTTATCACCTCTGTAGTTACAGTATTTTCACATGCAGTATATAGGGCCTGTCTTTAACTAAAGAATTCTGTAGTAATTTGAAGGATTGAATAGTTAACTTTAGAGATCTATCCGTTACCACTTAAGTACCTGCGGTCTTTGCCCCCTTAAGGACCAGAGACCGCTAGTACCGGAAACCGAAGAACACCGACAAATAACGACGAAGTGCCGCACATACGCGCCACAATCACCATCACTGCTGCACGTCGGGAACCTGGGCCACCCACTCTGCTGCCACTATGATGGCAGAGTTCCTGCTAGCCGGTCCGGAGGTGCTTTCATTAGTTCCTGACCTTGCCTATCAATGTAAGCCTACGGGAGCTGCTTACGTTGATAGACAGGGCCAGGAGTCAATTAAATCAGCTCCTGACCCGCTTACAGGGCTCTGCCATTATACAGACGGCAGAGCGAGTGAGCTGAGACGGGTGACAGCGGCGAGATCATCGGGGGCGACGAAAGCAGTGAGAATGCGCAGCGTTGGCTAATTTGAAATCTACGCCCGGACAGCCAGGTAGCCATCAAAACAGGGCATAGATTTCAGTCATTAAGGTCCTAAAGTAGTTAACTTAAAAATTGGTTTGCTTGAGGTAAATTTTTTAGTGACTACTATATGCCTTATCACCATGGTGATAACTCTAGAAACAGCTTAGAAACGTTATTAAAGACAGGAGATGAGCTTAGTGAATTGAGGCCATTCTCTAATCTTTGTGAATTGACATTTATTGAGCTGTTAACTGTAAAAGTCAATCATTTACCTCACTAGTCAGTTAGTTTTCCATGCGATAACAGCCTAACAAACTGTTCAGTAAAATCAGCCTTTTTTGGAAACTACTGAATGCGGTAATGCTTAGTGAATTGAGACCAGTATATTGTAACTCAGAGCAACAGAAAAAAATACTGTACTATGCTTTTTAAAGTGATGTCTGGCCACTCCCCACCCAAGTGATTTCCTAGCAAGTGTCACCCCATCGCGCGTGTCGTGCCTCACATGTTGTCGGGGTAACGCACCCCCACATCCATTGTAAATGGGTCCAAAAGAAGCAATATATGAAGAAAACTATAGTTTTACCTGTCATTTTAAATAAAAGGTGAAGAATGGAATACTATAATTATTTTCCTCTGAATTCACTTCAAGTGTCTTCATAAATTAGTACAAAGTAATTATCAAATCGCTGATCATTTTACCTAGCACAGCAGAATGTAAAAAACAAAATTCTGACATAATTATCCTAATTCAGATGCTGAACAGAAAGTAGTAATTAACATACTTCTAGAATATACATATATTTCCTAAGGAAGGAGAGAGTTACATAAAACTATATCAGAGGTTAGCAGATTGGTTTGTCCAGAATAAAATAACCTTGCAAGAGCTGAATCTGCAGCCTGTCAGGGCAATCAGCCAAATAAGGTGGTGGACCTCAATGTATTAAAGTGGGCCTGAACTCTTGCACAGGACAGAAGGAAAACAGAGAAATGCACCCTATATGTACTTTGAGAGTTTAGCCTGTCTAATTCCCCCTCATCTGTGACTAATCACAACTGTAATTTGATCCCTTAAAGGGGCACTTTAACGAAAATTGTTTTTCTGGCATAACCCTCTTAGCATGTACCTAAATTAGGAGCATCAAAAACCAAGCAGCTTTTGCTTTTTTAAATGCTTGAAAAGATTATGCAGAGCTCATGCAGAGATCCTGCCCACCCCCCCTTCCTCTGCTGACTGGGGCTGCTCCATAGCAGCTCTCTCTCTGCTGAAGCTGACTCTGGAATGTTGAAGATGTTAGATAAACAAATAAACAAGGTAAATTACTTTACAGTCCTGTTTACACTCACTCGGCTACTTCTGTTTGCAGTGCTATGAACTTCCCCAGCGCACAGCCTGCATATTCCGTACACCAGAGAGACAGAGAGAGAGGATAAACGCAGCCTAACTTAGCAGAGGGGGATGACACGTCGCTTAGCTCCAAGATGCGTCGGTAACGATATCTGCATTTGCTCTGTATAACTTGTCAAGGACACATTTAAAAAAAATAAACTGCTTGCCATCTGAAGCTCCTAATGTTAGGTACATGATAACAGGGTAATGGCAGACGCCTAATTTTCACCATAGCGCCCCTTTAACTGTGTCACCTGGCTGCCTCGGCAGAGCAGCTAATTTGTTAACACAGGATGTTTCTGCCTACATGAAAGTAGATACACTGCAGATTTATTTCAGGATTTGTATCAGCTGTAACAAAGAAATGTTGATAAAGCTTACATTCAGGCATAATTATATATATATATATATATATATATATATATATATATATATATATATATATATATATATATATATACATCTACATATATCTTTAAATTCAATGTATAAAACGTTTTGTACAAAATGTAGTTTTCTGTAAAGTAATAAAGGAAAATGCTGTACCTGTTAAGCCACGATCCTTATTTCCTTCTCAGTGACCTCTGCCCGCCAGCTAACTCCAAGTCAGTTTAGCACACGCCCTCTTTAGTCACATGGGTTAACAGACAGGACATGATTTTGATTGACCCAATTTCAATATGCATTACATTTGCATGGAAGCTGGATTTATTAACATCTCAGATCATCTCTTTTCTCAAGTAGGGAGGTGTGACCTCAGACTGAGTAGTAGGGATGGCCGATGGTCGGTTTGGTCAATTTCCAAGTTTCTGACCAAAAATGAGTTTACCGCTGCGGTAATTGGTCTCAGAAATCGGTATTCTCCAGAAATATTGCTTTACTGTGACTTAAGGTAGCCATACATCTAGCAATGATGGGCAGATTTGGCCAAAAGACAATTGAATCTGATTACAGAGAGATCTGCCGGCTGCCCATACACCACAGGCCGATTCCCAATACATTGCAGCATGCAATCACTTGGGAATCATTCGAGTACACAATGTCTACTGCCTCACCACTGCCCCCTAGTGTATAAATGTGTCCCCTATGTGTGCATTTATACATTAGCTGTCCTGCGTCGCCCACCTCGTGGCGCCCATCCATCTTCGGAAGCCCTTGCTCTTCCATTAGCAGTATACACACCGCCGGCATACAGGACATATAGTGACATCACATACGTGCTGTGTGCTATGCAGCACCAGTGGCGTGTATGCCGCTAATGGAAGAGTGGGGGGGGTTCCGAAGACGTATGGGCACCATGTGGTTTGCGACACAGGACAGGTAATGTTTAAATGCACACAAAAGGGGGGTACATATATACACTGGGGGAGCAGTGTTGGAGGATTTATCGGGGTTCATGGCTTGTCTCGATATTGCTTGCCGTTACTTGCATCATGTCCAATCATTGAAAGTGATGCCCAATCAACTTGCATCGTCGATTGGGCATGCTCTTGGCAGCACCGATTTTCATCAAATTCAATAATAATTATCGAATCGGATAGTCAATCGGTCGGCAAGTTGAGACATGTATGGGCACCTCTATTGCTGAGGTGAAAAATATGTAAGGTGAGATAATTCATAAGATACATTGGGCCTGATGCAATTGTCATACTCACCAGCGTCAAACGCTGGTGAGTCCAATAATCAGGCAACAATAAAGTCGCCTGATCCAATTGCATTTATCCCTAGGCAGGGTGTTAAAAAACTCGCTTGGGCGATATTATCGCCCAGCAAGTTCCTTACACCCTATCCTATTACACTTTGTATGTCTCCGGGAAGCGATGCTTCCCGGCAGACATGAGCGTTAGCTTAGACCTGCAAAAAGCAGGTCTAAACATGCTAACGCACATCATCGCCGCTGCATCTGGGGGTCTCCTTTAACCACTTTCCCCACCACTACAGTATATCTACGTCAGCTGTGGCACCCTCCAAGCCCTGCTGCAGCCCTGCTGTGCACGGTCGGGTGCGCTTCAGAGCGCACCCTCCGGCACTGTCAGCTGCAATACTAATTGGTGGAAGGGAACATGTTCCCTTTTGGCCAATTAGTCCACCCCCCTCCCATGAATGATCGCTGCAGTAGTGAACTGCAGCGATCCTTCATCTGTCCCCCTCGGCGCACAAATCTGATCACCGCTCTGAAGTCAGCCGCATATTGCCGGTAACCCGGGTCCCGGCTTGATGATGTCATCAAGCCGGGACCCGGGTTACCGGCAATATGCGGCTGACTGCAGAGTGGAGAACAGAGGATCGGGCTTCAGGACAGTCGCAGGAACGAGGTTGGTGAGTGAGGCTGCTTGCTGTTGGATTTTTTTTAGGATTTCTGTACGGAGGGGGCTGCCTCATGGGGGGGGGGCATCTGGCTATCGATCCTGGGGGATGGGGGTAGGATAAATAAAAGGGGGGGTTACATATTTGTTGGGGGGCATCTAATTGACTAAGGGGAGGGGGGATTTACTAATTTGGTGCATCTGGGCAACTGGGGGGGCAGTATTCATATACTGGGGGCACATTTGGCTATAATGGGGGGGCAGAACTAATCCTGGGGGTACATCTGGCCATAATGGGGTTAATCCTGATCCGGGGACACATATGGCTATAAAGAGGGGCACTATTCCTGGGGGTGCGTCTGTCAATCTATTCTGGGGCTGTCAAACGCAGGGGACACATGTGGCTATGCTAGGGGGGCTGATATTGGGGACACATCTGACTATACTGGGGGAGGCGGTGATACTGGGGACACATCTGGATATCTATACTGGGGCGACTTTAACTGGTGGCACAGTTTTTATGTCAATCGCGCTTTTTATTTCCAAACAGGAATTGGTCAAAATTGAGAAACAATGCATTTTTTAAAAATGTTCCCACTTTTTCCCATTAAAATGCATAGAGAGGAACATTTTACTTTGGACCAAATACCCCCAATGAAAGCTTAGTTTGTCTTGAAAAAAACGGTATATAGATAATTTAAGTGGCACGAGTACAGATGAAGTTATTGCTGATTAAAAAGGGACACCGCTAAAGTGTCAAAACTGCTCTGGTCAGTAAGGGGAAAACAAGGTCTGGATGCGAAGTGGTTAATAAGGAGACCCCCAGAGCTCCCCGCCGGCCGCCGCTACTGTGTGCAACCCCCCACTTAGCTGCAAAGATACTTGGAAGCAATTTCCCTACCGCCGCTTAACACCCGCCGCATCTCGCCGCAAGTCCCCGACGTGTAATTACAGTGTATGAGCCATTTTCATTGGTCCAGACTGTGAACCAATGGGGAGCCCCGGCGGCTGATTCAAAGATGCTTTGCCGGGACTCTGCTATAGATAGAGTAATTACAGTGAGTCATACACTGTAATTTCACGTTGGGGACTTGCGGCGAGATGTTAAGCGGTGGTAGGGAAATTGCTTCCAAGTATCTTTGCAGCTAAGTGGGGGATTGCACACACTAGTGGCTGCCGGCGGGGAGCTTTGGGGGTCTCCTTATTAAAGGAGACCCCCAGATGCAGCGGTGGAAGATGGCGGCAGGTGTGCGCATGTGTGGGGAGCGAGGCCATGGCGCTGATGGACAGCACCACAGGGTAAAACCTCGCTCCGCATCGCCCGTGACAAGGGAGCATCGCTCAGGCTTTCGCCTGAGTAACGCTCACTGACGATCGGCCATCGCACGAGTGAAACTGGCAATAGGATTTGCTGGTAATCCTTGCGCGATGGCAAGGTGATAATTAGCTCGCATCTGCAAGCTACTTATCACCTTGAATAGCATTTTCTCCTAGGAGATAATTTTTCATCTGCTATTTAAAATAACTTTTCAGCATTTTGCAACTGTTAATTTAAAGTACCAAAAAATAGGTGAAAAAGTACTGTCAAAATGATTTTAAGTATTTTCTTCCTTGCTGGTGGCTTAAAGGGAAGGTTCAGGGAGGGGATTAGAAAAATAAAAATAAATTTCCACTTACCTGGGGCTTCCTCCAGCCCGTGGCAGGCAGGAGGTGCCCTCGCCGCCGCTCCGCAGGCTCCCGGTGGTCTCCGGTGCCCGACCCGACCTGGCCAGGCCGGCTGCCAGGTCGGGCTCTTCTGCGCTCCATTTCCTGGCACTTCTGCGTCCCACGCCGGCGCGCTGACGTCATCGGACGTCCGCCGGGCTGTACTGCGCATGCAGTACACCTTCCCTTTAAAAGGCATTTAATAGACAATTTTAAAAATATCACCTAGGAGAAAACTCGAGAGGAAAAAGGAATTGCATATGGGCCATTTTAGCGAATCAAGCCCCAAATGACTTATCTAGCGTATCATGCTATTTCAGCTTGTGTAAATTACATACAAAATAGGAAACCTTTCAATAGAGATTCCTATCAAGCACTAGTGTAGTTTTTTAAACCTTTTTCTGCATTATAGGAGTCCCCCAAGCTACTAAATGCAGGAATCTGGAGGATTTCACTGAACTGTGGCTAAAATATCCCAACTGCAGAGCGTAGAGAGAGGAGATTCAGTTACCAACACAATCACATTTTCTAATCTAGAGAAAAATGTCATTGCATTTGCACAATGTTGTAATTAATCCTTTTATGCTTTCCTTGTCTGCATAGTACAATATAACTATGGGTTGTCTTTGACAGACTGACTTTTACAGGTGAGCAATTATGATGATAATTACAGGTTACACAAATTACAGGGACAGCTTTTCAATGTTGTAAAAAGGAAGACTTGCCTCGTATACGTGTCTTGTTTTCTTGTCTTTTTGTGCATCCATTTACATTTGAGCCAATACTAAAAATAATATCAACAGTGCATTGAAGCTCCGGAATGTTTCAAAGCCGTTTAACTCCAACCGTTCCTAAATAAGTTCTGAAAGTTGTTTTCTTTCTTGGAGCAGGGAAGCAGTTCCTGCCAAACCCCTAGTGCTCCTGCCAGTCCAATCCAAATGTAAGAATTGTTCCCACCCTCCGCACACAGCCTATCCCTGGCTGAGACATATGCTAAGATGCTAAAGAGCAATTAATCTCCCGCTGCCAGCAGAAGCACATAAGCTTCCAACTGTCATTTTTACACATTGGTTGCTCGCTATGCGTAATTAAAAAAAATGTCGACACTAGTTAGCAGTTTAGCATTTTTCTGCAAGAATCCTACTTTTGTATCTCGGACATCACACTACCCTTATGGGTTTTGCATGTTTTACCTAAGTTTACATGCAATAGCGCAACTAAGGAGCTTAGGGCCCTAGTGCTAGTTTTACATGGGGCCCCAAGCACTATTAATATTATTATTACTATTATTTATACAGCTCCAGCATATTCTGTAGTGCTTTACAAAGCACAATAAGAAGACAAGGGAAACATAAGTACAACCAAAAAAATGTACAGCAGAGTCTCAAGCAGCACAAGTAATGCAACAAAAAACAGTAAACAGTAGGAGGATGACCCTGCCCTTGCAAGCTTGCAATCTAAAGGGTAGTGGGAGGACACACTAAGTAAGGAGACATGGGGATCTATTGATATGGAGCCTCAAAACCTACCAAGGATTGCTGCAGTGTCAGAGAGATGTAATCAGAGTAAGGAAACAATTTGTTAAAGATTATTACTGTTCAATGCGCATATACTGTAGAGTTGTTCATTACCAGCATAGCACAAATTTAAAGCTAACAAGATTGATAAAGAAGGGTCTCAAGTCCATGGGCCCCAGTGCGTACCCAACCTCTGCATCCCCTATTGCTACGCTGCTATTTACATGCTTAAAAAAAAGCTCAATAAAAGGCATATTTACAGGTTAATTTGCTTCTCCCCAAAATGGCTCTAGATGATACTAGTTCCAGCTATAGCAAAGTATCCTGATAATATGATGATCCCATGTTGGACATTAAAGTCCTGTTTCCACTAGAGTGGAAATCGTACTGAATCCACAAAGTTTCACCACAGGCAAATCATGCGGGGAAGCTCTGCCATATGGGATTATGCTGCCACCGTCCGAATCACTTGCCATAGAATTTCAGCCAACATTGCTGTCAGTTTTCGCGTGAGTGGCAGTGAATCTCATAGCTGTGCATGGCACGGCTTCCAGGATTCGGCTGCATACTCGCAGAACAGGAAGTGCCGCCGAGCGTCTCATAGGGTGCATGGCGGCCAGTGGAAACGGGCTCTTAGGGTGATATCCTGTTAATAAGCCAACCCCGCCACTGCCCCATACTGTACTACCAATACTTTGTGCACTCCCTGGCTACTCATAAAATGGAAAATTCTCTTCAAACCTGGCATGCTAAAATTCAAATCCCTACACGACCGTGGATACCTGAAGGTTGTGGTGCAACTGTGTCACATCTCCCACAAATTCACACTAACAGGTTCTAATAACTTTACCACCTCCAGAGTCCAATTCAAAACCTTTGGAGCCAGAACCTTTTGTCATGCTGCCCCTACCCTTTGGAATGCCTTACCACACCCAATCATGACAGACCCAACCCTGGAGGCGATTACATCAAAATTGAAAATCCACCTTTTTAGTCTGGCATTTATGATCACATAACTTATTCCACTATAATGCATTACAAATAATACAACTATGTACTGATCTGAGATATGCTTATGTCCTCTGAGTCCTACAGGAGAAAAGGGCTGCTTTGTTGTTTTCCTTCTAAGCATAGTCATTGTCTTCTTCGCCAAGCAGTTGGATCCTGGATTAATCAGAGCAAAAGCAATTTCTCCAGAAAGTAAGATCTCTATACCCACACACCTCAACTACAGTCTAGCTTTTAAGATGGCTTTGGAACAGCTGATTTATCCTTGATTAGCAGTCTATCTGGTTAGGTTAGTACTAGACTTGTTTTACTATGAACATAGATACCTATTTACTTCAGCATCTTCACGAGATCTTTTGCTGTTTTGCTAGTATTAATTTGGACTTTTCATGCAAAATTCTGTTCTTTAGGCCAGAGTTCCCCAACCCTGTCCTCAAGGCCTACCAACAGTGCATGTTTTGCAGAAAACCCCAAACATGCACAGGTGGGGTAATTAGTGTCTCAGCAGAGATGATTAACAACCTCTGTGGCTTTCCACAACATATGCACTGTTGGTGGGCCTTGAGGACAGGGTTGGGGAACACTGCTTTAGGGTATAGAATGTTCCACCTCCTTGAGCAGTATGGTGGCTGAATGGTACCACTTACATATTATTGTTAGAGATGTAGCGAACGGTTCGCCGGCGAATGGTTCCAGGCGAACTTAGGGGGTTCGCGTTTGCCTGCACCAGGCGAACTTTTGCGGAAGTTCGATTCGCCCCATAATGCACTATGAGGGTCAACTTTGACCCTCTGCATCACAGTCAGCAGGCACATTGTAGCCATTCAGGCTACACTAAGCCCTGGAGCCCCACCCCCCCTTATATAAGGCAGGGTCCGGCGGCCATTACACTCACTCGTGTGCCTGCTAGAGAGAGGAAAGGGACAGCTGTTGCAGACTTTTTCTCCTAGAGACAGATTAGTTAGGTTCTAGGCTGCTTTGCTTGCTCCTGACTGATTATTATTGCTTTTAAAGCACCAATCAACAGCAACAGCTCTTTTCAGAGCTCATCCTGTACATTTTTGTTTTCTGTGTATCAAACTGACACTTTAGTTGCATGCACAGCCTTGCTAATTGATAGTGTGTGTGCCACTGCCAGCAGCCCAGCACATTCAGTGACTACCTGTGTATGTGACAGGGAGCTGCACATTGTACTACCCAGTACTGCATATACCCCAGTACCTGTTGTGTTTACTTAACCCACCTCATCACTGCATATACCTAACTTTGTGTTGAGTGAACCCAGCTCACTGTATCTAACTACCTGTTGTGTTGAGTGAACCCACCTGGCCACCTCACTGCATCTAACTACCTGTTGTGTTGAGTGAGAACCCACCTCACTGCATCTTAAGTACCTTTACTGTTCAGTGAACCCAGCTCACTGCATCTTACTACATGTTGTGTTGAGTGAGAACCCACCTCACTGCATCTTAAGTACCTTTACTGTTCAGTGAACCCAGCTCACTGCATCTAACTACCCAGCACCTGTTGTGTTTACTTAACCCACCTCATCACTGCATATACCTAGCTTTGTGTTGAGTGAACCCATCTCACTGCATCTAACTACCTGTTGTGTTGAGTGAACCCACCTGGCCACCTCATTGCATCTAACTACCTGTTGTATTGAGTGAGAACCCACTTCACTGCATCTTAAGTACCTTTACTGTTCAGTGATCCCAGCTCACTGCATCTAACTACCCAGTACCTGTTGTGTTTTCTTAACCCACCTCATCACTGCATATACCTAGCTTTGTGTTGAGTAAACCCAGCTCACTGCATCTAACTACCTGTTGTGTTGAGTGAACCCACCTCACTGCATATACCTAGCATCCCCCCGAGATGGACAAAATGGACAAACCAGGTAGAGGAAGAGGTAGAGGCAGACTCAGAGGAAGGCCACCAGGCACCGGCAGTTCTGTGGCTGTGCAAGGTGGTGTTGCTGTGATTTCGTGCGGACCTGGCCCAAAATACAGTGCTCAGAAGAAGGCACGTGCCATCACTTCCCGAAATCGTGAGGAGGTGCTTGAGTATTTAACACAGAACACCTCATCTCTCGCAGCCACCAGCGTTACACAAGCACCACATCCGCTGCATTTGACACTTCGCAGGAGTTATTTGGTGGTGGTGAAATCACTGATTCCCAGCCACTACTGCAACAACAACAAGAAGGCGCAGGTACACCACCTCATACGTCTGAGTTAGGTGGCGATAGTATGGACGTAACGTGTGTGGATGGGGATGTTGGACCGCCTGAAGTTGGTGCAGTTGAGGAGGTATCTGAGGAAAGCGCAGCTGGCCAGGAGGATTATGATGACGATTATACGGATACCACATATGTTCCCAGTAGAGGAGATGACCAGGGGGACAGTTCAGAGGAGGAGTCAGAGAGGAGTAGGAGGAGACGACTCCATGATAGAAGCAGAGGGAGCTCGTCCTCAGAAACAGCTGGGGGCAGTGTTTGGCGCCATGTATCGCCAGCTATGGCCAGCCAGCCAACATGCCCTTCAACATCAGCTGCTGATGCCACCGTAGCCCCTTCACCCCAGGGGGGCTCAGCGGTTTGGAAATTTTTTCACGTGTGTGTCTCAGATCAGAGCAAAGCCATCTGTCTTCTCTGCCAGCAAAAATTGAGCCATGGAAAGGCCAACTCTCACGTAGGGACAAGTGCCTTACGAAGGCACCTGGAGAGAAGGCACAAACAGCTATGGCAAGAACACCTGAGGAAAAGCAGCACCCCTCAAAAGACAAGCCACCCTGCTTCTCCTCTTCCTCCTTCAGGTGCATCGTCTTCATCCACTTTCTCCCTTGCACCTTCACAGCCACCCTCCTCCACACTGCCTCTTCCCTTCAGCGGTTCCTTCTCCTCTGCCCACAGCAGTACCCAGCTGTCCGTGAAGGAAGTATTTGAGCGTAAGAAGTCACCCTCTTGCCCGGCGTCTGACAGCTGGTGTGGCGGAACTATTAGCTCACCAGCTATTACCATACAAGCTGGTGGAGTCGGAGGCTTTCCGTAAGTTTGTGGCCATTGATACACCGCAGTGGAAGATACCAGGCAGCAATTATTTTTCACAAAAGGCCATACCCAAACTGTACCGTGCAGTTGAGAGGCAAGTGGTGTCATCTCTGGCACACAGCGTTGGGTCAAGGGTCCACCTGACCACGGATGCCTGGTCTGCCAAGCACGGGCAGGGCCACTACATTACATACACAGCCCATTGGGTCAACCTGGTGACCGATGGCAGCAAGCAGGGAGTACGTGGCTGCGCAGCGGACTGACTTGTCACACCTCCACGGCTTGCAGGCAGGCCTCCAGCCACCTCCTCTCCACCTGCTACCACCGCTTCGCTGTCGTCATCCTCCTCCTCCTCCTCCTTGGCTGGTGCCGCGATCTCCTCTCCAGCTACACAGCCCCAGCACCCCAGGGCCTATGCTGCATGCCAGGTACGACTGTGTCACGCAGTGTTAGACATGTCTTGCCTGAAAGCTAAGAGTCACACTGGAGCAGCTCTCCTGGCTGCTCTTAACAAACAGGTGGAGCAATGGCTGACCCTGCACAAGCTTGAGATCGGCAACATGGTGTGTGACAACGGCAGCAATCTCATTGCTGCGTTGAATTTTGGAAAGCTGACTCACATACCCTGCATGGCACATGTGCTGAATCTGGTCGTGCAAAGATTTGTGTCCAAGTACCCAGGCTTAGAGGACGTCCTGAAGCAGGCCAGGAAGTTGTGTGGGCATTTTAGGTGCTCTTACAAGGCCATGGCATGCTACGCGGACATTCAGCGTAGAAACAACTTGCCGGTGAGACGCCTGGTTTACGATAGCCCGACTCGCTGGAATTCCACCCTGCTGATGTTCTCTCGCCTGCTAGACCAGGAGAAAGTCGTCACCCAGTACCTGTATCATTACAGTACAAGGACACAATCTGGGAGGATGGGGATGTTGTGGCCCAACAACTGGACACTGATGCGAAATGCATGCAGGGTCATGGAGCCCTTTCAGGAGGTGACCAAACTGGTGAGTCGCGATGAGGGCACCATCAGTGACTTGATCCAGGAGAAAGTCGTCACCCAGTACCTGTATCATTACAGTACAAGGACACAATCTGGGAGGATGGGGATGTTGTGGCCCAACAACTGGACACTGATGCGAAATGCATGCAGGGTCATGGAGCCCTTTCAGGAGGTGACCAAACTGGTGAGTCGCGATGAGGGCACCATCAGCGACTTGATCCCCTACGCCTACTTCCTGGAGCGTGCCGTGCGTAGAGTGGTGGATACAGCTGTGGAGGAGCGTGAACGAGAAGAGTTACGGCAGCAGGAGTCGTGGGAGCTATTTACACCCGAACCCGATGTTCCCACAACACCTGTGGCAGCACAGAGGGGGGAGGAGGAGGAGGAAGAAGAGGAGTCATGTGGGGAAGGAGAGGAGTCAGACTCTGATGATGGTGATGATGAGGAAGGTGTTTCTGTGGAGAAGGAAGAGGCGGCGGAAGAAGAACAACCGCGGCAGCCGTCACAGGGGGCTTCTGCTGCTCCACGTTCCTGTGGTATTGTTCGTGGCTGGG
Organism: Hyperolius riggenbachi; assembly: GCF_040937935.1. Lineage (NCBI taxonomy): Eukaryota > Metazoa > Chordata > Amphibia > Anura > Hyperoliidae > Hyperolius > Hyperolius riggenbachi. The sequence goes on along the minus strand of NC_090650.1, from coordinate 64,766,283 downwards.
GGGAGGAAGAGAAATTGCGTCCCGTCACTGAGGAAGAGCAAGAGGAGATGGAGAGTACGTCTGCATCCAGCTTTGTGCAGATGTCCTCTTTCATGTTGTCCAGCCTGTTGAGGGACCCCTGTATCAAAAAACTCAAGTCGAATGACCTGTACTGGGTGGCCACGCTACTAGACCCTCGGTACAGGCACAAAGTGGCGGACCTGTTAACAACTCAACAGAAGGCGGAAAGGATGCAGCACTTGCAGAACAAGCTGTCGATGAGGCTTTACAATGCTTTTAAGGGTGATGTGGCTGCACAACGCAATCAAGGTACCACTGGCAGTAACCCTCCTCCTCCCAAGTCCACGCAGGCAAGGACAGGACGCTCCAGCGATCTCAGGGTGATGTCGGACATGCGGACGTTCTTTAGTCCAACTCCTCGCCATAGTCCTTCCGGATCCACCCTCCACCGACTACCTGGCCTTGAGTGTGGATGTAGACACTGCGAAAAGCGACAATGAACCCTTGGACTACTGGTTGCGCAGGCTTCACCTGTGGCCAGAGCTGTCCCAATTTGCCATACAACTTCTCTCTTGCCCTGCCGCAAGCGTCCTGTCAGAAAGGACCTTCAGTGCAGCTGGAGGCATAGTTACTGAGAAGAGAAGTCGCCTAAGTCACGACAGTGTTCAGTACCTGACTTTTATCAAAATGAATGAGGAATGGATCCCGGAGGGCTACTGCACGACCGAAGACTAAGTCAGTCCCCACACACAGCATCTCTGCCTGCAGGCCGCTTGCCTTCTCTGCCACCACCAACAGGGTCCAGGACTCTAGGCGGATTCCTGACTTTTTAAGGCCGCTGCTAGCAGCGGCCGCTACACTAATTTTTCTGGTGCGTGTACATGCCTGCCTAATTTTTCTGGCTGCACTGCGGGCGGCTGAAACAAAAAAATAAAAGGCATGTACATGTGCCCATCCCCCTTCGTGATCATTACCTTACCACGGTGAAGGGGCTTGCGTATCACAATGAAGCAATGCCCGCCGGCTATTTGAGTGTCTCGAGGTGGGGGTGGCACACAAAAGATAATAAGGTCGTTGCTTCATTGTGGTCAGACCAAATTTGATCAGCTGGACAGTCACTGTTGTTCTATCATTGAGCTACCACAGCCCGGCAACCATATGGGCTTGAAAAACGCCACGGCCTACACTCTGGCCACGGTGCGCACCACTCCAGCACAGCCGTCACTACGCAAACAGCTGTTTGCGGTACGTTACACAGTGAGTTTGGTGTGTCAGTGTGAAACAGAACTCTACACTCCCTGATTGATGTATACCCATGCAAGATGTTTGAAAGCAGGTTAGGCCTGCAATTTAGCATTTAATGTGATTTCTGCCCTTAAAACGCTGCTTTGCGTCAAATCCAGATTTTTCCCTGGGACTTTAAGCATGTATCCCACTCCGCCATTCCCCCCTCCAGGTGTTAGACCCCTTGAAACATCTTTTCCATCACTTTTGTGGCCAGCATAATTTTTTCTATTTTTCAAAGTTCGCCTCCCCATTGAAGTCTATTGCGGCTCGCGAACTTTTCCGCGAACCGAAGGGATTCGCGAACCGAAAATCGGAGGTTCGCGACATCTCTAATTATTGTTCGTACAGATGAATGTGAAACCTTCAGGCATTAGGAAATTGTTCCCAAGTATGAACCAGATCTGTGAAGGTCCACAATTTGTTTTTAGGTCTTGGCTTATTTCTTTTCATTTTTCCATGATATTATAAATAAAAATACATAAGCCCGTATCCTGTCAACTTTTCTCCTGAATTTTCTTTAAAGAGAATCTGTACTCTAATATTCTTACAATAAAAAGCATACCATTCTATTCATTATTTTCTCCTGTGCCCCTCTGTGCTGTTTCTGCCACTCTCTGCTGCAATCCTGGCTTGTAATTAACAGTTTTAGGCAGTGTTTACAAACAAACTAACCAGCTTCTAATAGGCTCAGCTAAGCATAGTGTGTGAGTCATTCAGAGTGTGCAGGGGGCCTGCAGAGGGTGTGTATCGCTTCTACCAATCACAAGCAGCCCTGCACATTCCACACAATCAAGCCTTAGCCCGACAAACAGGACAGAGGAAAGATACATTGATTTATTACAGAGACAGTGCAGTTAGGAAAGACTGCAGTAAGCCAGAGCAGATTAGAACAGGCATAGGAACTTATAGGATAGAAGAACTAAGGCTGAAAAATTTGTTACAGAGTCTCTTTAAGGAGATATTTTCAAGCATTACCAAAAAATATATTTTAAGTTCACATCATGCAAGAAAATAAGTTTGATATTATTAGTTACCTACTTTGTAGTACTTTTTAATTTGCTAAGTGGTGAAAACTGAAAAGTTATTTTTTAGATAACATGAAAAATTATCTCCTGGTGGAAAACTCAGGAGAAAAAGTTCATTAGATAAGGGCCATTGAATGTCATCCAAGTACAATACATGTGATCCCCCCCCCCCCTTTTGTGCCTACCAACAGAGCTTTCTGTTGGTGCCGGTGGGCTATGATCACTCCTAGGATGTTTATTTATTTATTTATTTTTTATAAATATTTATTTCTTTTATTTTACAATACATTTGCACATATTTTGTATCCCTCTCTCCCTCCTCCCGCTAGCCAATCAGCGCGATCGGCTGTCATAGGCTTCAGCCTATGACAGCGGATCGCTTCCCTGCCGCCCAGGGGGACAGCCGTGTCACATGGCTGTCCCGAGTAAAGCGCTGCCATAGATCGCAGCGCTGTACTATGTAAATAGCAGTTTCTCCATCTAACAGTCTCCTAGCGGTGATCGCAGAGCTCCGTCATTCAAGCGGAGATGCACGCGTGATCTCCTGCAAAACACGCCCCCAGGACTGCACGCCAATTGGCGTTAGGCGTTCCTGGGGCTGCTGCCGCGTCCACACCAATTGGCATCTTTAGGGAAGTTAAAGACACAGTTAAAAATTTGATAAATACATGTGACTAATTTGAATTGTTATAGCCAATATGTGTGTAGCCAGTCAAAAGTGAACTGAAAAAAAAAATACTATTGCCCTGCAAAAATTTTAGCAAAAAGGGGTACAAAAATAAATCAATAAATTGTAAAAGGATAAGTAAAAAAAAAAAAAAAGAAGAGAGATCAAGAAATAATTGCTATTTGCCATGTAATTTGTTCCGGTTGTTTGATCCATAATGAGCCTGCATGTAATCATCTTTACTACTGGCAGGCAAGAAAAAAACTAGACAGCACCATCTGCCATTATTTATAACCACACCCACTAACATTGCAATAGGCTAAAAGGTTCACAGACAGGCAACTGTCAAGACCTAGGTCATGACATCACTTGACATGACATACAGACCCCCCTGATGATCTATTTGAGAAAAGGTAAAGATTTCTCATGGGAAAGAAGGTATCAACCACTGATAAAGTTAAATCCTTGGTTATAGTTTCTCTTTAAACTATACCGCAAAGTATAAAGTATATGAAGGGGGTTATAAAGTGGCGTACGTTAAAAAGGGGCGCTGGGAAAAAGGGCGCAGGGTTTTAAACGATAAGCATGGATAACGTTTAAAAATATATTGTACTATATTTCGTTTATAAATAATTTTTTATAAAGTTATAAATCATTAAATAGTGTGCATGAAATCGGCAATTGTGAAAACGTTAATCTTCCGTTTAAAAACTGAAATGCATAATAACGTTTAAAAAAAAAATTAGTAAGTAACCCTCCCTGTACCTACCCCTAACCCCTAGACCCCCTGGTGGTGCCTAAACCTAAGACCCTCTGGTGGTGCCTAAACCTAAGACCCCCCTGGTGGTGCCTAAACCTAAGACCCCCCTGGTGGTGCCTAAACCTAAGAACCCCCTGGTGGTGCCTAAACCTAAGAATCGCCTGATGGTGCCTAAACCTAAGACCCCCCTGGTGGTGCCTAAACCTAAGACCCCCCTGGTGGTGCCTAAACCTAAGACCCTCCTTAGTGATCACTGTATTGTGTGTAGAATAATGTTTTAGAAACAGTAAGGGATAAAATATATTACAATTTACGTTACGTACTGATCGCTTTATTTTGTGAATAATAATGTTTTACAAACAGTAAGGGATAACATTTAAAATAAGGTTTTATTGAAATAGGAAACGTAAATCATCACAAGCAGTTATAAAACATTAAAAATCGGGGGGCGTGGCTTGACGCTTGAGCGGAATGGACGCACGCTAGACCAGCTCCCGACCCGGACTTCCACAGCTTTGTCCCCGGCTGCCATATACCTGACATGCTCAGATCCAGCCGATCCCGGCAACTGAGAGGAACACCCAGGGACCCTAACTCCCTTTTCGGAAAGACAGTACCTGACCTTTTCAGATCACAATCCTCCAAGAAAGCCGCTGAGACCTCCAAGATGGCGCCGGCCCGTGCATCCTCCCTGGCAGTGTCGCAGTCAGAATCCTCAGACCAGGAGTACTGTAGGCCCGCAAAGCGGGGCAATAACCTCTCCTTTGCCGACTTAAAAACCTTCTCAGACGACATTAAAGCTACCCTGAGAATGGCTATTGCCGAGGTGCGGGACGAAATGGCGGACATTGCGGCCCGCATCACTTCCATGGAGAAGGCGGAATATAAACGTGATGCACAAATCAAAACCATAGCAAAAGTCGCTTATATACATAACAACAAGCTCATTGAGCACGAACGCCATCTCGAAGATCTAGATAACAGAGGTCGCCGCTGTAACCTCCGCGTAAGGGGGGTCCCTGAGTCCATAGGCCACGAAGCGATCGAAGACTCACTGTCAGCCATCTTTAATAAGCTGCTGGATAAACCCAAAGAGAACCTAATTGAATTTGTGCGAGCACACAGGGCCCTACGTCCCCAGGGCAATGAGGGGGACCCACCCGGAGATATCATTTGCTGCCTCCAATCCTTTTCAACTAAAGAAGCGATTCTACGCGCGGCCAGAGATCAATCAGAAATTACGTTTAACGATAATGCAATCGCCATTTTTCAGGATCTCTTGCCTATAACCCTGGCAAATAGAAGAGCTTCTTCAATTGCTCTCTGACAAGGGCCTGAAATATAGGTGGAAATTTCCCTTCGCGTTAGCGGTTATTGATAAGGGCTGCGCACTCTCTCTTCGCTCACCTGATGGTCTCTCGGACTTTTGTGTAGCGCTAGGGATTGACTCCCCAGAACTTCCATTGTGGTATGCGGATTACAAGTCTCCGATCTCGGATGCAGGCACAATCAACCTGAAAACGCCATTTTCTGCTTCCTCCAAGATGAATACTCCTTTAAGAGCCAACATAAAGAAGTATTCCACTCCAAGAAGCAAGAAATCCCACCCCAGTGATTTCCAATCCACTCCTCTGAGACCCTCGGGAGAAGAGGACTGAACTTTATTTTTTCTTTTTCTACGCTCTTTTCTTTTTTCTTTTTTAGGTCCCCCATGGCTCCTACACAGAGATTCTAGCTTACTTAAATTGATCTTGCCGTTTGTGTAGTTACCTCATTGACCTAATGCCACATTGCTAAGATAAGTTGTGCTCTTAATCATAAATATCTTCTTTTACAGGTATATGGGACTGTTTATACTGTTTTTTCCTTAAGGAACTGTCCGGGTCTATAACTATGTGTTGTCCCATAGTTTAAATATCTTCAGTTACTGTTTATCTGGTGCACCCATTCCGTCCACCAGGCGTTAACCCTTTTCCCCACCACAGAGGTCGCTGATCCTCTGAACTTATCACTTACAAATTAGTGTGATCCTTCTCGTAACAGGAGGCTCTCACACGTGTGATTATTTTTTTTACTCACCTTGAGCTTCTAATTTCCTTCTCCCCTGCTGACCACTCACCTATCTCTTGCTCCATTAGAGTCCCCCTTCGTAATCATAAGCAATTTGCATGGAAACTTAAAGAGAACCCGAGGTGGGTTTGTAGAATATTATCTGCATACAGAGGCTGGATCTGCCTATACAGCCCAGCCTCTGTTGCTATCCCAACCCCCCCCCTAAGGTCCCCCTGCACTCTGCAATCCCTCATAAATCACAGCCACACTGCTGACAAACAGCTTGTCAGAGCTGGCTGTTTATCTTTATAGTGTCAGTCTGCTGCTCTCCCCGCCTCCTGCAGAACTCCAGTCCCCGCCTGCATCCCTTCCCCCCCTGCTGATTGGAGGGAAGGGACGGGGGCAGGGACCGGAGCTATGCAGGAGGCGGGGGAGCAGCTGAGACTGACACTACAGATGTAAACACAGCCTCACAGCACGGCTGTGATTTATGAGGGATTGCAGAGTGCAGGGGGACCTTAGTGGGGTTTGGGATAGCAACAGAGCCTGGGCTGTATAGGCAGATCCAGCCTCTGTATGCAGATAACATTCTTTAAACACACCTCGGGTTCTCTTTAATCCTTTCCTTCTCTCCAATCAAACCAACCTAGACCTAATTAAAGATGAGCTATCCATCTATTTCCAAATTAACTCTAATCAAATGACATCAGATTTGACCACTTGGGAAGCGCATAAACCATACATAAGGGGTGTACTTATCAAATTAGGAGCTAAAGCCAAAAGAGAACACCTCTTCCACTTAAATAGCTTATACTCTCAAATAAACCTCCTGGAAACTCAACACAAACTCAAACCAATACAAGAGAACCTAAACAAACTCACTGAACTACGAAACCAACTCCTAGCTGGGCTATCTCTTCAGGCTAAACGCAAACTCTTACTACAAAAAAAGGTGTTCTATGAGCACGCTAATAAGGCTGGTTCCCTGTTGGCAAAAGCACTCAGAGAGCAACGAGCTAAAACCGCAGTAAAATGCATTACAACCCATAAAAAAGAAAAAAAGTTTGCGGCTGAAGAGATTGCTGAGCAATTTAAGCTTTTTTACAAAAATCTATACAACCTCACCCCCCCCTACATCTACAAACCCAGCGTTAAAAAACAGAAAAAAGACAATAGATGAGTTCCTTTCAAAATTTGGCCTGAATAGACTTTCCAAAGACGAGCAAACTGCCATTAACACCCCCCTGACCAAAGAAGAATTCGAAACAGCGGTTAAGGAAACTAAACCCAACAAAAGTCCGGGACCGGACGGGTTCTCAGCCCAATACTACAAATTATTCTTTGAGCAATTATCTCCCTATTTCCTGAAAGCATTTAATGCCATCTCCAAGAGCTCTTTGCCCTCTAGGCAATTACTTGAAGCGCATGTTACAGTCATACACAAACCTGACAAAGACCCTCAGAGCTGTTCTAGTTATCGACCCATTTCCCTGCTCAACTTGGATATTAAAATCTTTGCCAAAATACTAGCCATTAAAGTAAACGGTTTGCTCTCCGACCCTTTTGACCTTGCTTATGGAACCAGGCAGGGATGCCCCCTATCTCCTTTAATTTTCATTACAATTCTGGAGCCTTTCCTGAACATGATCAGAGCTGACACCTCTATCAGGGGAGTAACAATCAAAGGCACAGAACATAAAGTCTCCGCTTTTGCTGACGACCTTCTTTTTTTCATCACTGACCCGGAGACATCCCTGCCTGGTCTAATAGACAAACTTAACAATTTTGGCTTTCTCTCAAACTATAAAGTAAACTTTACCAAATCCAGCGCCCTTAATGTCACCCTTGACCCCTCCACAATCACTGCTCTAGCCTCCTCCTTTCCATTTACGTGGGCTAAACAACACATTAAATACCTGGGCATCAACCTCCCCTCAAACCAAAACCTTCTCTATCAGCTAAATTTCCTTCCTCTGATACCAACCTTCACCAAGGATGTGAAAGCATGGTCGCTTAAACCCCATCTTTCTTGGTTTGGTAGGCTAGCTTCTATAAAAATGAACCTGCTCCCAAGATTCCTCTACATCTCCCAGGCTATGCCTATCAAGATCCCTAACGCATTCTTTACCAGCCTCCAATCCATACTGTCAAACTTCCTTTGGAATCATAAACACCCAAGGATAAAATCAGGGATTCTCAACCTGCCTAAGTCCGAAGGAGGCATTGCTCTTCCTAACCTCAAAGCGTACCACCAATCAGCATCCCTCAGTAGGGTCCTTGATTGGTGCTCCCCTACACCAGTTAAGCGATGGTTACAAATTGAACAGGCCTTTTCAGATTCCGACCTGAGATCCCTTCCCTGGTCCAATCCCTCAAGAGCTCGAATTACTAAAATTGCCCATCCCCTGATGACTGCTTCACTAACCACCCTTGCATCCTTAGCCAAACCTAAAAAATTAGCCTCAATCCCAGGCCCTTTGACTCCCCTCCTTAATAATCCAGAGTTCCCCCCTGGTGCCACCCCTTCCTTTCTACCTAACCTAAGGAACAGAAACGTAACCTTGAAGGATATATCCTTTAACGGTCACTGTAAAGACTTCGCTACCCTTTCTCTCTTAACCACAGATGGTAAGCTCCCTCTTTGGAGCTTCTATCAAATGCGAAGCTTTGTAAACTCTGTCTCCAAAAAAGCAAATCTATCAAAGCCACTCTCCCCATTTGAAATGAAGGCCTCAACCCAAACAAACCTCAGACATTCAGTTTCCTTTATCTATAACTTACTCATTGCCTCAGATACCTCAGATACCCCTGGTCCTTTTCAGCAAAAATGGGAATCCCTGCTAAAGAAAACTATTCCCCAAGATACATGGCAAAAAATTTACACCATCTCCCATAAAGCTTCTCTAAATGTAAACACTTAAGAACAAAGCTACAAAATCCTCTCCCACTGGTACCGAACTCCTTCTTTTCTCCACAAAGCTAACCTCTTACAGACCAGCGAGTGCTGGAGATGCCATAACCAGGGTGGAGACATATTGCACATCTTTTGGTCCTGTCCCCTACTAACTTCATTTTGGCAAAAAGTCCATACCTTGGCTGAATCCCTCTCCTCCATGTCCATTCCCTTTCTACCAGAGATCTTCCTTATACATGCAACCACCCTTCCAATATATCTATATAAGAAGTCTATTCTTAGACATTTAATCAATGCAGCAAGAAGTATCATCCCCACCCTCTGGAAATCCGATAGACCCCGCCCTCTCAAACTTTGGTTCACCAAAATTAACTACACCCAAGAAATGGAGGAAATCATTGCATCTGCCCAGGGTAACTCATCCCAATTCCTAGATACATGGAAGACCTGGTTGGACTTTAAACTAACACCAACATATGCTCAAACTATGTGCCCTTAATAAGCCCCAAGACTCCTAGCACACTATAAACACTGAACCACTCAGCCTGCCATCCCCTTACATTTATCCCGCCCTTTTCCTGAAACGTCACCCGCCCAGGACGTGCAACTATCCTTGTACTAGACTAACACATTAACCAATGTACCCCTATTTGACTAAATACATATGCTGTGTTTTTTACCTACAACCAGTTGCTTCTATCCCCTCTATACACGCACCATACGTATAGGCTTCTACTCCTTGCATACCATACTCTGCTGTGAATCCTCTACATTCCTCTAATTACCTCCTCTCTATCATACCTGACGTATTGTATGCTGTAATTGACGTATTATTACCCAACTGCTGTTGTTATTGTTTATGACTGTTTTTTTTTCTTATCAATTAAATCCTTTTGAAAGTGAAAAAAAAACATTAAAAATCTTCGGGCGCCGTTGGAAAACGTTATTATTCTCGGGCGCCCTTTTTTTCCTGTTCGGGGCCCAGTAAACGATATTTATTATGGGAGTGAATGGCGGCGCCCGATTTGTCCACTAGCCACCTGCGCCCTTTTTTACTGTTTCCTATCAAGTGAGTTTTAAGGCATTGCTCCTAAGTGGATGTAAACCTCTAAACTTCTGAGACTGGAGACGGGCTTGAACGCTTGCAAAAAAAATGAAATACAAATAATTCTGCGTTACCAACATAAACGGGAAAAATGATATTTTTAAAACGATAAAGTGCCATCCGTGTAAGTGATGTCCTGGCATCACATCAAACGCTTGCTTATCCTGCTTCCCAGTAAGTGAAAGTACCAGATACATTTTAGTTTTGAAAGACTTACCAGAGGTTGAGCTTATTAGCTTAGTTTAATCAGATGAGCCAAGCAAATAGCTTTGATCAGCTGTGTCCTGGCTGCACTTCAATATTTACTCCAAGCATAAAAATGCAGTGTTTAGTATAATCAGAATGTATCTACAGTGCACACAGCGCATGGAATGTTTGCACTCTAAATGCTGAGTTCATTTCCTCCGCCAGTGTAATTCTGCGTCCCGGTTTGAAAACGCTCGGCGCCTGCATGTAATCTTTTGGATTTATATGTTTGCTTATTGCATATAGGTTGAATAACCTTGTTCACATTAAAATGACATTGTTACAACAATAAGCATGTCTAAATCTTTAAAGGGGAAGTGGAGACAATGTTTTTTTTTTGTGTGTATAGCTTATTATCTGTATGAGGTTTTCATTGTCATTTTCCCTCATTTCCTGTCGCTATGAAAGCTGAAGTACGATCAGAAAGTCTTGTGTCCCATGTACTGTACTGTGCTCCTCACAATTTTAAAGGACCACTATTACGAAAAAGGTAGGCAGTTAAAATCTGACAGAACCGACCAGTCCATTTCCTCATTTGGATTCTCAGGGTTTTCTTTGTTTTCAACAGCATTTCCTGAACAGCAGTTTAACTGCCAAAATAGTAAGATACTGGCCAGCCTCCCTAATCACTTGCATGCTATTTTGGCAGTTAGACTTTGCAACTGCTGTTCAGGAAATGCTGTTGAAAACAAAGAAAACCCTGAGAATCCCCAATGAGGAGATGGACTTGCCCAAAACCTGTCGGCTCTGTCAGATTTAAACTGCCTACTTTTTTTGCGATAGTGGTCCTTTAAAATGTTAATGAAATTGTTATTTTTTTTTAAAATTGTCTTTAAGTATTTTAAAAGTCAGTTTCATTCATGTAAACTAACTATTCACTTTTAACCCCTTAGCAGTCAAATGCAGGGACCAATTTTTCCTGCCGCTGGGGAAGTGTTCCTTCCAAGTGGTCTTGGCTGGGTATGCAGAGTCGGCAACAGGGAGCTTTTATAGTTACTTGTCTGGACAGCTGGATCGGCTTCTTCTTTCTCCACTGCGGCGGCGATGTAATCCCAATATGTCTTCTCGGTTCCGATCACATAACGTGACGTGATAGGGATCCAGGAAACCATGTCAGGGTTACAGTGCCCCCCAGTGGTGGAAGAGGGGTGATGGAAGAGTCTCTCCCGTTCCCCCTCTTCCACCACTGGGTATCGCTGTAACCCTGACATGGTCTCCTGGATCCTGATCACATATCCTGTCATGTGATCAAATGTGATCGGAACCCAGAAGACCTGTCAGAGGTTCATTGTGGCCAGTGGAGGAAGAGAAGAAGCCGTCTAGAACAGGTAACTATAACTGCTCCCTGCCACCTATGCTGAGGTTTATGTTGCAAAGCAGCTTTCAAACAAAACATTTCATTTGAAGCTACTAATAGTTTAACGTGGTTCTGTGGCCCTTTTTAAAAATGCAATGTAAATGAGTTGATATGTTCCTTTCATATGTACAAATTCTGTTCCTCCCTGCTATCTGCTTCTCCCTCCCCCTGCTGCACGTCATCCTATGAGTCATCACTGACCTTGGTGTGTGTTTCAGAGAGCAGGGGGAAGATCTGCCTCGCTTCAGTGAGGCTGACAGCAGGTGGGAGAGCTACCTGGTGTGGCTTCAGCTCAGCTCAGCACAGCTCGTCCCTGTAAAGGAGATAATCAGGGACAGTGCCTACTGCACCTTCTGCACTACTTATTTAGTAAGTTGATTTAAACTCCTCATTATTATTTCAGTCTCTATATATCTCTATACACACATGCACACGCATATATACAGGTAGACTGGGTGGAAAGCGATGACCCGGAAGCACTTCCGGAGTCAATTGCCATCGCGGCCATCTTGGAGAAAAGGATTAAAAGTTATATTTTATCATTTAAGTTATATATTGGCAGCAGGAAGCAAAAATAGGTGGAATTAAGAGGGGGAATAAAGGGGGACATAATGATATGTTTATTTTAATGTGCTAGAAATTCATCACAGATCTTCTTTAAAGAGAACCCGAGGTGGGGTTCTGACAATGCTATCCGCATACAGAGGCTGGGTCTGCCTATACTGCCCAGCCTCTGTTGCTATCCAGATCCCCCCTAAGCCCCCCTGAGCTCTGCTATCCCCCATAAATCACAGCCACGCTGTTGACACGCAGCGTGTCGCAGCGGGCTGTGTTTACCTATGTACTGTCAGTCTGGCCGCTGCCCCGCTGCCTACATAGCTGCGGTCCCCGCCCATGTCCCTTCCCTCCCCGCTGATTGGAGGGAAGGGACGCGGCGGGGACTGAAGCTATGCAGGAGGCGGAGGGAGCAGCGAGACTGACACTACAGAGGTAAACACAGCCCTCACAGTGCTTCTGTTATTTATGGGGGATAGCAGAGCACGGGGGGGGGGGCTTAGGGGGGATCTGGATAGCAACAGAGGCTGGGCTGTATAGGCAGACCTAGCCTCTGTATGCGGATAGCATTGTCAGAACCCCACCTCGGGTTCTCTTTAAGGCATAATTACCCTACATAATACTCTTCTTAAATGTCTAATGATGAGTGAGATTAACCTCACTGAGGTTAACCTGCAGCCAGCCGTATGTCCCAACAGTGTACTGCTAAAAAATAACATCACAGGCATGTTGTTTCCTGTTCCAGTTTCATCCACCATGTTGCCAACCAATGACAATTTCTCTAATATAGTCTATCAGTAGAATAGCAGATCCAGACACTGAGTAATGATGTGCTTGGAAGAACAAAGAGAAATCGAGAGCCCAATATGGTGTAGTATTGTTAAGTTGGTTGTGGTTTAAAGCAAAATATTAAGATATACTCACAAACATGGGTTACCCATAGGCAACCACTTCAAATGCAGGTGGGGAGTATTAGAACCTGACCCCACTCAGGTTATTAAGATGTCGCTCTCTGTAGATAGGAAACGGGGTAGCACCCCTCCACCGAGGGTGGAATCAAGATTTCAGCAAGGCTTGGTGTACAGATGCGCCAGAGTAGAATTAAAATGTTTAAAAACCATCTAAAAGAGGGGGATGTTCAGGTGGACTTACCTCCCTCAAAAATATAGAACTCAATTGAGTCACAATATATCAATACAAAAAAAACGTTTTATTTAACTCCACTTAGTGCAACGCGTTTCGCAGGTGTGGTCCTGCTTCATCAGGCAAACAGGAGTATAACTCAATGGGTCTAGATGCAGAAGTGAGCGCCTCTGTGAGGCGCTCACTTCTGCATCTAGACCCATTGAGTTATACTCCTGTTTGCCTGATGAAGCAGGACCACACCTGCGAAACGCGTTGCACTAAGTGGAGTTAAATAAAACGTTTTTTTTGTATTGATATATTGTGACTCAATTGAGTTCTATATTTTTGAGGGAGGTAAGTCCACCTGAACATCCCCCTCTTTTAGACGGTTTTTAAACATTTTAATTCTACTCTGGCGCCTCTGTACACCAAGCCTTGCTGAGTAATGATGTATTCATTCGAAGGCACAGTGATACAAAACAGGTACTCAAGAAAGACCTGTCATTCTGCTGATGTACATAAATGGGCTTTGCAGTTTAGGCATGTGGCCAGGTCGTAACTGCAAATCATGGAGTCTCCCAGCAAAACTTTGAAAGAGCCCCCAAATGTTCGCACCCTTTCTCTTGCCTACCCCCGATGACCCTCACAGCCTAGGGGCCCATCTTGTAAGGGTCATGAAACAAGTGTGAAGGTCATACTCTTCACACCCATAACGAGTGTAGCCACAAAACACCTGATATGAAGTATAGACCCCTTCATTCGAGGGAGTGACGTAGTAGTTGGAACCCTTACAGCTCTAGGCACCCCTGCAGTTGCAAGGGCAGCTCCCCTGTAGTTACGCAGCTGCATGTTGCATTACCGTTGCTGCCATGTAGGGTCAGGAAGGAAATTGTATACACTTGTGACATAAAACTGGTTACAACTTATGTATACACCAGTTTACATCGCAAGAGTATACAATTTCCTTCCTGAACCTACATGGCAGCCAGGTGAATGATAAGTACGTAATGGCAGGAAATGCAATTAAACCCCACCCATTCTATTCTCATAGCTGAGTCGGTTCAGCATTTTGTGAAGCTTCTGCTTTGCGGTAAGTTAACCAATAGCCTCAGAGAATCACGTTAGTCAATAGTATTGGCCCGCATTCAGCACCATTTCAGCATTGGACAGCAGGATTGGGTGTCATTCATTTAGCTCTGATACAGCCTAATTCCAAGATAGAAGGAGGAAATATCAGAGATAAATGGAATGCACTCAATCCTGCTGTCCGGTGCTGAAATGGTGCTGATTGCGGCTGTTCATGTTCCAAACCATGTGATCCCGAATTTGAAAACCAACACTGTTATTCAGTGGGTGCAGCTGACAGTTGGTGCACCAATGTCAGTATAAATGTGCCCCTGCAGGACATCCACAACTCAGCTAGGAGCCACTGAACACAAGCAGACCACCACGCCCCAGGAAATCCAATAGAAAGCAAAAGGCACCAAGCCAGTTTTTCACTGTATATTTTGCTTCAAAAATAAATGAAGATTAGTAACATTGAGGTGTAACTGAAAAGCAGACACAAATGCGTCAGTGGACTCAGGCCCTAAGCATAGTTTAACCAAGCTCTGGTCCTTTTGCTTTCTACAGTTAGTGCACCAGCTCACACATAAGATAAATTTCGCATTACCACTACTGAATCAGCCATCCAGTGAGATGCAGTAGCCTCCTTTAATTTACTCACAGGTTACCACAGCGAAGAAACTAAAAAAAGTGCAACAAAAATGGGTGCCCGCTAAATAGCAACTGTGGCTACCAATAGCGGGTACAAAGTGTTCGCTATTAGTAGCTGTAGTTTACATAGCAGGCGGGTACCCATTTTTGTTTTGGGGGGTTAAAGTGAACCTCCAGACTAAAAATCTACTCAGCAGAAATGAAAAGGCTTGGTGTTCCTTTAACAGTTTCACTGCTTCAGGACATTGTTTTTCTTATAGAAGTCTCATTTTTAGCTGCATTTTTGTAATGATCTGCTCAGCTGCCTGTGCAGGCAGGCAGCTTTTTGACCATTGTTTAGGTATGCATGCTGCAGGACTCTGGAAAGGAGAGCGTCTGTCAGTTTTGCAGCTTGTGCTTGCTGAGGAATTTGCATACGTTGTCATGCAAATTGCCTGGCCACATTCATTGGAGGCGTGTACTATAAGTACTATGTGTTTCCCACAATGCTTGGCTGGTAATAAGGATTCCTTCCTGTGAAACACTCCTGGAGGAGTGTCAGCCTTACTCTTTGTTTGAAGTTCAGCTTAGAGTAATTTCTGAAACTGCACTAGGCAGGTTCCCCTAGTGCAGTTAGGATTGCTTATCTGTTTTGTTTGTTCTGTTGCGATTGTCCTGTCCCAGCGGTGGTCTACAGGAAATCGTTCTGATCTCTGTGCTTGGAGTATAGCTGGTGCAGCGGTTGCTACCAGCTATCTCTTCTGATCTGTCTCACGTGGATCGCACTAGCATCTTGCGCTAGCGCTGTGGATCCTTCTGTTCTGTCTCCTTGGATCGCGCTAGCCACTTTCCGCTAGTGCTGTGGATCCTTCTGTTCTGCCTTCCTGGATCGCACTAGCATCCTGCGCTAGTGCTGTGGATCCTTCTGTTCTGCTACTCTGTCTGCCTGGATCGCACTCGCCTAGCGCTAGTTCTGTGGATCCTTCTGTTCTGCTACTCTGTACCCGGATCGCACTAGCATCCTGCGCTAGTACTGTGGATCCTTCTGTTCTGTCTTCCTGGATCACGCTAGCCACTTTCGCTAGTGCTGTGGATCCTATCTCTCGCTTGTCCCTGTTTTCGTGTGTCTGTCTTGTCTGCTACGAACGCTTGCTGGAGGCTCGGTGAGGTAACCGTTAAGCAAGCGCTCGCGTCTTCTGTTACATGTTCGTCTGTTGATGGTTAGTTAGGCGTGCTTGTCTCTATTGTGCTTATCACGTGGAGACCGCGCATGAATGCGTGCACTGTTGCGAATGAGTGCGGGGTTCGCGTTCAGTTAGCGTTTGTTATTTTTCCGTATCTCCTCATTGTATGATTTGCTGTGCCTTTGCTATCCTCGTATTCTGTTCTGATCTGCCTTGTGTCACTTCTGGCAATCGCCTTTCTTGCGGTTGCGTTTCTGTTTCGTATCTGCTGTTGTGTGTGCGCTGTCGCAGGGTGGCAACTAGATTGGCGCACATACACACAACCTATCCCTTTGCTCGTTCTCATTCGCAATCGCTTCTCTTGCGATTGCGTTCTGCGCTTCGTACAATTCCTGTCTGGCATTTGTGGAGGTACAGAGGATTGGTTCCTCTGCACTCCTCAGCGCCATCTGCCGACAGGAATTTCCCTCTACGGGTGCGTAGCACCTTTTGCTGGGTTCCTGCAATTATACGCTTGTGGAGGATTTCCGCCGTATCAGCGCACGCGTTGTGCGCTGATCATGAAGGAAGTTCCACAATCGTTACAATTTTTAGCTAAGCTTCGCCCCATCAAAGAAAACTGTCCGGGCTTTTTTCCCCTGATGCTGTGCAAAGCATGATGGTATTTCCTATGTTGTTGTTCATGTTGCCTAGCAACTGGGAGGGGTGATCAGGACACAGGACAGTTGGAACTGTGTCTCATGCTCCCTGTCACCTTCTTTCAACCAAAAAGATGGCTGCCCTTAGGAAATCACAAACATTTGCCTGTTCTTTAAAAACGGTTGGTAAGAGATTGTATTACCTATCTATTTTAATCAACATAATTAATGTAACTTAATGACAGTATGTTTGTTTAGGCTGAAGTTCCTCTTTAAGGTTAGGTGTCACGGGGTAGAGCAGGCTATAATGCTTTGCATGTAATTAATAAGGACAGCCCTGACCACGGCAGAGCGCCTCTAAATAAAAGACAAATGCTCTGCACATTATTTAAACGCCTGGGCTTTTATTGATTTGCAGCATATGGTAAATGCACTTGCATGTTTATGGATAATGATGCAGTAGCTGATCAGTATTCCTTCCCCATTAAATTATTTCTGAATCAGCAGAGCTTGGCTGTAGCGCAATCACAAAACTTCTTTGTGACAGATTGCAAGCAATACCCCTAAACTCGTCGAGGACAATAACACCGACTGTATGTTAGATAAACATGAATCTTCTAAACAAGGAGTGAATATGCATAAATTGGCCTCCTTTTTATGCCTTACGCTAAAAAGACACTGGGACACAGTCTAGAGAGTTTAATTTAGACTATAATTACCTTTCCCAGTGAAGTGTAGTAAGCCAGTAAATGAAGTGTTGAAATGCAAGGTTGCAAAGGCACAAAAATATCTGTTAAAGTCTTTTTAATATTCCTATTCGAAGCTCAATCATTTGCAAGCTGAGAATCCTGCAGCTGCTTTCAAATAATAAAAAGACAAAACAAAACCCCTGAAAGCGTTATTAGAAATACAATTAAACAAAACACTGCATAAAGTGAAAATTAGGATTTGCAATTGTAATAACTTAGTACTTAATATTGTTAGGTGGATAGATAATAACTGAAGGCTCAAATCTGTAGTGGTGTGTTTTGTGCTGTGAAAGCACACGTTATGCCATAACTACATGTAGAGCATGAACATTCTCACCCAGCTTTATAGTTTTCTGTTCAGTTGTTTTAGTTGTTCAAACACCCCTACCATGCTGATTACTGCAGACCAGGGCTGGATGTCTGGAAAGGCCACAAAGGTTTGCGCCTTGGGCGGCTGCAAGCCAAGGGGCATCTGGACATGAAGGAGGGGTTACTACATATGAAAATGGGTGAAAATTGGGAACAACACATGAAAAGGGAAACTGATACTCAAGGGAGCTGTTTATGAGAGGGGCTGCTATATATGGACAATACACACGGAAGAGGGGGCTGCACATGGAATGAGAGGGGCTGCTGTATATGGATGATACACATGGAAGAGGAGGCTGCACATGGAATGGGAGGGGGCTGGTGTATATGGATGATACACATGGAAGAGGGGGCTGCACATGGAATGGGAGGGGGCTGGTGTATATGGATGATACACATGGAAGAGGGGGCTGCACATGGAATGGGAGGGGGCTGGTGTATATGGATGATACACATGGAAGAGGGGGCTGCACATGGAATGGGAGTGGGGCGGTGTACATGGATGATACACATGGAAGAGGAGGCTGTACGTAGAATGGGAGGGGCTGGTGAACATAGATGATACACATGGGAGAGGGGGCTGAAGATGGGATGGGAGGGGGGCTACAGTACATGAATGATACACATGGAAGAGGGGGCTGCACATGGAAAGAAAGGGGACTGGTGTACATGGATGATACACATGGAAGAGGGGGCTGCACATAGAATGGGAGGGGGTTGGTGTACATGGATGATACACATGGAAGAGGAGGTTGCATATGGAACGAGAGGGGCGCTGCGGTATAAGAAATGGGAATCATAACAATCTTGGCCTAGGGGCACGAAAAGTATAAATCAAGCCTTGCTGCAGGCAAGTGCCATTACCATTTCCTCCTGCCAGACTCTTGTGCCAGCTGCCTGCTCATAGAACAATATAAGAATTCCAGTTACATTGATTGTACAACCAATGGTATCACATGTTGTGGTACAGTATAGGAGAGATGAATGAATGACAGTATGGACAGCTTACCATGGAAGCACTGGTTCAGTTCTGTGTTGGGTGAGTCTGATAGAATATAAGCAAACCACTTACAGAGGTGTTACTACTTTTCAAGACTATCTCCCTCCCCTGGGAAACTTTCATGTAGCCCACCCCTTCTCTACTTTCACAACCGATGGGGAGGAGGGGTTCGGACCTCTTCCTTCTTCACCAGGGCCCCACCTCCCATGTTCCCCTGGCTGTATCAGACCCACAGATCAGGGCCGCAGCAGTGACGGCAGAAGCAAGCTTACCTAGGTGGTCACTGGTATCCAGTTTCCTCTCGGTCTCAGTTTAACTGCATGTCGTGTGCAATGTGCTGAAGACCGCGAGAAAGACAGAGACTAGAGGCCACCAACTGGCTATAGCAGGAGCGCTGAAGAGGTGGTGGAAGAAGTAAGCCCCTGCAGTCACTGCGGCTGCGCTGATCTATGGATCTGACTAAGTCAGGAGAGCACAGGAGGGGGGCCCTGGCGAAGAAAGGAGTTGAGTTTCTATGGTGTTTTCCCCATTGATAAGTTGCCCCTTAACAATACCTTCCTAGCCCCTAACCCTTTCCTGGTGCCTAACACTAACCACACCCCCCACAACACAAACACACGTGCGCATGCGCACATACACACACATACGCACGCACACACACAATGTTAGGTCCTTCCTAAAGCTTAAAATGAATAACCCCAAGGTAAAATCCCTTAATCAGACCTATCCGTATTAAAAATTACCTCAATTACCTGACAAGAGACACATGGTATCAATATTTCACTCTGACACTGCTTTTTTAAAAATGAGCGAAAAGTTTTGAATCAGGATGATACCACTTATTGGCTAACTTAGAGATGAGTAAACAGTGAGCTTTCAGCTTGTAAAAAGCCTTTATCGGACTGGTTCCTGACCAAAACTGAAAAACACAGCTTATATACACTAACATACAGAGGAGAAACATTATTTAGCAAACATAAATGTAATTAGATGCCTTAACTGTTAGGAAGCTTCCCCAAGCATCCTGGCTAAATTGATAAGATCAACAGTTCCCTCAACATAACATAAAGTAGACTCTGGTGATGGGGAGACATCGTAAATTCCGAGTTCAAATTGTAGCTGGGCTGGTTACATGCACCATTAATTCTAAGCTAAAGAGAATTGTGGCATTTGAAACCAGCACATGAAAGCAAATGAAATAAATAGTGCCAGTAAACACCATCTTACACAGCATATGACACAAAGAATGAATGAAAAGATAGAAAAATTAAAAGAATTGTGGCATTTAAAACCCATCATACCAGCACAAAAAGTTAGAGTCCTTGTTTAAACCATCTTCTACAGTTTTGAATCAATGTATAAACTTTGTTTCTTTTGTTAGTCTCATAAGAAAAGGCAGAAACTGGTGATAGGCAAAAGTAGAAAGAGCCATAATCACAGCAAATGTTATTATGTATATATTTGTATAGTCCCAACATCTTCTGTGGCATTGCACAGAGTACAAAACAGAGAATGATGGGAACCGTAGATACACAAATATTTCACACAATGTACAATCAATCATCCAGCAACACAAACTCAAAGTTCATGTGTGGTATGAAAACTTCCAGCAATAGTGGTACCAAAGTAGTGGTGGTACACGTGAGAAGACCTGGATGCAAGAATGAAAGGAGATGACCACACTAGAGGACAGAAGAGAATCATTAAGCCCCATCTACACCATGCTACATTGTAGCGATCCGGCGGCTCGATTAGCCGCCGGATCGCCTCTTCCGCGTGCCCGCCGCGTCCCCGCTCGCCGCGCGTGCGCCGCATTAGATTCCCCGCTCGTGCCCGCTCGTCCCCGCCGACGCCGCTTATCTCCCGCACGATTCCCTGCCATTGTCCCCTCGCGGGGATCGAGCAAGGAATCGGCGGTGCGGAGATCCGTCCTGTCGGATCTTATCAATCGAGCCGCATCAGCGGCTCGATTGATAAGGAGCATCGCGGCCGCATCTACGCGTGTAGATGCGGCTTAAAGGAGCAAAAGGTATACAAACAGTTTATGATAATTATAGGCAATTGGCTTTTAGCCTGGCTGTGGCTGCTTAGTTTCTGTAACCTTAAAATTCTGATTTATGAATTCTGGTGCAAAGTTGGCCATACAGATAGCGATTTGGTGGCCAACTAACCATCAAATTCAATAATTAAAATTGGATGAAAATCACTACCGCCGAGTGCATTCCCAATCAACAATGTGACCAATTTAGGGCCAAGCATGCCGATCAAACATGCTGCAAGATGTCCTTACGTCACAGTTGGTTGTGTGCACAGCAGTAACGGTGAGCGATATTGGCACGAGAGACAAACATGACAAGAACCCTGGCGCGGTCCCACCTAATGTTCAATATGCCCCCCGTCCTGGGGCTCTATACATTACCTGTCTGTGTCCACGCCTGGCTTCGGGCTCCATCCACCATCCATACATGTGCTCCACGTGGTTGCCGGCGTACACACATGCCCATGTTACTCCAGCAACCATGTGGGGCATGTGTATAAATGGAGGACAGAGCCTGAAGCCAGCCAAGAGACAACGGTGGACATGGACAGGTAATGTATGGTGCACTGGGCACACACAGGGCACATTGAATATTAGGCGGGTCAGCATCAGGCCGGTGAGGTGGCGGATGCGGTGTCACAAGCCCAATTCCAGGTTAATTTCTGCATGAAATTGATTGGGAATCAGCCTGTGGCATATGGGCAGGGAACAGATCTCTCTCTGATCAGACTAGATCCGAGAGAGATCTATCTCTTGGTCAATCTGCCCATACATCGTCTATTGTATGGGCACCTTCACTATGTTCTTTGCCTAATGAGAATGCCGAGAGGAAAATATTGTGTTCCATACTATCCTACTATAATGGTACATTCAAGGTCTTTATGTTGGCATCCAACTTTGCTAAGTTTACTGATGCAATGTTTTGCAATGCTGGCGTACAGTATAGACGCCTGAAGAAAGTGCCTTATTAAGACTGGAGATATACAGACAGACTCTGCGCTGCTAATCACCAGAGCTGATTGC
This sequence comes from Hyperolius riggenbachi, assembly GCF_040937935.1. Classification (NCBI taxonomy): domain Eukaryota; kingdom Metazoa; phylum Chordata; class Amphibia; order Anura; family Hyperoliidae; genus Hyperolius; species Hyperolius riggenbachi. Next base: position 64,744,494 of record NC_090650.1, on the reverse strand, counting down.
TCATCTACTGTGAATCATTTCTGTTTCAGGGAAAAATTACCTCTCATAAGTTCTCATGTAGAAAAAGTTTCTGATGAACGGTTTGGTGTGATTGAAATGGCATGGTGTCATTAGATCACGCAACACTATTGCTAACATGTATTTTTATTATGCTTTCCTTGTTATTAAAGCATATGCAAACACACACATATACACACACAAATCCGGGTGTCAGCCTAGGAGGCAAGAATGCTAAGGGCCCTTTCACACCAGAGGGCTTTTTCAGCGTTTTAACGCCACGGCCGAAGTTGGCGTTTTCCTAGGTATAATGAAAGTCCATAGACTTTCATTTAACCTTTCACATCTAACGCTGCGTTTTGGAGCGTTGCGTTTCAACGCTCCCAGGAGCTTTTTTAGGGCTGACCGCAGCGTTTCTCATTACAATTGATACTAATGTATTGGCGTTAAACGCCTTAAAAACGCCTTAAAAACGCCAGCAGCCAAAACGCAGCGTTTTAGCCTTTTTACTGCTGCCTGTAGTGTGAAAGAGCCCTAAATGATTAGTGGTTGAGGCTTTGAGGCTTTACAAAGTAGGTGTAGCTAAAGAGTAATGTCAAGCTACCTATACAGTAACTTGTAATTACTGTCGCCCATCAGAGATCGGGAAACAATCCTTCACTTCAGGCAACAAATGGAATGGAAGATTTCAATTACCAAGAAAGGATGGAAAAACTGGGCTTATTTAGCTTGGAAAAAAGGCAACTGAGAGGTGTCCTGATTGACATTTATAAATACATCAGAGGGCAATACAAAAGCTTGGCAGATGAGCTATTTGTCCCTAGGTTTGACAACGGACAAGGGGAACATGATCTGCATATGGAGGGCAAAAGTTTTTTCCATCTATTTAGGAAGGAATCCTTCAAAGTGGTTAAAATCTGAAATATCTTACCTCAGGAAGTAGTTATGGCAAACTTTATATCTACATTTAAAGAGGGCTTGGATGCTTTCCTTGCATTAAAGGGCATCCATGGCTATAATTACTAGGTCATTCCCAGGAGAGTTGATCTAGGGACTTATCTGACTGCCATTTGGAGTTGGGAAGGATTTTTTCACTGTTAAGGCTAATTTGCTCAGGCCTTGTAAGGTTTTTTTTTCCATTCCCTGGATCAACTGAAATATGTGCAGGTTCCGTATGGTGTTTTTTTCTTCCCATTTCATTCTGGTTGAACTTGATGGACGTATTTCTTTTTTCTACTAAAATTACTATGTATTTTTTTTTTCTAGCAAACTTACTATTTAAAATCGGGATGCTGTGTTTCAGCCTTCAGGATAGCGATTTGTTCTCTTGCTATGGAACCTACAGAGGGATAACGATCGGTCAGGCAGCAAAAACTACATAGCAATCGGGCAGGGGGTCTTTAAGGATCCAACATGCTAGATCCTTGAGCAATGTCAGCAATATGTAGAAAGGTCAATGACCACTGGCTGAAGCGGTCGGTTCGGCTCCTGCTCAGCATTAGAAAAGGGGAGGCTGCAGCGCATCATCCTATCAGCGGAAAGGATAATTGGCTGTAGCTTACCTTCCCTGCAGGATCTTTACACTAGCAGGTGCAGAAAGAGAACAACCAAAATTGCCTCTGACCCCTCCCACCCAGCTCACTCCATCTTCCAGCGCATGCCTTTAGGAGTAAGATTCCGGTCAATCGCTACCAAAACCTCTAGACACAGGAACAGTTTTTTTCCTCAAGCGGTAGCTAGTGTTGGGCGAACAGTGTTCGCCACTGTTCGGGTTCTGCAGAACATCACACTGTTCGGGTGATGTTCGCGTTCGGCCGAACACCTGATGGTGTTCGGCCTTTTAAGTTCGGGTTCGCCCCGAACTTCTAATGGCCGCCGAACAGGGCCGAACAGGGCCCCTGTTCGGCCGAACAGGGCCCTGTTCGGCCGAATACTGCCCCCCTATGGGGTCGCAGGCATAAGGGGGGAGCATGCCCCGATCGCGGGGGGGGTCGGAAATTCCCCCCACCCCCTCCGCTAGCGCTCCCCCCTCTGCCCGCTTCCCCATACAAAAGTTTAAGCAAAGTACCTGTAGTGGATGGCCTGGCAGTGGGCGGCACTGTGGAGTGAGGAGGAGGAGTCCGGAGAGTGACGAGTTGAGGGAGGCCGGGCAGCGGGCGTGAGGTCAGAGAAAGGGCGGAAGTACCACAAGGGTACTTCCGCTGAACCGCCCGCTGCCCGGCCTCCCTCAACTCGTCACTCTCCGGACTCCTCCTCCTCACTCCACAGTGCCGCCCACTGCCAGGCCATCCACTACAGGTACTTTGCTTAAACTTTTGTATGGGGAAGCGGGCAGAGGGGGGAGCGCTAGCGGAGGGGGTGGGGGGAATTTCCGACCCCCCCCGCGATCGGGGCATGCTCCCCCCTTATGCCTGCGACCCCATTTGGCCCCCAAAAGCTGGATGTTCGGAAAGTTCGGGGTTCGGCCCGAACATGCCGAACATCTCGGCCATGTTCGGCGAACTTTCCCGAACCCGAACATCCAGGTGTTCGCCCATCACTAGCGGTAGCCATACTTAATGCTGAACCACGTTAGAGCAGTTAGGACTGAAAGTAATCAGCACAGAACTAAACATGAACAATTCTCACCTTGCTTACTGCCACTATACTTATAACGTCCTTAACTTGTAATATTCACACTGTCTGTCCTTGTATTGTTTTTGTTTGTGTTTGTTAAGCAACTGCCAAGACAAATTCCTTGTAGGTGCAAACTTACTTGGCGAAAATAAATTGATTCTGATTCTGATCAACTGTTATTTGTACCCAGAAATACTTTTTTTTGTAACAAATGCTATGGATGAGTTCTCCTTACAAAGATTTCAAACTGTTTTTTTGCTTGAACATCACCAGCTGTTCTCAAAAGATTAAGGGCTTGTAAGCACCATCCAGTATTGACAAAAGATCTAAAAGAAGAAAAAATACACACTGGTGCGCTATATGATAAGAGATGCTTGTGTGGTTGCAGCTGGTTCGCCTCCTCTTAATAAATAATAATACATACACAGAAAGAGGATGGCACTCACAACTTATGCCACCACTCACCAACAAGTAAAAGCCCACTCAATTATATCATATATAGGAGCAGTTCACTACCAAAGTATTCAGATTGCTGATAGTAGTACAGTTCATACAACAATACTTCCTCCAAGTCTATCCTCCTCTGGACACCGAAGAATTCAGCAAGGGAAAGCCTCCACCACACCCTGGTGAGCAACTCACCATGTGATGAAACCCCCAATTAGGTCTAATTGCACCTTGGGACTGTTCCCGGGTCATCCCCAACCTCTTAGGATGCTGTCAGACGTTTTCTTATCATCAGGACAAGCCCTCTAATTGCACATTCCGTCTTCCATATACCTAAATAAAAGCACTCCATATAGTATAAAACCCACTGTTATTTATTTAAAATAAATCAAAAATGCACTCACATGCTTGATGAAAAATTGTCAGCTTAGAGTAATTTAGCCACGGGCTCATTGGTTGTTACGATAAAAAATGGCAGTTAAATATATCATATAGGAGACACACACAGTGATATTTGAGAAGTGAAATGAAGTTTATTGGATTTACAGAAAGTGTGCAATAATTGTTTAAACAAAATTAGGCAGCTGCATAAATGTGGGCAAACAGTCCTTTTGAGGGCTAAGTACATCCTGTTTTTTATTTTGTGTGTGACACTCCCCAACCCACTGACACCCATAGCTGTGCACACTACTGCTATTTGTTGCCACATTAAGTTGCAGGCACAGTACCACTCCAGTGCATTTTTTTTGTAGGAATGTAATGTTATTTCTGCCCTTTAGGGATTATAACCCGACTTTGCGTCGACATCGTATTTTTTGGTGGGACATTTGGCATGGATCCCCCTCCGGCATGCCACAGTCCAGGTGTTAGACCCATCGAAATAACTTTTCCCTCACTTTTGTGGCCAGAAACAGTCCCTGTAGGTTTTAAAATTTGCCTGCCCATTGAAGTCTATGGCGGTTCGCCGGGTTCGCCGGGTTCGCCTGTTCGCAAACATTTGTGGAAGTTTGCGTTCGCTGTTCAGGAACCCAAAATTTGTTGTTCGCAACATCTCTAATGCCCAGGTGCAAGTGCAAGTGTGTGTACATTTCTTTGTACATTGCCGTCTAGAGATAGCATCCCAACTGCATATATATCAAAAAATTTAAAAGACAGTCACACAGTCACAACAATAGATAAAAGACAGTAGAGTTGTTTAAAGAGGAACTCCAGTGAAAATAATGTAGTAAAAAAAGTGCTTAATTTTTTACCATAATTACGTATAAAGGATTTAGTCAGTGTTTGCTCATTGTAAAATCTTTCCTCTCCCTGATTTACATTCTGACATTTATTACATGGTGACATTTTTACTGTGGGCAGGTTATGTAGCTGCTCCTAGCTGTTTTGGCTTTTAGAGACAGCTGTAAACAGCTAATTCCTGTCTGTGAACATTGTTACATTGTGGCAGTTTGCCCAGAGTACCGCAGTACTCAGAGCTTCTTGTGGGAGAGGTTTCAGCACGAAATCAGTCATACAGCGCCCCCTGATGGTTTGTTTGGGGAAATCATTATATTTCTCATGTAAAAGGGGGGTATCAGCTACTTATTGGGATAAAGTTCAATTCTAGGTTGGAGTTTCTCTTTAAAGGGACTCCGAGGAGTGCCCAAATGTAAAAGAATACACTTACCTGGGACTTGCGCAGACCTGTCACACCGGCCGCCGTGATGACGTGAAGCGGCTGACATGATGACGCATTGCGTCATTGATCAGGAAGAGCCAGGCAACACCAGGCCCGGGTGTCGCAGAATGACGCTGAAAACTGGGGGGCCGGCGGAGGATGAAGGAGACGAGTCAGGAGGACGCCGCAGGACCTTACCGCCTACCCTGAGCTGGAAGAAGCCTCAGGTAAGTGTATTCTTTTACATTTAGGAACTCCTCGGAGTCCCTTTAAGGCATAACACTCAAAGGGTATGGTGTAAGTGCATTACGCTGACCATGCCATTTTCAAAGGGAGCTAAAGCTAAAAAAAAAAGAAACTGCAGGAATACCAGCAATTTAAGGATCTAGCGCCGGTATATAAGGAAAACAGTTTTCAATTATTACAGACTGTTGGCTTTTACCCTAACCACTTAGAAATCAAAACGTCTATTTCTGTAACCTTACTTTTCTGACAGTGTAACTATCTACTTATCTTCTAATGTGTGATGTGAGGAAGCCAATCTCAGGTTAAATTGAATGGAGAAAATATTGCGCTCCTTACTATCCAATTAAAATAGGCCAGACAAAATCTTTATGTTTGCATCCTGCTTTGTTTCAATGTTTTTGCAATGATGGCGTAGACCTGAGGAAAGCATCTTATTAAGACTTAAGACCTTATTAAGAGTAAGGTCCGGTTCACACGTTTTTTTCCGGTCCGAATCCGGACCGTATACTGTACATTAGAACGGACTAGATTGGATCCAATGATAACCTATGGGTCCGTACACATCCGTCCGTCCCACCGGATCCGTTTCCTTCCGGATTTTACGTTCCGGCGGCCGGTCCGGAAAAATGCTGCAGACCCTATTTCTCCTGAACGTTGCGCCCTGCGGAACTGATCCGGAAGGTTTTGCAGCTCAATAGGAACAAATGGAAAACGAAAGTTGGTGACACACTGCCTATAAAAAAGCGGGTTAGGGTGGGGTGTTTAGGTATGGATAAAGGGGTTGTGGGGTTGGGTTGTTTAGGTATGGATACTTACAGGGGTATGGACTTCCAGCAGTAGCTGTAGAACTTTTCTGGGTGTCGTCTCGGGTCCCGGTACATCGTCTGGAACTGTCCCTTCCTCTGTCTTTTCATTAGAAGAGGGTACACCCACCATCTCCTGCGAGTAGCACGCTTACGTCCCACATAGTAGTAGGTAAATATCAGGAACGATGCTATTCCAAGCCAGAAGCTGTATAAATACACTGGATCCATGGTCCACACAGCAGTCTCTGTCTCCAACGATGACGTCCACACAGCAGGCTCTCTCCAACAATAACCACAGTGCATTTCCACACCTTCCAGACTCCAGGTATATATACAGTATCTTATCTCTTTAAAAAACGGAAACTGATCTAAAACGTATGCAGAACATATGAAAAACTGGATACAAACGGAACAGAAACTGAATGGAACCAGAAGGGAGATGGACCGGAACGGACTTCAATGGATCCGTTTCAACTGACAGTTTGGGCTGCAAATGCAAGTGTGAACTGGGCCTTATACACAGACACACTTAGCTGCTAATCGCCGGAGCTGATTGCCTGTCTACTGTAAATAATGTCCATTTCAGGAAATAAGTTCACATGTAGAAAAAGTTTCTGATGAATGGCGTTAGTGACTGAAAGGGGAACTGAAGTAAGAGGTATATGGAGGCTGCCATATTTATTTCCTTTTAATCAATACCAGTTGCCTGGCAGCCCTGCTGGTCTATTTTTCGGCAGTAGTATCTGAATAACACCAGAAACAAGCATGCAGCTAGTCTTGTCAGATCTGATTTTAAAGTCTGAAATACCTGATCTGCTCCATGCTTGTTCAGGGGCAATGGCGAATAGTATTAGAGGCAGAGGATCAGCAGGGCTGCCAGGCAACTGGTATTGCTTAAAAGGAAATAAACATGGCAGCCTCCATATACCTCTCTCTTCAGTTCCCCTTGAAATACCATGGTGACACTACGGGCAATTTACTTTTCATTTCTATATAGGGGTAGGTGGCATCGTTCCCAAGACAGGCTACATCTGATTGACCAACAGCATGGATGTGCAGAGCCTAATTATAGGCAGGTTAAAGAACAGAACAACATTTAAGATGCAACAAAATGGAGGATGTTGGCTTCCAAAACAGTTAGCACACAGAATGTTCTGTACTGGACTCTTCCACCATGATGAGGTCATCCTTCATGGAAGAGACCCTAACCTCTAATTAACAAAAACATAGTGTGAACCTGGGGGCAGCTGGCCATAAAATGGTTTACACATTTTAAAAGAAAAATTAAAGAGAGCAGGAAAAAATTAAAAGCGATCATGATCAGGCCACATCTAAAATGGCTACCAACAGAGGCGTGCAGAGCCCCCTAGAGGCAAATACACACCTTGTATTCAAAATACATGCACACTATGCACTAAACCCTAACCTCAGATTAAAATGGAATGCAAACTTTAAATAACAAATGAGTGCAGCTAGCCATAAGTAAACTTACTTTTCATTGGCAACAATCGCAAAATGCATAAAAATCGCAGCAAAGTCAGAGATCGCCTTTTGGAAAAAATGTGAGCGCATTAGGTATGAATGAGTCCCTGCGATTACTGATGAGTAAATGCCGACATTCTTGTTGTGTTCATTTTGACAAAAATAATGACATTTTGTCAATTCAAAAATTGTATAATGCTTTTGCAGTTAACTGCTGTTTTTCGTGATTTTCCACTGCCATTTGCAGACGTCGTATGCACCCATACATATCGGCAAATTATTTATTTGTAAGTTAAAAGTTGTGGTTTCCGCAAAAATTGGCAGTACTCATTTTTGTATTTTCATGAAAATATTTTCCAAAGTAAACATAGCATTTAAAATGCTAAAATTACTGAGATCATAATTTGTGAGACACACTACACGTGATAACCATTATAGTGCTCCTAACCTTGCAATAGGCAAAACCCAAGTGTTCTGAAAATCGGATTGAGTTAACACATATAAAATGTGCGATTTGTGAAATTTTGAAAACGCATTTGCCACAGGTGTAACATATCTCAATGGCAATGAATTGTATAATTGTGGCAAAAAGTGGGCAGCAGAGCAACACACAGTCAGTGGGCATGCCTAGCAAAACTCTGGATGAACCCTCCTCTCCTTGAATACAAAATAAGGCCCTACTGTAGTTATCATACAGACAACCATATGATACACAACAAAATAGACATTTTACAAACACTTCTTGGATTATATTAACTAGTTCACCGGCGTAACCACCGGGGATGCGACTCCCTCAGCCGCAGGGGGGCCTGGGGCCGCTTCGGGGCCCGCCCGCCAGCCATGTGCGGGGGGGGGGAGCACTGCCATCCGCCTGATTCTACGACCCCCCAGCCAGGTGTGGAACTGGCCGCAGCCGGGCCAGTTCATTCCCCGCAGCCGCAGTCTGTCTCCCGGAAGGCAGAGCAGGGCTATGGGAAGATGGCTGACGAAGCCCTGCTCTGGAGACTATTTGTGACTCCAGTACAAGGCTTCGGGAGCCATCTTGCTGTAGCCCTGCACTCTGCCTGTCAGCGCGGGAGATGTGCAGGAGGATCATTGGGGGATCTGAGGCCAGGAGAGGAGACTTCTGCCAGGTGAGTGAATTGTTTTTTGTTTTATTTTTTACAGGTGCTGGCTGCCCATTGTACTATTTTCTGTTGACTGCTGCCCACATTGCGATTTTCTGGTGCCTGCTGCCCACATTGCGATTTTCTGGTGCCTGCTGCCCACATTGCGATTTTCTGGTGCCTGCTGCTCACATTGCGATTTTCTGGTGACTGCTGCCCACATTGCCATTTTTCTGGTGACTGCTGCCCACTGTACGATTTTCTGGTGACTGCTGCCTACATTACGATTTTCTGGTGACTGCTGCCCACTGTACGATTTTCTGGTGAACGCTGCCTATATTGCGATTTTCTGGTGACTGCTGCCCACTGTACGATTTACTGGTGACTGCTGCCCACATAGCGATTTTTCTGGTGACTGCTGCCCACTGTACGATTTTCTGGTGACTGCTGCCCACATTATGATTTTCTGGTGACTGCTGCCCACTGTACGATTTTCTGGTGAACACTGCCTACATTGCGATTTTCTGTTGACTGCTGTCCACTGTACGATTTTCTGTTGACTGCTGCCCACTCTACGATTTTCTGGTGACTGCTGCCCACATTGCGATTTTCTGGTGCCTGCTGCCCTCTATATTATTTTCTGGTGCCTGCTGCCCATTGTACGATTTTCTGGTGAACGCTGCCGACTGTATGATTTTCTGGTGACTGCTGCCCACATTGCGATTTTCTGGTGACTGCTGCTCACTGTACGATGTTCTAGTGAATGCTGCCCACATTGCGATTTTCTGGTGACTGCTGCCCACTTTACGATTATTTTATGGTGAAATGCTGCCCACTTTACGATTATTTTATGGTAAAATGCTGCCCACTTTACGATTATTTTATGGTGAAATGCTGCCCACTTTACGATTAATTTATGGTGAAATGCTGCCCACTTTACGATTATTTTATGGTGAAATGCTGCCCACTTTACGATTATTTTATGGTGAAATGCTGCCCACTTTGCGATTATTTTATAGTGAAATGCTGCCCACTTTACGATTATTTTATGGTGAAATGCTGCCCACTTTACGATTATTTTATGGTGAAATGCTGCCCACTTTACGATTATTTTATGGTGAAATGCTGCCCACTTTGCAAATATTTTATGGTGAAATGCTGCCCACTTTACGATTAGTTTATGGTGAAATGCTGCCCACTTTACGTTTAGTTTATGGTGAAATGCTGCCCACTTTACGATTAGTTTATGGTGAAATGCTGCCCACTTTACGATGAATTTCTGGTGCACTACGATTATTTTATGGTGAAACGCTGCCCCATTACAATTATTTTATAGTGAAACGCTGCCCCATTACAATTATTTTATAGTGAAACGCTGCCCCATTACAATTATTTGGTACCTATGGGGGGGCCCCATCCAAATTTTCCCAGGGGGGCCCAGTGATTTCTAGTTACGCCCCTGAACTAGTTTGATCTGAAGTGACAAAAAGCAGAATCTCAGCTCAGGTCTTACGTAATAAACTCTTTTGGTTAATAATGTATAACAGAGTAGACAAAGGTTGACTTACTCTCTATCTAGGCATTTAGAAAACCTAATAGGTAGCCAAGATGAGGGTAATAGTCGGAAGAGTTTTAAATCTAATCTGGTGGAACCAGAGGGCCAGAACGTATGTGGTACATAAGTAGTATAATGGCTCAAAGGAAAAGTCAGATATAAACAAGAGAGTACTTATCATATATAAATAAATTAATCAAAGATAGCTAAGAGTACCAAACCAGGAAATATAAACAAACAAAAGCTTTAATTATAAATCAAAATCTTGGATATAACCTATTTCTTGTGGTATGGTATACCTGAGGCAGCAAATTAGATAATTTGGATGGAGTAAAGGGTCCTATTTTCTAACGTTAGGGCTAAATTAACACCATGCTTTGGGGATGGAAAAGTTAGTATGGTTAAGACCTAATCTAGCTCTTATTTTCTGCTCCAGATACTGTATTTATTAGCTGAAAGTAGTTGCTGGGGTGAGAATTCTTCTTGAGATTTCCAGTTTGTTGTTATCAGGTGACGAGCACGTAAGATCAGATGATAGATAGGTGGGCGTATCTCCATAGGAATGTTTTCCGAATTTATTAGTAATAATGCAAGCTCAGGTGAGAGTTTAAAGATGGGTTTGGATATTTTACGAATTGTATGATTCAACTGTTGACCATAAATGTGTCCCTATAGGACAGCCCTAAAACATGTGAAGATATGTACCTAGGCCGCCATTACATTTCCAGCAGATTGGGGAAGAGGGAGAAGAAAATGAAGCTATCTGTCTTGGGGTCCTATACCATTTGTAGAGAACTTTCTTTGATAATTAACCAGTGAGTATTACAACATGAGATTTTAGAAATTGTTCTATTGGCTGATGTTAGTTTATAAACTGATATATCGCTTTTAAGATCTAATGACCACACTGTGGCATATCTTTGAAGAGAGTGTTACAACTAAGAGCTTTATACCAAACAGAGATACCACCTTTATAGTGACCTGTGAAGGCAATATTTATATCCATTTCAAGAATACCAGTTGCCTGGCATCCTGATGATCTTTCATTCATCAGTAGTATGTAAATCACGCACCTGAAACAATCACAAGGCAAATTCAATGAAACATCTGATCTGCATGCTTGTTTGGGGTCAATGACTAAAATAATTTAGGCCCCTACACATGCTCAATGAATGTCGCCCTGCAGGGATGTTAACTTGATCCCTTGGACAACATTGTAGGGCCAACACATTACAGATACGTCACTAGCCTGAAGCCTAACTACATGTTCTGTTACACTGCCAAGTGGCAAAGAATCAACAGAGTACTGCTGGTGTGTGATACCATGTACCATGCGGGGTAGGTGAGAAGAAAGAAGCTCATGACCATCGCTTGACCAAGTGGTCATCAGGAGTCGCGGTTGTTTTACACATGCTGGATTCTTGGCGGAGGTAGCCATTATCGGCCACCTCAGCTGAGTTTTATCTAACCTGTGTATCGGACTTTAGAGGCAGAAGTACAGCAGTTCAGCCAGGTACTTTCTATGGAAATAAATATGGCAGCCTCCATACTCCTCTCACTTCATGCGTCCTTTAAACAATATGTTTCCCAAAACAATTGATTTAGCAAGTTGTGTATGAAACATCACATTTCCTACCCAGACACAATAAGATAAAGTGCCCCTCATACAATTAATTATTTAGCATCTCACCTATAGAAAATGCATTTAGCCATTGTTTGCTCTCCTCCCCCAGAAAACATACTTTGGAAGAACCCCCCCCCCCCCCCCCCCCAAAAAAAAGCAATTAGGCAGCATGTCCACTCAAACTTACTTAGACTGCATTTATCAATTTCTCATAAGCATAATTAGGGAGAACCCCTCCCCCCCAAAAACAAATCATAATTAGGTAGAGTTACCCCAAACTCAGTTCACCCTAAAGGTGCCCAATAATAGACATAGATATTAGTCTACCACCCCGATTGGCACTGTGCATGCTTCCGTTCGCTCCCACACATTGTTCTTGTCGCGATCCGCTGTGTCAGTTTACATTCACAGGTCTAAGTGCCTTTAATCAATAAATTCCGGGATCAATTAAATGCTGGAGTTCATTGACAAAAATCTATGTATTGCATACATGTATTACTTCATGTAACATGTATATGCCGTCAAAAGTAAATAATTCAAATAAAGTGGTGGGACATCTAGTGGCAAAATGTAAAATGACACCTACAAATTTCCCAAGGAAGAAAAACACACCTGGTATACAATTAATTAACCCTTTACCTCCCTTTCCATAGTTAACAAATTAACTGTGACATTAAAAAAAATACATAAATAGTTAACTAAGAGACTAAACTTTTTTAATATGTATGTCAAGAGTGTATATTACTGTTTTTTTATGCAAATAATACACATTTATTTCCAAATAAAATATTGTTGCCATACACTGTGATAGGGACATAATTGAAACGTTGTAATAACCAGGACAAATGGGCAAATACAATTTGTGGGTTTTAATTATGGTAGCATGTATTATATAATGGCCTAAAACTGAGAAATAATGCTGTAACAAACTTAACTGGTGTGGTCTCTGCAAGTTGCTCTGATAGTTTGGTGCAGCTGGGGGAAGCTTCCTCGTCCTCTTTGATCAAAGGCATCCCCGGGTTCCCTGTAGACGTGAATCAGAATGATGGCATCCCCAGCTCCAATATAGATGTCGGTCGGCGTGTTGTTCCTGGCAGGACGCGCGCAGCTCAAAGCAGCCTTTATAGACGGAGGAGGCATGTCTGATGGGGTGTCAGCGGTGATGTCATTTCTGGGGACTGGGCTTTTGCTCTGCCTTCTGGGTATTTCTGGCCAGAGTATTCACTTGCTCGTTGACCTTGATACTAATCAGTACGCTGGTTCTTGGCCTAGCTAGCTATTCTTTTGAGCTACATTTATATATTGTGTAGACGCGTAGACGCACAATATATATGTACTCGAGTTAGTCAGTGTTTGTTATTTTGTAGTTTATTTGTAATTAGGGATGGGACGAATCCACAATTTCTTCGAATACGAATACGAATCCGAATCTAAAAAGGTTCTCGAATATCTCGAACCTTTCGAATCCCGAATCTAACGAATCCTGCGTTCCGTGGAATGGTTGCCCACAGTATAGGTAGGCAGGCTAGGTGCTCACACTATAGGTAGCTAGGTAAAGGTGCCTTCAGTATAGCTAGCTAGGCATAGGTGGCTTCAGTATAGCTAGCTAGGTATAGGTGCCTTCAGTATAGCTAGCTAGGCATAGGTGCCTTCAGTAGAGCTAGCTAGGTATAGGTGCCTTCAGTATAGCTAGCTAGGCATAGGTGCCTTCAGTATAGCTAGCTAGGTAGGGGCCTTCAGTATAGCTAGCTAGGTAGGGGCCTTCAGTATAGCTAGGTATAGGGGCATTCAGTATAGCTAGGTATAGGGGCATTCAGTATAGCTAGGTATAGGGGCATTCAGTATAGCTAGGTATAGGGGCATTCAGTATAGCTAGGTATAGGGGCATTCAGTATAGCTAGGTATAGGGGCATTCAGTATAGCTAGTTAGGTATAGGGGCCCTCAGTATAGCTAGTTAGGTATAGGGGCATTCAGTATAGCTAGGTATAAGGGCATTCAGTATAGCTAGTTAGGTATAGGGGCCCTCAGTATAGCTAGTTAGGTATAGGGGCATTCAGTATAGCTAGTTAGGTATAGGGGCATTCAGTATAGCTAGTTAGGTATAGGGGCATTCAGTATAGCTAGTTAGGTATAGGGGCCCTTAGTATAGCTAGTTAGGTAAAAGGGCATTCAGTATAGCTAGGTATAAGGGGATTCAGTATAGCTAGTTTGGTATAGGGGACCTCAGTATAGCTAGCTAGGTATAGGGGCCTTCAGTATAGCTAGGTATAGGGGCATTCAGTGTAGCTAGATAGGTATAGGGACCCTCAGTATAGCTAGTTAGGTATAGGGACCCTCAGTATAGCTAGTTAGGTATAGGGGCATGCAGTATAGCTAGTTAGGTATAGGGGCCCTCAGTATAGCTAGTTAGGTATAGGGGCATGCAGTATAGCTAGTTAGGTATAGGGGCCCTCAGTATAGCTAGTTAGGTATAGGGACCCTCAGTATAGCTAGTTAGGTATAGGGGCCCTCAGTATAGCTAGTTAGGTATAGGGGCATGCAGTATAGCTAGTTAGGTATAGGGGCCCTCAGTATAGCTAGTTAGGTATAGGGGCATGCAGTATAGCTAGTTAGGTATAAGGGCATTCAGTATAGCTAGTTAGGTATAAGGGCATTCAGTATAGCTAGTTAGGTATAGGGGCCCTCAGTATAGCTAGTTAGGTATAGGGACCCTCAGTATAGCTAGTTAGGTATAGGGACCCTCAGTATAGCTAGTTAGGTATAGGGACCATCAGTGTAGCTAGTTAGGTATAGGGACCCTCAGTGTAGCTAGCTAGGGTACCCCTCCCTCTGTGCGCCTCCACTGCTCACCCCCTACAAAGAAAAAAAAAGCATCGGCTCACCTAACAAGGGGATCCAGCGCCGAATCCCGCTGCATCCCCCGCTCGTCCTCTTCCGATCCCCCGCTCGCCCTATTCTGACCCCCCCCCCGCGCCTCCTCCGCTCGCCCCTTGCATAGATGTGAGCATTGGCTCACCTAACACCAGCCCTGGATTCCCTACCTGCCGCCAGCGCAGCGCCGCAGACCTCTTGTTTCCTCATCTGTATCTGTACTGTTCCCTCTAGTAACCCGCCCGGCGCTTCAGTGATGACGCGATGCAAAAGCGGATCACTAGGGGGAACAGAGGAGGAAACAAGAGGTCTGCGACTCTGCGCTGGCGGCAGGTAGGGAATCCAGGGCAGGTGTTAGGTGAGCCAATGGTCACAGCTATACAAGCGGCGAGCGGAGGAGGTGCGGGGGGGTCGGAATAGGACGAGCGGGGGATCGGCGGTGGTGCGGGGATGCAGCGGGATTCGGCGGATTCGTTTAGGGGGAAATTGCGTCGGGATTCGAATCCACGAATCTCGAATATTTCTCAATATTCGAGGGATTCGTGGATTCGCCCGATTCGCCGTCCCACCCCTATTTGTAATGTTATCGTATTGTAATTATCATATCGTAATATTATATTAGTAACATCATATTGTATATTTATCTGTGTACCGACCTCTTGCCTGCCGCTTGACCTCGCTCTTGTCTTGTCCTACTGTACCACTGCCATCTGATACATGTGTTCGACTTGGCCTGTCCCTGACTTTGCTATTGTTTGATCCTTCCAATTCGACTGACATCTGACTTATGCGTATGACCCTACCTGTTTATTGACTATAATATTGCCTAGCTACTCTGTACTTCGTTACCTCTGACTCCGTGCACGACTACGGCCTGAACCTGACTAGGCTTTACTCTCTACTGTTATGTATTATACCAGTTATGCTACCTCATCACGTATCAGCGTGATAAATGCATTTTTTCTATTTGTTTCTTTCCCGTTAAATTCTTAGCATAATGTACCACCCAAACCTATGTGATGGCAAAAAAAACAAGGTATAAATCATTTTGCTGTGATTAGTAGTGATAAAGTTATTGGTGAATGAAAGGGAGGAGTGCCGAAAGGCCTTGTCTTCAAGGGGAAAAACCCTCAGTTGTTAACTAGTTAAGCATGATATGCAGCCATGCATTTAATACTTATCACACACAGATAGAAACTATATACAAAAATATGTCTAACAATAGGCAGATATTAATCACCTGCCCAGTAAAAGCAGAGCTTATATATTCAGTAAAGATACATGCAAATTAGCTGAGAGTTGGTTATTTAACCAGCAGCCACTGAGGTTGATTGGCTCGGTTTCAAACTCATTAACATTTGCATTCGACTTTGAATATTAAGCTTATCTTTAGCAACCAGTAAGCAAACAGTTAAAAAGCTCCCAGCTCTGCAATGCTCTGATCACAGAGAGTTCAAATCACAGGGAGAAGCAGTCAGCTCAGACTCCTTCACTACTTCAAAAGATTTATTTACAACTGAAGTTATCCCCAGAAAAGCTAAAAAAAAATCCACAATGGATTTACTGCTGATATGAATTTCAAATAACAGAGGAGTGTCAAACAACTACTAAAATCAGCCTCTCTTTTAACTTTCCTTCTCTCTTGTACAACAATACAGGGAGCCCGTTCAAAGAGCTTGTCCAATAGAAACTGTGCAGTTCAAATCCATGGATCAGTTTATTGGGGCACAGTGATTTTTCACACCAACATAGAGAACCACTGCTTATTACAGTGGGGAGCCGCAGGTGAATGACTGGGATACTAGTGCTTGGACAAATCAGCTGATTTTGGCGTGCAGCTCTGAGAGCCGAGCGCCGAAACTAGATGCCGTCATAGCAGCAATGCTATGATGCGCACCCCGTGCAGCGGTAATTCAGGGCTCTGGCGGCTGCCAGACCCCGAATTACATCTCCCTCTGAGTTGCGACAACTCCGAGGGGGAATAGTATTTAACGCCACCTCAGAATTTAGCGGTAGCAGGGAGAGCCTTCATTCAGCTCTCCCCACGCCGAACTGAGCGGCGCCGATATGACACGTACCCGTGCTTGGGTGCTACATAGTTAATAAAACTATATTGACTACAGCACATAAATTTGGTGCTGGCACTTAGTTACTGTGTAGCTGAGCACCAGCATCCAAATCATATACATACAGTGGCGCAGGAGCAGGGGCTGCAGCAGTCACTATATTACGATCGGGCCCCTGCTGCTCCCGTAGGGTCCTTGAAGAACCCACCCCTTTTATGTTAACAGTGGCACAGAGGCATTCATCGATTACCATCCCGCAGCCAAGCGCCTACTGGACACAGTGCATCTCGCACTGTGAAACTCCTTTCAGTGTCTCACTGAAAGGAGTTTCATTCAACTGGCCCACCCCCTGAGCTCAGCGCACTGCCTATGTCTTCCTCCCCTGCTGCTGCAATCATTGGCGCAAGGGAGGAGGATCAAAGCTCCACCTACAAAATAGTAAGCCCTGCCTGCTGCAGATGAAAGAAGGCCAAAGATATGGTAAAGGCTACATTCCCAAATGGACTAAGCTCTGCCCCCAGCAGACACAAGAAGGTAGCAGAGGAAATTTTAGTGGTGAGTTAGCTCTCACTCTTTCTACACCTTTTATGTGACCTAAGTGAATCCTGTCCCCCCAGCACCATCAGTAGCTCTCACTCTTTTCTCTGCAGACCCTTAAAGGGGTTCTGTGGCCCTTTTTCAAAATGCAGTTTAAAGAATTAGAGATGGGAAGTCCGGATCTTTTCAATGATTTGGATGATTCGAATCGGATCATTGAAAAGATCCGGATCTTTGATCCGAATCTCAAATAATTTTTACTAGGGAAGCATTCGGGGGTGAAATGACTAGCAGGACAGTACTTTCCTTGCAGTGGACAGAGAAGGGGAGGGGGGTGGACAGACAGAGAAGGGGGGATGGTGGACAGAGAAGGGCAGGGAGTGGACAGAGAAGGGAGGAGGTGGACGAAAAGGGGTGAGCAGAGAGCAGAAATGTTTTTTTGCACACATTACCCACATGTTGCAATCATATGCTTTAAATATATTTCACCTATATGTTCATCTGTATACTTTGAATGCAAACATCTCACAGTGAAAGAAAGCATTCCCCAATGTGTCCTTTTGTCACCTCCAACACTCATCATAAATTTAGGGAGAAGTTAAGTGCAGCTGTTTAGAGCCAAGTGCAGGAGGATCATATTGCACTGCAATCACAGTGCCTGCCCTGTCATTCTAGCCCAGCACGCTGTCTGCAAAGTTACTTAGCTGTGCTTCTGAGCCAAAAGTTTCCCATTTGTTCACTATGCACAACTACAGAACAGACAGCCTAAAATGAGCAGCACATTACAGCCAGTACGTGTGCTCTACACATATCTGGCAGTGGCACCCATGTCCCCTCTGTCGTCTACCTGTCCCTGTGCAAGGCTGGCTCCCTTCCAACTGAGCGACCCATCTCTGCTCTGCTTCCAGGACCCCCCCGCCCGCTGAGAGGGGGGGGGGGGCGTGCTGCTCCTGGCTCCACCCCCTTTGTGAACCGAATCATTCATTTTGATGATGCGGATGATTCGACTCACAAAAGAGATTCGGATCAAAGATCTGAATCGTTCATGATCCGGACAACACTATAAAGAATAGATATGTTCCTTTCACAAATACTAATCTTTTTTTCCCTGTCTCCAGTAGAAACAGCTGTGCTGTTTCTCTCCTGATCCTTTCTAATTATTTGTCTGGTTAGATGAATATTGTGCTGCAGGAAAAGGCAGACAATACAGCAGCTGTTCTTCCCTGCTATCTGCCTCTCCCACCCCCTGCTACACGTCATCTGATGAGTCATCCCTGACCTTTCTACAAGCTCCAGACAGCAGGGGGAGGGAGATCTGCCCCGTGTGGCTTCAGCTCAGCTCATCTCTCAGCTCACAGCAGTACAGGGAAACTGTGTACTGACCCGGAAGCAGTTTACATTGCAGACATCTTGCCCAAAGGTTTAATAATTATATTTTATTAATTAAGTTATTTATTGGCAGTGGGGAGAGGCGAAAATAGGAGAAATTAAGAGGGGGAATAAGGGGGGAAACAGTAATATGTTTATTTTAATGTGCTGTAAATTCACCACAGATCTTCTTTAACCACTTAACTCAAAGTGGACGCATATACTGTATGTTGTTGTGGTGGGTGCGCATGCATTTACATGTCAGCGATTGGTAAAGGGAAACGTGACCCAATTGAAGTGCCATAAATGAATAAACATGCCTCAAATCACAAGGCATGTTCATTCATAAAAGTGAAATTAAAACCTTTCCTGGCAATTAGTGATGCTCAAATACCCCTTTTTAAAATTCGAGTTTGGTCGAATTCGAATAGTAAATTATTCGAGGTCAGTCGAATATTCGAGTCGAATAATTTTTACTATTCGATTCGACCTCGGACTTCGAGCTCACTATTTGAGTCGGTATTCGAGCTAACTATTCGAGCTGACTATTCGAATTGGCCTTAAATAGCTTCCCAACACTTGTTTTGAGGGTTAATGATGCAAGAAACATATTTTTTTCCAAGTGACAACAGCAAGTGATTATGTGGGGATGTTCCTTTAAAAAAAAAAAAAGGTGAAAAGAGAAGTTGTGTCCAGAATTTTGTTCAGTACTGTATATACTTCTTCTTCTTCTTCTTCTTTATCTTCTATATCTTCTTCTTCTTCTTCTATATCTTCTTCTTCTTCTTCATCTTCTTCTTCTTCTTCTTCATCTTCTTCATCTTCATCTTCTTCATCTTCTTCATCTTCATCTTCTTCATCTTCTTCTTCATCTTCTTCATCTTCTTCATCTTCATCTTCTTCATCTTCTTCTTCATCTTCTTCATCTTCATCTTCTTCATCTTCTTCTTCTTCTTCTTCTTCTTCATCTTCTTCTTCATCTTCTTCATCTTCTTCTTCATCTTCTTCATCTTCATCTTCTTCATCTTCTTCTTCATCTTCTTCATCTTCTTCATCTTCATCTTCTTCATCTTCTTCTTCATCTTCTTCATCTTCATCTTCTTCATCTTCTTCTTCTTCTTCTTCTTCTTCTTCTTCATCTTCTTCTTCATCTTCTTCATCTTCTTCTTCATCTTCTTCATCTTCATCTTCTTCATCTTCTTCATCTTCATCTTCTTCATCTTCTTCTTCATCTTCTTCATCTTCTTCATATTCATCTTCTTCATCTTCTTCTTCATCTTCTTCATCTTCATCTTCTTCATCTTCTTCTTCTTCTTCTTCTTCTTCTTCTTCTTCATCTTCTTCTTCATCTTCTTCATCTTCTTCTTCATCTTCTTCATCTTCATCTTCTTCATCTTCATCTTCATCTTCATCTTCTTCATCTTCTTCTTCATCTTCTTCTTCTTCTTCTTCTTCTTCTTCTTCTTCTTCTTCTTCATCTTCTTCTTCATCTTCTTCATCTTCTTCTTCATCTTCTTCATCTTCATCTTCATCTTCATCTTCTTCATCTTCTTCTTCATCTTCATCTTCTTCATCTTCTTCTTCATCTTCTTCATCTTCATCTTCTTCATCTTCTTCTTCTTCTTCTTCTTCTTCTTCTTCTTCTTCATCTTCTTCTTCATCTTCTTCATCTTCTTCTTCATCTTCTTCTTCATCTTCTTCATCTTCTTCTTCATCTTCTTCATCTTCTTCTTCATCTTCTTCATCTTCTTCTTCTTCTTCATCTTCTTCTATATCGTCTTCTTCGTCACTTATTTCTCTTTTCATTTTTTTTTTTTTAAAGAAATGCAGCTATTTTTGAGCGTAACAACAAATAGCTGGTGGCGCACGCATGTTGGAAGCGCCATTGTATGTGCTCCCTGGCAGTGGAAACACACAGACAGCAGGAGGTAAATTTAGCAGCAGGAGGAGGAGGATGAGTGTGTGGCAGCATGCAGTCAATGAGGCAGGCAGCGTGACATAATAGCCCTGGTACCTAGCGGTGATACCATGGCTGTAAATAAACACAACAGGAGGTCCCAGACAGCGGTCGTGCAGCCCACATTGTGTCCAATACACAACTGGGACAACACAGTTTTCAACCCGGGCACCTCAGAAAAATTAAACCTTTTTTTGTAATGGTTTTGTAGTTTTGGTTTTACAACCAATTACACAGATATATAGCTATTTTTTGACGTAATAGCTGGTGGCAGAGTGGCAGCAGAAGGTAAATCTGTGTACCCTGGCGGTGGGAAACACAGACAGACAGCAGCAGCAGCAGGAGGAGGAATGGAGGAGAGTAATTATGTGAGCAGCTATTGTTTGACGTAATAGCTGGTGGCAGTGTGGCAGCAGAAGGTAATTCTGTGTACCCTGGCAGTGGGAAACACAGACAGACAGCAGCAGCAGGAGGAATGGAGGAGTAGTGTGAGTGTGGCAGCAGGTAGGCAGCGTGACATAATAGCCCTGGTACCTAGCGGTGATACCAGGGCCGTAAATAAACACAACAGGAGGTCCCAGACAGCGGTCGTGCAGCCCACATTGTGTCCAATACACAACTGGGACAACACAGTTTTCAACCCGGGCACCTCAGAAAAATTAAACCTTTTTTTTTTTTTAATGGTTTTTTGGTTTTTGGTTTTACAACCAATTTAGCTATTTTTGGACGTAATAGCTGGTGGCAGAGTGGCAGCAGAAGAAGGTAATTTTGTGTACCCTGGCAGTGGGAAACACAGACAGACAGCAGCAGCAGGAGGAGGAATGGAGGAGTAGGCGAGCAGCTATTGTTTGACGTAATAGCTGGTGGCAGAGTGGCAGCAGAAGGTAAATCATCTGTGTACCCTGGCAGTGGGAAACACAGACAGACAGCAGCAGCAGCAGCAGGAGGAGGTATGGAGGAGCAGTGTGAGTGTGGCAGCAGGTAGGCAGCGTGACATAATAGCCCTGGTACCTAGCGGTGATACCAGGGCCGTAAATAAACACAACAGGAGGTCCCAGACAGCGGTCGTGCAGCCCACATTGTGTCCAATACACAACTGGGACAACACAGTTTTCAACCCGGGCACCTCAGAAAAATTAAACCTTTTTTTGTAATGGTTTTGTAGTTTTGGTTTTACAACCAATTACACAGATATATAGCTATTTTTTGACGTAATAGCTGGTGGCAGAGTGGCAGCAGAAGGTAAATCTGTGTACCCTGGCGGTGGGAAACACAGACAGACAGCAGCAGCAGCAGGAGGAGGAATGGAGGAGAGTAATTATGTGAGCAGCTATTGTTTGACGTAATAGCTGGTGGCAGTGTGGCAGCAGAAGGTAATTCTGTGTACCCTGGCAGTGGGAAACACAGACAGACAGCAGCAGCAGGAGGAATGGAGGAGTAGTGTGAGTGTGGCAGCAGGTAGGCAGCGTGACATAATAGCCCTGGTACCTAGCGGTGATACCAGGGCCGTAAATAAACACAACAGGAGGTCCCAGACAGCGGTCGTGCAGCCCACATTGTGTCCAATACACAACTGGGACAACACAGTTTTCAACCCGGGCACCTCAGAAAAATTAAACCTTTTTTTTTTTTAATGGTTTTTTGGTTTTTGGTTTTACAACCAATTTAGCTATTTTTGGACGTAATAGCTGGTGGCAGAGTGGCAGCAGAAGAAGGTAATTCTGTGTACCCTGGCAGTGGGAAACACAGACAGACAGCAGCAGCAGGAGGAGGAATGGAGGAGTAGGCGAGCAGCTATTGTTTGACGTAATAGCTGGTGGCAGAGTGGCAGCAGAAGGTAAATCATCTGTGTACCCTGGCAGTGGGAAACACAGACAGACAGCAGCAGCAGCAGCAGGAGGAGGTATGGAGGAGCAGTGTGAGTGTGGCAGCAGGTAGGCAGCGTGACATAATAGCCCTGGTACCTAGCGGTGATACCAGGGCCGTAAATAAACACAACAGGAGGTCCCAGACAGCGGTCGTGCAGCCCACATTGTGTCCAATACACAACTGGAACAACACAGTTTTCAACCCGGGCACCTCAGAAAAATTAAACCTTTTTTTTTTTTAATGGTTTGTTTGGTTTCGGTTTTGCAACCAATATAGCTATTGTTTGACGTAATAGCTGGTGGCAGAGTGGCAGCAGAAGAAGGTCATTCTGTGTACCCTGGCAGTGGGAAACACAGACAGACAGCAGAAGGGCAGTACACAGCAGCCCACTGTAGGTGTAAAATGTGTGGCTGCAGGCGACGTAATAGTCAAAGTGAACCAGGCTGGCTTAGTGAGCAGGAGCCAGGAGGTGGTAAAGGGTGGTAAGGCACATTAACGATGGTTCCGGCAGCCAGTTCATGTCCCCCTCTCGCCGACAACAGGGGCCAGGAACTCGCCTTCCACCCACGCCTGGTTCATCTTGAGAAACGTCAGTCTGTCCACAGACTTGTGAGACAGACGTGAGCGTTTCTCGGTGACCACGCCACCAGCTGCACTGAAGCAGCGCTCGGACAGCACGCTGGAAGGGGGGCAGGACAGCACTTCCAGGGCGTACTGCGCTAGCTCGCTCCAGATCTCCATGCGCTTGACCCAATACTCCATGGGATCAACAGGGGCATCGCTGTCAAGCCCGCTGTACGACCCCATGTAGTCAGCCACCATGCGGGTCAGGCGCTGGCTGTGACCGGAGGAGGATGCTGCTGCATGCATCTCCTCTCTAGTCACTGCTGCCGGAGCCTCTACAGTCCTGTAGAGCTCGTGGCTGAGAGACAGCAGGTCTGTGGGGCGCTTGCTGCTGCTGGATGCAGGCACCTGCTGCTGCCTCTGTGCTGGCTGCTGGACAGTGGGGGTGGAAGGCTGGGGGAAGGCTTCCTCCAAGCGCTCAACAAGGGCCTGCTGCAAGCTCCTTATTTGTTGCGCTGGGTCTCCTCCTGCAGGCGGCAGGAACTGGCTCAACTTCCCCTTGAGGCGTGGGTCCAACATCATGCTGATCCAGATGTCCTCCCTCTGCTTCATCTGGATCACCCTGGGGTCCCTGCGCAGGCACGCCAGCATGTGCGCTGCCATTGGGAAGAGGCGGGCCACGTCTGCTGGCACATCGACGTCAGTGCTGTCCTCATCCTCCTCCTCTGCCGCCTCATCCTCTCTCCACCCCCGCACCAACTCAGCTGCGCTGTGCTGATCCCCCTCATCAGCAGCCAGGTCAGGGACCTCCACCAAGTCCTCCTTCTCCTCCCCCTCAGAGGTGGACTGCGCAGCTGGTTGCCGCTCCTGCTGGTCCAAGGCTGCCGCTCCCTGTTCCAGCAAACCATCGAGGGCCCTGTTCAGCAGAGAAACCAGGGGCACCCACTCGCAGACCATAGCATGGTCCCTGCTCACCATGTTTGTGGCCTGCAGGAAGGGAGCCAGCACAAAGCACACCTGCTGCATGTGCCTCCAGTCATCATCGGGGACGATGGACGGGATGTTGCTGGTCTTGTCCCTTCTCCGAGCTGCGGAAACAGTGGCCAGGGCAAGGTACTGGTTGACAGCGTGCCTCTGTTCAACCATACGCTCCAACATCGCCAGGGTGGAGTTCCAGCGAGTCGGAACGTCAATGATCAGCCGATGGCGTGGCAGATCCAGCTCCTTTTGCACGTCTTCCAGGCTCGCACAGGCTGCAGCCGAGCGCCGGAAGTGACGCACAACATTCCTTGCCGTTTCCAGCAGTTCGCCCATCCCCTGGTAGGTGCGCAGGAACTTCTGCACCACCAGGTTCAGCACGTGGGCAAGACAGGGGATGTGGGTCAGGTTTCCCCTGTCTATGGCAGCAACCAGATTGGCCCCATTGTCGGACACCACCTCTCCGACTCTGAGGCCTCTGGGGGTCAGCCAAATCCTCTCCTGCTCCTGGAGTTTGGCCAACACGTGGGCTGCCGTCAGCTTGGTCTTGCCAAGGCTGACCAAGTGCAGCAGCGCTTGGCAGTGGCGGGCCTTCACGCTGCTGCTGAGGCGGGGGGTTTGGCCAGGTGTGGCGGAGGATGGCAGAGGATCGGAGGAACCCGCTGCAGTTCCCCTGACCCTGCGGGGTGGCACCACCCACTGTGTTGCTGCTGCTGCTGCTGCTGTGCCCGCTGCTGCTCTCCCATCCTCACCCCCTTCCACCAAGCTGACCCAGTGGACAGTGAAGGACAGGTAGCGGCCTGTCCCGAAGCGGCTGCTCCAGGAGTCCATGGTGACGTGGACCCTTTCACCAACCGCGTGCTCCAGCCCTCGCTCCACATTGGCCATCACAAAGCGGTGCAGTGCTGGAATGGCCTTGCGGGAGAAAAAGTGTCTGCTGGGGAGCTGCCAGTCTGGGGCTGCACAAGCAAGCAGCGCCCGCATGTCGCTCCCCTCCTGCACGAGCGTGTACGGCAGGAGTTGGGAGCACATGGCCCGTGCCAGCAAGCCGTTCAGCTGCCGCACGCGACGGCTGCTGGGAGGCAGAGCCCTAACCACCCCCTGGAAGGACTCGCTCAAAAGGCTCTGGCGTGGCCTTTTGCTGACACGGGAATCACCAGACACAGCGGAGGAGGCCACTGAGGACTGGCTGCCAGAACAGGCCTCAGTGTCGGCGGCAGGAGTTGCAGAGGGGGGAGGAGCAGTGCGTTTCCGCACTCCTGCTGGTGCTGCTGGAGGAGCAGGAGGGCGGGTGGCTGCTGTTGCTGCTGCTGAAGGCTGTGCAGTGATGGGTGTGGTGCCACTGCCAGCACCAGATGCCTTCAGCCTCTGGAACTCCTCATGCTGGTGGAAATGTTTAGCCGCAAGGTGGTTGATCAGCGAGCTGGTGCTGAACTTTAAGGGGTCTGCACCTCTGCTCAACTTCCGCTGACAGTGGTTGCAAGTGGCGTACTTGCTGTACACAGTGGGCATGGTGAAAAAGCGCCAGATTGGTGACAGAAACATCCCCCTACGGCATGGAAGCGCTGCTGCCTGTCTCCCTGTGGTGGTTGGGGGGGGGGCTTGGGTGCGGCTGGTGGTGGTACTGGCTGATGCTGCTGCTGCTGCTGCTGAGCCTGAGACACCAGCAGGCTGTGGGTCGCTGCCAATGCTTGCAATGATGCGCCTCCTTGCAAGGCCCACAAGCGCATCCTCCTCCTCCTCCGAGCTGCTGAGGACGACATCCCCTGGAGGTGGTGGCACCCAGTCTCTGTCTGTCACCGGGTCATCAACATCATCCTCCCCCTCCTCAAACATGTCCTGCTGGGATGATGACCCCCCAAACTCCTCTCCTGATGCATGGATGGGCTGCTTGACTGTCGCCACAGTCTTGCTGTCCAATCCCTCATCCCCCAAAGTGCCCATCAGCATCTCCTCCTCAAAATCGCCAACAACAGCAGACAATTGACTCATCATGCCTGGGGTCAAAAGAGTGCTGAATGAGAGGTCGGCGACTGACGGTGAACTGGCCTCCTCCCCAGACCCTGCTGGGCGGCTGCTGCGAACAGGGGTGGTGGTGGTGGTGGTGGTGAGGGTGGAGGCCTCGGATGCAGAGCTGATGGCGGGCTGCTCATCCTCCGTCATGAGTTGCACCACAGTGTCTGCATCCTTTTCCTCAATGGGACGTTTCCGACCCGGCTGGAGGAAAATCGGAGCAGGTGCTACACGCTGCTGCTGCTGTGTCTCTGCAGCGTGAGTTGCAGATGCTCCTGCTGGGCGGCGCCCAAGGCGTCCACGGCCAGTGGCTATGGGAGGAATGTTAGCCACTGACGCTGCTGCTGCTGCTGCGGAACTGTGCATGGTGGCGCGCCCGCGGCCGCGGCTTGCCACAATGCTGCTCCCTCTCCTCCTGATTCCCTTGCTGCCCTTCCCCTTGCCCAAACCGCGCTGGCTGCCACTTCCAGACATCTTAAATGTTTTGGGCGTATAGACAAAAGTTTTGTAAAAGGGCGGGTGAAAAGTGGGGTACTTTAATGGAGTGGGTTGGTTGGTGAGGTGACTGAGTGAGTGTCCCCTAGTACAGTAAGTAAGTAGTAACAGTCAGGAAGTACAACTAGCAGTTACAATAATCAGTAGTAATCACAAGTAAATTTAGTGTGTGTACACTCAGACAGTGAGTGCACGCACGCAGGAGCTAGTAGCCTATGAACACAGTGACTGAGTGTCCTAGACTCCTAGTACAGTAAGAGTAAGTAGTAACAGTAAGTAGAACTAACTAATTACAATAATCAATCAGCGATCAGAAGGAAATGGAGTGTGGGTGGTGTGTGTACACTCAGACAGTGAGTGACCGCACGCAGGAGCTAGTAGCCTATGAACACAGTGACTGAGTGTCCTAGACTCCTAGTACAGTAAGAGTAAGTAGTAACAGTAAGTAGAACTAACTAATTACAATAATCAATCAGCGATCAGAAGGAAATGGAGTGTGGGTGGTGTGTGTACACTCAGACAGTGAGTGACCGCACGCAGGAGCTAGTAGCCTATGAACACAGTGACTGAGTGTCCTAGACTCCTAGTACAGTAAGAGTAAGTAGTAACAGTAAGTAGAACTAACTAATTACAATAATCAATCAGCGATCAGAAGGAAATGGAGTGTGGGTGGTGTGTGTACACTCAGACAGTGAGTGACCGCACGCAGGAGCTAGTAGCCTATGAACACAGTGACTGAGTGTCCTAGACTCCTAGTACAGTAAGAGTAAGTAGTAACAGTAAGTAGAACTAACTAATTACAATAATCAATCAGCGATCAGAAGGAAATGGAGTGTGGGTGGTGTGTGTACACTCAGACAGTGAGTGACCGCACGCAGGAGCTAGTAGCCTATGAACACAGTGACTGAGTGTCCTAGACTCCTAGTACAGTAAGAGTAAGTAGTAACAGTAAGTAGAACTAACTAATTACAATAATCAATCAGCGATCAGAAGGAAATGGAGTGTGGGTGGTGTGTGTACACTCAGACAGTGAGTGACCGCACGCAGGAGCTAGTAGCCTATGAACACAGTGACTGAGTGTCCTAGACTCCTAGTACAGTAAGAGTAAGTAGTAACAGTAAGTACAACTAACTAATTACAATAATCAATCAGCGATCAGAAGGAAATGGAGTGTGGGTGGTGTGTGTACACTCAGACAGTGAGTGACCGCACGCAGGAGCTAGTAGCCTATGAACACAGTGACTGAGTGTCCTAGACTCCTAGTACAGTAAGAGTAAGTAGTAACAGTAAGTAGAACTAACTAATTACAATAATCAATCAGCGATCAGAAGGAAATGGAGTGTGGGTGGTGTGTGTACACTCAGACAGTGAGTGACCGCACGCAGGAGCTAGTAGCCTATGAACACAGTGACTGAGTGTCCTAGACTCCTAGTACAGTAAGAGTAAGTAGTAACAGTAAGTACAACTAACTAATTACAATAATCAATCAGCGATCAGAAGGAAATGGAGTGTGGGTGGTGTGTGTACACTCAGACAGTGAGTGACCGCACGCAGGAGCTAGTAGCCTATGAACACAGTGACTGTCTGACTGAGTGTCCTAGACTCCTAGTACAGTAAGAGTAAGTAGTAACAGTAAGTACAACTAACTAACAATAATCTATCAGTAATCAGAAGGAAATAGAGTGTGTGTACACACAGACAGTGAGTGAGTGCACACACGCAGGAGCTAGCTAGTAGCCTATAAACAGTGACAGTCAGTGAGTGTCCTACTCCTAGTACAGTATAACTACAATACTATTAGTAAAGGACAGCAGAAATACTGGTATAGATGAGAGAAATAAACAGAGGACAGCTGCCCACAGAGGCAAGGCCCCCCTGAGGCCTAAACCTGTAAGCTTGCAGCAGCTGCCTGTCTCTAATGTAACACACAAGCTACTAACTAAAATACAATGTCTATCTAACTAACAACAATATAGGTGTATATGGCAGGTGTAGGTGAGCAAAAACGCTAGGTAAATGATCACAATAGAGCACTTGCTAAGCCAAAGCACAAAGGAGCAACTCTCTCTCTGTACAAGTCTCAGGCAAGCATGGAGAAACGTAACATGGCGGCCGCTATTTATAGGGTAGGGGCTGGCCAGGGTCCCCCTCTGTGATTGGCTGCCGTCAGAGGGCCTGGGAGCCCTCTGATTGGCTCTAAGGACATCAATCTGGGCTATGACGCTATTCGAGCTCGGTACCGAGCTCGAATAGCGCCGAGTTGCTCGAATAGCTCGAATAGTGAATGGGCTATTCGAGTGTACTCGGATAGCCCATTCGAATAGCTCCAGCTATTCGGAGCTCGAATACCGAGCTCGAATAGCTGAAAAAGAGCTCGAATATTCGAGCTACTCGAATATTCGAGCTCTGCTGAGCACCACTGCTGGCAATTTCCAGGATAGTGTACAGCACCATCTAGTAGCCAAAATGTAAAGGTAAAGCAAACAAAAAAAAAATAAATTCAATAGTTCTTAAAACTTTAATATCTGCTCCACCCAAACCAACAGACTGTAGTGAAGAGGGGGAAAGGGACTGAAAGAAGCCACAGATCCCATTAAGTTTTCCTTTAAGGTGTTCAGTTTTTTTCATTTGATCAAATCTTTTCGAAATCGATGCAGCAAATGCTTCCCAATCTGTCATTTCGGTCAATTGTGGAAGACAAATATAAAGATATTTTCTGATTAGCGGCACAGTTTGATTTCTGCACAAGCAGTGTAGGCAGCGAAGCTTACATTCACCTGTCTGCCGCATTTCCTCTTGTGTCTTCTCTCCACCACTGGGCACCTCTCTGTGTCCTCTCTCCTGGGTGCCTGTGTCACTTGGTTACTCAAAGGACCTCTGTTGTGAAAATCTTAAAATTTAAAATATATGTAAACATATACAATTAAGAACTGCGTTTCTTCCAGAGTAAAATGAGCCATAAATGACTTTTCTCCTATGTTGCTGTCATTTATAGTAGGTAGGAAAAATCTGACAGAACTGACAGGTTTTGGACTAGCCCAATCTCCTTATGGGGGGTTCACAGGGATTTCTTTATTTTCAAAATGCAATTAGTGAATGGCAGTTGCTCCGTCCTACTGCCAAAAAAGTGTACGGTGAGCAGGGAGGCTGGCCAGCATCTTTGCATAAATCTTTTTCAAGGAGTGTCTTTATAAAGAATAAAGCCATGCTGAGAATCCCCTATAGAGAGATGGACTAACCCAAAACCTGTTGGAAATGTCAGATTTCTACTACTTACTGTAGAAGCCAGCAACATAGGAAATAAGTAATGTATGGCTCATTTTACTAGGGAAGAAACATTCTTATTTGTATGTGTTTTATATTTTACGATTTTTGCAACAGTTCCTCTTTAATTCCTTTATGTGGGGCACCTGGCTATTTTTGTTTATATACATGGTGGCAAATGGTGGTGATGTTATTATTATTATTATTATTATTATTATTTTATTTATATAGCGCCAACATCTTCGGTAGCATTGTACACAGTACAAAACAAATAATGGGAAACAAATATACATAAGAAATACAAGACACTGTACAGTCATGACATTGAATAGTAGAAATGCAAATACATATATAGTTGATGTGTAGTTGGTACATGTGCATATATTAAAATTACAGAAGTATGAAAAACACTAGGAGGAGGATGATGTAAATGCAAATTTCTTTTGCAGGCCATATTACTCATTTGGAATGGGAGTTATTGAGCTATTGTACTTTATTATTGGATGGTTGTGTTCAGTTGTGTGTGTGTGGGGGCTTCTGAGCTGTGTCATGAGGGAGATGGGAAGCATAGTGTGTGTGTGTGGGGGGGGGGGGGGGGCAAATCCAAGTTCCTACATTGGGGCCAGAGGTCTGTAGCTATGCCACTGTACCCATGGAATACTCGCCTGTTCTTCTTTTGGATTTAGTGACAGGAGGAAGACAATGGAAGGTGAGTATTGGTTGAAGTTAGAGGTTAGGGTTAGGAGTCAGTTTAAGAGAATTAGTACTGGAGCATAGGGTGGGAGATGGTAATTAAACTGCTGGTGTGAGACAACAGGAGGGGGTTTACTTTTGAGGTGGAAGGGGGGGGTGTTATCATTAGGCAACAGAAAGGGTTTAGGGCCCATTTCCACTAGTGCGGTGTGATTTCTTTGCGGAAAACGCATAAATGAATTTGCATGCGGATACAGATTCGTATGCATTTGTATGCAAATTTCCATGCAAATTAACGTGCGTTTTCGTGTATTTTTGTAAGTATGCGATTTTAACCATGTCAGTGCCTGTGTGCTTTTACATTGATTTTACATGAAAACGTATGCAAATTTGAATGGAAAATTCGCATAGCGAAAATACATGCAAATTTCCTGTTAAATACATTACATGCGAATCACACAATAGCCTTGCGGTGTGCGAATTCTGATGGCTCTGCAGATTTTTTTTTTTGCACAGTCCACTGCACAGATTTCCTGACAAGTGCAAACAGGCCCATTGACTATTATTGGCTATGCGAATTTGCATGCAAAAAAACGCATGCAGATTCGCTCTAGTGGAAACTAGAAAAAGATATTAAGGACTGGCTTTAGGTAGGGTTTTAATTTGGGGGTGGTTAAAGAGGAACTGCAGTGAAAATAACATATTGGCATCAATTTACAAAGGGCTCCTCTTTAAAAATAAAATCAGGTTGGTAAAATACAGCATTCTGTATTTTAGACTTTTTTTTCCCAAATTCTTTTCTTTTTAAAATAACTTTTCAGCATTTTACAATTGAGCAAAAGTACCCAAAAGTTGGTGAAAAAGTATTATCAAAATTGTTTTCAGCATTTTTCTTACTTTTTCATGTTTTAAAAAGCATTTTATGACAAGGTGTCAAAATACAACCCAGGAGAACAATTTGGGTAAAGAGGCGCCCCAGTATGAATAAAATTGGATTAAAAAAACGAGATAAAATCAAACAAAATGAGGTGGCTTACCATAACTTTTTGCAGACCGATGCAGTTTAAATCCACGTCGGGCAGGTGGTGCTAAGGTTCTGACCGGACGTAAACTCTACGTCCCATTCACCGCGAGTCCCCGCCCGTTCCCGCCGCTCTTGCCGCTTTCTACCCACTGCAATGTGCTGTCCTGCCGCCTCTATGATAGCAGAGCACTGTGAGCCGGGCAGGAGCAGTTTTCATTGGCTCCTGGCCCTGTCATTACTGTAAGCCAATCCCATAGGCTTACATTGAGTGACAGGGTCAGGAGCCAATGAAAGCAGCTCCTGACCAGTGCACAGCGCTCCGCCGTCTAGGAGACGGCAGAGAGAGCAGCCTGCGGCGGGGACAGAGCAATGCGTTTCCTGGGTCTAAGCCCACTTCCTCAGGCTAATAACAGTGCCAACTGCAAATAGCTGATCAGCAAAGAGAGCCTCTCGCCCTACCTAGGAGAAAACTCAGGAGAAAAAGGTAATTGCATCTTGGCCAGGGCCCTTTTCTACTCATAATCGGGATCAGCATTAGAGATGGCCCGAATGGTTCGCATTCAAACTTACCTGCGCAAACATCGCGGATTTGCGTTCGCGTCGAACCGCGAACACTTAGCGAGTTCGACCTGCCCCCTATACTACATCCTTGAGCTAAACTTTGATGCTCTACATCACAGTCAGCAGACACATGGCAGCCAATCAGGCTGCACTCCCTCCTGGAGCCCCCCCCCCCCCCCTTATAAAAGGCAGCAGCGTCGGCCATTTTCTCACTTTGTCTGCTGCTGCTATTAGTTAGAGAAGGGAGAGAGTTTGCTGGAGAGATAGGGGAAGCTTAGTTAGGTCTTGTTAGCTTGCTCCTTGCTGATAATTATTGCTGAAAAGCAAGCACCACAAAACAGCTCTTTTGAGAGCTAATGTTCTTGTGATGTGTTTTTTTTTTTATGTGGCCCACTGACACTGCATATACAGCCCTGTCTGTCGCAGCTGGCCCTTGCTAATTGCTATATTGTGCCAGGCCCAGCACATTCAGTGCATACCTTTTCACTGCACCTGTGTGACTGCACATTGCATTATACCACCACCAGTCACTGCATACCTTTCACTGCACCTGTGTGACTGCACATTGCATTATACCACCACCAGTCACTGCATACCTTTCATTGCACCTGTGTGATTGCACATTGTATTATACTACCAGCAGTCACTGCATACCTTTCACTGCACCTGTGTGACTGCACATTGTATTATAACACCACCAGTCACTGCATACCTTTCACTGCACCTGTGTGACTGCACATTGTATTATACCACCAGCAGTCAGTGCATACCTTCCACTGCACCTGTATGACTGCACATTTTATTATACCAGTCACTGCATACCTTTTCACAGCACCTGTGTGACTGCACATTGTATTATACCACCAGCAGTCAGTGCATACCTTTCACTGCACCTGTGTGACTGCACATTGTATTATACCAGCAGTCACTGCATACTTTTCACTGCACCTGTGTGACTGCACGTTGTATTATACCACCAGCAGTCACTGCATACCTTCCACTGCATCAGTATGACTGCACATTGTATTATACCAGCAGTCAGTGCATACCTTTCACTGCACCTGTATGACTGCACATTGTATTATACCAGTCACTGCATACCTTTTCACAGCATTTGTGTGACTGCACATTGTATTATACCACCAGCAGTCAGTGCATACCTTTCACTGCACCTGTGTGACTGCACATTGTAATATACCACCAGCAGTCACTGCATACCATTCACTGCATCTGTATAACTGCACAGTGTATTATACCAGCAGTCAGTGCATACCTTTCACTGCATCTGTGTGACTGCACATTGTATTATACCACCAGCAGTCACTGCATACCTTTTCACTGCACCTGTGTGACTGCACATTGTATTATAACACCAGTCATTGCATACCTTTCACTGCATCTGTATGATTGCCCATTGTATTATAGCAGCAGTCAGTGCATACCGTTTACTGCACTTGTGTGACTGCACGTTGTATTATACCACCAGCAGTCACTGCATACCTTTCACTGCATCTGTATAACTGCACATTGTATTATACCAGCAGTCAGTGCATACCTTTCACTGCACCTGTGTGACTGCACATTGTATTATACCACCAGCAGTGACTGCATACCTTTTCACTGCACCTGTGTGACTGCACATTGTATTATAACACCACTCATTGCATACCTTTCACTGCATCTGTGTGACTGCACATTGTATTATACCACCAGTCACTGCATACCTTTTCACTGCACCTGTGTGACTGCACATTGTATTATACCACCAGCAGTCACTGCACACCTTTCACTGCACCTGTATGACTGCACATTGTATTATATCAGTCACTGCATACATTTTCACAGCACCTGTGTGACTGCACATTGTATTATACCACCAGCAGTCACTGCATACCTTTCACTGCACCTGTATGACTGCATATTGTATTATACCAGTCACTGCATACCTTTTTACAGCACCTGTGTGACTGCACATTGTATTATACCACCAGCAGTCACTGCATACCTTTCACTGCACCTCTGTGACTGCACATTGTATTATACCAGCAGTCACTGCATACCTTTTTATTGCACCTGTGTGACTGCACATTGTATTATAACACCAATCATTGCATACCTTTCACTGCATCTGTGTGACTGCACATTGTATTATAGCAACAGTCAGTGCATACCTTTCCACTGTGTGACTGCACATTGTATTATACCACCAGTCACTGCATACCTTTCACTGCATCTGTCTGGCTGCACACTGTTTTATATACCAGTCAGTGCATACCTTTTCACTGCACCTGTGTGACAGCACATTGTATTATGCAAACACCAGTCACTGCATACCTTTTCACTGCACCTGTGTGACTGCACATTGTATTATATCACCAGCAGTCACTGCATGCCTTTCATTGCACCTGTGTGACTGCACATTGTAATATATCAGCAGTCAGTACATACCTTTCACTGCACCTGTGTGACTGCCCATTGTATTATATCCTGTCAATGCATATTATTCACTGCATCTGTGTGAGTGCACAATGTTTTATATACCAGTCAGTGCATACCTTTTCACTGCACCTGTGTGACTGCACATTGTATTATACCACCAGCAGTCACTGCATACCTTTCACTGCACCTGTGTGACTGCACATTGTATTATACCAGCAGTCAGTGCATACCTTTCACTGCACCTGTGTGACTGCACATTGTATTATACCACCAGTCACTGCATACCTTTCACTGTATCTGTATGACAGCACACTCTTTTATATACCAGTCAGTGCATACCTTTTCACTGCACCTGTGTGACAGGACATTGTATTATACCTGGCAGTCAGTGCCAGGTATAAATGAATGGATGGCAGACTTGCCCTCCATAACAGATTCTCATTATAGGATTTCAAGTGTATTCATCTCATCATTATACAGCAGCCCGTGCATACCTTTCACTGCATCTGTTTGACTGCACATTGTATTATACCAGCAGTCAGTGTATATACCTTTTACTGCATCTGTGTGCCTGCACATTGTATTATACCAGCAGTCAGTGTATACCTTTCACTGCACCTGTGTGACTGTACATTGTATTATACCTGGCAGTCAGTGCATACCTTTCACTTGAATGCATGGCAGACTTGCCCTCCATAACAGATTCTCGTTGCAGGAACTGCACAGACAGCAGAAAAAGTAATTTAAAAAAATAGATGTAAGCTTTAACAATTGTGGAGCAAGAGCCATCGACAGTCTGAGCAGTGATAAACCCCTGGACTACTGGGTGTGCAGGTTTGACCTGTGGCCAGAGCTGTCTCAGTTTGCGATCCAACTTCTGGCTTGCCTTGCCTCAAGCGTCCTAGAAAGGAACTTCAGCGCAGCTGGAGGCATTGTCAGTGAGAAGTCGCCTAGGTCAAAAAAGTGTTCAGTACCTCACCTTTATCAAAATGAATGAGGCATGGATCCCGGAGGGCTACTGCCTGCCCGAAGACTAAGTCAGTTCCCACACACAGCATCTCTGCCTGCACGCCGTGTGACTGCCTGCCTGAAACTTAGGCCGTCCCCACACAGCATCTCTGCCAGCCTGCCTGCCTGCCAGCTGCTGCTGCCTGCCCCACGACTAAGTCAGCCCCCACACAGCATCTCTGCCTGCCTGCCAGCCCCTGCTGCCTGCCCCAAGACTAAGTCAGTCCCCACACAGTATCTCTGCCTGCATGCCGCTTGACTGCCTTCTCCGCCACTACCAACAGGGTCCAGGACTCCATGTGGATTCGGGAATTTTTAAGGCCTGCACTCTCGCCAACGTGTGTACCAGCACGGCCATCTGTTTGTGGTGCGTTACACAGTGAGTTTGGTCTGTCAGTGTGAAGCAGTACACTACTTACACTACCTGATCCATGTATACACACGCAAGATGTTTTCAAGAACTTTAGGCCTCCAATTTAGGAATGCAATGTGATTTCTGCCCTTTAAGGATTATAATCCTGCTCTGCGTCAAATCCGTAATATTCACCGGGACTGTAGGTGTGTATCCCACTCTGCCATGCCCCCCTCCAGGTGTTAGACCCCTTGAAATATCTTTTCCATCACTTTTGTGGCCAGAAACAGTGTTTGTAGTTTTTCAAGTTCGCCTGCCTATTTAAGTGTATTGCGGTTTTCGATGTTTGCCGGTTTACAAATTTTTTCACAAGTTCGCGTTTGCGGTTCGTGAACCGAAAATCGGAGGTTCGGGCCATCTCTAATCAGCATCACAAATGCATTGCCATTGCTGAGGGCATTTTTAATGGCAACTCGTGTCGGGTACTGAAAAAAACAATACTGTACAGCCAATTGCAATTGCACAGAAAATGCAGCACCCAGTGCATTAGCGATTGGTCAAAAAAAATACATGCAGCACAGGAAAAGTGGCACCCTAAGTAATTGGGGTGCTCTTGCATTCAACAAATCACTGTGAATTGCAGCGATCCGAAAGCGTGGTCACAAATGTGGCAGGAGGAAAACAGCCCTCACTGCACTTGTAATCTTGCATGCTTTGCACGTGTTTTTAAATGCGTGACGTGTGCACAAAGCTTCTGTTTTGACTGATGTTCGGTAGAGTCCATTGTAGGCAAGTTCTGTTATTTAGTCCATGTCAGCATTGTGTGGGCTGCTGTGGCTCTCAGACTGTAAGCAGTGATGATCTGGAAGATGAGTGAAGATCCAGCTATCAGGTATGACAGGTACATTTACAAACCTTCAGTCTGGAAAGTGTGTTCCTCCAACCAAGCAGCCCATCTGACAGTGTGCTGGAATGTACCTTTTACATAATATGGTCCCTGCACTAATGTGCCCATAAATTCATAGTGATAGCTCACGCAGACACCAGGCCAGCACCAAATGCTGCAGCATAAGAGAAACAATCGGTACCAAAGTCCACATTCATTAAATGTTTCTCCTGAATTTTCTTAAAGGGAATGTTTTTACATCTTATGTAAAAAATAAAGTACAGGACTTAGTTTCGGGGTCTTATATTTTAAGAGGTATAGAAAATCAGACGCTATGCTATTGTATGGGAAGTTGAGCAGTCTCTTACCACAAATCCCTTGTGGCTGTGTCCCCCACCAAGGCATGTGCAGTACGAGACTGCACACCTCCCCATTCACTAGAATAGCGTCCGATTTTCTATACAGCTAAGGCTTATTTTCGGGGGGGCTTATTTTTAGGGAAACACTGTAGCAAGTGAGAACGTACTACAACGTAAGTAATGTAATGAATAAAAAATGTAAAGAGGAACAATTCTGTACATAACTTGATGAATAAAAATTTATTTTTTTGTAATAATCCTATATTACGGTATAATCCCCCGTGTCCCTGCGTACACTCCTGTCCCTGTGTCCTGCGTTTGCGCTATTACGCATGTGCCGCAGGGACAGCCGTTTGGACAGGAGCAGGACGGCCAGGGGGCTGGCCGGGTGGGCGTGTGGGCTGGGTGGGCGTGTGGCACGCGGCAGTGGGCGCTGACATGTGGCGCCAGTGACAGACCTAGAGGCCGTTTTTAAACAAACTTTGGTCAACTAGTAATGTATAAATTATTAAGCCATTGTTTGCCTAATTGCAAACTCTTACCTTACCCTAATTTAAATTTGCAGAGGTCAATCAAGGTGAAATATTTTCTCCCCAATCCCCGAGAGTACTTTACGGAAAAGGCTGCATGACATCATAGTCTACAACAACAACTAATAACATTTGTACAGTGTTTTTCTCCCTAAGGACTCAAAGCACATAAGCATGGCACAGCACAGACCAGTAATTGGTACAGAGGAAGAATTCTACAAGTCTGCAAATGCCAGGCTAAACTGGTGGCTTTGCAGTCTGGATTTAAATAACTCCAGGGATGGTGCTGTCTTTACTGGGTGTGGTAAATAATTCCAAAGAGTGTGGTAGGGGCAGCATGACAGAAAATTCCAAAGGTTTTGAGGTGCACTCTGGGAGTGACCAAGTTCATGGATTCTGTTGATCTGAGGATGTGAGAGGTGTGGTGCAGTTTCAGCAAGTCCTTCGTGGCATCTAATGACATTTATTTATGTTTACAAAAGAATGTTTCTCCTCCAAATGTCTAGTGTATATAAGCTGTGTGTTTTAACATCTTGTTCATATGCACAGGGCAGCCTTCAGGGGGGGACAACTGACACTGCAGTGAAGGGCCCGGAGCTTCTTGGGGCCCTGGGCACCCCCAAAAGCGCTGGAAGGGCTGCATGTGCTGGCTGCGGGCCTGTGGCTCACTAATCAGCACACCGCGTTCCAGCACTGAGAGAAGAGTGACATCAGCGCTTGAACGTGGGGAGCAGATGAGTGAGCCCGCTACAGTGGCCTTTCTATACTGGGGCACCACCTATATTTGGCTACAGGCTACCTATTCTGGGCCACCACCTATACCTGGCTACATATACTGGGGTTGGAACCACCTATACCTAGCTACCTATACTGGGGCACCACCTATACCTGGCTACCTATAGGGGGTACCACCTATATTTGGCTACTTATACTGGTGCACCTATATCTTGCTACCTATGCTGGGGGCACCTGTACCTGGCTAACCTATACTGGTGCATCACCCATACCAGGCTACCTATACTAGGGGCATCTACACCAGGCTGCCTATACCGGGGGCACCACCTATAGTTGAATACCTATACTGGGGGCACCTGTATCTTGCTGGCCTATACTGGGGCACCAGCTATACCAGGCTACCTATACTGGGGGTATCTACAACAGGCTACCTATACTGGGGGCATCTATACCTGGCTGATGATGTGTGAGGGGGCCCAACATTTCTGATGGCGGCCCTGCATATACAGGAACAAAGTCTGAAGGAGTCTTATTAGTTGAAAGCTTACTTTTTATTTACCTCTAAGTTAGCCCATAAATGGTATCATCCTGATTCAAAACTTGTTGATTTTACTGATGGCTAACACACAGTACAACACCCTACTGCTTCTAGTTTGGCTTTTGCAAATTCTATCTCTTACTGAACCACATTTTGCACATTTGTCAATGTTTTAGCTCATCAACACTAAACAGGCTGATCATAAAAGGGACCATAGGGCAGGTGTGTTCTTGAAGAAATTGTAAATGGTAGAACATCACTTTTGAGTTGCATATAATTGAATAGAGCCTAGAATTCCTTTGTAATAATCATTTATCTGATTTTTGCACAATGCGGGTGTCTTTTTTAACCACAGGAGATATTGACCATCTCCCCGATCTCCTATTCTTGCCTTTATTGGAGCTGAAGCCCATCAGGTTTTATTTATTCTAATTCCTGTGATTTAATGTGAATGCCAGCTGTGTACAGATCCTATCTATGGGCGATAGGTGACATAAATTGGAGTCTTATAAGAGCTGTCTCTGTGTGGGGGGAACTATTAAACGCACTGAGTGACACTGACAAATCGGCGAGGCAGCCCAGATCAATGACATAAAAAATAGCTGTCACTTTATGATTAGTGAACTATCACTAGCAATAATCTTGTTCAATAGACTCCTCGGAGGGTAATATTTGATTATCTGTGAACACATCACAGTGTTAATTATGACTCTGCTGCATCTCCAGCCTCCGTTTTATTTTTACAGTATCTGACATGTGAAAGCTGGAGGTAATTTTCAGTGTCTTATTAGACATTTTAAATTCAGTTTGCAGTTTTTTTATTTTTTTATTTTTTTTTGCAAAGCAGCAGCCTTTTCATTTAGCACCTACTTAGCAGATGTGGTTGACAGGGAATAATCATTAGGGCAGTAACTGAATCTAGCGGAAGTCTCTCCGGAAAATATACATCAATTTTACATTACATGAAAAATCAAACTTGTGGAGTCAAAAGTTAATTTCTTTTAAGTTGTCTAGTGCCTTAAAAGACATGGAATGTTGTTTGCTCTTTTTTTTTGTTCCTTTTTTGTTTTTTCCCCATAAGAGACATTCTGATATTTGGTTATTTAACAGGAGTCTATTTAATTAAATTGCAACTAGTTTGGTTAAATGTATACCACTGTGCTCAGTGTTGCCCATGACTTGTGTATAAGTCGACTCCTATACTTTTATAAAATGAATCAGACCTAAATTTTTAGTTATACTCGAGTATATACAGCATATAATTTATGGCAGTGCTACACAAGGCATTTTGTAATTTAGGGGTCGTTTCTACTTGTCCTAGTACTTTTAAAGGTAACCTTAAGTAAAAAAAAAATGAGTTTTACTCACCTGGGGCTTCCCTCAGCCCCCTGCAGCTGATCGGTGCCCACGTAGAGTCGCTCCGATCCTCCTGGACCCGCCGGCGGCCACTTCCAGTTTCGCCGTCAGGCGCCGACAGGCTGGGAACGCGAGTGATTCTTCGCGTTCCCAGCCACAATTGCGCCCTTTATGCTGCTATTGCGGCAAGGAAGGCTGCAATAGCAGTATAACTTTAAAGCAAACTGAAAATTAAAAGTCAAAATAAACATGCATAGGTCATAATTACCTCCCATGAAGTCTACGCCTCAATCTCTTTATCCTCTCCAGTGTCCTGGTTGGCCACTGCAACCAGTGGAATTCTCCATCCTCCATTTTAAAAATGGCAATTACCCTTTAACAGCTTCTGGGTCAGCACTGTTAAACTGTACCATTGCCCACTTGAGCCATAGGGAAATGTGGACATTACCTTGCACATCAGCTATAACTGACAGCAACTGATATATTACTGAGAGCAACTGATACATTTCAGTTCTGACAAAATCTTGTCAGAACTGGAAGGAATTATTGTCAGATGAAAATGGTGAGCTTCTGAGAGGAACTGATGGCAAGGTAAGTATGTGTTCCCTTTAACCCCCCTGTGGTGTATTAATGTAACCCCCTGGTGGGTGCCTAACCTTAACCCCCAATGGGCAACTAACCTTAAACCCCCTGGAGGGAAATTAACCTTAACTCCCCTGGTGGTGCCGAATGTTAACCCCCTCTTGTACATTTTTCTTACCTTTTATACTATTTTTTATCTTTTTACACATCCTTTGGGGCACCACCCTCCCAGTATTACACCTCCAAACCCCCACGGGGGCAGTTTTTAGTTTGGGCAATTGTTTGTTTTCCATCTTCTATCCCTTTTTTGGAGTGAAACCTTACCACATCGAAGAAGGTCAAACAAAAAGTCAAGCAAAAATATATGGTTGCCATTCTGCAACCTGGTTTTGTGAGTATCCTATTTGTTATCTTTAGATTCTGCATTACTTTACATGCAACACGATAAGTGTTTCCCGGTTCTCTCCTGTTTGTTTTTTATCTCCCCCATCCCCAGGCCCCCAACATTTATTCCCAATGCTCAGGCAAATAGCTATTATCTGCCTGAGTGAGGCCCTTTAAGTACAGGTGAATCCAGCAATATAATTTGCCGGTAGCTCACTTTCGATAGCCAGGTTGATAACAAGCTTGCATGCTGCAAGCTTGTTATCACCTACAATTGCATCTGGCCCAGTGTGACTAAACCAGGGCTTAGAGAAATAATCGAGGAGCCAAAACCAGGTAATTGTCCACGTGCAGTACACTCTTCCGCCTATCAATCTCTGTACAGTGTGTGTGTGTGTGTGTGTGTGTGTGTGTGTGTGTGTGTGTGTGTGTGTGTGTGTGTGTGTGTGTGTGTGTGTGTGTGTGTGTGTGTGTGTGTGTGTGTGTGTGTGTGAAGGGGGGGGGGTATTGTCCTGAAAATGTAGGTGGTCAGTATAAGCTAATAAAGGATCTGACATCTGTTAGGCATGCACACACAACCTCCAGAGCTCACTGACTTTTCAAAATGGTAAGTAAGTCTTCAGAAGCCTCCTTATCTGTCATTTGTCTTCTCTGCCTTATACTTAAAGTGTACCTGAGACAGGGGGGACGGGGGTATAAAAAAATTATACATATCTGTGGCTTCCTCCACCCCCCTCCAGGCTGATCATTCCCTCGCAGTCCTTCTGCACCACATGGATCCTCCACAATTTGGCCCATAAAGCCCTTCAGTCTGGGCCAGTTGGAGCATGCGCAGTCTGGCTATGCGGTTCCCCCATCACGGCCCCATCACCAGGAGCATTCTGT
Source organism: Hyperolius riggenbachi (assembly GCF_040937935.1). Lineage (NCBI taxonomy): Eukaryota > Metazoa > Chordata > Amphibia > Anura > Hyperoliidae > Hyperolius > Hyperolius riggenbachi. The sequence continues at coordinate 64,702,643 of NC_090650.1, read as the reverse complement.
GCCTGCACAGTAGTCCTGGCACAGACCGCTCCTTGTGATGAGAACGCGATGGGGGCGCATGCATGGGCTGGCCGTGCATGCACAGTGTGCCCCAGACTGAAGGCCTTTACAGTCGAATAGCGGATGATCCAGGCAGCGTAAGAGGACGTAAGGGAGCAATAAGCCTTGAGGAGGCTGGAGGAAGCCGTAGGTATGTATCATTTTTACTACCCCTCCCCCCATCTCAGGTTCCCTTTAAGTGTTTAAGTAGTGTTAGGCCAACCTAATTATTCCATATAGTTTTGCATGAAAAATTTGCTCCTACGTTCATGTGACGTACGATCTTACATAATACGCCCACACCACTGGTGTGAAGGGATGCAGGAAATGGTCACAATCAACCACATGCCAGGAAAAGATTTTTTTCAGGAAGATATATTTGGCATTTCACAGTACATCTTCATGTTCAACTTTGTTCTAAACTGCAAATTTTTTACATGTTATGCTTAATTTAATGCAAATAACATATCTAATTAACATATCCGACAAGAATAATATAAAGCGAAGTGTAAAATGAGATTTGAAAGAAATAACAATGTTATAATACAATGAGGCTAATATGGAAATCATATACTCATCACAGGAGACTGCCATCGCTTTATTCCAGCATACAAAATTATTAAAGCACCCCTATCGTGAAAATTTTTAGAATTGTAAGATACATGAAAACACATAAATAAAAAACGTATAATGTTAGTACATAAATATAGGAAGTATGTTTCTTCCAGTGGAAAATGTGCTATCTATTACTTTTCTCCTATATTGCTGTCACTTAAAGTAGGTAGTACAAATCTGACAGAACTGACAAGTTTTGGACTAGCCCATTTCTTCATGGAGGATTCTCAGGGTCTTCTTTATTTTCGAATGCACTTAGTGAATGGCAGTTGCTCCATCCTACTGCCAGAATATTGTGCAAACTGGTCGGTAGGGCATGGCTTGCATCTTTGTAAAGATCTTTTCTAGGGAGTGCTTTTGTAAAGAATAAATTAAATACTGAGAATCCCTCATGAGGAGGTGGACTACTCAAAAACCTTTCGGTTCTGTCGGATTTTTACAAACTACTGTTAGTGACAACAAACATAGGAAAAAATAATTTGTAGCTCATTTTACTCTGGAAGAAAGATACTTTTTATTTGAATGTGTTTACATGTATGTTACATTTTACAATTTTTCCTGATAGTGGTCCTTTAAAGAGAACCCGAGGTGTGTTTAAAGAATGTTATCTGCATACACAGGCTGGATCTGCCTATACAGCCCAGCCTCTGTTGCTATCTCAAACCCCACTAAGGTCCCCCTGCACTCTGCAATCCCTCATAAATCACAGCCGTGCTGTGAGGCTGTGTTTACATCTGTAGTGTCAGTCTCAGCTGCTCCCCCGCCTCCTGCATAGCTCCAGTCCCTGCCCCGTGCCTTCCCTCCAATCAGCAGGGAGGGAAGGGATGCAGGCGGGGACTGGAGTTCTGCAGGAGGCGGGGAGAGCAGCAGACAGACACTATAGAGATAAACACAGCCAGCTCTGACAAGCTGTTTGTCAGCAGCGTGGCTGTGATTTATGAGGGATTGCAGAGTGCAGGGGGACCTTAGGGGGGTTTGGGATAGCAACAGAGGCTGGGCTGTATAGGCAGATCCAGCCTCTGTATGCAGATAATATTCTTCAAACCCACCTCGGGTTCTCTTTAAGCCTGTTTTACTTCAACTTTATTTTACTTTTTGTAGAAAGTGCCGAAATAATGCAAGCACATTTATTTTTGTATATTAAATTGTATTTTTTATTTACTATGTTTGCAAACCAAAATTGCAGACACCAGTTTAACCCGTTCTGGTTTCTTATTTCTGCCAGGGCATAGATTGCAATCTCCCAGCTCCCTGTGCTCCCACCAAGGTGACCCTGGCACCTCTGCACTCAGCTCTCTGAGCTCTGTGGACCAGTCAGGAGCCAATGAAATTGCCTCCTGACCCTGTGATCACTGTGAGCCAATCACAAGGATCACTTTGCAAAAATAGGAAAAAAAAGTCTCTGGTCTTTAAAGTTAACCTGTAGCGGAAAAAAAGAGCGCCAGGGGGGGATTTACCTTGTTGGGAAGGGGACGCCACTGGATCCTAATGAGGCTTCTTCCTTTCCTCCTGAATCAGCCCAATAGAGTGCTGGATAAAAAAGACAAAACAAAAGAAAACAATAGCAATCCTATTCACTGCTGCACTCATGTACAGTAGCGGCTTCCTGCTCAAGGTCCGTTGGAAAAAGCCAAGTATGATCGGGTCCGCTCTACCGCACAGGCGCGAGGCATCTGCACCTTAGCAGTTGAGCGGACCCAATCAAGCTTGGCTATTTCTACTGGAGCCCGAGCAGAGACAAGTCAGCAAGCGCTGACAAGGCAATCTTCGGGGATCCCTGTTCTGGGTCCAGACGCTTCCCTCTCCCAGGGTAAGTACCCCCTAGGGGCACTTTTTTCACTACTGGATTACTTTAAAAGGCCAGTGCAACACTCTCCTGAATCCGTTAAAATAGACTGCTTGTATTTTTTTTTTTACTCTCGACTAATTTCCCTTGTGCCTAACTAATGCCCATTTGAAGTGGTGCCTGCCTTTGTAGGCCCTGGTGTCCTATTGAGGCTGTCACTGCAGTGGTCGAGCCTACTGCCATACCGTCTGCAAGGGCAAGTGATCACACCATCCCTCACCCTTACTTTCAGTTCTCTGTGGGAGGATGACATTACCATTACAGCCATTCACTTTCCATTCTCACGTTGAAAATGGGATTGTGGTGTGGTTATGGAGGCTCTTATCAGGCTCGATTCAGTTCCAACGATCGCCAGCACTTATAACATGAAATAATGAATACTGCACTGCAGGCAAAAATTAACTAACCCGGCACTGCGAGACAGAACTCTTTTTCTTTTCCATACCAAATACCAACTTTTTTCATCTGGTTAAATTAGTGGATTGGATGTGGAGAAAAAATTTACTAGTTGAGTGCTTTGGGCAGATAAGAACTCACCATCTACATTACCCAGGTGAGAAGACATTTTGATCATCTGAGAATAGTGCTTTTTGCACATTTTACTATTTTTTAGTATTTTTTTTCAAATGTTTGTTGCTGAGGAATCCCATTGGTAAATACATAGACCAATAGGAAACTCCCATGGCAAATTCAAAGATGTTCTTGCTGAAGTTCTTTACTATTGCTGCTGCAGTAGTAAAGTATGGAAAACCCCAGAAGCATCCCTGAATCTGCTATGAGGGCTTACTGTGTTCTTTTCATTTGGTAAATGTGCATACTCCACTAGGAGGATTCTCATTGATCAATCAATGGACCTACAGGCGCCCCATGGAGAGACTTAAAAATGCCCTTCCAGGGGCTCCCTTCAACTGGGTTCATGCCCAGCAGAGGTGTGGCAATGTTGGGGGAAGGGGTGCCTGGAAGATGTGCAGCAGTAGTACAACTGGAAGTAACTAATGGTGGGCGACTCTACAATCAAGATTTGAGAGAAGAAAGAAATCAGAAGAACAGAAAAAAAAAAATCAGAAATTCACTAAATACTAATAGAAAAGAAGGTTAACCTCCTGAGCGATAATCCCGAGCTGAGCGGAGCAGGAGGAGTTCTCAGGCCCTGGTGGGCCGATTTGTATAATTTGTTTTTTGTTACACGCAGCTAGCACTTTGCTAGCTGCGTGTAACTTCCGATCGCCGCCGCTCGCTGGCGATCCGCCGCTACCCGCCGTGCCGCGCAGCCCCCCCCTCCCCGACCCCATGCGCAGCCTGGCCAATCAGTGCCAGGCAGCGCTGAGGGGTGGATCGGAACTCCCTCTGACGTCACGACGTCCATGGCGGCGGTGACGTCATCCCGCCCCGTCGCCATGGCGACCGGGGAAGCCCAGCAGGAAATCCCGTTCTGAACGGGATTTCCTGCTTACTCTGATCGCCGAAGGCGATCGGAGTGGGTGGGGGGATGCCGCTGCGCTGCGGCTATCATGTAGCGAGCCCAGGGCTTGCTACATGATTTAATAAATAAAAATTTTTAAAAAATAGTGCTGCGCCCCCTGCTAGGCGATATAATTGTATCGCCCAGAGGGTTAAAGGAGAAGAAAGAAGTTTTTGGATGGTGAAAATGCTATAAGAAAATAGCAGTACACAAAAGATGAGGTAACAAGATGGAATTATGCAGACCAAAAAAAAAGTTTTTATTATATTATTTAACAGTTTAGTTTTAACATTTTCTAGGCAGGGGGTCAATAATGCCCTGTCTTCACATGTATTTCTAGGAGACGCCTTATTGTGAAAGTTCTATGAAACTCTCATTATAAAACTCTTGTAACCATCCCAAGGCACAAAAGACACCACCACCACCACATAATTATTATTATTATTAATAATTTATTAAGCACCAAAATACAGACAATGGTGTACACCAATATACAAGAAACATAATTAAATACAAAAATGATACAAAATACAGAATACAAAATAATGATTTGGTAATTGGCAGTGATATAGAAGGTGATATAATATATAATTATGTAGTACAGACTAACCAGCAAGCTCATGGTGAACCAGAACTCATTGGAGTGTGTGAGGGGCTACAATGGTCCTAAAAGCCCCCTTACTAAGATGTTAAGAAAAACAAAAGTTTGCTTTTTTTAAAACTTAAAGCTCACTACAACCTGAATTATCGCAAATTCTTTCTGTTTTAAGAAAGCAAACTTTTGTTTTCGTTATAATTATGTAACTAATCCTGCAGTACCATGTCAGCAGAAGGCAGTAGCTCTGGTTTGGCTAGCCCTACACTTATTTGAAGTCAGGAACTGTGTCCTGTCTAGTAGTCTTACCTGCTGGCAACAGCATTTACTTAAACTGCCATAGACTTCTGCTGCCCACCAGCTGGTGGCCCCTCCAGACTGTGAACAGTTACCAGTGTTCTCTGGCTTGCATTTGTCTGGATCCTGTGTATTTTCTCTCTGGCCTGGGGATTAATCACAAAGGGAATGAAGGGAAAAAAGTGCCCCTAAGGGGTACTTACCTCAGGAGTGAGAAGCCTCTGGGTCCTGGTCCCCCATCCTCCTCAGCAGAGGTGATCCAGCAGTGGAACCCCCTAAAGTACTCTTGTCGCTGATGCGCACAGGCTCACTAGCAGCTTCTTGCTCAGGCTCCGGCAGAAATAGCTGAGCCCGATCATGTCCCCACTGTTGCACAGGCGCAAGCCATCTTCATTTGTGCAGTAAACCGGACCCAATCAAGCTCTTATATTTCTGCTGGAGCCAGAACGGAGAGCTGCTAGTGCACTTGCATGCGCAGGTCAACATTATTATGATTGTTTTGTTATTGCTTGTTTGAGGGTGCCAGTGCAGGATTGGGCTGAAGTTTCAGATTACCTTTAAGGACCCTACTTGCTTTGGACCAATGAGTCTTCAACTCCTAGACTCTGAGCTGCTGAGTATCTGATTGGTCTTAATACTGGCTATTCTGTTTTGTATTAATCTCTTGCTTCCTGTAATAATCGGCATACAGAGGCAAGGTCATACAGCAGAGGTGCAAAGTCAGTAGACCTTGCACCTCTGCTGTATGACTTTTCCTCTGTCTGCCATTTATTGTACTACGCTGTATATTGACTGTATATATTTGTGTGCTTAGTTAGTTAGTTAGTTAGGTATTCTGTGTTCTGTAGTTTCACTATGTTTTCACTTATATATATTTGTAAATAGTGCGTCATTAATAAACACCTTTTCATTGCTACGTCTGTGTCTTGTCTTCTGTACTTACTGAAAATAGTGGCTGTCCTAATTGGGTGTGTGCAAATCTGTGACACTGGACCTGCTAAATCTCTGCATGCTACTTTCTCCCCCTCTCTTTTTTAAATCTTTTACGAAACATTTAAAATATAAATGTAAAATTTCAGCTGGTTCCTATGGTTTTGCTGCGGTGTTTCTGTAAGGAATGTTAGATTTTGAGCCCCTCTGAGGGACAGTTAGTGACAAAAATGTGACTTCTTTAAAGTGCTGCAGAAAATGTTGAGCCAAGTAATAATAACGTGTAAATGAGTTGATTCAGTTTCAGTTTAAACCCCTTAAATTTAACCTGTAGAAACGTAGGAGATAGAAACACTTTAGGACTATAATCACTATCTGAACATACTGTATAAAGCATATATTTATATATATAATACATACATACTAAGCTATGCACCAGGTGATGCCTTATCCAACATTGCCACCTACTGACTTAATCGGTTTTAATTAACTGCCTCTATCGGTTACCATGTCTAATTTTACATCTAATTATGTTTAATTCCTGTACATGGCTAATGCTGTGACATCTGCCTGATTAGGTACCTCTGCTCTACGGGGTGTATTCATAAAAAGGGGAGAAATAATTGCTTTTAATTTCAAAAATACTTTTTTTTCCTATTTTGATGTTAAATTCTACTAGTCTTTTCTCCATTTTAAAAACATTTGATTTGAGGTGCCGATTATAAAAGGACTTAGACAAAATGTTGAAGAAGCTGGTGATATGCAGAGGGTGTATTAGAAAATAAGTGCATATGTATATAAAAAGTTAAGTGTGCTAAACTGCCAGGCTGTATGTTTACCATTTAAAAAAAAAAAGATACCTATATTTGAGTCTTTTACTGTATGTACAATTCCTTTGTTCCCTTTCCCAGCATGTGCATAAGTTATTTATATTTGCAATAATGTAATTTTACTCCATCCAGCTGATTTCGGCACCATCGCTGTGTGTCTGCTTTAGGCGTTTGCAGCCGGGCACCGCACAAATTTGTAAAAAATAAAGTAATTTGGCCACCAGCAATAGCTGGTGCTAGAATTACATGTACACCAGAATAGCTATAACTTGGAAGGGTAATAGTAATCAGCGTGGGCCTGAGTTTGTGCAGGAGCAGGATGAGACGTTTTTCGGCTTCATCTTGTGCCGACTGCCGAGATGACCCCTGCTGAGAATAAATAGACCCAAATTTACTTGCCTTATTGTTATGAAAGCAGCATAAGTACGCGTTGTGCCGTGTGAACGCGTGCAAACGTTTGTTATAGCGCACATAAAGTTTTATGCGTGATAAACCCCGCGCGAAGCTTAGCGCGCCCGTGCTATGAGTTAGCGCGGCTTTGTGAATCAAACTCATGGTGTACAGAAATGCATACAGAAACCCGACAGACCAGTGTGCTCCAGCCTCAGCTTATTACACTCACTCTGTCCTTCTCTGATGGAGCAGAATTGGCTCTGCAGATTCCTCCAGCATCACTACAGTACACAGCACTTGGGAAGGGGGTGGAGAGGTTAGGGATAGAGCGGCACTGTACACAAGACTCTGCAGTACGCTGAATAGGGACTGTCTATAAATCTTTGGGCTTGATTTACAAAAGAGTGCTAACTGTTAGCACGGCCGTTTTCGCGTGAATTTTCACACGCAATTAACCGTTTTTTTTAAAATCCGCGCAAAAACGGCCATGCTAACAGTTAGCACTCTTTTGTGAATCAAGCCCTTTGTCTACTAAACTTTGAATGACTTATTATAGGTGGCTAAGCAGATGCAGTCATTAGAACAATTGTGCAGAGGGCAGAAAGGTTTTTCTCTCAGTGCCCTTAGTTGTCAGTCTATCAGGACAGGGGAAAATTCTCCCCCCCCCCCACGGGGCTCCCTGTGGCTTCTGGGGCCCCCTGCAGCTGCATCCCTTGCAGGGTCTATTGTTACGCCCTGGGGTGTGAAGATCACGATGGCCACAGTTGTTTTATGACCCTGGTGAGCACGGCCCCAAGGCAGTGAAGGGCACTGAGGGGTAGACATGGGAAGGGGTGTGAACATTTTATTGTACATTAGACAGTGGCGTAGCTATTGAGCTTTGGGCCCCGGTGCAAGGTTTACATTGCCCCCCCCCCCCCCAAAGCACTCTATACATAACAAACTATACAGTGCACCAAAACCTGCTAAGGATAACCACAGCATCAGAGGCGCAAGGAGGTGATGGGGAACAGATTGTTTATGATTACTACCACTCAAATTATCTATAGAAGTGATTATTACAAGCATAGGACCAATAAGGTGCTAATACTGTGGTTAAGTGAGGGCTCTACAGGGCCCCTCTGGCCCAAGGGCCCCGAAGCGGTCGCAACCTCTGCAACCCCAATTGCTACGTCACTGACATTAGATGTATATGTAATTCACAGCCGAATTCCAATTCCTACTTGTATTTATATACACCATATAAATGAATGTGCAGACCAGCATCAAAGACAGAGAGACTGTGCTTTACTAAACCTGTAGACCCCTGTATTGACTCTTGTGAGAAAAGCCACTCATTTCATTTCTTGCCTTGTTAACACCTTCAACACTTTCAAAAATGATGCTGAAAAATCGATAGAAGGTTGAGGATTGTTCTGCTCTTTTGCCACCAGATTCTGCTGCACCGGGAAAATGCAGAAAACGCAAACACAATTGGGACAGCAAGATGCCAGTGTTTCAGAGTGACAGATCCGATCTAACATGCCTGAGAGAACTTGTGCCATTTGTACACAAAGTATAAATAAAAAAGCAATGTGACTTGCAAATCAAATAACCTTTATATTTAACTGAAAACAGTACTAAGAAAATATGGTGAATGCTGAAATGTTCAGTGGGCATTCATTCCCTTTAACAGCAGGAATGCAACAGATGGGGAAAGCGTCACTGCATGTTAGCTACATGTTGCGTTGCATACAGTGAGGCATACAGTGAAATACAGGGTGGGCCATTTATATAGATACACCTTATCTATGTATACACCCCATATACCACACCATACCATCAATTTTTTGTTCCAATAGTCTTGGAGAGATCTATCCAATGTGGGTTAGTGTCAGACCAGTAGCGGTGGTTTTGTTTGTTAACCTCCTTGCCGGTTATCCCGAGCTCAGCTCGGGGTAACCTGCGCAGGAGGATTTCCCAGGCCCCGCTTTGGCAAATCCCGCCGATTTGCATATTTTTTTTTTCCTACACGCAGCTAGCACTTTGCTAGCTGCGTGTGGTACGCGATCGCCGCCGCTACCCGCCGATTCGCCGCTACCCACCGCGCCGAAAAGCCCCCCTCCCAGACCCCTGCGCAGCCTGGTTAATCAGTGCCAGGCAGCGCTGAGGGGTGGATCGGGATTCCCTCTGACGTTCAGACGTCCATGCCGTCGGTGACGTCATCCCGCCCCGTCGCCATGGTGACCGGGGAAGCCCTGCAGGAAATCCCGTTCTGAACAGGATTTCCTGCTTACTCTGATCGCCAGAGGCGATCGGAGTGGGTGGGGGGATGCCGCCGCTTAGCGGCTATCATGTAGCGAGTCCTGGGCTCGCTACATGATTTAAAAAATAAATAAATAAAAAAAGTGCTGCGCTGCCTCCTTGCCGGCGGGAATTGGACCGCTAAGGAGGTTAACTTCACCATTCACATAAAATGGTGTATTTATATAAATGGCCATATTAACCTCCCTGGCGGTAACCCCGATCTGAGCTCGGGGTAGGAAAAGACAGCTATTAGCGGTATTCCCGAGCTCAAGTCGGGACAGTGAAAACAGCTGTCTGCCTGCTAGCAGGAGTCCCAGGCGCTGATCGGGACTCCTGCCTCTCTCCCCCAACTGCTGCATGTACTGTGAGGGCGCTGGGATCCCCATATCCCCGGTAATCTTGCTGGGACCTGGCGGCACATGTGATCGGCGGCGGAGGCATATTTACCTCCAGGCAGGAGTCCCAGCAGCAGCTGAACTTGTCCGGCTGCCGGGATCCCCATATCTCCGCTATTCTTACGGGCACTCGGCGGCCAATCAGAGTGGCGGTGGCGGCGTGACGTCACGGGGCAGGGGCGGGGCTAAATTTTTAAAGTGGACCAGCAGATGTCCACATAGTGAAGAGAGCCCATGTGTGTGGGTATATAATATATATATATACAGTATATATATATATATATATATATATAGATAGATAGATAGATAGATAGATAGATAGATAGATAGATAGACGCACACATAAATTTATACAGTATATTTTATAGATATGTATGTACATGCATGTATGTATGTACGTACGTACGTGCATGTATATAGAGAGAGAGTTTAGCCTCCTCATTTGTCTCTAATCACAAGTTGTAATTTGATCTCTCCCCTGTGTCACCTGACTGCTATGGCAGAGATGGCAGATAAGCTTATTTGAAAGCACTGATTTTTGCCTGGATTTTGACTACTCTCTGCCTGCCTTATTTGTACAGTTGCACAATTTTTAAAGTTTATTTATAAATTTAAATAATTCAATTCACATTTGTGTCCCAGTCTTTTATTTATATGTAAAATGTCTATCAGGCTTTTAATCTGAGATATTTTGGTGAGTTATAACTTAAGAATCGGAGGCCCTAAAACTCTTGAAAAAATTGTACCGCTTTTGACTCCTAATTCCAGACAGAATTGTACCGCCAGGGAGGTTAGGATGTATCCATATAAATGGCCCACCCTGATGCTTCACTGTCATTGTTTACATGCGCATTTTATGATAACGCACTGCATGTAGTGCATTAGGATGCCGCATGTCCTTATACGACACAACACCTGCCACACTGTGTGCATTGCAGTGTGGCAAGCCACATTGCAATGTGGACATTATACCACAACGCACGACTGTGAATGCAGCCTAACTGTTCATTGAAAATGGGCCATATGCAATTCACTTTTTCTTCTATGTTTTCTCCTAGGTGATATTTTCACACCTTGTCATAAAATCCCTTTTAAAACCACCAGCAAGTAAGAAAATACTCAAAATAAGTTTTGATGGTACTTTTACACCAACTTTTAGGAACTTTGTCAATTGTAAAATGCTTAAAAGTTATTTTAACCACTTCAGGAGCCGGGGTTTTTATCCCTTAAAGCAGGGGTCCCCAACCCCTGGGCCGCGGCCCACTACTGGATCGCAGGCTGCTCTGAGCTGGGCCGTGGGAGTACATTTGAAATCGGCGCCGGTAGACTTGGGCGCAGGATACAGCGGTATATGGCTGATCCTGCTTCTGCACAAGTCCGGGCCGATTTAATTACTATTCCCCCTCCAAGCCGACATGGATAGTGGGGGAATGAAATAATTCAGCTTCCAGCGTTTGCTGGAGGCCGAATTATTATGTTTTTAAGCAACTTCGGCTCCGTCTTCTGACGGAGCCGACGTTACTCACTGAGCGCTTCAATAGGAATGATTCCTATTGAAGTCTATGGAGGCGCCAGCTGCGCCCAAATCTAGCAGCGCTGAAAAGCACTGCTCCGGGCCGTGGTGTTTGTCATCACAGTGTAGAGAGAAGTATCACTGAAGTTTGCCAGAAGCTATAGAGAAGAGCCGTCTGCAGCCATTGTTACTGCTGCCACCTAGTGTATGTTATTTGTAATGCAGCATGCTTTCTGTCTGTACGGACACCTGGGGCCATATGCAATTCACTTTTTCTCCTGGGTGATATTTTTAAACTTGTCAATAAAATGCCTTTTAAGCCACCAGAAACCAAGAAAATACTCAAAATAATTTTGTTAGTACTTTTTCACCTACTTGTTGGTACTTTTTTAGTTGAAAAGTGCTGGAAAGTTATTTAAAATCGAAGATTAAAGGTGCACTACAGCAAAAAACTGTAAAATTTAAAATATGTGCAAACATATACAAATAAGAAGTACATTTTTTCCAGAGTAAAATGAGCAATAAATTACTTTTCTCCTATGCTGCTGTCACTTATAGTAGGTAGTAGAAATCTGACAGAAGTGACAGACTTTGGACTAGTCCATCTCTTCATAGGGGATTCTCAGCAAGGCTTTTATTCTTTATAAAGATATTCCCGAAAAAGGATTTAAACAAAGATGCTGGTCAGCTTCCCTGCTCGCTACACCGTTTTTGGCAGTTGGACGGAGAAACTGCCATTCACTAAGTGCTTTTGAAAATACATATATTCCTGAGAATCCCCTATAAAGAGATGGACTAGTCCAAAACCTACAACGTGCTTAGGGGTGTCTGCGGGCTTCAGGCAATAGGTATATCGTGGGGAGTTCCTAAGGTAGGAAGGATCACCAGTCCTCCAAAAATCCAGTCAATCCATACAAATTCCATAAGGAACTCAACCCTCAGCGGATGCTTATCCAACGATTTCCATTTATTGGAGTGTTACAAGAGTGTACACAGCATATCACAACCAGCACAAGGGATTTGTATGGATTGACTAGTCCAAAACCTGTCACTTCTGTCAGATTTCTACAACCTACTGTAAGTGACAGCAACATAGGAGAAAAGTAATTTATGGATCATTGTACTCTGGAAAAAATGTACATCTTATTTGTATATGTTTGCACGTATTTTAAATGTTACAGTTTTTCCCTGTACTGCCCCTTTAAAAATGATCTCCTAGGTGAAAACTCAGGTGAAAAAGCAAGTTGCATATGGCCCCAGGTGGCAGCAGTGAGGATGACTGGGACGCTTTGGTCTCTTGCCAGCCACAGAATTCAGTCTGCACGGAGGTTAGCAGCCGAGGCTGGAAGCTAGTGTGGGAAGAAGAATGGAAGGGTAAAAGTGAGTGTGGGGAAGAGTGAAGTGTGTGTGTGGGGAGGAGGAAAGGGTCAAGTGAGTGTGGAAAGGAGGGTAAAGGGGCTGTGGGGAGGAGGGAAGGGTAAGGCAGATGAGGGTAGGAAATGACTGTGCCAGTAGATAAAGAAGCCCAGGCAGTACCCCTCCCCACACCACCTGTCACTCCAAATGTACCTTGTGCTGGTGGCTTATGCAGCAGCCCCAGTGCAGTGCGAACTGCAAAGACTTATTTTCCAAAGTGCTGAGAGTGATGAAGATAGTGGTTATGTAGGGCTGGTGTTGCCAGGACTTCTTTATGTAATGACCCTGCCTGTAGAAACCCCCCCCCCCCACGCAATAACACCCCTGTCCCCTGCATCCACCCGGTCCTTGGAAAAATTGCCTGATGCTGGTGCGGTCCTTGGGTAAAAAATGGTTGGGGACCACTGCCTTAAAGAGAACCCAAGGTGGTTCTTAGGGGAGGATGGGGATCAGATGGGACACAGTCATGTTCTCTGCCTCATGACATGCCTCTGTGTCCCTACACCGCCGCTCTCTGCCCCCCACCCCGCTATTGCCCCCTGAGAATAGTGACAATATTTGCTATCTCGAGGTAAACACAGGGGAGAGGGATTCCCTGTTCAAAACGCCTGCCAGGGGCATTCCTACAGGGTCTACAGAATTGCTATTGGGCAGCTCTCTCTCTCCCTAGCCGCACCTCCTGCCACTCCCCCACCTCTCTGCGCACTGATGAGAGAATGAATCTCTCTTTCCAGCGTCATGACCCAGAAGTCACGAAAGTGAAAGTGGGCCATTGCGGCCCACAGGAGTGGCGGGGAGCAGCGTTCTTTGAGGCTACTTGATCCGCTCAGCCCCCTGGATCAAGTAGCCTACTTTTTTTTTTTTTTTATGAGCCCATCTCGGGCTTTCTTTAAGGTTCCTGACAATTTTGGCATATCAGCTGTGTCACTATTGATACAACAATTACTTTTTATTACCTATGCCATTAAAGTGATAATTTTTTTTTCAGGACATTCTAGGCTTTCTTGGGGTAATATTTTTTTACAAGTATTTTTTAATTTTACAGGCACTTTATGTTCATGGCCTGACATATCATTGCTATGCTGATGACACCCAGCTATATTTGTCATTCAAACCTGGCATCACAGACCCTACTCCACAAATAAACTCATGCTTAGCTGAGCTTCAGGAGTGGATGAATATTAATTGGCTAAAACTTAATGCTGACAAAACTGAGGTTCTTGTTATCGAGGGCCAGGGCTCAACAGCAAAGCAGCCCCAGTCTCAACCAACACAGCTAAGGATAGGGAACTCAGACCTGAAAAACTCAGACTGTGTGCGCAGCCTGGGAGTACTGATTGATGGGAAATTAAACTTCAGGAATCAAATCTCAGCTGTTGTGAAACATTCCTTCTTTCATCTAAGGAATATTGCAAAGATTAAACACCTAATTCCTTCAGAGGATCTTCCAACCCTAGTTCATGCCTTCGTCACATCAAGGTTAGACTACTGCAACGCCCTCTACACAGGCCTGCATAAGAAAGACTTACGCCGCCTGCAATTAGTACAGCAGGGCTGTTAACGAGCCAACCCCGGCATTGCCACATAACACCAACCCTGAGCTCACTCCACTGGCTACCGATAAAATGGAGAATCCTGTTCAAGATCGGCTTACTGACATTCAAATCCTTGCACAATCTGGGCCCTGGATTCCTGAAGGACTTGTTGCAACTGCATCACACCCCCCACAATCTTAGATCAAAAGGACGTAACACCATGGTCACCCCCAGAGTCCACCTCAAAACCTTTGGAGACAGAGCCTTTTGTCATGCTGCCCCTACATTTTGGAACTCCCTGCCACACCCAATCAGGACAGCTCCATCCCTGGAAGCATTTAAGTCTAAACTGAAAACCTACCTCTTTAGTCTGGCATTCATGAACATCTGACTATTTCCTCTGTAACACAATCCAGCCTGCAACCCTGTATTAATCTGAGACACAACTATGCGCTTTGAGTCCTATGGGAGAAAAGCGGTTTACAAATGTTATTGTATTGTATTGTATTGAGGAAAATTAGGCGTAAACGCAAAAATTATGCATTTTTTCATGTTTCTCTCTTCCTAATTTTTACAAGTACTTGGCTTGTCCCGGTTAACATGATACCATACATGGCATATTTCAACATTAGTTGGGCATGTGTATCATTATCGTTAGCCTGTTCATCAGTAGGGATTGCATGCAATTGCTGGGATGCACAGTTTCGGGACCCCTGTGCTGTATAGATGCATTGCTATGCAACAACAATTTGATGCATCTATATTGCATTAGGTTCCCAAGCTGTTGTCCTAGTGATGGCATCCAATCACTATGGATGGCAACCATTACAGGCATCCATGAATCTTAAAGCTAGCTATAGGTGACACAAGGGGTTTATTAGTGTGGGAGCGGTAAAAACTTAAAGAAAAACAAAACTTTATTTTTTTAATGGGTTCACTGTCTATGCTGCAGCTATTATTGAAAGAGTGCACGAGCATGCACAAGAAAGTGCATGAGCGTGCACAAGCACAATACACGCGCAGGAGGGCATGGGAGCATGTGTGCACATATGCAATCGCGACGCCGGATTTTAATGCTGTACGTGAGTCTCACTTCTAGGAATCTGTAGTGCAGCTAGTTTGGACGTGAAACTCACTTCCAGGAACCATAAGTGGTTAAAGAGAATATGAAAAGTATCTCCTAGGAGATAACTCAGGGGAAAAAGTTAATTGCATATGGGCCAATGTGTGCTCATTTTGAATTTCATGTTGGATGGGACAGGGACACAACACATGTTAGTGTTTGTAAACTGAGGAGACCAATTACTGTAGTTTTCAAAACTTAATTTTCTCCCATTCTCGTCTGATACAGGATTTAAGCTTCTCAACAGTTCAGAGTCTCTTATGTTATATTTTTCAAATTGTGCAAAATGGTTTCAGTGAGTGGCAGATGTGCACCACCAGCAGGCCAGTTTAGCATCAGTATACAAAAGAGCCATTTATTTTTGATGGATATAGAGGTAAATTACTTACTTGTGAGGTAAATAACCTCATAAATATCATTTCAGAAAGAATAGAGCATATGATAAAATAAGTGAGATGTTGGTATTTTTCTCCAGCCGGGAGATATCGGTAACTAACCAACAGGCATTCCTTAAGGTTATAAAAGGGAGGAAACACAGCAGAGCAAAGGTGAAAACTAATTAAACATTCAAGAAAATATTAAAGCTAATGGGAAGCTTAAAATAAATAAAAAACCCAGATACTTACCTAAGCAGAGAGAAGGCTCTGGGTCCCATAGAGCCTTCCCGCTCCTCTACTGCTCCCCTCTGTTAAAGTGTAACTGTCGGGCATAAAATCAAAAATCAATACTTTATTTGTATCTGGTAAACAAGTAATAAGGATGCTAACCAGGCAATCCAAAAGTTAAAATCACTATTACTTTTCTTGCTGATAAATGATCATTCCCCAGTTTACCTGACTCTTATTTGGTACGTTGCTGCACAAAAGAAGTTGCAGGGCATGCTGGGTTGTCCTTTTTTGCTTCTGTACATTAGTTTAGTCTGAGGGGAAATAAAGAAGCAAAAAAAGACAACCCAGCATGCCCTGCAACTTCCTTTTTGCGGCAACGTACCAAATAAGAGTCAGGTAAACTGGGAAATGATCATTTATAAACAAGAAAAGTAATAGAGATTTTAACTTTTGGATTGCCTGATTAGCATGCATATTACTTGATTACCAGATAAAAATAAAGAATTGATTTTTGATTTTATGCCCGACAGTTGCACTTTAAGCATTGGCTTAAGTCTTCGGTAGCCGAGAGCTCCCAAAGACAGGCAGCACTGTACTGCACCTGCGTGAGCGCGAGAGAGAGGGTGCTCACGCAGACACAGTATGGGCCCGCCCATCTTCAGGAGCACTCAGGCTTCCGAAGACTTCCAATTATATTTGTTAAATAATGAGTCGTAATCAATAAATTTGGTATGGAAAGGAAAGTTAAAGATAACAAGTGATATACCAGTAGTTGTTTTATATTTTCATGTCACCCTTTTACAAACAATATAGTTGTTTTATATTTAAACTAGTGGACCTAAGCCCATGGGCTAGGTCTGTCGCTGCACATGCGCCCGCACATTTCCGCCGCGTGCCCGCCATGCCTGCCTGCCGTGCACGTGCGATTGGGAACCATCAGACGTCCAAAACTGCTAAATGCAAGTTGGATTAGTATGGTTATGCTAATCTACACTGTACAGCTGAAGATCTGGATGTGTTTCTGGCTTTCAGGGACATAAAGGAGTGATTTGCATGTTCAAAAGTGATACATCATGGGAGTAAGTTGTTGCTCACAAAAAGTGGAAAAAGGCCAATACTTTCTGGTGTTTTATTGTTTGTTTGTTTTTCAGTAAGGCGGCTTTTTGGTCCCTTTTAGTCCCTTACAACCTCCTAGTGGTTCTGGTGACCATAAGGTAATTGGGTACTCTGCAAGACACAAATGACTGATCAGGGACGAATTTCGAGATACTTCACCAAGGCCCGGGTCTGGGGTGGCAGATGGCCAAGGGGCGGCTAGAAATGGAAGAGGGATTGCTGCATATGAAAGAAGAGGCTGCAAATGGAATACAAAAGTTGCAAATAGGGAGCAACACATGGAAATAGGGAGCTGCTGCCCAAGGTACCTGTATAGAACTGAAGGGGGCTGCTGTACATGAATGTTAGACATGGAATAGGGGGCTGCACAAGGAATAGGAGGGGGCTGCACATGGAAGGAAAGCTGCAAAAAAAGTTGTGGTTGCCACAACTAGGCGTGGCAAAAGTTTAAATCCGGCCTTGTGACTGATCCAGCCTACTGGTATTTATCAAGATGTGTGTCAGGTGGAACCACCCTTTAAATGACTACAAATAACAATGTCCAGAACAGGACCCTACAGCCCCCACTTCCTAAATAGACTAGGCAAGGTTAGCCAGGGTCCTGTCACCTACTATGATCTCATTTGGCTTCTGTACTGCTGACCAGGGCACATCTCTTCCCTCGCTGACCTGCAGTCCATAGAGATTAGATGAGCCTATTAGCTCCCTGTTCGGCCCTCTCACCTCTTGCCACGGCCAATTCCTGCGCCGACACAAAACTCATATGAAAGGCTTTTCCTTGGCTTTCATCAAATCTGGGTTGCAGGCCTATTTTGTAACATTAATTCTCTCCCTCGCTGACTGCCACATCAATTCAGTATTTTATAAACTATTTCAGGGATCCGATTTATCAGGCTTGACAGAGCTTCGCAGTGAAATAAACAGCACTGCCTCAGCTGAGCTCCTATCTCTCCCTCTCTCTCTCACCATCTCTCTCTGTCCCTCTCTCTCTCCCTCTCCATTTCTCAGCGCACTTTCTATTTATCCTTATTTAATTCAAGGGCCTAAAATTCTCTGACATTATTAATAGTAAGATGAATCGCTGGAAAACCGCAGAATCTGTGACCAACCAAGTCGAAATAATCCATTTTGGTAAAAAACGTCTGCATGGAATTGCATTCCCCGACGGGTACCTTCACTGTCATTAGCTCTCCGGTATGCATGGGTGGCAAAGTACCGAAGCAGAAAATCCCCGATGAAGAGGAAAAAAAAAACTCAACTGCAATTCCCTTTTTCTTCGACAGGCAAAGGCGGCTATAAGGAAAAAAAAAAGAAAAAACCGTGGAAGGCTGCTGTCAGTGGAATTTAAATGTGCTAATTTAAACCTTTTGTACATGATTAACTTTTAAGTTGTCTGAGGTTGAAGTTTTGTGTTATGGAGACAGGAAAATCTATTAGTTCATTTCTAAGGGCAGTATTACTTAGTGGGATTAATGAAATATAATCAGCTGCCTAGTATGGATATGAACACATAATGGTAGGCCTGCTAACCTCATTAGTTTCTTACTGACTTTTATTTTACTTTTTTCCTTCCTTGAGAAGAATGTGCGGTTGAGTCAGGAGGAGACGTTATAGAGGGACTCTACATAAGATGATGTATGCATTTAAAGGAATGCTGTTGTGAAAATTGTACTGTGGCTGTAGCTAATCATTTAAAAGGAACC
The DNA here is from genome assembly GCF_040937935.1 of Hyperolius riggenbachi. NCBI lineage: Eukaryota > Metazoa > Chordata > Amphibia > Anura > Hyperoliidae > Hyperolius > Hyperolius riggenbachi. The sequence goes on along the minus strand of NC_090650.1, from coordinate 64,683,941 downwards.
CGAGGTGAGAGACATATGGAAGCCATATTTCTTTCCTTTTAAACAATACCAGTTGCCTGGAAGTGCTGCTGATCTTTCTGGTCAGCAGTTTGATGAAACAGAGGCACCAGTACAGTGTAAAATGTATTAAAACAGTTAAAAAAGGAATGGTGGGAGAAGACTCGACCAATTAGAGTCACAGCCACAGAAGACTTGACAGATTAGAGTCAATTTAAGCACAAGTGTTTATGTCTTACGCTAAAAATTGCTGCAATGCGTTTCACGGGGTCGACAGCCTGCTTCCTCGTGTAAATACTAAAGAAGAAATTTGAAATCCATCCAGATGAGTAAAGCGCCTCTGTCTTCTAAAGGCCTTTTACTCATCCTGATGGATTTAAAGTTGCTCCTTTTGTATTTGTCTGAGGAAGTGGGCTGTTGACCCATGAGACGCATTGCAGAACTTTTTGGAGTGAGAAAAAAACAATTGTTCTTAAATTGATTCTAATCTGTTGAGTCTTCAGTCGGGAGGTAAGCCCACCACTACCCCCTCCCCCTTTTCAAACTGTTTTTAATACATTTTATACTATACTGGTGCGGCCTCTGTTTCAACAAATTACAATTATCCACCCTGGTTTTTGCCCACCTTTTCTATATCTACAGAGAGCGACTTCTTAACCTGAGTGGGGACAGGATAATTTCCCCATCTGCTTATAGAGAGGTTGCCTTGGAGGTAACCCATCCTTGTGAGCAGTTTCTCATATTTATGTACACTTAATCCCATGCTAAACATATTACACTACAGCAGGCTGTCGTGTGTCTCCCTTTTTGTTTTTTCTGGCCAGTAGGGTCTAAATCAGCAGGACAGCCAGGTAATGTGCATTATTTAAAAGGAAACAAACATGTCAGCCTCCATATCCCTTTCACTTCGGGCTCCCTTTAAATGCAGCAAATGAAGGATAAAGAAGTATATTCCTACAAGAACAGAAAACTAAATGTGTGCAGGCAGTGCAGTTAAAGTCTACCTGGATTTATGCAATCTATGGAACAAGTTATGCAAATGGCGAATTACACATTGTTACACAAGCAATGTAAATGAGGAATGTGCAAAATACGTTACACAATTTGGGCAACTCGCTACGTAAATTTTTTAAATCCCGCAAAATTTAAAGTATGCTGTTTGCACATATTAAGCTTACCCTTTATAACCCAACATGCTTGAAGTGGCGTAAGTGTATGCAGAGCAGGAGTACAAATTATGAGGGTGGCTATTAAATTGGGCACAACTTCATGGTGATAGTTAAAATATTGGTAATATAATATTACTGATATTTTACTGTGGGCTTACCCATTCTCTTATTCTTACACTAACACTCCTCCTAATGCCTAACACAACCTCCCCTCCTAATGCCTAATAATAACTCCCCTACTAATGACTAACGCTCACCCGCGTCCTAATGCCTAACAGTACCCCCTCCTAATGCCTATCACTAGCCCCCCTCCTAATACCTACTACCTAACAATACCCTCTCTTCTAATGCCTAACACTAATGTTCCTCCTAATGCTTTTCACTCACCTCCCTCCCAATGCCTATCACACTAACCCCCCCTCCTAATGCCTATCACTAACCCCCTTCCTAATGCCTATCACTCTAACCCCCCTCCTAATGCCTGTCACTAACCCCCTTCCTAATGCCTATCACTAATCCCCTTTCCTAATGCCTATCACTAGCCCCCCTCCTAATGCCTTTCACTAACCCCCTTCCTATTGCCTATCACGAACCCCCCTTCTATTGCCTATCACTAACCCCCTTCCTAATGCCTATCACTAGCCCCCTGCTTAAGGCCTAATAATAACTAAAGATGGCCCAAATGGTTCGCCGGCGAATGGGAACCGGCGAACTTCCAGGGTTCGCGATCGCGGAGAACCGCGAACTTTACCGGACGTTCGATTCGCCCCCATAGTGCATCATGAGGGTCAACTTTGACCCTCTACATCACAGTCAGCAGGCACATTGTAGTCAATCAGGCTACACTCCCTCCTGTAGCCCCCCCCCCCCTTATAAAAGGCAGGCAGCATCAGGCTTTTCACTCACTTGTGTGCCTGCAGTAATTAGAGAAGGGAGAGCTGCTGCAGAGATATAGGGAAAGCTTAGCTAGGCCCCCTTTACACTTAATCAGTTGATCTCAGTTAAAACAGAAAGAAAACTGATTTTCAAAGTAAGTCCCATGTTTTCCCATGGCACCTTACACACTTAACGCGTTTTAACTAAAATCTTCTTCCCAATGCACTGCTATGGAAAAAACGCGTACCAACGCGCACTAACGCATACCAACTGATTAAGTGTAAAAGTGACTTTAGGCTCTTGTAGGCTTGTTAGCTTGCTCCTTACTGATTCTTATTGCTAAAAAAACACCCCTCAACAGCTCTTTTGAGAGCTAATCTGGTTCTTGTGATCTATTTTTTTTTTTTGTGTGGCCCACTTGCATTACATACAGCTTTGTCAGTCAGTCGCAGCTGGCCTTTGGCACCTTGGTGGTAATTACTACTGTGCCAGGTGCAGATTTGTAATACCCATCACTGCATATAACTACCTGTTGTTCACAGTGCACCCACCTACCTACGTGAGCGCAAGCATTGTCACTGTGCCTGTCCGGTACCTGTCTGTGTGTGACAGGTGCACATTGTAATACCCATCACTGCATATAACTACCTGTTGTTCACTTCAGTGCACCCACCTACCTACGTGAGCGCACGCAGTGACACTGTGCCTGTCTGGTACCTGTCTGTGTGTGACAGGTTCACATTATAATACCCATCACTGCATATAACTACCTGTTGTTTACAGTGCACCCACCTACCTACGTGAGCGCAAGCATTGTCACTGTGCCTGTCCGGTACCTGTCTGTGTGTGACAGGTGCACATTGTAATACCCATCACTGCATATAACTACCTGTTGTTCACTTCAGTGCACCCACCTACCTACGTGAGCGCACTCCGTGTCACTGTGCCTGTCCAGTACCTGTCTGTGTGTGACAGGTGCACATTTGTAATACCAGTCATTGCATAATTTTTCACAGTACCTGTGTGACCACACCCTGTGTAGTATACCACTCCGAGCATACCTGCTAACTGCACCTGTGTGACAGCTGCACATTATATTGTAATACCAGTCACTGCATACCTTTCACTGCATCTGTGACTGCACATTGTATTATACCTGGCAGTCAGTGCATACCTTTCACTTGAATGAATGGCAGACTTGCCCTCCATAACAGATTCTCGTTAAAGGATTTAAAATTAATTCGTCACATATACAGCAGGGCCTCAAAAGTCCTCCTGTATTGTTATTTTTTGTCACTACCTCGGGACTTGCATGCCATGCCTGCTGCCTTCCTTGGATGTGTGGTGGTAGCTGTTTTTCAGGTTCCAACTCCGGACCCGGAATCGAACCGTGACTCCCGGCCGTACGCTTTCTTTAACAATAGTAGAAAAAGAACCATCGAGAGTATGAGCAGTGATGGACTACTGGGTGCGCAGGCTTGACCTGTGCCCAGAGCTGTCACAATTTGCCATCCAATTTTTTTCTTGCCCTGCCTCAAGCGTCCTGTCAGAAAGGACCTTCAGCGCAGCTGGAGGCATTGTCACTGAGAAGAGAAGTCGCCTAAGTCACAAAAGTGCTCAGTACCTCACCTTTATTAAAATGAATGAGGCATGGATCCCGGAGGGCTACTGCCCGCCCGAAGACTAAGTCAGTCCCCACACACAGCATCTCTGCCTGCACGTTGTGTGACTGCCTGCCCCAAGACTAAGTCGGTCCCCACACAGCATCTCTGCCTGCAGGCCGCTTGACTGCCTTCTCCGCCACCATCAACAGGGTCCAGGACTTCAGGCGGATTCCTGAATTTTTAAGGTGCGTGTACATGCCTGCCTAATTTTTTGGGCTGCACTGCAGCTGCAACAACAACACAAAAGGCATGTACATGTGTCAATTCCCCTTGGTGATCGTTACTTTGCCACGGTGAAGGGGCTTGCGTAACACAATGAAGCAATGACTGCTGGCAATATGAGTGGCTGGGGGGGGGGGGGGGGCACACCCAAGATAATAAGGTCATTGCTTCATTGTGGACAGACCAAATTCGATCAGCTGGACACTCAGTTACTGTTGTTCTGTCATTCAGCTACCTCAGCCCGACCATATGGGCTTGAAAACCACCATCGCCTGCACTCTGGCCATGGTGCGCACCAGTCCAGCACAGCCGTCACAACACAAACAGCTGTTTGCGGTGCGTCACACAGTGAGTTTGGTCTGTCAGTGTGAAGTAGTACTCTAATTACACTACCTGATTGATGTATACACATGTAAGATGTTTTAAAGCACTTTAGGCCTCCAATTTAGCATGCAATGTGATTTCTGCCCTTAAAATGCTGCTTTGCGTCAAATCCAGATTTTTCCCAGGGACTTTTGGCGTCCATCCATGCCCCCCTTTAGGTGTTAGAGCCCTTGAAACATCTTTCCTATCACTTTTGTGGCCAGCATAAATGTTTCTAGTTTTTAAAGTTCGCCTCCCCATTGAAGTCTATTGCGGTTCGCGAAACTTCGCGAGAACTGAACTTTTGCGGAAGTTCGTGTTCGCGAACCGAAAATCGGAGGTTCGAGTCATCTCTAAAAATAACCTCCCTCCTAATGCCTATTGATAATCTCCCTCCTCCTAATGCATATCACTAACCCCAATCTAATGCCTAACAATAACCCCCCATTATACCCCAGAGTAACCCCCCTCTTAATGCCAAACACTAATGCCCCTACTAATGCCTATCATTACCCCCTCCAAATGGCTATCACTAATCCCCACCTAATGCTTAGTAGAGATGTCGCGAACGGTTCCAGGCAAACTTTTGCGGAAGTTCGATTCGCCCCATAATGCTCTATTGAGCAAAACTTTGACCCTTCATATTACTGTCAGCAGACATGTTATTGTCAAACACACTTCTCTCACTGCTGGAGGCCCGCCCACCCTCCCTCCTCCAGGCAAGGTCCTTTATACCATTTGACTCAGTTGTCTGCCTACACTAATTAGTTATGGGACAGCTGCTACACACTCTGCTAGGGAGATTTTAATTAGCCTCTTGTGGGCTCCTTCCTCCCACCTCCCTCCTCCTTCCTCCCTCCCTCCTCCCTCTTTCCTCCCTCCCTCCCTCCCTCAAAGTTCGCCTCCCCATTGAAGTCTATTGCGGTTCGCGAACTTTTTCGCGAACTGAACCTTTCGCGGAGGTTCGCGAACCGAAAATCGGAGGTTCGCGACATCTCTAATGCTTATCACTACCCACTCTTAATGCCTAGTTGCACCCTAGCTACTGATATAGCAGCCACTCGGCTACCTCTTCCCAGTCTGCTAGAAGTTTTCCTCAGCACTAACAAAACAACTAGCCTTTTGGCTAGTGATAGCCAATCAGCTAGAAGGTGTTCAGCTAGTGATGACTGATTGGCTAGTATTACCTGAGACTACTAGCTGATCAGCTACTGATAACCAATAGGCTAGTATCGAGCACCAAACTCACCACCTTGGACCTACAGTGTATGACATGCCTGCCAAAACCGGCATCCAATTTAACTCATCCAAGGAGCAGCACCCAACTAAAGCTGACAGGGACCAACTCTCCCAGCCTCCAAAATGAGGTCCATCCTTCAGACTGTTTTTTTGGGGCCACACTGGTTAATTGACCTACGCAGGTGGGCCACCCAGCTGTGGGGCTCACCAAGGGTAAATAGAGGAAAGGGTGTTAATTTGGGGGGGATCAATATTTTGTTTGGGTGGCATGGCGTGTAGTTACACCCAGTATACTTGGTGTCAAGAATGCTGTAATATTACATTCTTAGAATAAAAGGTGGTGGGAGAGTACACCTAAGGGTAAAATAGGAGGACAAATGACATAAACTTTAATCTTAGTGCTCACCAAACTGCAGGACTTAAAATTGTCAGTTAACACTAGAAGCAGTGAAAAAGATACTATGGCGTGCAGGAGGTGGGTGCCGCTGGTGGTTTGTGCAGGAGGTGACTGCAGCTGGTGGCAGTGGCAGTGCTACACTGGGGCCAGCTGAGGCACTGGCCCCCACTTTAAAACACTGTGCCCCCTCAGTGAACACCCTAATCGTTAGGAACATACTGTACAGTTAAGTGTTTCCAGACTCAACAGGTCTACATCAATGCTCTGATACAGAGATGAGGAATTCCACACGCAGCCACACACCATGTTTTTCTCCCTTCTGAATCCTCCTCCTCACCTTAGCTCAGCTTGTAGTGCAGTCTGTGACTTGTGCACACAAGAGCAGAATGCTGTCAAGGAATGATTGAAGCACACCAGCCAGGTACAGTACATATGTAGATAACTTTTCTTCTATGATAGCACCATCATTTGGACAATCTGCCCTGCTCAAAAGTCTTTGAGTTCTATTTGTGATGTTTGTAAGAACCTATACGTTGGTTGCTATTGGCAACAGCACAACACACCTTTTACTCCGGCACCAGCAACTCATTAGAGATGCAACTCTCAGCGACAGCATACAGGAGATAGAGTGGAGAAAGCCACCTTCACCTTTAAGGGGTTTATTCAGCAATCAGGCATCTTTTGTTACATGTTGATTTCTTTAGTGTATAAACAGTCTTTCCTATGTCCTATGTACATCACTTATATTTACAGCATACAGACATGAAGCTAGTATTCTAACGAGGAAGCGTAGAGAGCAGGATAGCATGCAGAAGACAAAGTAAAGTAAAGTAGTCTCTGCCATCCTGTCTCCTTATTTTATATGAACATCAAAGAGTTAAATTCTGACATCACCTAAGCCATACCCCCAAGCCTACAATTGGCGGGCTAGGCATGTGACCCACATCATCATCTAATACACCAGTGCTTTATAACCTAGTTGCAAAGAAGGCAATGTTTTCCAAACATTAGCTTTGTTTACCGTTTCGTCGTCTAACTGTTGGTACAGTTAGACCTGATAACCCATTATGTGGCCTTCTAGGGGAACATGTTCTTGTAAATGACTGCATAATTTCTCTCCGAGAAACTATGCTTAAAGAGACCCTGCATCTCAGGTCTTTACTAGACTTTAGTACCTGAGGCCTAGAATTCAAGTATACTTACATTCTAACAATGTTTACATTTGGTTCCTGTTATTGCTAAACTAATCGAACTTAGTTTTATCACCCAAGATAAGTTAAACATTTCTAAAGCTAGCCATACATACAGTACATTGATTTTGATGACTTTGATTGAATCTGCCTGCAATCTTTTGTTTGTACATATCCAGTTGACTAACATCAGTTTTGTGCTGTTTTAAGGTTGCTACCTTGCTATACATCTAGCAATTGTGGCTACATAGACCATCTGATGAATGTCCAGGTACTCATGCTTCCTCCATTCATGTCCCACGTGGCTGCCATGCACAGAGTCAAGGTCACCAAACATTTTCCTGATTAATATATAACAACAAGGTCCAGGAAACAAGTAAGCTTGTATACAACCAAAGGGGTACTAGTTTGCGATGTAAAAGCATAAATGAGAAACATAGGATGAACCGAGCCAGGTTCCCGAATCTTAAAAAAGGATGTGTGCCAGAAATTGCTTGTGATTTGACATCCTCTAAAACACCCAGGGTGCATTGAGGCGGGGGGGGGGGGGGGTATTTAGATATTCAATCTGGAGTAAGGTAAGTACGATGAAAAACTTAGATAGATGTTTCTGTTAGGTTGGAATTAGGGGAACATTTTATAGTGCTGGCCCATAACCTGGTCCAGATTTCCTGATTCAGTGATATTCCTAGGTCTTTCTACTAGGCCAATTGAAATAAGGATTTAATCAAAACAATGAGGGCAGTTAATTTGATATAAATTATTGAAATCGCTTTACTTATGGGAACTTGAGAGAGAAATGATTTCTCTAAAAGAGTCAAGGGATCTTTAGGCTGGTTTCACAGTGGGACGTTAAAGTCCCACGTTACAGTAGCCAGTAACGCAGCCTAACTCACAGCACTGTAAAATCAATGTGCTGTTCACAGTGCACACGTCGCGTTAGGGTATAACGCTGCACGTTAAATGAAAGTGCAGCATGCTGTATGTTATACCCCTATAGAGCTGCGTTAGATTGTTTGCACATGCTCAGTGACTAGCCACATGGCTAATTAATATTCACTGCACTGTGGTGACTTGTGGTGGGACTGTAGTGTTGTCCGGATCCAAGGTTCACCACTTATTCACTTTAAGTATTACCTATCCCCCCCCCCCCCCCCCCAAAAAAAAAGGTCACATTTTAATCACACTGTCCCGTATACAATGCCTTGCAAAAGTATTCATCCTTTTGGCATTTTTCATGCTTTGTTACCTCACAACCTGCATGGATTGTTTGAGAGTTTGCATCATTTCATTGACAGAACATGCCTACAACTTTGAAGATGCATCATTGGGTTTGTTATAAAGCAAATGAAAAAATAAGGACAAAATAACTGAAAAGTCAGTACTTTCCGGCAATTACAGTTCCAAGTGACTTTGGATAAGTCTCTATGAGCTTGCTACATCTTGCCACTGGGATTTTTGCCCATTCCTCAAAACAAAACTGCACCAGCTTTGTCATGTTGGATGTTTTTTGCGTCCATCTAGGCAATCATAATTAATAATAACCAAGCCACCAAAACCATAATGTAAATTTAGGTCAAGTTTATTAACCTATTTTGGTTCCTGGACATAGAAACTACGTCCAGGAACCATGCACGCTCCCGGCCCGCGGTTTGTTAGCCAGGCAATCAGTGAATCGGGCTATGGTGCCCGATCACTGATTCCTCTCCCTCGCTGAAAAAGCGACAGCTTCTCTCGGAAGCGTCCCTTTTTCTGGCTGTAACGTACCCCATGCGTCGCTCTAAGCGTGTGTTACGCTTAGAGTGATGTCATGTAAACAAACTCATGGCCGCCATCTTGTGGCCAAAAAGTAAAACTACAACTAAAAGTAAAAAAAATAAAATTCAAACACACATTTACATTATAAATCACTTGTTTACATCCCACCCTCCCAAAACTACCCAAATAAAATGTTTAATATAAAAAACAAAACATTACAATAAAAAAAAACATGTAAATATTTACCTAAGGGTCTAAACTATATTTTTTTTATTTTAAACTTGTAAATAGTGATAGATGCAAAACGGAAAGAATGCACCTTTATTTCCAAATAAAATATTGTCGCCATACATTGTGATAGGGACATAATTTTAACGGTGTAATAACCGGGACATATGGGCAAATACAATACATGAGTTTTAACTATGGAGGCATGTATTATTTTAAAACTATAATGGCTGAAAACTGAGAAATAATGAATTTTTTCCGTTTTTTTTTCTTATTCTTCCTGTTAAAAAACATTTACAGTAAAGTGGCTCTTAGCAAAATGTACCCCCCAAAGAAAGCCTAATTGGTGGCGGAAAAAACAAGATATAGATCAGTTTATTGTGATAAGTAGTGATAAAGTTATAGGCTAATGAATGGGAGGTGAACATTTCTCAAGTGAAAACGACGGAACGCGAATGGGTTAAGGATGTATCCCTTCAAATGTTAAAACCAATTAAAACTATACAGAACACTGGCTGTTGACCCTAGACCAGGCATGGGCAAACTTGGCCCTCCAGCTCCCAGTCCCACAATGCATTGCAGGAGTCTTACAGCCACAGTCATGACTCATAAAGGCAAATGCATTGTGGGACTTGTTGTTCCTTAACAGCTGGAGGGCCAAGTTTGCCCATGCCTGATCTAGACAATTATAATATAGACAAAGTAGCAGGTTAACCTGTAAGTATGGGTTTCACCAAATGCATAGGCTGGATTATAACTTAGATACGCCTTCCAAAGTTACATGAGTAAAGCCGCTAAGCATATGGAGTAAATAAACATAAGTCTTACCCAGTCCTGCAATCCTACGGTACCACTGTCTGTCCGTGCCCCCTCACGCGTTCCGTGACACAGTCCCCCAAGAAATTTTGCTTGAAAATTAAATTTAACATTATTTTTTCAAAAATGAATGCGAAAGGAATATTAGCGGTTTTGCTCACCACTGCTCACAGTTACATTTTCCACTGTCATTATTCCCATTACCCACATTATTTAATACATTATTACCTATTTCACTGCTAATGTTTGATATTCATTTATTTTTATAAATTTATATATTAACGATTGTATGACTACACATGGGTTATGAGCCAATTATCTCTGTTTACAGCTATTGCTTCATTGTTATTGCCTGATGAAGCAGGATCAAAACTGCGAAACGCGTTGCATTGTCCCCGGAGTATGTAAATAAACTTGTTGTATTTGACAAATACATTTTTACATACATTTTTGTGTCTTCTTGGAGGAGGTAAGTCCACCACTGCCTCCACATGTTTTAAACTTTTTAGATTCTTTTATCCTTTTGGCGCCTTTGTATCCATACTGTGCTATATTAAGTCCACCCCTGGTGGAGGGGTGTTACCCCCTTTTTTCCTTATCTACGGAGAGCAACTTCTTAATCCTGAGTGGGGTCAGGTCTAATCTCCCCACCTGCCTACACAGTGCTTGCCCTAGAGGTAGCCCTGCTTTGTGAGTATAGCTTATTACTCTATCATACTTCATTTCAACTACCAGTACACACTACACTATATTTGGCTTTTGGTGTCCCTGCTCTGTGTTTTATCTCTGACTTGTTTGAGGAGCTCCTCGGTCTTGATGGTGCGATGCCTCTTGCTTAGTGGTGTTAATGTTACCAACAAGGCAAACAGACCGGGCATTGTCCTGTTATCAGCATTTATTGGCAAACATCATGGCCAGATAAACATCATCAAAGTTCATTGATAAGATACATCAAACCTGCGTCAGATGACTCGCATCAGTCATGCTTCATGTGGGTGACTTGTGAAGGGAGGTGCGGTGACCAGGGGGTAAATGGACGGGCACAACAGCCGTTTTGCGCTGTCACAACGCTTGCTCACGCGCTTGTCTGGGCTGTGTCCGGTCTAAGTGGTGTTGATGCCTCTGGGGCCTTTCTGGAAAGGTGTATTTATAATGACAGGTCATGTGACACTTAGATTGCACACAGGTGCACTTTATTCCACTAATGATATGACTTTCAAAGGTAACTGGTTGCACCAGGACTTTTTAGGGGCTTCATGGCAAAGGGAGTGAATACATAAGCACATGACAATGTTCAGTTTATTATTTTTTTTAAATGGGATTTTTATATATATATGTATTTCTTATTTCACGCCACCAACTTAGACTTGTGCAGATCTATCACATAAAATAAGATTAAGAAACATTAAAATTAGAGGTTGGATTTTAACAACATTGGCCCAAAGCCAAAGGGCTAACTATTTTTCAAGGCACTGTATGGCTGCCATTAATTTTAATATACTAAGCAGTACCTCTGGGACAGGGGTGTCAAACTCAGTCACATAAAGGATCAAAATCTGAAACCTAGTCTAAGTCGGGAACCAAATTTATTTTATTTAAATTTATTACAATTTAACAATTATTGAACAGTCTCAAACTAAGTGGCATAACTATACAGAACATAGGAGGCCAGCCCCTCCCTCTTCTGCAGAGTAGTGCAGTGGAGCAGTTTAAATAAAACCTGAACTGAACATTAAAAGTCAAGATAAACATACACAAGTCATACATGCCTCCTGTATAGTGTACTCATAAATCTATTTTTCCTCTCTTGCATCCTTTTTGTCCACTGTGATCAATGGAATTCTCCGTCCTCCATTTTGAAAATGGCTATCACCCCATAACAGCTTCCTGGTCAGCACACTGTTAAACTGTAACATCGTCCACTTGAGCCATAGGGAAACATGGACACATCAGTTCTCCTCTCAGCTGTAACTGACAGCAACTGATATATAACTAACTGTAACTAATATATTTCAGTTCTGACAAAATGTTGTCAGAACTGGAAGGGATCACTGTAAGAAGAAAATGGTGAGCTTCTGAGAGGAACTGATGGCAAGGTAACTATGTAATGTTCATTTGAAGTTACCTCATGTGTTTATTTTAAATAATTTTACTCAGTACAGGTTCTCTTTAAAGTGGAACTCCAGTGAAAATAATTTAATAAAAAAAAGTGCTTCATTTTTACAATAATTATGTATAAATGATTCAGTCAGTGTTTGCCCATTGTAAAATATTTTATATCCCTGATTTATATTCTGACATTTATCACATGGTTACATTTTTACTGCTGGCAGGTGATGTAGCTGCTGCTTGCTGTTTTGGCAGTTGGAAAGAGCTGTAAACAGCTATTTCCCACAATGCAACAGTGTTCACAGACAGACAGGAAACTGCCAAGAGTACGTACTCAGAATTTCTTTGTGGGAGGGGTTTCACCACAATATCAGCCATACAGAGCCCCCTGATGGTCTGTTTGTGAAAAGGAATAGATTTCTCATGTAAAAGGGGGTATCAGCTACTGATTGGGATTAAGTTAAATTCTTGATTGGAGTTTCTCTTTAATATTTACCTGCCCCAGTGCTGCTTCAGCAGACAACCTTCAAGATGAAATGTGGGGCAAGGCAAGATGCTAGACACACGAGGTGGTTTGGATGCCGAGAGTGCGCACCATAGTAATTTTCCTGAGGGGTCCTATGGGTTGTTGCTGCACCACACCTCAAACTGACAAACTGCTTCTCTGGTTGGAAAGGCAGTGTGCTTTTGTGGTTTTACTACTTACAATGATGTATTTTTGAAGCTCGGGTGGACCACATAACATGGCAAGGAGGGCCACATTCGGCCCTCGGGCCTTGTGTTTGACACCTGTGCTCTAGGATATAAATAAGAGACCTTGTTGTGTACTGTAAATCTGTAGGCTTCAGCAAACCTTTCATCTATGCACACGTCAAATAGATGAGACATTATCCGTATCTTGCACTAACAACAGATACGCTGATCACGTTTCTGCTGCTGTTTTTGTTTTGTTTTTGTTGCCCTGCACCAGAGCTGCAATCATGTGATCTGGAACCCGGCCAGATGGTTCCTGGCTCTTTTTATTTTTACTAGGAAAGGTGAGGAAAATGACAGAGCCAAAGCTGGGTGGTGACTGATGCATGTGCCCAACTAAAGACCTATTGGAAGTTCAATTCCCAGCAGGAGGTCCGCTTTAAAAAGACAAAAAAAGTACAGTGAGCATCTGAAGGACTATTTGAGGCTTATTTATTCAGTGGCTCCGTGTATATGTCAATAAGGATTTGAATGTGTCTTTGCCTGCCGCGGGTTTCACTGCAGCTTGGTACAGTGTGCAGAACAGCTCAGCCAGACACACAGCTTTGTAAGCACATCAGAGGCAAATTAAACCAACTGCTGCTCTATCGCAAGCCTGCTTCAGTGCTACACTTTATGGCTCGAACTGCCTGTTTAATGGACTGTGAGATCTTTCTCATTTGCTCTGAACAAAAGTAAAGAAATCTGCTTGGCATTCAAAAAAAAAAAAAAAATGATCGTTCTAGTTAAATCCCCGGCTGCATTGAAAATTAGAAAATTCTAAGTGCAGCCATCAATCTTTATGAATTTCCAGAAGTGGAACGCCCTACCATTTGAGTCGAGAGGATGCAATAGACTTTGACCTCTCATTTGAGAATATTCTTTTTTGCTTCATTACCTGTCTTATTTAATTTAGCTAAAAGAAACATAATTATATGCACATATATAATAAATTGAAACGAGGAGACGCAGCACAGGGACGGTTTATTTCCCCAGATATGAATAACCGCAAAGGAGTCAGGAAAGACGCCATTCACCCCGGCAGAGTGAAAATACGGGTATGATTCCTTAATGTTCTCTTTCCCGCTGCGCGCCCTACTTGACCTACAGACTGCATAATCCACCGACCAGCTGAAAAGGTAATGGCATCCAATTTACAGAGCCACAAATAACCTCTAGTCAATAGTCATCTGTGCATTAGGACTAAATGGTGAAGTTAAGTTGTGATCATACATATTACATATCACGTTTTTACAAACACATGTATAGGTGGAACAGGTTTATTAAGAAAGTCACTATATATAACTCACCTCTTAACTTGCTGCACATGAGTACTGCTATTCAGTGGATGGCATTATTATAGTATTATACTCTCTAGTGGAAGCTAGATTATTATTGTTAATATCATTTTTTTTAATATAGCATAAATACCTTCTGTTGCACTAATAAGTGTACAAAACATATAATAGTGCCCTTGCAAGATTACAGTGTAGAGGCGAGTGGAGTAGGACCCTTTGCATTATGTACAAAAGAGGTGCTGTATGGAGCTGGCACACACAACAAGGAAGAGTGCCTGGTGCAGACTTGGAGAAACTATAAATGTACCATATAAGTGGTCACACCAGAGGGGGTTATAAGTGGTAACACCAGAGGGGATTATAAGTGGCCACACCAGAGGGGGTTATAAGTGGTTACACCAGAGGGGGTTATAAGTTGTCACACCAGAGAAGGCTATAAGTGGTCACACCAGAGGGGGTTATAAGTGGTCACACCAGAGGGGGTTATAAGTGGTCACACCAGAGGGGATTATAAGTGGTCACACCAGAGGGGGTTATAAGTGGTCACACCAGAGGGGGCTATAAGTGGTCACACCAGAGGGGGGCTATAAATGGTCACACCAGAGGGGGCTATAAGTGGTCACACCAGAGGGGGTTGTAAGTGGTCACACCAGAGGGAGGTTATAAGTGGTCACACCAGAGGGAGGTTATAAGTGGTCACACCAGAGGATGGTTGTAAATGGTCACACCAGAGGGGGTTATAAGTGGTCACACCAGAGGATGGTTATAAATGGTCACACCAGAGGGGGTTATAAGTGGTCACACCAGAGGGGGCTATAAGTGGTCACACCAGAGGGGGTTGTAAGTGGTCACACCAGAGGGAGGTTATAAGTGATCACACCAGAGGGGGCTATAAGTGGTCACACCAGAGGATGGTTGTAAGTGGTCACACCAGAGGAGGTTATAAGTGGTCACACCAGAGGGGGTATAAGTGGTCACACCAGAGGGGGGTATAAGTGGTCACACCAGAGGATGGTTATAAATGGTCACACCAGAGGGGGCTATAAGTGGTCACACCAGAGGGGGCTATAAGTGGTCACACCAGAGTCCGTAGGTTCACTTTGAGGTTTTATAGACAATTTTACTATATATTAGAACCAAGAAGGAGATCTACACTCAAGGGATATGCTGACTCACAGATTTTTCCAATAAATTAACAGTATGTACATAAAGAAGCAAAGCCTTTAAGGACCACTATCGTGAAAAAAGTAGGCAGTTAAAATCGAACAGATTAATCAGAAGAAAATGTATATGTGCTCAACATCAAGCTTAACCCTTTCAAGTCTGGCTGTGCAAATCTGGCTAAAATGGCTTACCATGAGACATGCTCACGCAGAAATGCATCTGCTTTCGCATGCCAAACTTTGCAGGGTCAAAAACCAATACCGCGAAGCGGTTGCCCTGCGGGAATTAGTTCATGCTTTATAGCACTATCCAGGAGCGCCACGTGGAGGCTTCCCAATGCCCCCATACAACCGGGGGGGCTGCGGGGCCCCAGGCTCTCTCACTGCCTAGGGACCACAGCGACACCCCGGAGGTGGAGGCTGGGCGAAGCAGACGACCCCCCCAAGCGTGGCCAGCGCCGGGGGGGGGGGCCATCCGCACCCACCTCCCAAAAATTTAAAACCAGGCACTTACCTTAACGTCCATTGCGTTCTGCTACTGCGCATCGACTCGGGGCACTGCATAGAACAGGAGTGACGCATGGGTCACCCCGAGCTGTGAAGCTCAGGGCTGGCTCACACACATCTCTCCAGAAGGGGGGGGGGGGGGACAGGCACAGACAGCCCACTACTGGAGCAAGCCGTCCACCACCTGCCTCCAAAGGACAGAATTGCAAATAGCTTAATCAGAAGAAAATGTATGCGTGCTCAACATCAAGCTTAACCCTTTCAAGTCTGGCTGTGCAAATCTGGCTAAAATGGCTTACCATGAGACATGCTCACGCAGAAATGCATCTGCTTTCGCATGCCAAACTTTGCAGGGTCAAAAACCAATACCGCGAAGCGGTTGCCCTGCGGGAATTAGTTCATGCTTTATAGCACTATCCAGGAGCGCCACGGGGAGGCTTCTCAATGCCCCCATACAACCGGGGGGGCTGCGGGGCCCCAGGCTCTCTCACTGCCTAGGGACCACAGCGACACCCCGGAGGTGGAGGCTGGGTGAAGCAGACGACCCCCCCAAGCGTGGCCAGCGCCAGGGGGGGGGGCCATCAGCACCCACCTCCCAAAAATTTAAAACCAGGCACTTACCTTAACGTCCATTGCGTTCTGCTACTGCGCATCGACTCGGGGCACTGCATAGAACAGGAGTGACGCATGGGTCACCCCGAGCTGTGAAGCTCAGGGCTGGCTCACACACATCTCTCCAGAAGGGGGGGGGGGGGGACAGGCACAGACAGCCCACTACTGGAGCAAGCCGTCCACCACCTGCTTCCAAAGGACAGAATTGCAAATAGCTTAATCAGAAGAAAATGTATGCGTGCTCAACATCAAGCTTAACCCTGTCACCGGGGGGGCTGTGGGGCCCCAGGCTCTCTCACTGCCTAGGGACCACAGCGACACCCCGGAGGTGGAGGCTGGGCGAAGCAGACGACCCCCCCAAGCGTGGCCAGCGCCGGGGGGGGCCATCTGCACCCACCTCCCAAAAATTTAAAACCATTGGGAAGCCTCCCCGTGGCGCTCCTGGATAGTGCTATAAAGCATGAACTAATTCCCGCAGGGCAACCGCTTCGCGGTATTGGTTTTTGACCCTGCAAAGTTTGGCATGCGAAAGCAGATGCATTTCTGCGTGAGCATGTCTCATGGTAAGCCATTTTAGCCAGATTTGCACAGCCAGACTTGAAAGGGTTAAGCTTGATGTTGAGCACGCATACATTTTCTTGTGATTAAGCTAAAATCTAACAGAATTGACACATTTTGGGCCAGTCCAGCTCCTAATGGGGGATTCTCAGGGTTTTCTTTGTTTTCAACAGCATTTCTTGAACAGCAGTTGCGAAGTCTTACAAAATAGTGTGCAAGTGAGTAGAGAGGCTGGCTGGTATCTTACTATTTTGGCAGTTAAACTGCTGTTCAGGAAATGCTGTTGAAAACAAAGAAAAAAATGAGAATCTCCCATTAGGAGATAGACTGGCCCAAAACCTGTCGGTTCTGCCAGATTTTAACTGCCTACCTTTTTCGCAATAGAGGTCCTTTAACGTGTTTCACGTCAGATGCTGCTTACTCATAGTGCCCCTATGAATAATCATACAAGAATAGGAGCGTGGCCACAAAAGCATAGTGGACAAGTTCTTGTCAAGTGCTTTAAGAGACCCATCGTTGGTACAGTGGGCCACAGCATGATCGGACTCTCCCGAGGCTTTCCTCTACTGAGGTAAGTATCAATGTTGCTTGCAAATTTTCGCCAGTCATTTTCACATCGAAAATGTTATTTTTAACTTTGAAAATATATTTGTGAAAGTACATTTTGCAATGGGAATTTTCTGAAAAAAAAAGTCAGTAAAATGTTCACAAAAATTAATGTGAAAAATAATATCAGCATTTTCACCCCTCACTGATAAGTATCTAATTTTAATTGTGAAATCTGCTTTAAAGTGGATGAAAGGTGAACTTTTACACATTGGCCTCGATTCATAAAGCATTACCTCATGCGGTAATGCTGAAAACAGCAGACTTTACCGACCACTTAGCAAAATGTCAATTCATAAAGGCTGTTACCGCATGAAAAGCTGACATTACCGACCAGGGAGCTAAATTACCGACTTGGCTGCAGTTACCGACAACACATGTCAGTAAATTGTCAGCAAATGTCAATTCATAAAGCCTTCAACATGCGGTAAGCCTGGCGGTAGTTACCGACACCTCTGGTGAGGTCTTAACAAGTTACCGACAGCTCTGACAGCTCTGATTAATGCAAAGTGCAGAGATCCGAAAGTCTGTTTGATTCATCTGTGGAGAGAACCAGAAAGCCCTCTGTGTGAATCATTTCAGCAGGCAGGGAAAGACTGTGTGACTCATCTGTCTGAGTCATCAGTGGTAAGAGCCGGCTGTGTGAGTAATTTCTGCAGGCAGGGAAAGACTGTGTGACTCATCTGTCTGAGTCATCAGTGGGAGAGCCAGAGAGAGCCGTCTCTGTGATTCATTTCTGCAGAGCAAAAAGGGAATCGGGACACTGCTCTACTCTACCGCTCAATGGGCTGCGGTAATTTACCGACCTCCAAGGGCAGCTGGGGAAATCTTTATGAATTAGCACACAGACCGGGAAAATACCGAGTGCGGTATTTTCCCGACAAGATTTTTTGTTATCGCACTGCTGTTTATGAATCGAGGCCATTGCATAATTGTGTTCCTTTCCTATTGTTTATAGGGCATTTCTCAAGCCAAATACTTTTTTGTTTTTGTTTTAATACTCGAATTCCCTATAAACTAAAAAAGCCACGCCCACAGGTTTTCAGAGAGCCTTGGCAGTAGCAAGGGCTCATGGGAGCTCAGTCTGGGCAGGAGGAGGGGGAGGTGTTACTAGCCATTGATTTCAGAGGCAGAAGGGAGGAGGAGAGGGGATTAGGCTGATGGCTCAAGATACAGATAAGCCTGCCTCTGTGTAATGTTTACAAACAACACGGCTGCTGTCATTGTATCACAGGAATAAATAATCATATTCTATTAAAACTGTTTGCAGCTAGATTTGCTGTGTAAACCATCTAAACTTTAGATAAGATATACAGACAAGTTACTTGTTATAGTTAGTTTTTTATCTCGGATCCGCTTTAAGATCTATGCCTGAAGCACAAGGAGAGATTTCCACAGCATACTGAATAAAACTGCATTTTTAAAAACGTTAAATGGCTTTAAAGTGTAACTGTCGGGCATAAAATCAAAAATCAATTCTTTATTTTTATCTGGTAAGCAAGTAATGAGGATTCTAACCAGGCAATCTGAAAGTTAAAAATCACTATTACTTTTCTTGTTGATAAATGATCATTTACCAGTTTACCTGACTCTTATTTGGTACATTGCCGTACTAAGAAAGTTGCAGGGCATGCTCGGTTGTCTTTTTTTGTTGCTTTACTTCCCCCTCAGACTTAACTAATGCAGCCTGATTGGCTGAAGCCTCTTTACCTCTTCTTTTCCTCTCCCTCACCTCTGTTCCTCTCCGATTGGCTAATATTTCTCATGCTGAGACAATGCACTTTCTATTGCAGAGCTGAGTGGGAGTGCCTGAAGACTGGGAGGAAGGTGGGCAATGCATACACAATCAGGCAGAGGAGAGTAAGGAAGGAAATGACATCAGGATTAGCTTCAGGATAGACACAGTTAAAATGGAGAATCCTAAGAAGGATTTTCTCTTTTTTTTACTATAGAAAAATCACTAAAATCAAAACGTGGACAGTGCCATACATATGTTATATAAGTAGAGCAAGTATTTATCTACTTATATATGTTTTTTTTCTGAGATAGTATGGCTGACAGCTCCTCTTTAACCTCTACAGTCCAATAATTTTTTGCCTCCATGAAATACGTGTAATACATAACTACTCACATGTTCATGCATACAAATACACACAAACTTACTTAATAATAAGTCTATAAAGCAGGTTCTCTTACTACACACATTCTTTTATTAACTTTAGTTTGGCTGTAGCACCTGAATATAAAATCAGGCTTTGAATTTTCAAGTAGTCATACTCTAAAATCATTTCATGACTTCTAAAGAAACATTAACCTCCTTGGCGGTAATCCCGAGCTGAGCTCGGGGTATGCCGCCGGAGGTCGCCGCTCAGGCCCTGCTGGGCCGATTTTAGTTCTGAAAAAAGCAGCACACGCAGCTGGCACTTTGCCAGCCGCGTGTGCTGCCCGATCGCCGCCGCTCCGCGGCGATCCGCCGCGTGCAGCGGCGAAAGAGGGTCCCCCCAGCCGCCCGAGTCCAGCGCAGCCGGAACAAACAGTTCCGGCCGGCGCTAGGGGCTGGATCGGGCGGCTCTGACGTCAGGACGTCGACTGACGTCCATGACGTCACTACGCTCGTCGCCATGGCGACAAGGAAAGCGAAACAAGATAGGCCGCTCATTGCGGCCTATCTTGTTACTTTCGATTGCCGGAGGCGATCGAAAGTACGGATCAGGAGCGCCCTCTAGTGGGCTTTCATGCAGCCAACTTTCAGTTGGCTGCATGAAATATTTTTTTTTTTATTAAAAAAAAACCACATTGCAGCCTCCCTGGCAAAATAAATAAACCGCCAGGGAGGTTAAAGAGTACGTTTATAGGAAATTCCTCTCTCGTTCTACTTGAAAGAAAAATAAAAAAATGGTGCTTGTTAGCTCCGGTGAATTGAGCAGCGTTCATGTCATAATTATAAGTCAACCACGCAAACTTGATTTTTACTGATTGTTTACCTGCATTACCAAATCACATGATTGCATACACTGAGGCAAATTGTGTACATGGAGCCAAATAGGCTCACCTTTATCTGCTCCTTGCTACTGCGGCCACACTCATCCTCATATGAGAGTGCAGCCACAAACTTCGAGGATCTTAGGTCTTAGGAGTGGGATGGGAAAGCCTCGAAGATTAATAGGCTTCCTTTACCCAAGAGAAGGAGGTGGTTTTCGGTGCACGTCGCTCAGTGCCAATTGCTGAAACTGGGCAGCACTATAGCACCGGTGCTATAGTATGCGCCCCACACAAGGGTAATTCGGGGATACAGCGATCACTGGACCCAAAATTACTTTTTCCTCCAAGTTGCTACGACTCGGAGGGGGAAAAGTATTTAACACCGCCGGGAAATTGAGTGGTTCACCCTCCTGTGCCCAGCTCCCCGGTGGTGTACCAATACGTACACCTCCCAAAGTATCAACATTTTTGACATAAGGATCCTTCAGGTTTGCTTTAACAAGTCCCTTCAGAACAAATATAAACAGTATCTCACAAAAGTGAGTACACCACTCACATTTTAGTAGATATTTTATTTTATCTTTTCATTGGACTGCGGTGTAGATATGAAACTTTGATACAATGTAAAGTTGTTAGTGCGCAGCTTCTATAACAGTATAACAACAGTATAAATTTGCTGTCACATAAAATAACTCAACACACAGCTGTTAAGGACTTATCCACTGGCAACAAAAGTGGGTACTCCCCTAAGTAAAGAATGCTAAAATTCTGCCTAATTAGACATTTACCCTCCCTGGGGTCATGTTACACATTAATGTTACAAGGTCTCAGGTGAAAATGGGGAGCAGGTGTGTTAAATTTGGTGTTATCCCTCTCACACTGGTCACTCAAGGGGTGGGGTCAGCCTGTCGGTGCCATAGGCCGCACATTGCATCAAATTGCTCTTCATGGCTGTCAACCCAAAAGGAAGAATCTCCTGAAGATTATGCCCAAAAAGGCCCGCAAACAGTTTGATGAAGACAAGAAGACTAAGGACCTGGATACTGGAACCATGTCCAGACTCCTGTGGTCTGTTAAGACCAAGATACGCTAATTTAGTTCAGATGGTGTCAAGCATGTGTGGTGGCAACCAGATTAGGAGTACAAAGAGAAGTATGTCTTGCCTACTGTCAAGCATAGTGGTGGGAGTGGTCAGATTGTCATGGTTTGGGGTTGCATTGGGGAGCAACAGTTAATTGAGAGAACCATGAATGCCAACTGGTACTATGATATACTGAAGCAAAGCATGATCCCCTCTCTTCATAAAATGTGCTAAGGGGCATGATAACAACCCCAACCACACCTCAATGATGACCACTGCTGCTGGACTACACAAGCATGTCTCCCGACCTAAACTCTATGGAGCACCTGTTGATCATCCTCAAATAGAAGGTGGTGGAGTGCAAGGTCTTTAACCTCAACCAGCTTCATCATGGTGGAGTGGAAAAGGATTCCAGTGGCAACCTGTGAAGCTCTTGTGAACTCCATGCCCAAGAGAGTTAAAGCAGACCTGAACGCAGAACTTCCTCTTTTCTCTAAAAGATACGCTACAGCATAATAACCTTTAAAGAACAACATTTCTTGGTACAAATGATACAAATCCTAAAATAAATCTTCAATGTTTCTACTTTCTGCTCTCATGGAAGCAGACATATTGTTAACATCCTGGGCTTTCAAATGGGCTTATCTGCCTTATCTTCCATGGCAGTCAGGTGACACAGGGGAGAGAACAAATTACAACTTGTGTTTAGACACAGATGAGGGTGAATTAGACAGGCTAAACACTTTACATATACTGTATACAGGTTGCATTTCTCTATGTTTTCCTTCTGTCTTGTGCAATAGTTCAGGTCCACTTTAAGGCTGTGCTAGAAAATAATGGTGGGCAACGAATACTGTACATTGGCACATTGGGCACAATGTTGACATTCTTCACATAGGGATGTACTCACTTTTGTTGCCAGCAGTTTAGACATTATTGACTGTGCGTTAAGTTATTTTGATGAGACAGCAAATTTACACTGTTATTTAACCACTTAAAGGGAAGATCCGCAGTAAAATATAAAAAAATTAAAATCCAAATCCACTTACCTGGGGCGTCCTCCAGCCCGTGGCAGGCAGGACGTGCCCTCGGCGCCGCTCCGCAGGCTCCCGGTGTTCTTCGATGGCCGACCCGACCTGGCCAGGCCGGCTGCCAGGTTGGGCTCTTCTGCGCTCCAACGTGCGCCTCAAGAGGGCGCGCTGACGTCTTCGGATGTCCTCCGGGCTGTACTGTGCAGGCGCAGTAGTACTGTGCAGGCGCAGTAGTTCTGCGCCTGCGCATTACAGCCCGGAGGACGTCCGATGACGTCAGCGCGCCCCAGTGAGGCACATTTTGGAGCGCAGAAGAGCCCAACCTGGCAGCCGGCCTGGCCAGGTCGGGTCGGCCACCGAAGAACACCGGGAGCCTGCGGAGCACGTCCTGCCTGACACAGGCTGGAGGAAGCCCCAGGAAAGTGGATTAGGATTTTTTTAACTGTGTGAACCTTCCCTTTAAGTACCAGAGGTCTCTGCCCCCTTAAGGACCAGAGACCGCTAGTACAGGAACTACAGAATCCCGACGAATCACTGCGCATACCCGCAACAACCACTGTCATCTTCACATGCTGGGATCCTCAGGACTTAGACTCTGCCATCTCTATGACGGCAGAGTCATGTGAGCCAGTCAGGAGCCACTTTCATTGGCTCCTGACCATGTCTATCAATGTAATGTATCAATGCCAATGGGAGCAGCTTACATTGATAGACATGGCCAGGAGCCAATGAAATCGGCTCCTGACCGGCTCACATGGCTCTGCCATCATAGAGACAGGCAGAGCTTGTGAGCGGTGACGAGAAACGCCGGGTTTGAGCAGCGCAATCGGCAGGGAGCGACGGACACGGCGAATGCACGCTGCGGATGGTGATTGAAATCTAAGCCAGCCAGGAGCCCACCAAAACAGGGCGTAGATTTCAATCACCGCGGTCCGAAAGTAGATAATCTGTACACTGACTACATTACATCGTATCATAGCATCACAGTATCTTCAGTGTTCCATGAAAAGATACAATAAAACATTTACAAAAATGTGAGAGGTGTACTCACAGATGAACCTTTGCCTCCTTTTGTCCACCTCACCCATGTCTCCTTAGGGATGAGAGATGGAGATGCTTGCCAAGTGTGACTGGTGGTGCAAATTTGTTACTTAAAGTTACTTTTATTCAAGCAGCAAGTTATTTTTTTGATGGGAAATGACATAGGTGTCTCCCAAAAGATAAGACAATGTACAAGATGAATTACTGTGGGGGGGAAAAAAACATTTCTCAGCTTTTATTTACATTTGAGCAAAAAAGTGTCCAGTCCAAAATTATCCATACCCTTCTCAATAATCAATAGAAAAGCCTTTATTGGCTATTACAGCAATCAAACACTTGCTATAATTGCAGACCAGCTTTTTGCATGTCTCCACAGATATTTTTGCCCATTCATCTTCAGCAATGCGCTCCAAATCATTCAGGTAGGAGGGTCTTCTTGCCATCACCCTGATCTTAAGCTCCCTCCACAGATCCTCAGTTGGATTCAAGTCAGGACTCTGTCTGGGCCACTCCAAAGCATTAATGTTGTTGTCTGCTAACCATTTCTTCACCACTTTTGCTGTGTGTTTTGGGTCATGGTCATGCTAAAATGTCCACTGGTGCCCAAGGCCAAGTTTCTCTGCAGACTGCCTGAGGTTGTCGTTGAGAATCCTCATGTATCGCTCTTTTTTCATTAGGTTTTGAACAACCATGTTTGACAGTGGAGATGGTGTTCATTGGGTTGAAGGCTTCTCCTTTTTAAGCCAAATGAAGGAAACATCATTGTGACCAAACAATTCAATTTTTGTTCCATCTGACCATAACACAGAAGACCAGAAGTCTTCTTCTTTGTCCAGATGAGCATTTGCAAAGGCAAAGTGAGCTTTTGTGTGCCTTATCTGGAGAAGTAGCTTCCACCTTGGTCTGCATCTGCAGAACCCAGCAGTGTGCAGTTTCTGTTGGATTGTCTGCCTTGAGACATTGCCATCAGCAGAGCCCAGATTCACCAGGATGGTCTTGGTGGTTCCTTGTGATTCCTTTTCACCTCTCTCACTATCCTCCTGGCCAGCACAGGTGTCACTTTTGGCTTCCGACCACGTCCTCTGAGATTTTCCACAGTGCAGACAGCGTGTATTTTTCAATAATACTTTGCACTGTAGTGTAACAATCGGTGTCAGCACACAGAGAGAATCTGATTATTGGTGATCTGCAGTATCACCAAGAATACAGATATATACCTGATTATTAATGATCTGCAGAATCACCAATAATCCAAGTATAACTAACCTCTGGACACCTATATAGTGTGAGTGTTTGGTGCAACAGTAATGACTTTGAGTGGGACCACCCGAGGAGCAGGTGGTCCTTGGCAGTATGGGAAATACCTCCCTCTGGGAAGTGCAAAAACCTTCCAGCAGCCTGAGAGATCCAAAGGGGTGGAGCCCCAGGCTGGATAGCAGGAAGGACCTGTGGCTGAGTGACACCTGGAAGGTGGATGTCACAAACAGGTCTAGAGACTAATCTCTCAATGGAGAGGGATAGCTCTCAAGGTCAGGCAAGCCAGGTCGGCAACACACGGACAGATAAGGTACAGAGACAGAAGGCTGATTCGGTAACCAAGGGCAGGCAGGGTTGGCAACAGGTAATCAGATATGCGTAGGTACCGAATCAGAAAGCAGAGGGATAGTCAGGAATGCAATAGGTCATAACAGATATCAAACAATGCCTAGTTTTGGGTGTGAGGTCCGTGGTCTCAACACCCTGGAACTAGTCTGAAGTATAATATGATGGTACACAGTATCCCTAGTCTTGGGTGTGAGGTCCGTGGTCTCGACACCCTGGAACTAGTCTGAAGTATAACACAAAGATAAACAAAACAGACAAATGATAAGCGCTCAAGGATGCACCTGAATTGTAAGCCATCAGCGGCAATGCAGAGCCCCCTAGGGCTGAATACATGCCTCTAATGCAAAACAGATGCAAAATTATGTGCTAACTCTAATCTAAAAATTTGAGAGTGAATTTAAAACAGTGAAGGCAGCTAGCCAATAGTATACTTACATTTAAGTTTGCACAGTGGGAGACATGGCAGCGCTTTCAAACAACCTCATACCTGAAGGATTTAACTGCAATGGTGAGCAGAGCTCCAGAAACTGGACTAAATTACACACCCAGCATACACTGCAGGCAAAGAGAGGGAGGGGGAATTAGTGATTAAGCTGCATCAGTGGGCAGAGCTCCAGAAACTGGACTATATTACACACCCTGCATCACTATAGACCAAGGGGGGGTGTTAGCTTCAGTGATAATTAGTGCACAAATTATGACCTAATAGACTTCCCCACGGCGGTGACGTACCCCCTTGGGGAAGACCTACCTCTAACCTAGCAATAAAAACATAATTCCTCGTGCTGCTATTCATAAATGGTATACACATTTCATAAGACAAACAAAACAGACAAATGATAAGCGCTCAAGGATGCACCTGAATTGTAAGCCATCAGCGGCAATGCAGAGCCCCCTAGGGCTGAATACATGCCTCTAATGCAAAACAGATGCAAAATTATGTGCTAACTCTAATCTAAAAATTTGAGAGTGAATTTAAAACAGTGAAGGCAGCTAGCCAATAGTATACTTACATTTAAGTTTGCACAGTGGGAGACATGGCAGCGCTTTCAAACAACCTCATACCTGAAGGATTTAACTGCAATGGTGAGCAGAGCTCCAGAAACTGGACTAAATTACACACCCAGCATACACTGCAGGCAAAGAGAGGGAGGGGGAATTAGTGATTAAGCTGCATCAGTGGGCAGAGCTCCAGAAACTGGACTATATTACACACCCTGCATCACTATAGACCAAGGGGGGGTGTTAGCTTCAGTGATAATTAGTGCACAAATTATGACCTAATAGACTTCCCCACGGCGGTGACGTACCCCCTTGGGGAAGACCTACCTCTAACCTAGCAATAAAAACATAATTCCTCGTGCTGCTATTCATAAATGGTATACACATTTCATAAGACAAACAAAACAGACAAATGATAAGCGCTCAAGGATGCACCTGAATTGTAAGCCATCAGCGGCAATGCAGAGCCCCCTAGGGCTGAATACATGCCTCTAATGCAAAACAGATGCAAAATTATGTGCTAACTCTAATCTAAAAATTTGAGAGTGAATTTAAAACAGTGAAGGCAGCTAGCCAATAGTATACTTACATTTAAGTTTGCACAGTGGGAGACATGGCAGCGCTTTCAAACAACCTCATACCTGAAGGATTTAACTGCAATGGTGAGCAGAGCTCCAGAAACTGGACTAAATTACACACCCAGCATACACTGCAGGCAAAGAGAGGGAGGGGGAATTAGTGATTAAGCTGCATCAGTGGGCAGAGCTCCAGAAACTGGACTATATTACACACCCTGCATCACTATAGACCAAGGGGGGGTGTTAGCTTCAGTGATAATTAGTGCACAAATTATGACCTAATAGACTTCCCCACGGCGGTGACGTACCCCCTTGGGGAAGACCTACCTCTAACCTAGCAATAAAAACATAATTCCTCGTGCTGCTATTCATAAATGGTATACACATTTCATAAGACAAACAAAACAGACAAATGATAAGCGCTCAAGGATGCACCTGAATTGTAAGCCATCAGCGGCAATGCAGAGCCCCCTAGGGCTGAATACATGCCTCTAATGCAAAACAGATGCAAAATTATGTGCTAACTCTAATCTAAAAATTTGAGAGTGAATTTAAAACAGTGAAGGCAGCTAGCCAATAGTATACTTACATTTAAGTTTGCACAGTGGGAGACATGGCAGCGCTTTCAAACAACCTCATACCTGAAGGATTTAACTGCAATGGTGAGCAGAGCTCCAGAAACTGGACTAAATTACACACCCAGCATACACTGCAGGCAAAGAGAGGGAGGGGGAATTAGTGATTAAGCTGCATCAGTGGGCAGAGCTCCAGAAACTGGACTATATTACACACCCTGCATCACTATAGACCAAGGGGGGGTGTTAGCTTCAGTGATAATTAGTGCACAAATTATGACCTAATAGACTTCCCCACGGCGGTGACGTACCCCCTTGGGGAAGACCTACCTCTAACCTAGCAATAAAAACATAATTCCTCGTGCTGCTATTCATAAATGGTATACACATTTCATAAGACAAACAAAACAGACAAATGATAAGCGCTCAAGGATGCACCTGAATTGTAAGCCATCAGCGGCAATGCAGAGCCCCCTAGGGCTGAATACATGCCTCTAATGCAAAACAGATGCAAAATTATGTGCTAACTCTAATCTAAAAATTTGAGAGTGAATTTAAAACAGTGAAGGCAGCTAGCCAATAGTATACTTACATTTAAGTTTGCACAGTGGGAGACATGGCAGCGCTTTCAAACAACCTCATACCTGAAGGATTTAACTGCAATGGTGAGCAGAGCTCCAGAAACTGGACTAAATTACACACCCAGCATACACTGCAGGCAAAGAGAGGGAGGGGGAATTAGTGATTAAGCTGCATCAGTGGGCAGAGCTCCAGAAACTGGACTATATTACACACCCTGCATCACTATAGACCAAGGGGGGGTGTTAGCTTCAGTGATAATTAGTGCACAAATTATGACCTAATAGACTTCCCCACGGCGGTGACGTACCCCCTTGGGGAAGACCTACCTCTAACCTAGCAATAAAAACATAATTCCTCGTGCTGCTATTCATAAATGGTATACACATTTCATAAGACAAACAAAACAGACAAATGATAAGCGCTCAAGGATGCACCTGAATTGTAAGCCATCAGCGGCAATGCAGAGCCCCCTAGGGCTGAATACATGCCTCTAATGCAAAACAGATGCAAAATTATGTGCTAACTCTAATCTAAAAATTTGAGAGTGAATTTAAAACAGTGAAGGCAGCTAGCCAATAGTATACTTACATTTAAGTTTGCACAGTGGGAGACATGGCAGCGCTTTCAAACAACCTCATACCTGAAGGATTTAACTGCAATGGTGAGCAGAGCTCCAGAAACTGGACTAAATTACACACCCAGCATACACTGCAGGCAAAGAGAGGGAGGGGGAATTAGTGATTAAGCTGCATCAGTGGGCAGAGCTCCAGAAACTGGACTATATTACACACCCTGCATCACTATAGACCAAGGGGGGGTGTTAGCTTCAGTGATAATTAGTGCACAAATTATGACCTAATAGACTTCCCCACGGCGGTGACGTACCCCCTTGGGGAAGACCTACCTCTAACCTAGCAATAAAAACATAATTCCTCGTGCTGCTATTCATAAATGGTATACACATTTCATAAGACAAACAAAACAGACAAATGATAAGCGCTCAAGGATGCACCTGAATTGTAAGCCATCAGCGGCAATGCAGAGCCCCCTAGGGCTGAATACATGCCTCTAATGCAAAACAGATGCAAAATTATGTGCTAACTCTAATCTAAAAATTTGAGAGTGAATTTAAAACAGTGAAGGCAGCTAGCCAATAGTATACTTACATTTAAGTTTGCACAGTGGGAGACATGGCAGCGCTTTCAAACAACCTCATACCTGAAGGATTTAACTGCAATGGTGAGCAGAGCTCCAGAAACTGGACTAAATTACACACCCAGCATACACTGCAGGCAAAGAGAGGGAGGGGGAATTAGTGATTAAGCTGCATCAGTGGGCAGAGCTCCAGAAACTGGACTATATTACACACCCTGCATCACTATAGACCAAGGGGGGGTGTTAGCTTCAGTGATAATTAGTGCACAAATTATGACCTAATAGACTTCCCCACGGCGGTGACGTACCCCCTTGGGGAAGACCTACCTCTAACCTAGCAATAAAAACATAATTCCTCGTGCTGCTATTCATAAATGGTATACACATTTCATAAGACAAACAAAACAGACAAATGATAAGCGCTCAAGGATGCACCTGAATTGTAAGCCATCAGCGGCAATGCAGAGCCCCCTAGGGCTGAATACATGCCTCTAATGCAAAACAGATGCAAAATTATGTGCTAACTCTAATCTAAAAATTTGAGAGTGAATTTAAAACAGTGAAGGCAGCTAGCCAATAGTATACTTACATTTAAGTTTGCACAGTGGGAGACATGGCAGCGCTTTCAAACAACCTCATACCTGAAGGATTTAACTGCAATGGTGAGCAGAGCTCCAGAAACTGGACTAAATTACACACCCAGCATACACTGCAGGCAAAGAGAGGGAGGGGGAATTAGTGATTAAGCTGCATCAGTGGGCAGAGCTCCAGAAACTGGACTATATTACACACCCTGCATCACTATAGACCAAGGGGGGGTGTTAGCTTCAGTGATAATTAGTGCACAAATTATGACCTAATAGACTTCCCCACGGCGGTGACGTACCCCCTTGGGGAAGACCTACCTCTAACCTAGCAATAAAAACATAATTCCTCGTGCTGCTATTCATAAATGGTATACACATTTCATAAGACAAACAAAACAGACAAATGATAAGCGCTCAAGGATGCACCTGAATTGTAAGCCATCAGCGGCAATGCAGAGCCCCCTAGGGCTGAATACATGCCTCTAATGCAAAACAGATGCAAAATTATGTGCTAACTCTAATCTAAAAATTTGAGAGTGAATTTAAAACAGTAACACAAAGATAACCCAGAATCCCTAGTCTTGGGTGTGAGGTCCGTGGTCTCGACACCCTGGAACTAGTCTGAAGTATAACACAATGATAACACAGAATCCCTAGTCTTGGGTGTGAGGTCCGTGGTCTCGACACCCTGGAACTAGTCTGAAGTATAACACAATAATAACACAGACGTAATCTGGCTCAGTGTGAATTCCCAGGTCCTCCTGGTTCTAACACACTGTGGGATCTGACAATGGTCTGAGTGCTTTCACGTAAGTGTTCGCAACGGCAGACAACTTGAGACTGACCAGCAGTAACTATATATAGAGCGGCGCTCCCCGATGCCACCCATTACCAATCAACCAATAGTCACTTGCTCTGAGGTCAGCTGACCAACCTGGTCAGCTGATCCCTCCTCGCTTGTCATAAAGGTTCTGCCTCTCAGCACGCGCGCGGATTCCTCAACCTGTGTAAACTAACAGACCCAGCCACACCAGACGCACGCTGTGGCATGCAAACCGCCACGCTGGACACGGAATCAGCCGCCTTGCTGCCAGTACACGCAGCGGCTTTTCCGTGATCTATTACATGTAGCCATTGGAACTTGAAAACATTTAGAAATGGCCTTGTAGTCCTTTCCTGACTTGTGAGCAGCCACAATGTGCAGCCACAGGTCCTCACTGAGCTCCTCTGTCTTAGCCATGACTGTCCACAAACCATCTGCAGAGAGCTGCTGTTTTTCATCTGTTGAGTTCATTAAAACAGCTGTTCCCAATCAATCAGGTTAATTAGGATGTTTTAGAATAGCTTGGACTATTTGGAATGGTATACTATAAAACATTGTATTTTCCCACAGACTGTGATAGTTTATGAAGGGTATGAATAATTTTGGACTGGACACTTTTTGCTCAAATGTAAATAGAAGCTGAGAAAAGTTTTTTTCCCACAATAATGCCTCTTGTACATAGTATTATCTCTTGGGAGACAACCATGTCATTTCCCTTCAAAAATTACTTGCTGGTTGAATAAAAGTAACTTTAAGTCAAAATTTGCCAGGGGTATGAATAATTATGGGCAGCACTGTATAAAATTGTATTGCAGCCTCTTACCTTTGCTATCCACGAACCAGATGATTGGGTGAACTCCCGAATGGAAGTGATAATGGGCAGCGTCTGCTCATATTACAGTGGCGGACATACGGCCGTGCAGGCCGTGCCGCCGCACGAGGGCCCCTGAAGTTCTGCTGCTTCAGGGGCCCATTAAGTATTGCAGGTTTTTTTTATTTATTTATTTTTTTTTATGTTTTTTTTTTTAACCTGGGGGGCCCAACTCCTGTCCTCCCCCTCACCTCGCCCCCCCCCCCCCCCCCCCCTCATGCGGCGGGAGAGCGGAAAATACAAGAAGTCTCCGGCCGGGGCGGCAGCTGCCGCTTGGTCTCCAACTTGGAGACATATCGGAAACTAAGCAGCAGCTGCCTCTAGCGTCTGCTGCAGCCCCGGCCGGAGACTTCCTGTATTTTCTGCTCTCCCGCCGGCTGCAGCGCATACCGGGAGGGGGGCCCCGAGGTGAGTGAGGGAGGATAGGAGTCGGGCCCCCCACCCGGATAGCTACCCACCCGGATAGCTACCCACCCGGCTACCTTACCCACCCACCCGGCTACCTACCCCGCTACCTAACCATCCACCCGGCTACCTAACCAGGCTACCTACCCACCCACCCGGCTACCTAGCTACCCACCCGGCTACCTAACCACCCTGCCGGCTATCTACCTGGCTACCTACCCACCCGGCTACCTAACCACCCTGCCGGCTATCTACCTGGCTACCTACCCACCCGGCTACCTACCCACCCGGCTACCTAGCTACCCACCCGGCTACCTAACCACCCTGCCGGCTACCTACCTGGCTACCTACCCCGCTACCTAACCATCCACCCGGCTACCTAACCAGGCTACCTACCCACCCACCCGGCTACCTAGCTACCCACCCGGCTACCTAACCACCCTGCCGGCTATCTACCTGGCTACCTACCCACCCGGCTACCTAACCACCCTGCCGGCTATCTACCTGGCTACCTACCCACCCGGCTACCTAGCTACCCACCCGGCTACCTAACCACCCTGCCGGCTACCTACCTGGCTACCTACCCACCCGGCTACCTAGCTACCCACCCGGCTACCTAACCACCCTGCCGGCTATCTACCTGGCTACCTACCCACCCGGCTACCTAGCTACCCACCCGGCTACCTAACCACCCTGCCGGCTATCTACCTGGCTACCTACCCACCCGGCTACCTAACCACCCTGCCGGCTACCTACCCACCCGGCTACCTACCCACCCACCCGGCTACCTAACCACCCACCCGGCTACCTAACCACCCACCCGGCTACCTACCCACCCGGATACCTACCTACCCACCCGGCTACCTACCCACCCTCCCGGCTACCTACCCACCCGGCTACCTAACCACCCACCCGGCTACCTACACACC
Source organism: Hyperolius riggenbachi (assembly GCF_040937935.1). NCBI lineage: Eukaryota > Metazoa > Chordata > Amphibia > Anura > Hyperoliidae > Hyperolius > Hyperolius riggenbachi. Next base: position 64,651,190 of record NC_090650.1, on the reverse strand, counting down.
CACCCGGCTACCTACCTACCCACCAGGCTACCTACCTACCTACCCACCCGGCTACCTACCAACCCACCAGGCTACCTACCCACCCACCCAGCTACCTAACCACCCACCTACCCACCCACCCACCAGGCTACCTACCCACCCGCCTACCCAGCCACCCACCAGGCTACCCACCCGGCTACCCAGCCACCCACCAGGCTACTTACCCACCCGGCTAAGGGCTACCTACCTACCCACCCGGCTGCCTACCTACCCACCAGGCTACCTATCCACCCAACCACCCATGGGAGCTGCGCGCCGGATGGAGGCTGGGACAGGAGGTCTGCTGCTGCAGGTGAGTAAATGTTTTTTTTTTATTATTTATTTTAGCAGGTGTATGTTCTGGGCAGGTCTGCCACATGATTGCGTGTATGTTCTGGGCAGGTCTGCCACATGATTGCATGTATGTTCTGGGCAAATTTGCTACATGATTGCATGTGTTTTCTGGGCAAATCTGCCAACATGATTGCACGTATTTTCTGGGCATATCTGCCGACATGATTGCAGGTATTTTCTGGGCATATCTGCCGACATGATTGCAGGTATTTTCTGGGCATATCTGCCGACATGATTGCAGGTATTTTCTGGGCATATCTGCCGACATGATTGCACGTATTTTCTGGGCATATCTGCCGACATGATTGCACGTATTTTCTGGGCATATCTGCCGACATGATTGCACGTATTTTCTGGGCATATCTGCCGACATGATTGCACGTATTTTCTGGGCATATCTGCCGACATCATTGCACGTATTTTCTGGGCATATCTGCCGACATCATTGCACGTATTTTCTGGGCATATCTGCCGACATCATTGCACGTATTTTCTGGGCATATCTGCCGACATCATTGCACGTATTTTCTGGGCAAATCTGCCGACATGATTGAATGTATTTTCTGGGCAAATCTGCTCACATTATGTGTATTTTCTTGAGAAAACCTGCACAATTATGTGAATTTTCTGGGGAAAGGGTCACCAAAACTTGGGCCCACTGTCTTTGCGTTGCACTTTTCAAGGGAACCTGAGGTGAGAATAATATTGAGGCTGCCATATTTCTCTCCTTTTAAGCAATACCAGTTGCCTGGTTGCCGTTCTGGTCCTCTGCCTCTTATTCTTTCAACCATAGACCCTGAACAAGCATGCAGCAGGTCAGGGGTTTCTGACAATATTGTCAGAACTGAGAAGATTAAGCTGCATGCTTGTTGCTGGTGTAATTCAGTTTATTACTGCAGCCAAATAGAACAGCAGGGCCGCCAGGCAACTAGTATTGTTTAAAAGGAAATAAATATGGCAGCCTCCATATCACTCTCACCCCGGGATCACTTTAAATTACAGTTAGCTCCGCCCTTATCCGGTCATTGCCACGCCCATTTTTTGCCGCGGCGCTACGCGCCGCAGGTTCTATCCACGCCCATTTTTTGCCGCGGCGCGCATCGCGCGTCGCAGGTTATAGCTGCACCCATTTGTTGACGTCAGGGGGTCCCACAATTGATATTTTGCACAGGGGCCCACTGCTGCCTGTGTCCGCCACTGGCTCATAATAAGGTTAAAACTGTAAAACTGAATTTCTGTCGTGCAATTTAAAAACATATGGGGCTTGATTCACAAAGCGGTGCTAGCCTAGTTAGCACGCCTAAAGACTTTGGGCGTGTAAATTAGGGTGCTAACTAGGTTAGCACCGTTTTGAAAATCAGTTCGCGCGCAAATTGCATGCGCACAGCGCGGTGCACGCGAAAACGTCGCATTGCGGTGTGACAAAATGGTGCACCCGATGCCTTTATTAGGTCGCATGGGGTGTGACCTTAGTGTCGCACTATGCGACATTAAGGTCGCAGCCTATGCGACCTTATAAAGGCATCGGGTGCGCCATTTTCGTCACACCGCGATGCACGCTGGACTTTGCGCGCGAGTGTTATAAGGGGCTTTTCACAAGCGTGCTAACACTTAGCACTGCTTTGTGAATCAAGCCCATATTGTTGCTATGATTGCAAAGATATTTTGAATTATTTGACATAATTTGGCTGCTAAGTGACCCTGAAAAGTGATTTATAATACATTTAAAATAAAAGGCTTAAAGGGAAGGTTCAGGGAGGGTGGGTAAAAAATCAAAATCAATTTCCACTTACCTGGGGCTTCCTCCAGCCCGTGGCAGGCAGGAGGTCCCCTCGCCGCCGCTCCGCAGGCTCCCGGTGGTCTCCGGTGGCGCGCCCGACCTGGCCAGGCCGGCTGCCAGGTCGGGCTCTTCTGCGCTCCAAGTCCTGGTACTTCTGCGTCCCACGCCGGCGCTCTGACGTCATCGGACGTCCTCCGGGCTCTACTGCGCATGCGCAGTAGTTCTGCGCATGCGCAATAGAGCCCGGAGGACGTCCGATGACGTCAGAGCGCCGGCGTGGGACGCAGAAGTACCAGGACTTGGAGCGCAGAAGAGCCCGACCTGGCAGCCGGCCTGGTCAGGTCGGGCGCGCCACCGGAGACCACCGGGAGCCTGCGGAGTGGCGGCGAGGGCACCTCCTGCCTGCCACGGGCTGGAGGAAGCCCCAGGTAAGTGGAAATTGATTTTGATTTTTTACCCACCCTCCCTGAACCTTCCCTTTAAGTTACAATATCTATTATAACTTAAAAAAGTTAACTTATTTATAATATTTTGTAAAGATTTGTTTTCAATGTTTTATTTATTCCATTATATTTATTTCTTTTTGTTATTTGCCATGAAATCCCCCATTTTGCACTCGTTATTTTCTTCCTATAAGCTACTTTGCCAATCATACAGCTTAGGACAACTTTTAAAAAACGTGAAGTGTAGGATCACATTAAACAACTTCATGTCGTCTTTCTTATAATTCAAGATCAGGAAAACTAAATTGGGTCCCTTTTTGATTTGTGCTATTTCTGATACACCAAAAAGACAAGTAATCCCTTCCATAAACGACTTATCTATCGCCCCCAGATTGGGAGAGAAAAACCTTTTGTCGTAAAATATGGGCCATATGGATGACTTTGACTTTGTCAAACACAATAGACTAAGTCAAATAAACAGGATTCCTTTGAAATCAGCTTTGTTACAGCTCAATATTTGCTCCCTTTTGTTCATTAATACTTTGGATGGAAAACATATGAATTTTCTCTCCATTAGCTGGGCAAACTGAGGGAGAGAAAAGCCTTTCTGACACTTGTTATCCATGTTTTTTTCTTTTGGTGAAAGAGATAAGGTTTTATAGAGATCCGTCATATTAAACGGAGCTAAGCATGCTCCTGCCGATTTAGGATTTGCCAGTGAAATTTTTATATGGGACATAAAATGAGCAAATGTCACAGTATTGTTTTCTCAGAACTGTTTCGATGGGGTTATGAAGTGCGAAATAGTCACAGGCAATTTTTTATCCGTTAAGCTCTTTAGCGTGCGCATCAATGGCAACATAAAAATTTTAATTAGGCACTTATTTGTGAGTATATTATTTTTAGCTAGTCGGATACTTAGTTTGATTGATGTGTCATATCATATTTGGTTAACATCCGGTAATATTGTGGCCAAACACTTTTTCTAGAAGGAGAAAGGGCTTGATAGTTGTACATTTCTAAGGCATGATCAATGGATTCCAGATAGCCACAATAACATTAACCATAGTCTAATGCTCAAGAAACGATTACCATTCTCTTACTTGGACTCTCTGGGAGCGTGGTTGTCCATACTATGATCTCATCTGTTGACCACACCCCATCCAAAGCTGGGAGAAAAACAAATAAGACACGCTCCACGTCGAAGGCATTGAAGGAGAGTGGTAGTTAATTGCTTGAGGACCACAGGCTTACACCGCCCTAGTGACCAGGCCATTTTTTACAATTCAGCACTCTGCTGCTTTAACAGTTCGCTGCACGGCCATACAACTTAGCACACAAATGAATCTTGCCTCCTTTCCTTCCCACCAACATAGCTTTCTGTTGGTGGCCTTTGATTGTTGCTGTAATGTTATTTTTTTTATTAATTTATAAAGTATTTGTTTCAAATTAAATGTTGTTATTTTTAAAAAAAATGTCCTCTCTCTCTCTCCCTCCAAGATCCAGCAGTAGGATCACCTCTCATAGGCATCAGCCTATAAGAGGGATCCAATTTTGAGCCTCTCCTGGGGACAGCTCAGTGACAGAGCTGTCCCCCATACAGCGCTTCACTAGATCGCAGCTCTGTACAAGTAATTGTTACCATTTTTTCTTTTTTCATTTACACCCTTCCAGCTCTAATCGCAGCTGGCAGGCTGTTTACGTAGCTAATATCTGCCCTCCAGGACAAGCGTTAGGTGGTCCTGGAGGAGCCACTCTGCTGCCACCAATTGGCATTAGGTGGTCGCAGAGCAGTTAAAGGGGTGCTGTGAAAAAAATTAGTTATTCTGATTACCCTGCTAATATGTAGGCACTAGGAAAGACATCCGTTTTCAAGCAAAGCTTTCTATTTCAATTCCTCCTGGAAGTATTCATTTACATCATGTGACAGCTTTTCTCCATTAGTAAGCAGCCTTGTTAACATTGTAATTGGTTTGCTCTAACTGTATTATTATGCATCACACTCTGCAAACAACTCAACCAGTGGTGTAGCTAGAGATTATGGGGCCCCACAGTAAAACTTTCATGGAGCCCTCAAATGTAGGCACTCTTAAAGGAACACCATCAAACCAAGTGTTCTAAAATGACAATGTACAAATATTGTCTAAGAAGCCGTGTAAACAGTTTCCTACTTTTTATGTTAAATATCAAAGGCAAAACCGTTAATGTATTGGGTGTAGGACTTAGCACTATCGGAACAAATCATTCTCAAAAGGGGTGTCTGCTTCAATGCACAGCCAGTGTCGTTTTTTTGCATATCAGACTACAGTGTATTTTTCTCTGGAAGAAAAAAAAAAGTATGAAAAGCTGTGGTGTCACAGATAGAGATGTGCTGAACGGTTCACCGGGTGAAAATCTCTGGGGGGTGTACCACTTCCAAGTCGCTCTGACCCGGAGTAGTACGCCTGCGCTGCCCGGCGCTCCTGTTGCCAGGCACTCTCTGCGCATGAGCGTGACGTCGTTCATGACGTCACGCACATGCGCAGAAAGTGCCCGGCAACAGGAGCACAATCTAGGACGTGCTCCGCCGGGCAGCGCAGGCGTACTACTCCGGGTCAGAGCGACCCGGAAGTAGTAAACCCCCCAGGGATTCAGAGATGTTCGCCGGCGAACAGTTCGGGAACCGTTCACCACATCTCTAGTCACAGACAAATACAAAATGTTTAAAACAAGTTAAATTTCCTCTGCTCTCTGCAGACAGTTCAGTCAGAGACAGGCAGAGCTTTCTCTCACACACAGGGTTAACAGATGCACTGTGAGGGAGTTCCCCCTTCCCTCATGGCTCACTGTGCCGTCAGATTAGAGCAGACTTGCCGTCAGTCTAGAGTGAAAGGAATTTGATACAGTAAACAAGAGAGATAAGCAAATGAAATGTATACATCATTTTTTACCAGCTTGTCAGGAACTCTCTCAATCCCAGGTTAAAAACATGTTAATCAATAGTGTTCCTTTAAGTAATGCCAGTTACCCTTACCCTGTGGATATTAGTTAACCTCCCTGGCGTTCTATTAAAATCGCCAGGGAGGCTGCGGGAGGGTTTTTTTTAAATTAAAAAAAAAGTATTTCATGCAGCCAACTGAAAGTTGGCTGCATGAAAGCCCACTAGAGGGCGCTCCGGAAGCGTACTTTCGATCGCCTCCGGCAATCGAAAGTAACAAGATAGGCCGCAATGAGCGGCCTATCTTGTTTCGCTTTCCTCGTCGCCATGGCGACGAGCGGAGTGATGTCATGGACGTCAGTGCCGCCCGATCCAGCCCCTAGCGCCGGCCGGAACTGTTTGTTCCGGCTGCGCTTGGCTCGGGCGGCTGGGGGGACCCTCTTTCGCCGCTGCACGCGGCGGATCGCCGCGGAGCGGCGGCGATCGGGCAGCACACGCGGCTGGCAAAGTGCCGGCTGCGTGTGCTGCTTTTTACAAAATTTAAATCGGCCCAGCAGGGCCTGAGCGGCGACCTCCGGCGGCATACCCCGAGCTCAGCTCGGGATTACCGCCAAGGAGGTTAATGGGGCAATTTACATTCTCATGCAATCAACATTACTCATAATTCATTGGCACTGTGACAAAGTGTGAGGGTGGAGGAACACAAGAACGTTAATGGTGAATACAACCATTCACCATTAATGGGGTCATCCCTATACTGGGGGCACCTACCTATCTAACATATACAGCCAGTACCACCTGGGCCCTCTATGCTCCAGGGCCCCATAGCAACTTCTATGGCTGCTATGGCTATTGCTTTGCCCCTGAACTCAACAAATAATCAACCTGTAATATAAAGTAAACAGAGACGCCAACAGGATAAAAATCACTAAAATTCTTAAAATTGCTTAGGAGGCAGTGGTGGACTTACCTCCCGGAAGCAGACACCAGGGCTGTCAATTTGAAATAAACATCGATTTATTGGCATACTCCAAAACAAGGTTGCAAATGCGTTTCACGGGTTTAACCCTGCTTCTTCAGGCAAATAACAAGAGGAGTATATGGCAGCAATTGTCTCTGTCTGTCATTTCTCTGAGTATTTTCATGTTTGCTGGTGGTTTCATAGGCGTTTTATTGACTAGGCATGAACATATCAACTAGGAGAAACCTCAGGAGAAAAACGTTAATTATGGGCCACTGTATTTTTTTTTTTTTACCTGAAGAATGTTGTTTATTTCACACTTTTTCCCAGCTGTTAGCAATTGTTTGGGTCGCCTGCTTCCTCCTATTTTTTGAATGGTGTATAGGCGTAAAGTGCTCTTTATCTGTCAAAACGTTCTAAACTAAAGGTACCAGAAATACCAGTTCCATATTGTGGAGATGGAGGACAAAGTCCCTCTCACTTTAATCCTCTGCTGCATATGGTAATTCATTCCATTTACAAAAATAGGTTCAAAATATCCTGACTGGAGTGTGTGTTACGCATTGTTTCATTTCTTTTTTTTTTTTTTTTTTAGAGGATTTTAGAACTCAATATAAAATGAAGAAAGGCCTACAGGGTTTAAGAGTGTTTACCTGATGCCTGATGTGCCTTATAATAGCGTTCAATATTTCAATTGGCACACAGATAAAAGAGGGAAACAGCTGCAATATTAACATGAAACAGCAGGCCCATGATTATAGAAAAAGGTCCACAGAGGAATAACAAAGCAGGTTTGGCATCATGTGTTCTGTTTTCAGAAGACTGACATATGTTTCCAGTACTCAACTTGTCAAGCTTGTTAAATATAAATTCATATTTATAATACATAAAGGACTGGTGGCACTCTCATTCATAAAATAGATTTTCAAAATGATCCTAGCTGTGAAATGTTCATTCTTACTTTGTATATTTAGATTCAGATGTGGTCAACACTTCAATTGTACCTGTAACAACAAAAAAAGTGGCCCAACTGGGTATTTACAGTACCTAGGCTGAGGCCCCCAGGTAGAGGGCAGTCTCTGGATAATCCAGAGGCTTCTCCAGTCGCCCTCCTGATCACCATTCCAGCACTGAGATCCCACAAGCCCATCGGAAGGCTTGTCAATGGAGCTCGGCCTTACTGTACAGGTGCAGACACCTTGCTCCTGCACACTAGCACCAAGCCGAATGGGCTTAGCCTTTTCCACCGAGCCCAAGCAGGTGGCTCTGTGCTAGTACTGTACAGGCACAAGCCATCCTGCACAGAGAGGCTGCGCTCTTTCTCATACAGGGGCGCGGCCATGACTTTCAGGGGTCCTAGGGTTGGATTGGTCTGGTAAAGGAGGGCCAGGAAAGCCTCTGGCAGATCCAGAAGCTTTCCACTACCAAGGTAAGTACTGTATATTCTGGTGTATAAGACTACTTTTTAACACTAGAAAATCATCTGAAAAGTTAGGGGTCCTCCTATACGCCGGGTGTCATTGATGCTGGGTGATACGCCCTATTCTGTTACTGCCTCTCAGATCTCGCTGCTGAGGACTGTAGTGAAGCGGTGCAGATGCACATGTGCGAGATCTGAGAGGCAGAGAAGGTGGTAAATAGTATACAAGGGCGGGCCAGAAGGGTGAAAGAGGCTTGTTTTATGGACATAGCATGATCTATTCTTCCATACTACTCTGATAAACAGGGAGACAAGGAGAGCTGACCAATTCACTCAGGGAGAATGAGAGTTGATCAATCCAACTGGTACCACATACAGTACAGCACCAGTATCTGTTCATACATAGCACCAATATATGATGTTTTTTTAATTTTTATTTTGTGTGCGTTGGAAAAGGGGTAGACTTATCCAGCGAGTATATCCCAAACTCTATATTTTAAATGGAAAAGTTGAGGGGTCGTCTTATACGCCAAGTCGTCTTACATGCCCAAATATACGGTATGTGATTTTTCTCCCCAAATAACTTGCAGGCTTGCTTTAACCTCCCTGGCGGTTTATTTATTTTGCCAGGGAGGCTGCAATGTGGTTTTTTTTAAATAAAAAAAAAAATATTTCATGCAGCCAACTGAAAGTTGGCTGCATGAAAGCCCACTAGAGGGCGCTCCGGAAGCGTACTTTCGATCGCCTCTGGCAATCGAAAGTAACAAGATAGGCCGCAATGAGCGGCCTATCTTGTTTCGCTTTCCTCGTCGCCATGGCGACGAGCGGAGTGACGTCATGGACGTCAGTCGACGTCCTGACGTCAGAGCCGCCCGATCCAGCCCCTAGCGCCGGCCGGAACTGTTTGTTCCGGCTGCGCTTGGCTCGGGCGGCTGGGGGACCCTCTTTCGCCGCTGCACGCGGCGGATCGCCGCGGAGCGGCGGCGATCGGGCAGCACACGCGGCTGGCAAAGTGCCGGCTGCGTGTGCTGCTTTTTTCAGAATGGAAATCGGCCCAGCAGGGCCTGAGCGGCGACCTCCAGGGGCATACCCCGAGCTCAGCTCGGGATTACCGCCAAGGAGGTTAAGCCTCTTAAAGCGGACCTGAATTCAGAACTTCTAAAAGATAAGCAACAGCCTAAAAACCTTTAAAAAAAACATTTATCCATTGCAGCCCACAGCACATCTGCAATAAATCTGCAGTGGATCTACTTTCTGCTTTTATGGAAGCAGACAAAGGCCTCTTGCACACTGCAAGTGATTCCGATTTAGATTCCGCTTTTTAATCAGTTTTTATGTCCGATTCAGATTCCGATTTTCAGTTTGCTCCCTGCACACTGCAAATCAGAATCTGAATCGGATGTAAAAACTGATTAAAAAGCAGAATCTGAATCGGAATCACTTGCAGTGTGCAAGAGGCCAAAGCGTTAACATCCTGTTTTACAAATTAGCTGAGGCTGCCGAGTTTCCTGTGCTGACACAGCTGAGAGATCAAATTACAATGTGATTACTTGCAACTGAGGGGGAATTAGACAGGCTCTTTACTCTAAACACAAACAGGGTGGATTAATCTGTGTTTTCCTTGTGTCCCATGCATGGATTCAGGTCCACTTAAATCCAACTTGTGAAGACAGTAGTTCTGCTTCTGGGAAGTTTCTTTAGTGTCCATTAATTGCTTCATCCCGTCACTATAGCTTGTGAGCTTCTGCACATGCACACACAATAGCATCATCGCACGTGGCTTGTATAAGCGTACTAGAAATGGGCATTCCCAAGATTCTTATTGAAGTTGCTGTTTGTATTAAGGCTAATGTCAAATGTATTTAAAACCTTGTGTAGTGTAAGCCTGGCTTTACACAGAATTGCAACTTCTGCCCTCTTCTCTAACAGATAAGCCACACCATTTTAAGTAGGGATGGGACGAATCCACAATTTCTTCGAATCCGAATCCGAATCCGAATCTAAAAAGGTTCTCGAATATCTCGAACCTTTCGAATCACGAATCTAACGAATCCTGCGTTCCGTGGAATGGTTGCCCACAGTATAGGTAGGCAGGCTAGGTGCTCACACTATAGGTAGCTAGGTAAAGGTGCCTTCAGTATAGCTAGCTAGGTATGGGTACCTTCAGTATAGCTAGCTAGGTATAGGTGCCTTCAGTATAGCTAGCTAGGCATAGGTGCCTTCAGTATAGCTAGCTAGGCATAGGTGCCTTCACTATAGCTAGCTAGGTATAGGGGCCTTCAGTATAGCTAGGTATAGGGGCATTCAGTATAGCTAGGTATAGGGGCATTCAGTATAGCTAGTTAGGTATAGGGGCCCTCAGTATAGCTAGTTAGGTATAGGGGCATTCAATATAGCAAGGTATAAGGGCATTCAGTATAGCTAGTTAGGTATAGGGGCCCTCAGTATAGCTAGTTAGGTATAGGGGCATTCAGTATAGCTAGTTAGGTATAGGGGCATTCAGTATAGCTAGTTAGGTATAGGGGCATTCAGTATATCTAGGTAGGTATAGGGACCCTCAGTATAGCTAGTTAGGTATAGGGGCATTCAGTATAGCTAGTTAGGTATAGGGGCCCTCAGTATAGCTAGTTAGGTATAGGTGCATTACAATTACTAGGTAATGCCTAATGATGTTGATCCAGGGATTTTATCTGATTGCCATCTGGAGTCGGGAAGGAATTTTTCCCTTTAGGGGCTAATTGGACCATGCCTTGTAAGGGTTTTTTCGCCTTCCTCTGGATCAACAGGGATATGTGAGGGAGCAGGCTGGTGTTGTACTTTATACTGGTTGAACTCGATGGACGTATGTCTTTTTTCAACCAAAATAACTATGTAACTATGTAACTATGTAACTATGTAACTATGTAACTAAGTATAGCTAGTTAGGTATAGGGGCATTCAGTATAGCTAGTTAGGTATAGGGACCCTCAGTATAGCTAGTTAGGTATAGGGGCATTCAGTATAGCTAGTTAGGTATAGGGGCATTCAGTATAGCTAGTTAGGTATAGGGGCCCTCAGTATAGCTAGTTAGGTATAGGGACCCTCAGTATAGCTAGTTCGGTATAGGGACCCTCAGTGTAGCTAGTTAGGTATAGGGGCATTCAGTGTAGCTAGTCAGGTATAGGCGCCTTGAGTATAGCTAGCTAGGGTACCCCTCCCTCTGTGCGTCTCCTCTGCTCACCCCCTACAAAGAAAAAAAAAGCATTGGCTCACCTAACAAGGGGATCCAGCGCCGAATCCCGCTGCATCCCCCGCTCGTCCTCTTCCGATCCCCCGCTCGTCCTCTTCCGACCCCCCCGCGCCTCCTCTGCTCGCCCCTTGCATAGATGTGAGCATTGGCTCACCTAACACCTGCCCTGGATTCCCTACCTGCCGCCAGCGCAGAGCCGCAGACCTCTTGTTTCCTCCTCTGTTCCCTCTAGTAACCGCCCGGCGCTTCAGTGATGACGCGATGCAAAAGCGGATCACTAGGGGGAACAGAGGAGGAAGCAAGAGGTCTGCGGCTCTGCGCTGGCGGCAGGTAGGGAATCCAGGGCAGGTGTTAGGTGAGCCAATGCTTACATCTATACAAGCGGCCAGCGGAGGAGGCGCGGGGGGGTCGGAAGAGGACGAGCGGGGGATCGGCGGTGGTGCGGGGATGCAGCGGGATTCGGCGGATTCGTTTAGGGGGAAATTGCGTCAGGATTCGAATCCACGAATCTCGAATATTTCTCAATATTCGAGGGATTCGTGGATTCGCCATCCCACCCCTAATTTTAAGTTATAAGAACAAAGTGCCTGAAAGGGTTAATAGTTTTAGATTCATTTTCTCATGCATCCTTATCAGTTACTGTGCCATGTGGTGCACTGGGGCTAAAGGGGCCCATACGCTGGTCGATTTCAGCCATCGATCGATCGATTCTATGGAATCGATCGCAAATCGATTCTATCAAATCAGCAGATCGAGTTGCGGCCGATTTTGATCAGTTCCGATGAATTTGATCTATCTGACAGATTGATCTGTTGCTGGCAGCAGATCGATGGCCCATAGAATTGCATTGGATCTAATGGTCCAATAATGCATTCAGATCGATTTCCGATCGATTTCCAATAGATTTCATGCTGAAATCTATCAGACATCTGTTCCTAGTGTGTGGCACACGTCAGATAGATTCCTGTCAGATTCGACTTGACAGTCATGTGACAGAAATCTATCTGATGGTCGAATATGCTGCAAATCTATAAATATATGCCCTCCTTTAGTGCTTAGCGCAGAAGATAAGGTTTCTTCGTGTAAGATAAAAACAGACAGTCTGAAACCGAGCAGAAACCCACCTCAGGTTCTCTTTAAATAGTAGTGTTGTCTTTACAGATTAAGCTGGATATTTCATTATTATGCAAGATGTCTGGTATTAAGATCCTTATTGTTTTTCAACCATTTTCAAATCATTTAATTGTTTTTTTTTTCAGTATTAGAAGAATAACAAATAATGAAGTCATAACAAAATTCCATTACAATGTGACTTAGACTGTAATAGTGCTGACACAGTCATTTGTTGTACATACAGTAGTCCCCGGTTAACAAACAAGATATGTAGGTTCCATCTTAACCTGAATCCATTCTTATTGGAAACCAGAGACATCACTATGAAAATATTTTTTACTTACCCGGGGCTTTCTCTAGCCCCATGAGCACAGATGCATCTCACATCGTCCTCCCGCATGCCTCCATTCAGTGGCAATCACTCCAGGTAAACTGGCTCAGTCGACTCAGTCGACTCATCTGCATGTGCGCGGCCCCTCCATGCTGACACTGCATACACTCTATCTCTGCTCTGCAGCCCTCTATTGGCTTGGTGGCAGTGCAGCATGAGCCGGGAAGCTGCCTGTCAACTGCCCTGCGTCTCCTTTGTTTAGCTCCGCCTTTTGTGACATAGACAGATAGACTCTGAGGTGAGGAGGACAACAAGGTGGGGGCCTGACTGCTCTCTCTGACTTCTCTGCTGAGTGGGTGTGTGTGTCGGGTCTGCCTGAGTCCTGACAATCAGAGTGGCCAAGTCTGTCAGGCCTGACTCTGTCCTGGTGGGTGCTGCTGTGTGTCCTGATGGGTGCTGCTAGGCCTGGCTGTGGCTTCCTATGTATCAGGCCTGTCCCTATCTATCCTGTGTGCTGTTGGATGGGGGGGGTGCAAAACCTTAGTAGCACCCCTGTCACATATCACTACCTATGCTGGGGGTATCTGGCTACTTACAGTGGGGAAGGGGGTGGGGGAGAACACATGACTATCTATACTGTTCGGGGGGCATAGGACTACCTGGGCTGGGGTGATAGCTTCATGCATGACAGCATAGCACAAAGCAGATGGACCCAAGCACAAGATATAAAAGCCATGCCCATTCTTTTCCACGGCCCTTGGGGAAGGGGGACACAGCTAGCATGCCGCCTGAGGGCACAAACATCTTAGCAGCATCGCTGATAGTGATCACATAATAAGGAGCTAATTGACCCTGATCTATGCAGCGAGACGTCAGCTGTCATTTCCCTAGTGTGTTGCGCACAATCGCACTGAGAGCAGCTGGATCCAGGTCAGTTACAGTTACATCCTGTCAGCTGCTTACGGCCATAAACCGGATGTAACTGGATTGTAACATCCTTGATCACAAAGAGGTTAAAGGGAACCTCCAGACTAAAAATCTACTCAGCAGCACTGAAAAGAGTTGGTGTTTATTCAACAGTTTCACAGCATCAGAACTTTGTTTATCTTACATAAGCCTTATTTTTCACTGCACAAAAGCTAAGCTCCGCCCCATCAAAGAAAACTGCCCGTGCTTTTTTCCCCTGATGCTGTGCAAAGCATGATGGGATTTCCTATGTTGTTATTCACGTTGCCTAGCAACTGGGAGGGGTGATCAGCACACAGGATAGTTGGAACTGTGTCTCATGCTCCCTGTCACCTCTTTTCAACCAAAAAGATGGCTGCCCTCATGAAATCAAACATTTGACTGTTCTTTTAAAACAGGGTGGGTAAGAGATTATATTACCTATCTATTTTAATTAACATAACTAATGTAACTTAATGACAGTATGTTTGTTTAGGCTGGAGTTCCTCTTTAAGCACAAAATGTCAATCCAAGAGACCCAGACTCCCTCAGAAATGTGCAAGTGATCCTCTAATATACTGGCCATTCTTTCAAGAACCATGAAATTGTTAATGCTGTTCTTTATCTTTTCAAGTGGAGCTATAGTTTTGTTTTGTCAAGCTTTAGCAATAGTTTGTTGTGTAGCTACCATAATAAAATGGAAAGGTTTGTTTTTGGAGACATGGAGGAAAATAATGTAACTGCATTGGATGGACTTTTAAGGATGTGCTTACCAGAAATCTTATGCAATCATATTCACAGATGGAATAAAGCGGACCTGAACTCTGAGCTTCCTCTCTGCTCTAAAAGATAAGAAACATCAGAATAACCTTTAAAGAAAAAAAAATCTTTGTTACAGCTGATACAAATCCTGCAATGGCCTCGATTCATAAAAGGCTGTGTGATAAAAAAAAAATCTGGACATTAAAATACTGCATTCGGTATTTTAGACTTTTGCGTGCTAATTCATAAAAATGTTCACAGGTTTGGTAGAAGTTCGGTAATTTACTGAAGCTCATTGTCAAAAACCTGTTCGGTTAACAGTGTGGAGCTGTCTCTGTTTTGTTACAAACTGTTCCATGCAGTGAGGGAATTACAATAATAAGAGGCATTCCGACATCCCTTTAGAATGTACATGTTTGTTATACTGCCTCTGCTCGCTCTGAAATAGTATATTAGTGTTTTTTAACATTTTATCTAATTTCCACAGCTTAGAAGAACTTCCAGGAGATATTACACATACCATGCTGATGTGATTTCTTCCCTAGCTCCTCTGCATCTTCAAACAGGAACCTAAGGGGTTAACGTCCAAAGGGATCCAGGGGAAACTTTATTTGTTCTGATCTCTCTGCTCATTGCCTGGGGGGTAGAATAGCTGGAACCTCCCTAGTGGGTTGCACACGATCGCGGTGATGGCAGCTGAATCCAGGTCAGCAGGACTTGCAGGAGACAGGGGTTGTTTCTATTGGTTCTGCTCCTGTCAGTCATAGCTCTCTCTGCCTTTGTGAGTCACGGCTGGCTCTGCACAGTCTCACACAGTCTCCGCACTGTTTACGCCACACCAGAGGTGCAGGTAATATTTCTGAACCTTACTGCATGTTGTAGTCTTCATAAATTGACATTTACTGACATGTGTTGAGGTATTTACAGCATACATACAGTCCATAATTTACCTCAATGCTCTGTAATTTCAGCTTGTGTTTACCAAATAGCTCTCTGCCGTGAGGAGATTCCTGAGCGGACACAGCTGAGGGAACAAATTACAACTTGTTCTTAGTCACAGATGAGGGGGGATTAGACAGGTTAAACTCTCTAAATACATACAGGGTGCATTTTTTTTGTTTCAATCGTTTTTATTGGATTTGATAAGATAAAAAGGTAACATAAATCTGCACAGACAGGCATAAACATATTAACAGGTTACAACACGGTTTATAGTCATGCACAAGATTTAACTCTAACAACCATTGTAGAAGGAGTAATGAAGACGAAAATGTTCAGTATAGGGGTATCATAGACAGGCATACATGGAGTAACCAAGGGACAACGATGACGTAGGCATAACCAACGTTGCATCATAGAGGGAACAGCTATAGTAAATATAATTGCGACAAAATATCTCTCGCTCATTCATGGAACCAAAATCTTGGCTGAGCAAAAGCCTATTTCGTTCAAGTTTAGTGTTCAGCTAATGGTACCTGTCTCCCAGTGGAGGCAGGAGTAGATTTCAGAAAAGCCCATCTAATGATAAACAAGGAAAGTAGTGAGGAAAGAAGAAGGAAGGAGATGAGAACAGGGAGAGAAGTAAAGTTTTTGGGACGAGGAGAGCCAGCAATGTCAAACCAGCCAAGGCGGTGAGGGTTAGGGCCGTTCAGAAGACTTAAAGATTGCCAATCCTGGCACTACGGTCAGCACCTAGAAGATATTCCATGAAGGAAGACCAGATTTTATTAAATTTAGTCATGTTATCTTCTAGTCGGGCACGCAGTTTTTCAAAAAAGAGGATGCGGCTTAATCTGCCCACCAGATCAAAGGAGAGAAGACTAGAATTCCATGCTGCGGCGATTGTCAGCTTGGTAGAAGGAGATATTATTTATTAGTGTATTTTGTGATTTAGTAAGGTTAGGGTAGGGAAGGCCTAATAAGGTATGGATAGGATTCCTAGGTACTGGTTGGTTAACCAGAGAGGAGGCCCAAGTACACACTCTTAGCCAGAGCCGACGGACTTTAGTGCATTTCCACCAAATATGGTCATGGGTGCCAGGGGCACTACAACCCCTGAAGCAGTTCGGGGATATATCACTATTGAATTTAGCCAAACGGGAGGGAACCAAGTACCATCAAAAAAGTAGTTTGTAATTAACCTCGACTAAGTCAGCGTTAATAGAAATTTTGGGAATATTGGTCCAGATATCTGAGAGATCTTCAGGATCTATCAAGATATTTAAATCTTTCTCCCAGTCAACAACATATTTGGGTTTGTGTTTATATTGTGCGTGGGATAGTGCCTTGTATATAGTTGAGACGGTACCAGGAGAAAGTGGGTCAGAGGCACAGATGTGTTCAAATAGGGTTCTAGTCAATGGGGAGTCTGTATAAGAAAGGGGGGTTTTAACAAAATGTGAGATCTGCAGATAGCGAAAACCCTTCAGTGGGGGGAAGCTGTTTATGCTCACGTAGGAAGGCTAATGCCTGTGTTTGAGGATAAGGCACAAACCGTAGTAAGGTGGGAGTTGGTCCACCAGCGGAAACAGGGTGCATTTTTATATGTTTTTCTTCTGCCATGTGCAAGGGTTCAAGTCCACTTGAAGATGTGATAGGGCCCTTGGCAAGGTAGTAGATTTGAAGCTCCCTTGTGGTCCTTTTGGTGAGCTGAAGTGGAGTGGAGAGAGGTCAGAGAAGGTGGCAGGTGGGCCCCTTGACACCCACTAGGCCCCAAGCACCTGCCTAGGTTGCCTGGTGGATGATCCTGCTCTGATCATATGCAATATTTTTCATGATACATGTCCTTTAGATCAATATGTATGGATCTGAGTGCAAAGATCGTTTCTCCTGAAAGGACATATAAATGTGTCTGGGTTCATCTAGATTCTTCAGTAAAACTTTCCTTTCTTTCTTTAGTTGACGTTCCTTTTTTCATAGAGAGGTGAGCTTAGCTTTGCTGGGAGTTTTCAGTGCACATAGATTAAAGATGATTTAATTACCTGAGTGATGTAACTTTTCAATCAGCAGAGCAACAGGGGTTTTACGCAGAACAGAACTTTTATTAGCAGTCTTTAAAAAGGAACAACTTACTTTAAATGAATGTCTTGCGGACAGGAAGGATCGGACTACACAGCGTGTTTATAACGTTGCTACTGAACTGGTGATCCAAGCTCTGAGGTTGAAGCCAATTATTATTATTATAATTATTACATTGCAAATAAATAAATATTACAACAGCAAATACTATGGTCCGCACATGAACATACACAAAAAGATCAGAAAATGAAACACTGTTTAAGGGTGTGCATATAATATTTTTATTAATACTGATATTCTATTTCTCCTCACTGTAATCTCTGTTTTTACGTTTAGTAAAATGAGCACCAAGAAAAGTGATAAAATACTGTTTAACCACTTCCCGACCGCCTAACGCACAGCGGCGGCCGGGAAGTGGAGCCCTTAAGGACCAGCTCACCCACAGAGGCGGCGGTCCTTGTAAGGGCATGGGCGGAGCGATCGCGTCATCCGTGACGCGATCCTCCGCCGGCGCCTGTCACCGCTCGCCCGCCGCAACATCCCGCCGGCTATACGAAAGCACCGGCGGGATGTTAACCCCGCGATCGCCGCATACAAAGTGTATAATACACTTTGTAATGTTTACAAAGTGTATTATACAGGCTGCCTCCTGCCCTGGTGGTCCCAGTGTCCGAGGGACCACCAGGGCAGGCTGCAGCCACCCTATGTCGCACCCAAGCACACTGATTTCTCCCCCCCCTGCCCCAGATCGCCCACAGCACCCCTCAGACCCCCCCTGCCCACCCCCCAGACCCCTGTTTGCACCCAATCACATCAATCCCTCCCTGTCACTATCTGTCAACGCTATTTTTTTTTATCCCCCCCCTGCCCACTGCCCCCTCCTGATCACCCCCCCCCCACCCCTCAGATTCTCCCCAGACCCACCCCCCCCCCCTGTGTACTGTATGCATCTATCCCCCCTGATCACCTGTCAATCACCTTTCAATCACCTGTCAATCACCCATCAATCACCCCCTGTCACTGCCACCCATCAATCAGCCCCTAACCTGCCCCTTGCGGGCAATCTGATCACCCACACCAATAGATCGCCCGCAGATCCGACATCAGATCACCACCCAAGCGCAGTGTTTACATCTATTGTCTCCTCTAAACACCCACTAATTACCCACTAATTACCCATCAATCACCCCCTATCACCACCTGTCACTGTTACCCATCAGATCAGACCCTAATCTGCCCCTTGCGGGCACCCAATCACCCGCCTACACGCTCAGATTGCCCTCAGACCCCCCCTTATCAATTCGCCAGTGCATTAGTTACATCTGTTCTTCCCTGTAATAACCCACTGATCACCTGTCAATCACCTGTCAATCACCCATCAATCACCCCCTGTCACTGCCACCCATCAATCACCCCCTGGCACTGCCACCCATCAATCACCCCCTGTCACTGCCACTCATCAATCAGCCCCTAACCTGCCCCTTGCGGGCAATCTGATCACCCACCCACACCAATAGTTCCCCTCGTCATTTTTGTTTCAAGACTACTCCTCACGGTTTAGGGCCCCTAAAATGCCAGGGCAGTATAGGAACCCCACTAATGACCCCATTTTAGAAAGAAGACACCCCAAGGTATTCCGTTAGGAGTATGGTGAGTTCATAGAAGTTTTTATTTTTTTGTCACAAGTTAGCGGAAAATGACACTTTGTGAAAAAAAACAATTAAAATCAATTTCCGCTAACTTGTGACAAAAAAATAAAAACTTCTATGAACTCACCATACTCCTAACGGAATACCTTGGGGTGTCTTCTTTCTAAAATGGGGTCATTAGTGGGGTTCCTATACTGCCCTGGCATTTTAGGGGCCCTAAACCGTGAGGAGTAGTCTTGAAACAAAAATGACCTGTGAAATCCTAAAGGTACTCATTGGACTTTGGGCCCCTTAGCGCAGTTAGGCTGCAAAAAAGTGCCAATCATGTGGTATCGCCGTACTCGGGAGAAGTAGTATAATGTGTTTTGGGGTGTATTTTTACACATACCCATGCTGGGTGGGAGAAATACCTCTGTAAATGACAATCTTTTGATTTTTTTACACACAATTGTCCATTTACAGAGTTATTTCTCCCACCCAGCATGGGTATGTGTAAAAATACACCCCAAAACACATTGTACTACTTCTCCCGAGTACGGCGATACCACATGTGTGGCACTTTTTTGCACCCTAACTGCGCTAAGGGGCCCAGAGTCCAATGAGTACCTTTAGCATTTCACAGGTCATTTTGAGACATTTGGTTTCAAGACTACTCCTCATGGTTTAGGGCCCCTAAAATGCCAGGACAGTATAGGAACCCCACAAATGACTCCATTTTAGAAAGAAGACACCCCAAGGTATTCTGTTAGTAGTACGGTGAGTTCATAGAAGATTTTATTTTTTGTCACAAGTTAGCGGAAATTGATTTTTATTGTTTTTTTTTCACAAAGTGTCATTTTCCGCTAACTTGTGACAAAAAATAAAATATTCTATGAACTCACCATACTCCCAACGGAATACCTTGGGGTGTCTTCCTTCTAAAATGGGGTCATTTGTGGGGTTCCTATACTGTCCTGGCATTTTAGGGGCCCTAAACCGTGAGGAGTAGGCTTGAAACGAAATTTCTCAAAATGACCTGTGAAATCCTAAAGGTACTCATTGGACTTTGGGCCCCTTAGCGCAGTTAGGGTGCAAAAAAGTGCCACACATGTGGTATCGCCGTACTCAGGAGAAGTAGTATAATGTGTTTTGGGGTGTATTTTTACACATACCCATGCTGGGTGGGAGAAATCTCTCTGTAAACGGACAATTGTGTGTAAAAAAAATCAAAAGATTGTCATTTACAGAGATATTTCTCCCACCCAGCATGGGTATGTGTAAAAATACACCCCAAAACACATTATACTACTTCTCCTGAGTACGGCAATACCACATGTGTGGCACTTTTTTGCAGCCTAACTGCGCTAAGGGGCCCAAAGTCCAATGAGCACCTTTAGGCTTTACAGGGGTGCTTACAATTTAGCACCCCCCAAAATGTCAGGACAGTAAACACACCCCACAAATGACCCCATTTTGGAAAGTAGACACTTCAAGGTATTCAGAGAGGAGCATAGTGAGTCCGTGGCAGGTTTCATTTTTTTTTTTTGTCGCAAGTTAGAAGAAATGGAAACTTTTTTTTTTGTCACAAAGTGTCATTTTCCGCTTACTTGTGACAAAAAATAATATCTTCTATGAACTCACTATGCCTCTCAGTGAATACTTTGGGATGACTTCTTTCCAAACTGGGGTCATTTGGGGGGTATTTATACTATCCTGGAATTCTAGCCCCTCATGAAACATGACAGGTGGTCAGAAAAGGCAGAGATGCTGGAAAATGGGAAAATTCACTTTTTGCACCATAGTTTGTAAACGCTATAACTTTTACCCAAACCAATAAATATAGGCTGAATGGGTTTTTTTTTTATCAAAAACATGTTTGTCCTGCATGTATACAGAAATTTTACTTTATTTGAAAAATGTCAGCACAGAAAGTTAAAAAAAATCATTTTTTTGCCAAAATTCATGTCTTTTTTGATGAATATAATAAAAAGTAAAAATCGCATCAGCAATCAAATAGCATCAAAAGAAAGCTTTATTAGTGACAAGAAAAGGAGCCAAAATTCATTTAGGTGGTAGGTTGTATGAGCGAGCAATAAACCGTGAAAGCTGCAGTGGTCTGAATGGAAAAAAAGTGGCCGGTCCTTAAGGGGGGTAAAGCCCTAGGTCCTCAAGTGGTTAATTTACTGATACATTATTGTGGTACTTCATTCATATAGTAAAATATCTTTAATACTTACCAATATTTTACTATTACCTACCCTCTCCCTACTCTCACACAGAACCCTCCCGTGTTGGTGCCTAACCTTAACCCCTCCGGTGGTGAATAACTCTAAGACACCCCCCCCCCCTCCCCGTGGTGCCTAACCCTGAGACCTTTCTGGTGATGAATAACCCTAAGACCCCCATGGTGGTGCCGAACCTTGACCCGCCCTGGTGGTGCCTAACCTTAACCCTCACTGGAGGGCGCCTAACCTTAATCCGCCATTTTGTTTATATAATATAAATTAGAGTATGATTGTTCATGGTTTTATTTGGCATAGCATTAAAAAAATGCTAAATGAGGAGTCAAAACATAAAAATAAACTTTTATAATAGGTTTAAGTGAGTTTGTTGAAAAACGATCATTTGCAACATAAGTTAGAATCGTTGCGGTGCAAAAAGTTCATATGTATATCACTTTTTTTTCTGAGAAAGCACAGGGAACAGTTTAGAAACAATTATACAGTTTTAGAAACAATTATTTGTTAAATAATGGGTTATTGTAATTTAATAATTTGTTATGGAAAAGTTAAAGATAACAAGCAATTTGGAACCCTTTTACAAACGTTATTGTTGTTCTATATTTATGTGGGGCCCTTTTTATACACTTGGTGCCTATAGAGACAAGATTTTCATTGATGTGAATGGGGCGCCTTGTTTACAAGACACTATTATTACATTCTTTCTCTTTAGGAGTAAAGTGGTGTGGACTTATTCACTGTTTGTAACAGTCCTTCATAAATGCAGGAGTCCGCACACAGACTAATCGGAGCAATCACCACAAGTTTATTTATTTATATGTCTTTTCTGCTACCCGCCTTGATAAAGGGGACCCTGAGTGGCCCCGAAACGATCGTCGGCCTATGCAGGTCAGACTGTGGATTTATAATACATGTGATGGGACAATAAACTTGTGGTGATTGCTCCGATTAGTCTGTGTGCGGACTCCTTCATGACGAAAGTATTTGATGGCCTTGGGGCCCGGCACCAGCTTACCCACTGACGTGAGTGCGGTCTTTTGATTCACTTCATAAATGCAGGACAAATATACTATATAGAGGCTTGGTCTGTACACAGCTTCCAGAAGGTCTACAGAAATGTGATACTGTAAAAAGTTGGGTACTTTAATTATAGGGACCCTAAATTATAGGGGTCCAGGAGCGCCTTGGGAAAGGAAAGGTACCCACGCATTACTTGATTTTCTATTGAGCAATTAGGTGATCGACTTTATTGGGCAATTGACTACAGTGTAGTTGATCGACTAGTGGGCCACAAGCGTCATCATATGCGTTTCTCCTTCACTAATCAATCTGAATGATGTTGTGCCTCCATCCCCTGAAAAATCGATTTTGTGGTGATCAGAATCATGTTTTACTGTAGCTGATTCCTTCACTTGATTTGACCCGATATCGGCCAATTTTTATTGATCAAGTAGAATCAAACATAATAATTTCTCCCCATCTGATAGAATAACAAAAATGATTACAGCCTTCGCCAGTAAGTATCACCTTTCTCTCTGTAACACTGTGTACTGCCTTATTGAACTACTATCACTGAATAGACCTTCACCATTTTCTCAATGAAAATAAGCCTTGCATAGTAATACTGTGCACTCACATGGTTATTAAAACAAAGTGCATGAGTACCGGGCTCTCCAGTACTTACTGGTCTCTTAGTTGGCTCACCGCTGCCCATCTCAGCCTATGCCTACCTTTTTAGCATCCCCACGTGCAAGTTCCTAGTTCTGTACAAAGGTTTCATCAAGGGCCAATGATGAGTCATACTGGTGATGAAACATGTTGGGCAGGACGTCTGTACAAAACTAGGAAGTCAATTGCACATGTAGGATACTAGAGAGGTGAAAGCAGGCTGGCATTGGCAGGGTTGAGCTAAGCAAGGGGCCAGTGAGTAGGAAGGAACCCAGTAAAAAGAGAACTCCAGAGCTTTGTTTTAATTATCATGTTACTGCATATGTTTTTTATCTTTGTTAATAAAAATCAAAACATTATTACACTATGCTAGGCAAATTGAAATTTGAGATCAGATTCCACCTTGGCTGGATTAAATTGGTCAATTGGTCTATTTTCAAGCTGCCCATGGAGCACCCAAAAATATAATGTTTTTATAGATGCTTGCCCCATCTGTGCCTCAAATTTTCATGCATTACTAAGGTAACAATCAGACCAACATAGTAATGTACTCTGCAGGTTTGATGTATATATGGTGCGGTGGAATTGTCCTGTGGCAGGGGAGCCCACAGCCCAGGGCAGGACAATCGCACTGCACCATTCACCTGTGCAAATTATCCTGCAGCCAAGTGCGCTGACAGGGTAATATGCATAGCTCCACCCCACAAACAGTGACGGCTTCCAGCTTCACAGGAAGTACGTCACTGTCTTTCCTCAATCAAGCATTTACTCTGTACCTCCACCGAACCAGTCTAAATGGACTGTTGTGTTGCCAAAGGCTTCAGTGTAAATGCCCGCTGAGCCGTACCGTTCGTACCTTGCGGCAACGCACTGCAAAGTCTGCACCACCTTAGCATTGTGACCACTTCCTTTGCATCTCGAGTAGTGTGTCTCATTGAGACTAATTGCCACTGCAACGGGGGAAGGAGGGGCATACCACGACATGCTGCAACGCAGGATGTTTGAAAAGAGCCTTTATGTTCCCAAAAATGCATTTATTTTTGCATATTTTTTAGTTTATTAGATGTACTGAAAACACCAGTCCCCGATCTAAAGATGGTTTAGCGCAAGAAATAATCTCTGATTTAGAAGTACACTGAATGTTACTGAATCCAATCTTTTGAGAACAGAGTGACTGTTTTGGTGATTATCAACGTCAATCGGTCTTTATTAATATGGTGATTTTTTTTTTCCCATGGGTCAGTGTGTGTCAAATCAAAAACATATGACGGGCAATTCAACATTCTAGCCTAAATAAATAGACCCCCTAATTGAACCTTTGACGTTTTCTTGAACCTTATTGTTAGAATGCCCGGTATAATTGCTGCTCGGCAACAGTTAGCTTCCTGTCAGTTTATCGTGTGCATCATCTGTACCTCGAACTGCTAAGCACTCAATACATCCCTCTGTCACTTCATTTCATGCCTCACGGCTTCACTTTGACTTAATATAGGTCTTGGCGAATCTCAGGTGCAGTTAGAGCTTGATCACGTTGACAGCGAAATACACAATCACAATCAGCCTTACAATTTTACAGGGATTCAAATTATGTAAAAGGTTTGTCAGACTAACCGCTGTGAAATAGCATTCAGACCCTTGGCAGGATTGCAAGAGACTTGCTAGCTTTTCTGATTACAGTTTTATTCAGATATATCATACGCTACGCTTTATAGAGAATTCTAAATAGCACACGGATTGTCACTGACCAGAAGATGCCTTATCATTGGATTGCACAGCTGCAGTCAAATTCAAAACATGACTTTGTGGGAGTCACAATGGTACAGCATTAGCTGAAACAACAACACAAATCTGGGGGAATATAAACAGATAGGAGAAAATCAGTTTAATTGTGGCTCAGCTACTTTTGAATTTATTCTAAAAAGTGTGAGGAAACGCGGAAAAGCCGCCGCGTGTACTAACGGCAGGACGGCTGAGTCCGCGTCCAGCACAGCGGCTGGCATGCGGAGACGTGCGCCTGGCATCACGAGAGAACGCGGAAAAGCCGCCGCGGGTACTGACAGCGAGGCGGCTGTTTCCACGTCCAACGCGGCGGTTTGTACGCGGCGGCGTGCGGTTGGTGTGGCTGGGTCTGTTCGTTCACATGGGCGGAGGGAGAGCTACGCGCGCGCGGCCCAGATGTCAGGACCTTTATACCAGCAGGGGGAGTGTCAGCTGATCAGGAGGATCAGCTGATTCCTGCTGGACTCATGATTGGCTGAGTGACTTAGGCGGGGCGGCAGACTCCAGCAGCTATATATACTGCTTGCTTGCCAGTTGCTGGTTGTCATTGCAAACACTTACGTGGAAGCATTCAGACCATAGTCATATCCTACAGTGTGTTTGAACTGGGAGGACCTGGGAATTCACACTGAGCCAGATTACTTGTGTTATTATTGTGTTATTGTTCAGACTAGTTCCAGGGTGCAGAGACCAAGGACCTCACACCCAAGATTAGGGAACTGTGTTATCATTTGTGTTTTACTCCAGACTAGTTCCAGGGTGTAGAGACCAAGGACCTCACACCCAAGATTAGGGAACTGTGTTATCATTTGTGTTATACTCCAGACTAGTTCCAGGGTGTAGAGACCAAGGACCTCACACCCAAGATTAGGGAACTGTGTTATCATTTGTGTTATTCTCCAGACTAGTTCCAGGGTGTCGAGACTACGGACCTCACACCCAGACTAGGGACTCTTTATTATTATTGTGTTATTGTTCAGACTAGTTCCAGGGTGTAGAGACCACGGACCTCACACCAAGACTAGGCATTGTTTGATATCTGTTACTACCTAGGGAGCTATCTCTCTCCCTAAGGAGATAGCCTCCAGACCTGCTAGTGACATCCACCCTTCAGGTGTCACTCCCGCTCAGGTTCCTCCTACCTTCAGCCTGACTCCACCCCTTGGAGTACCTCAGGCTGTTGGAAGGTTCCTGTGTCCTCAAAAGCAGTATTCCAGGCTGCTTCTGATCACCTGCTCTGCAGGTGCATATCTCCAAGTATTACTGTTACACCAAACACTCACTTACCTTAGGTGTCCAGAGGTTAGCAATATATCTGATTATCGGTGATTCTGCAGATCATCAATAATCGGGTATATATCTGCATTCTTGGTGATACTGCAGATCACCAATAATCAGATTCTCTCTGCGTGCTGACACCCATCGTTACAAAAAGATGCAATTTTTTTTTTTAAATAATATAATTATCCATTTTGGCTATGTAAATCCCAGATAGCAGTTTGCCTCAGGTATCCTTTAAACAGGACCTAAATTATAAATTACAGTTTGCTTTAAATCTAATAAGTTGCCAATATATATTAAATCACACATAATAAAGTGTAATTTTCTCACACCCCCAGGGTCCGTATTCTACATATGGTCTTGAATTTCCTGCCATCAGTGTGAAATCAAGCTAGTTAATTTATTTCTATTTCCAAACCAGAGGTGCAAAGGATGCTGGGTGATTGATGTCATAGCTCCACCCCCATGTCCTGCTCTCAGCCCGCAACCAATGTAAAAAGAGACGTGATCTAATCCAGGAAGGCAGGCAAGCAAGACATCTGAAATCAGAATTACAGCAGACAGACATGATAAGAAAGGCTGCAGCTGTTCTGCTGTGTCTCCTCTCTCATACACACTGGGAAACGAGATGTAATTTGATCCGGGCGGGACAGGGGAGGGGAGGGCACCAGGCTGGAATGCAGGACACAATGATGAGTGTGTACATGTAAGGCATCAGCATGAGGAGAAAGATGAAG
Source organism: Hyperolius riggenbachi (assembly GCF_040937935.1). NCBI lineage: Eukaryota > Metazoa > Chordata > Amphibia > Anura > Hyperoliidae > Hyperolius > Hyperolius riggenbachi. The sequence goes on along the minus strand of NC_090650.1, from coordinate 64,624,566 downwards.
GTGCTACTACAGTTATAAATGTGTATCTGTCCTATCCACTACAATGTACCATATGTAAACTTTATATATTCATCTAACTGTACACAGTGCATAGACTACAAATATGTATTGCAGTTCAAACTTTTTTGGGGGGCCAGAGGTAGTCTTTAAATGACCAGAAGTACTCAAACAAAGGCAGTCTCTCCAACCTTTCAAAACAAATTAAAAAAAAAGGGAGTGGGAGCCAACCTGATCTGGAACAGATTCCAAGTTACTGCCTGAGGAAGGCTGTTCATATAGCAAGGGACAACTCTCACTTGCCCTGTTTGGGTTCTTTAATCTCTTCTAATATGCTACAAAGCATGTTATACAGTATATTAGTGCGTAACTCCATGTTCTCTAAAAATATATCGTTAATACACCATTTTGTAACTTAATGTCACAAAGAAATTACTTTTCCAATTAGAATGGATCTCAGGGGCGTAACAATAGATCTGGTAAGGGATGCAGCTGTAGGGGGGAGCAGAAGCTTAAAGGGGCCCCATCCTGATAGACTGACAACCATGGGCAAGGAGAAAAGAAGCTTTCTGTTCTCTGAACAATTGTTCTAATGACTGCATCTGCTCAGCCACTGATAAGGAATCATACAAAGTTTGCAGACAAAGATTTGTAGACAGTACCTAATCAATGTTCATCAGGCTCTTGTCTTGTGTACAGTGCCCAGCCCCCTTGGTGCGAGGAGGCCCCATGTAAAGATTCACAGGGGGGCCCAGTGATTTCTAGTTACACCCCTGATGGATCTACTACACTTTCAAACCGAGATCAACAGTGAGGCCTAGGACGTCACTAGCAGCGTTTTTCTAGACGCTTGTGATTTGTGAAGCTCTTGCTACTGTAATGCTATGGGGGATTTTAAAAAAAAAATCACATCCCTCAGGTAGGATAACACACATAGCATTACATTAGCAAGAGCTTTTCAAATCACAAGAGCTGGTAGTGGGTTCCAGGCCTTACGTATCAATTCCTGCTGGTACTCTCTTCCTGGGGACGTTACATCAAAAATAGGTCAACTTGTATTGCTAATTCTAATGGGTAATGTAATTTTCATTAATTTTCGGGTAATTTTCGCAATTACGATTCTGATCATAATTGCGATATCATGGGTAATGTTAAGTTTCGCATAATTTCACAACTTTCCAAAATAATGTTTAAGGAATCCATGAACATATGGGGATAAGAAAGCGAACTATAGGCTTGAGAAAACACATTTGTTTTGCAGAAATGCATTGAAGGCATAATACAGTTTTATTTTCACAAAATTATGAAGATTTTACAAGTTCTTGCAAAATTATGCATCATAATTATGATCACAATTGAAATTTAATGTTACAATTTTGCACTGTAATTGAAAATTTCAATGCGAAATTACTACTATGAGAAACTTGCACTCATCACAATTAGAGATGTCGCGAACGGTTCCCGAACCGTTCGCCGGCGAACATCTCAGTCTCTTTGTGCCCTGTACTACTTCTGGGTCACTATGACCCAGAGTAGTACGCCTGCGCTGGCCTGGCGATGCACGTCCTAGATCGCGCTCCTTTTGCCGGGCACTTTCTGCGCATGTGCGTGATGTCATGAGTGACGTCATGCTCATGCACAGAGAGTCCCCGGCAATAGGAGCGTGATCTAGGACGCGCACCGCCGGGCTAGCGCAGGCGTACTACTCTGGGTCATAGTGACCCGGAAGTAGTACAGGGCACAGAGAGATTCGCTCAGCGAACAGTTCGGGCCATCTCTAATTACAATCAACCTTTGCATTTTTTTTTAATTTAGGCTCAGGTCCTAACATAGGTATAGTGTTTTTCTCCTGTCCAACTCAAAGTGCTTGAGAGCTGCAGCCACTAGGGGGGCGCTCAAGAGGCCACCCTGCAGTGTTAGGGAGTCTTGCCCAAGGACTTAGTGGTACGCATGGGTTAAAGAGAAACTTTTGATAAAGTAACAGACATGCCAATCACTAGTGGCGTAGCTAAGGAGTTTGGGGCCCCTGTGCAAGTTCTCCATGGGGCCCCAAGCACTCTATTGATATGGAGTCCCAAAATCTATCAAGGACAGCTGCAGTATCAGAGAGGTGTGTTTAGAGAAAGAAACTGTTAAGGATCACCACTATGCAATGCACATGTAGAGGTGTTCATTACCAGCATAGCACCAATGAAAAGCTAATAAGATGGATGAAGGAGGGCCCCTATTGGGCCCCTCTGGTCCAGAGGCAACCTCTGCATCCCCTGTTGCTACGCCACTGCCGATAACATACTGGTGTTGATTCACACGGCGTATCTCTTAAATTATCTCACATTACTCAATTTTCTGATCAAATATAAGGAGAGATAATTCATGAGAATTAGATGCTAGATTATACTAAATGACACCAGGTGGCTTGGCCAAGGCAGGCTATAAGGACCATCTCAGCCAAGAATCTAGCTAACAATTCTACACTGTGTTGTCCCTAATCCACAGCAACTAACATGTTGCTAGCCTCTAGGCGAGTGTACAGCACTCTGCCTCAAGTCCCGATCACTGTGGGCGACAGAATACTGATCTTTAGTTCACGTGGGAAAACAAAAGGGAGATCAAGAGCCCTCGATAGTGACTGGATAGTGCACACAAGAGACCAGGGTTCAAATCTCAGCTTTTCCTGTTCAGTAAGCCAACACCTATTCAGTAGAGATGGGCCAAACGGTTCGCCGGCGAACCGATCTAGGCGAATTTCAGGTGGTTCGCGTTCACCTGCGAAGGTGAACTTTTGCGGAAGTTCGATTCGCCCCATAATGCACTATGAGGGTCAACTTTGACCCTCTACATCACAGTCAGCAGACACATTGTAGCCAATCCGACTACACTCAGCCCTGTAGCCCCACCCCCCCCCTTATATAAGGCAGGCTCCGGCGGCCATTACACTCACTCGTGTGCCTGCACATAGACAGACTGTTGCGATACAGGAGGCTGTTGACCTTGCCACTGAGAGTAGAACCTTCTAAGCACAGGATCTAAGTGACCACGGGTCTTCACCCACGACCCCTTGAGGGGGAAGCAGGACCACAACCCCAGGAGGGGGTAGTGGAACTTCGCTGCCTAGTGCCCACCAGGTTGCGCTTAAGAAGGTCCAACAGTGACTCAGAGAACAGATGATACTGCGTTGTAGAGCGAGTAACCAGTGCGAGGTACAGAATCAGCAGGCAGAAGAGTAGTCAAACGGTTCAGGATCAGGGCAGGCGGAGTTCAGTCAGAGGCGGGTAACAAGCAAAGGTCGAGGCCGGCAGAGTTCAAGCAACACGGGTAACAAGCCAAGGAGTCAGGACAGGTGAAGTTCAATCGTAGTCAGGATAAGCCGAGGTTCAGTAACGGGAAGTCAATCAGTATTTAGACGAGCAGAGTAACAGGTACCACAAGCTGCACAAACAGATAGCACTGAACTGTCAAACAAATGGGGTTTAAATAGGGCCTTTGGCGCCAATTGATACGCATCGCGCATGCGTACAGCGGTATGACTTACTACGCGCATGTGTACGCGCACGCGTACATGCAACACTATTATATGGCGCATGCGTATTATTGTCCGCAATGTCCCGCGCACGCGTAGATGCGGCCAGAGATGCGCGTGCACGAGAATACGTACGCGTCATGCCGTACGGCGTTACACCATGGTACAGACAGGTCAAATAGCCACCTTTCCTACGTGCGCGTGCGCGAGCAGAAGCCCGAACAGCAACAGGCCTGACAGAAGTTTGGTGAGTGCAACACAGACTAGGGCGAGCTGCTGCAGACTTTTTCTCCTAGGGACAGATTAGTCAGGGTCATGGCTTGTTAGCTTGCTCCTGGCTGAATGTTATTGCTTTAATAGCACCTCATATTCAACAGCTCTATTCAGAGCTAATCCTGTTCGTGTGATCATTTTTTTTTCTGTGTGTCAAACTGACACTTGTGTTGCTTAGACAGCATTGCTAATTCATGCTGTGTGTGTGCCACTGCCAGCAGCCCAGCAGCAGCACATTCAGTGACTACCTGTGTGTGTGACAGGGAGCTGCACATTGTACTACCCAGTACTGCATATACCTACTAGTACCTGTTGTGTTGAGTGAACTCACCTGACTGCATCTAACTACCTTTGGGTAGAGTGAACTCACCTCACTGCATCTAAGTACCTTTGGGTAGAGTGAACTCACCTAAATGCATCTAACTACCTTTTGGGTTGAGTGAACTTACCTCACTGCATATAACTACCTTTGTGTTGAGTATACACATGCAACATGTTTGAAAGCATTTTAGGCCTGTTATTTAGCATTCAATGTGATTTCTGCCCTTAAAACGCTGCTTTGCGTCAAAACCAGATTTTTCCCTGGGACTTTTGGCATGTATCCCACTCCGCCACCTGGGGGTCCAGGTGTTAGACCCCTTGAAACATGTTTTCCATCATTTTTCTGGCCAGCATAAGTGTTTCTAGTTTTCCAAGTTCGCCTCCTCATTGAAGTCTATTGCGGTTCGCGAACTTTTCCGCGAACTGAACCTTCCGCGGAAGTTCACGAACAGGGTTCGCGAACCGAAAATCGGAGGTTCAGCCCATCTCTACTATTCAGTAAGGAGACCTTGGGTACGATTTCCTATTACTGCTACTGCCTAATGAGAGCTCCCTAGTGGCTGTAGATCTTGGGCTTTGAGTCCACCAGGATAAAAGCACAAAATAAATGTTCTGTGTCCTGTCTGTATCTAGACTAGTACGTTAGAATTATATAGAGGATTACTTAGTATGATAACCATTAGGGGAACCTGATCCAACTCTGATTAAGAAGTTGATTCTGTAGATCGGAAGAAGAAAAAAGGGGGGCTACCACCCCTCCATTAAGGGTGGACTAAACTTTCAGAAAATAGTAGAACAGAAGAGCCAAAACCGGATAATGTACCCTAAAAAATATTTAAAATGGGAATGAGTGGTGGACTTACCTCCCCATAGAAGACTCCATTTTGTCAGAGTCGAGTAAATAAGACTTCATTAAACTGTGCATCACGTTTCGCAGATGTGACCCGCTTCATCAGGCACAAATAAGGAGTTACTGTAACGTGTTCAGAACGGACTAAGCACCAAGGCACAGATTGCCACCCAATGTGAATCTGATCAGAGAGGGATCTTATTACACTGCACATTGATTTTCAATAGGCATCAGCATGGTGTTGCACTATCGCATACTTACCACCTAAAAACCCTGTTAATGCTATTTAAATAATACGTGATACCACAAATGAATGCTCTAAAATGGACGTAGCCCTTTATTAGGGTTAAATATAACATGAAAGGAGGGATAATAACTATATATATCAAATATTGCTCATAAAACATATATTTTCCATATATAAGTTCCCGGTATCGAGCACCGATGGCAATTTCCTGTGCTTGTCGGTTTCCTATGCTTGCCGGTTGCTTGAGCAACCTGCCGAAAAAGCACAAGCCATCTGTCCCATGCAGCATAAAATACTTACCAAGCCTCCGGTTGGTGTCTTCTACTCATCCTATAGCTCTTAGCTGCTTTTTCAGCGTCCTCTGTGTACAGCTCCCGACGTGTCACCTAACCAATGTCGGGTCACGTGACATACCGGGAGCCGGACATGGATGTTGGAACGCTGCCAGGAGCTACAGGAAGTTCAAAAGAAATTCTTACAAGTACTGTAAGTAATTATTTATATCAGCTTGCATACTAAAACAGAAGAAGAGACAACGGAGCGCTCCTTGGTGCATTAACTTTTTAATCTTGAAAAACACGCAACATAAATACACTTACAGTGTGTTGATGAAAAGTGCGCTTGTCAGGCCTGCGGGCGGTCCTCTCTCTGCTCCTGTGCCTGGCCGGGACAGCAAGAGCGGTGGTATCGGCGGGAGTGACACGCGGTGAGCGGAGCCTGGTGCGCTGGAGCCGTATGACGTCACGACGCGTTTCGGCGTAACCACGCCTTCGTCAGGTGACGCTACGGTCCATACGGCTCTTACGCCGGTCCATACGCACTTTTCATCAACACACTGTAAGTGTATTTATGTTGCGTGTTTTTCAAGATTAAAAAGTTAATGCACCAAGGAGCGCTCCGTTGTCTCTTCTTCTGTTACCTAGGATTACTGGCGCCACCCAGCTAAAAGGAGCAGCACCCTTACACCTTCTTAGTACCAGCACAGCGCAGGTTACTTTCTACCTTTGCATACTAAAACAGGAAGTGTATAGCACACATCTCTGCAGTGCTTCAGATCAGCCTAAATGCTGTAGATTCTGAGTATTTGCTCCATACTTTGGCAGGACTGTTTTGAGGGGTGCGCTTCTCTGTATTTCTCAAGCAGCATCATTCTATGGGAGACATTGCCTGCTCTTCTGTGCAATGAACTACTTTACATCAGTCAGCGGATCTCTTGTTTAGTTCAATGTGATTTTTATGTCATGATCACTACAAACAAAATCAATGTAACCTGTCATTTGTTGTCAGAGACTGGCAATGCTGCTGAGACTGATGAGGATAGACGTCGAGTTTGTGTAAATCATAAGTTATTCCAGGAATGTCATATCAGAATTCTATCCAGCTGTGTTTGAGCTGCTACTTTTCTACCAAGCAGTATGCAGCCAGGGCAAAGCACTAACGTATAGAGAAGAGGACCATTGTTTTCTCTCATTAATAGACCGGTACACTCTATTTGCCTAAAGCTAGCCATAAGAAGGGATGCTCATTCGGATTATGCAGAATTAAAATGTCTGCATTTCTGATTGGAAATTGGCATCTCCGATTAAAAATTGAAAAAACGTAAGTCGGTTTCTGCCGGTATACCACATTACCACAACTCTGTAATTTTAGCCCAATCTTAGAACTCGGAAGCTTTCGACCAAAATCAGATTATAGCTGGAATTTTAGACCAATCACAAGACCCAGACGCTACCGAGTATTCCCTTGTCTAGTATTGGCCTAAAATTTCCATGGTATTCCTATTAACAAGGTAAAGTTCTGCTTTCTCTGCATGGTCCAATACTTTCGAGGCAACTCAAATCCTAAAATCAAATGAATAATACAGACTCTCATACACCACACAGGTGTCCTATAAGTAAAAAAGAAAAGTACCTATAATACCTAAGATAAGAGTGAACAGAGGCGCCAGCAGGATAAAAGGTACTAAAAAGTTTAAAATTCCTCAGGAGGTGGTGGTGGACTCGCCTCCTTGAAGTAGACAAGATACTGTCAGCTTTTTTAACAACAACATGTTTATTTATATACTCCAGACAACCATGCAATGCGTTTTGCAGGTATATTCCTGCTTCCTCAGGCAATAACAAATAGGAGTACATGCAGTACAGTCTCAAGGTCACGATAAGCGCTCTAGCGCTCTTAACTCTAGCTAAGTTCTAGCTCAATAGTAATAGTAAAGTGACTAAGTTAATGGAGTGGTGCCTCTCATTTCCTGGCAGTAGGCTATAAAAGCAGGCGTGGTAGATTGCCATGGTCGGAATAGCCCATTTCTTTTTCTCTCTCTCTCTCTCTCTCTCTCTCTCTCTCTCTCTCTCTCTCTCTCTCTCTCTCTCTCTCTCTCTCTCTCTCTCTCTCTCTCTCTCTCTCTCTCTCTCTCTCTCTCTCTCTCATCCAGTAGGGAATTGCAGATTTTCAAAACAGCTTATATACCATAGCTGGGATTTGAACCCAGGACCTAGTGTGTAGTAGGTATCTGTCTTAACCTCAAGACCATGACCCACACTACATGCTAAAGCTGGCAGTAGCATAAACCATACTTCCATTATGATCAATTCGATAGAAAAAGTAGCATGATTAAGGATTTGTACTTTTTGAAAAGCATGCTTATATACCATAGCTGGGATTTGAACCCAGGACCTAGTGTGTAGTAGGTATCTGTCTTAACCTCTAGACCATGACCCACACTACATGCTAAAGCTGGCAGTAGCATAAACCATACTTCCATTATGATCAATTCGATAGAAAAAGTAGCATGATTAAGGATTTGTACTTTTTGAAAGCATGCACCATAGCTGGGATTTGAACCCAGGACCTAGTGTGTAGTAGGTATCTGTCTTAACCTCTAGACCATGACCCACACTACATTCTAAAGCTGGCAGTAGCATAAACCATACTTCCATTATGATCAATTCGATAGAAAAAGTAGCATGATTAAGGATTTGTACTTTTTGAAAAGCATGCTTATATACCATAGCTGGGATTTGAACCCAGGACCTAGTGTGTAGTAGGTATCTGTCTTAACCTCTAGACCATGACCCACACTACATGCTAAAGCTGGCAGTAGCATAAACCATACTTCCATTATGATCAATTCGATAGAAAAAGTAGCATGATTAAGGATTTGTACTTTTTGAAAGCATGCACCATAGCTGGGATTTGAACCCAGGACCTAGTGTGTAGTAGGTATCTGTCTTAACCTCTAGACCATGACCCACACTACATGCTAAAGCTGGCAGTAGCATAAACCATACTTCCATTATGATCAATTCGATAGAAAAAGTAGCATGATTAAGGATTTGTACTTTTTGAAAAGCATGCTTATATACCATAGCTGGGATTTGAACCCAGGACCTAGTGTGTAGTAGGTATCTGTCTTAACCTCTAGACCATGACCCACACTACATGCTAAAGCTGGCAGTAGCATAAACCATACTTCCATTATGATCAATTCGATAGAAAAAGTAGCATGATTAAGGATTTGTACTTTTTGAAAGCATGCACCATAGCTGGGATTTGAACCCAGGACCTAGTGTGTAGTAGGTATCTGTCTTAACCTCTAGACCATGACCCACACTACATGCTAAAGCTGGCAGTAGCATAAACCATACTTCCATTATGATCAATTCGATAGAAAAAGTAGCATGATTAAGGATTTGTACTTTTTGAAAGCATGCACCATAGCTGGGATTTGAACCCAGGACCTAGTGTGTAGTAGGTATCTGTCTTAACCTCTAGACCATGACCCACACTACATGCTAAAGCTGGCAGTAGCATAAACCATACTTCCATTATGATCAATTCGATAGAAAAAGTAGCATGATTAAGGATTTGTACTTTTTGAAAAGCATGCTTATATACCATAGCTGGGATTTGAACCCAGGACCTAGTGTGTAGTAGGTATCTGTCTTACCCTCTAGACCAGGGGTCCCCAAACGTTTTGGGTTGAGGGCCGGGTCAACATACTTCAGACCGCTGGGGGGCCGGAGTAAACATAAAATGATGTAGAAGTCTTTGCGGACCAGACAGTGAAGCATACCCAGGTGACAATCTGCAAGCCAATTGGACAGCAGTGTAACCTGATGTGGAATTTGATTGGAAACCAGCAAAATTTCTGCTTTCTGGCTTCCATGTGGATGGGGGGTGCTGCACTGCTATTCCATATGTGGACCACCAATATTTAAAGATGTAGCTGACTGCATTTATAAGCAATACATTTTCTGTGTGGGGGGCCGGTAAGAAAGCCTTAGGGGGCCACATTCGGCCCGCGGGCCTTAGTTTGAGGACCACTGCTCTAGACCATCAACCACACTCAGGGCCAGGCTTTAGCATGTAGTGTGGTCAGAGGTGGGACAAGGTCCTTCAGCACCCAAGGCTGAGACTGCAAAGTGCGCCCCCCTATCCCTCCCACCCCAGCTGTCACACACTGATTGCTATTACACTAAGAGGTGCCCCAGGGCCCCCCCCCCCCCACCCCCAACACCTTAATCTCTACTTATCTGGCTTGCAGTCGCTGCCATGTATCACCTTTTCTTATTTCTTTCTGCTTCAAACACAATTGGGAATGACAGCTGAATGAATTGTGCACCCCCTCCTACACTGCGCCCTGAGGCTGCAGCCTCTCCAGCCTCAGCCTTACTAGTGGGTAAGACAGGTACCTACTACCATGCAGTGTGGGTCATGGTCTAGAGGTTAAGACAGATACCTACTACACACTAGGTCCTGGGTTCAAATCCCAGCTATGGTGCATGCTTTTCAAAAAGTACAAATCCTTAATCATGCTACTTTTTCTATCGAATTGATCATAATGGAAGTATGGTTTATGCTACTGCCAGCTTTAGCATGTAGTGTGGGTCATGGTCTAGAGGTTAAGACAGATACCTACTACACACTAGGTCCTGGGTTCAAATCCCAGCTATGGTATATAAGCATGCTTTTCAAAAAGTACAAATCCTTAATCATGCTACTTTTTCTATCGAATTGATCATAATGGAAGTATGGTTTATGCTACTGCCAGCTTTAGCATGTAGTGTGGGTCATGGTCTAGAGGTTAAGACAGATACCTACTACACACTAGGTCCTGGGTTCAAATCCCAGCTATGGTATATAAGCATGCTTTTCAAAAAGTACAAATCCTTAATCATGCTACTTTTTCTATCGAATTGATCATAATGGAAGTATGGTTTATGCTACTGCCAGCTTTAGCATGTAGTGTGGGTCATGGTCTAGAGGTTAAGACAGATACCTACTACACACTAGGTCCTGGGTTCAAATCCCAGCTATGGTGCATGCTTTTCAAAAAGTACAAATCCTTAATCATGCTACTTTTTCTATCGAATTGATCATAATGGAAGTATGGTTTATGCTACTGCCAGCTTTAGCATGTAGTGTGGGTCATGGTCTAGAGGTTAAGACAGATACCTACTACACACTAGGTCCTGGGTTCAAATCCCAGCTATGGTGCATGCTTTTCAAAAAGTACAAATCCTTAATCATGCTACTTTTTCTATCGAATTGATCATAATGGAAGTATGGTTTATGCTACTGCCAGCTTTAGCATGTAGTGTGGGTCATGGTCTAGAGGTTAAGACAGATACCTACTACACACTAGGTCCCGGGTTCAAATCCCAGCTATGGTATATAAGCATGCTTTTCAAAAAGTACAAATCCTTAATCATGCTACTTTTTCTATCGAATTGATCATAATGGAAGTATGGTTTATGCTACCGCCAGCTTTAGCATGTAGTGTGGGTCATGGTCTTGAGGTTAAGACAGATACCTACTACACACTAGGTCCTGGGTTCAAATCCCAGCTATGGTATATAAGCTGTTTTGAAAATCTGCAATTCCCTGATGGATGGATGGATGGAGTGAGAGAGTGAGAGAGATTTTTGTGCTATTCCGGAAAATTCCGTCGGAATTATAAAATTTCCGCGGAATTCCGTTTGAGAGGTATAGGAATTCCGATTGACTACCGGAATCGGAAATAACCTAATTCCGGCCGGAATCACGGAATTTATAATTCCGCGGAATTTTCCGAGCATCCCTACAGTGTACCTCAGAGGGGCTCACAATCTAATCTCTACCCCAGGCATAGTCTTATGTCCCTTTTGTAGACTAAAGCCTTGTGTACATTGGGAGAAAAAATTGTTATAAACGAACGATGGAGGACTCAGCTCTTGTTTAAAAATCCAGATCACAAGGGAACGACCAACAAATGATCCACAATAGTGCTCGGGCATTTCGAATGATCAACATGTCGGATCACTTCGGTAGATAATCATTCATCATCAGCATGTGTACAGAGGTATGAACAATTTTCAGTAATTTCACATAATTTTATTATATGGTGTGTATGTAGCTTAAAGCAGGATTGGCAGTCATAAAATCAAATTCTATTTACCCACTGCTCTGTGTTTATTATGCAGCCTACAACATGACCCTGCATTGCAAGCATTCTAATATAATCATAAATGGCTCTGCTGTAATAAATGCTATCTCAATCAGCCTGGCTCTGTTTGGTACATTGATGAGGAGAAGGAAGCTTGTTACCTTCCCTCCCACACTGATTGGCTGAGGACAGTTCAGAGAGATCTATGCTGTGCTCACGTGTTTACAAAACAAGCTAGATATGACAGTGTAGTTTATAGAGGAAAAAAAGAGTAAGGGAGGAATTGACATCAGGATTGGCTTCAGTCAGGGGCAGTAAAGATGAAAAATGCCTGAAACTGGTTTGTCTTTATTTACTATATAAAATCCATTGAAATTAAAATGTGGATAGTAAAATACATCTGAACAAGTATTTATCTACTTATATACTTGTGTTTTTTCTTGGGATAGTATGGCTATCTCTGCTGCTTTAAAGAGACACTGAAGCGAAAAAAAAATATGATATAATGAATTGGTTGTGTACTATTAATAATTACTAGAAGATTAGCAGCAAAGAAAATATTCTCATATTTTTATTTTCAGGTATATAGTGTGTTTTTTAACATTGCATCATTCTCTAATATGTGCAGATTACACAACACTCTGCATTCAAAATGATTCTTTCAGAGCAGTCTATGAACTAATGACCTCTCCTCTGGCAGATAAAAAGAAAACTGTTCACTTACAGTTGAGATAATAAAAGTCAGAAGACAGCCCTCTCCAGGACTTTGAAAGTTGTAGAGATTAACCACTTCAGCCTTCAGTCGTTTTCACTTTATGCATCCGAGCAATGTTCACCTCCCATTAATTAGCCTATAACTTTATCACTACTTATCACAATGAACTGATCTATATCTTGTTTTTTCCACCACCAATTAGGCTTTCTTTGGGGGGTACATTTTGCTAAGAGCCACTTTACTGTAAATGCATTTTAACAGGAAGAATAAGAAAAAAACGGAAAAAATGCATTATTTCTCAGTTTTCAGCCATTATAGTTTTAAAATAATACATGCCTCCATAATTAAAACTCACGTGTTGTATTTGCCCATATGTCCCGGTTATTACACCATTAAAATTATGTCCCTATAACAATGTATGGCGACAATATTTTATTTGGAAATAAAGGTGCATTTTTTCCGTTTTGCATCTTTCACTATTTACAAGTTTAGAATAAAAAAAATATAGAAATATTTCATCTTTACATTGATATTTAAAAAGTTTAGACCCTTAGGTAAATATTTACATGTTTTTTTTTTATTATTGTAATGGGTTTTTTTATATTAAACATTTTATTTGGGTATTTTTTGGGAGGGTGGGAGGTAAACAGTACTTTTAGAATGTAAATGTGTGTTGAGTTTAATTTTTTTTGCTTTTAGTTGTAGTTTTACTTTTTGGCCACAAGATGGCGGCTATGAGTTTGTTTACATGACATCACTCTAAGCGTAGCATACGCTTAGAGGGACGCACGGAGGACGCAACAGCCAGAAAAAGCGGAGCTTCTGAGAGAAGCTGTCGCTTTTTCTGCGGGGGAGAGGAATCAGTGATCGGGCACCATAGCCCGATTCACTGATTCGTGGGCTAACGATCCACGGCCGGGAGCGCACATGGCCTCCTGGGCGTAGCTAGTACATCCAGGAGGCCAAAGTAGTTAATGGCTTTTTTGCATAGAGATAACAACTGGAGTTTCTTAACTCTTCCTGTACTGGAAACAATTACACTGATGTATCTGATCTTAATGTTTTATTTCTTAGCTGTGCTACACATACAAATCATAATATCATACATTTTTTTCGCTTCAGTGTCTCTTTAAGACCAATTTTGGGAAGAATCAGTTAACTTATCTGTATGTTTTTGGGTATGTAGGTTGAAACCAGAATATCTGAAGGAAACACATGCAAAAACAAGGAGAACACACAACCTCCATGCAGGTAGCTATATGCAGAGTTCCAGTGATCCAGGAATACAACTGTAAAATGCAAATTCAATGCAAAGTCAAAACTGATCACCATTACCTGTAAATGAAAGTCAAAACTCACATGGATCTGTGTATCCACCTACTGCTCTTTATTAGGAATTAAAGCAGCAGGGAGTCAGGGACAGCCATACTATCCCAAGAAACAATAAAAACACAAATACTGTATATAAGTACATAAATACTTGACATACTTACATAACATATGTATTGTACTGTTTACATTTTGATTTCAGTGATTTTATATAGTAAATGAAGAAAAAACTGTTCCTGGCATTTTTCATCTTAACTCCCTCTGACTGAAGCCAATCCTATGTCTTTTCCTCCCCTACTTTTTTTTTCTGCCAAGAAACTCACTGAACTGCCCTCAGCCAATCAGTGAGGGGCAGGAATATTGGAGGAGAGATGACAAGCTTCCTTCTCATCGACAATGTACCAAATAGAGCCAGGCTGAATGAGCTAAGATTTATTACAGAAGAAACATTTCTGATTAGAATGGAGTGCTTGCAGTACAGGGTTAGGTTGCAGGCTTCACAATAAACCCAGAGCAGTGGGTAAATGGCACTTGAATTTATGTCTGACAGTCCCACTTTAAAACAAATGCTCAGCTTTTATATGGAACTGACTGAGAGTTCACACCTTTTGCAGTCCACCTATATAGATAAAATAGCTTCAACTGTTTCCAGGTAAAAAAAAGCTTCAACTATCGCCATGTGAAGAGTACCACTGGTTGGTTACTAGGACAACAGAACATGTTCCATAGTCAGACTCTTCATGCATTCCCGAATGTAAGAAGCTTGTGTGTCAATTATATATTTTTTTATCATTCTTTTTCTAAAATGTAAAATTACTGTCTTAATCATGACTATTCAGCAGAGAGCCGTAGGATTTTAAATCTGCCCAGACCTCATCATCAGTTCCACCACACTCCGGCTTTCTCCGCCACTTCCCTACTGTACTTGCCAAAGGCTAAAAATACCACTTTTCAATTATCCATGAAAGTTTAATTCTAAACTTTCGAGGAAGGAAAGAGAAAGGCGCTCCAGGTGAAACGTGTTTGCTCTGAAACCCGACGTGATAATAACTGCCGCTGAGACAAGAACACACAGCATGAAGCACGTCTTCTGAAATGTTTTTGTGGTTTTTCCTATTTGTTCTCAGAGCAAGCTAGTGTTTATAAGAAACTGATACGATGGTGAAGGTGTGCTAGAAGGGGGGAAAATATGTTATCTTTTCTTGTTGTACTTTACATGTAGGATAATAAGTCTCTGGCATTAACAGCCATGGGATTTACAACTACAGCAACAGAACAAGGAGGAGACTCTCTATTTTGTACAAAAGATTCATAGGCTGTAAGTTCGATACAACCCGGGAACCGATTGTCCAAAATGCTTTAAAATTCACAGCTGGTGGTCTCTTTAAAACATCCACAAAGTAAATGACATTTTAGCTGGTGGAAATGACCTGGTGTTGAAAAAATAGTGAATTCCATGTTTAGAGTGTTTACAGGTAGGAAGGAAATGCATCATTTTTATAGATATTGTATATTTACTATGTTAGTACTATGTTTGTAATAAAAAGATAAAAAAAAAACTATGGCCATGGCGCTCGTAGCTTAAAGTAGAAGGGACAGCCATACTATCCCAGGAAAAACAACACATATATAAGTAGATAAGTGCTTGTTCTACTTACATTACATAACATATGTATTGTACTGTCCACATTTTGATTTCAATTAATTTTATATAGTAAATAAAGAGAAAACTGTTCCTGGCATTTTCCATCTTTACTGTGTCTGGCTGAATCCAATCCTGATGTAATTTCCTCCTTTAATCTTTTTTTCCCTAGAAACTGCACAGTCATGTCTAGCTTGCTCAGATGTGAGCACAGCATACTACCTGTCACACTGCCCCAGCCAATCAGTGAGGAGCAGGCATGTGGGAGGGGTAATAACAAGCTTCCTTCTCATTGGCAATTGAGCCAGGCTGACTGAGATAAGATTAATTACAGCAGAAACATTTGTGATTAGATTGGAGTGCTTGCAATGCAGGGTCAGGTTGTAGGCTGCATAATAAACACAGATCGCTGCACAGAGAATTTAAATGTGTGCATTAAACACCAAGTGAACACCTGACACAACTGGCTGAGCAAATTTGGCCTAATTGGCTATTCATGAGGCAATGCTCATGCAAATATGCATTTGCTTTCGCATGCCAACTATTGCAGGGTCCATTGAACCAATGCCGCAAAGCGGTTTGCCCTGCAGGAATTAGTTCATGCTATACAGCACTATCCAGGAGCGCCTCGGGGAGGCTTCCCAATGCCCCCATACAACCGGGGGACCGCGGGGTCCCAGGCGCTCTCACTGCCTGGGAACCACAGCAGCACCCCGGAGGGGGGAGGCTGGGTGGCGCAGGCGGCCCCCCCAAGCGTGGCCAGCGCCGGGGAGAGCCATCCGCACCTTTCACCTCCCAATATTTAAAAACAAGCACTTACCTTAACATCCATTGCGTTCTGCTGCTGAGCATAGCTTGGGTGCAACACATTTGAAAAGGAAAGGAATGAAGCATGGGTCGCACCGAGCTTTGGAGCTCAGGGCTGGCTCACACACTGCACTCCAAGGGGGTGGAGGACAGGCACTGACAGCCCACTCCAGGGCTCACACTACCTGGAATGAGCCATCCGCCACCCGCCTCCAAGGGAAAGACATTCACAAATCGCTGCACAGAGAATTTAAATGTGTGCATTAAACACCAAGTGAACACCTGACACAACTGGCTGAGCAAATTTGGCCTAATTGGCTATTCATGAGGCAATGCTCATGCAAATATGCATTTGCTTTCGCACACATGTTCTTTCTCTGATTGTAGTTATAATAAACACAGAGCAGTGGATAAATGGAATTTGATTTTATGACTGACGATCCTGCTTTAAGTGCTGTCCTTTCAAATGATTGGACAGCCATCGATACCAGTTTTTACTATTGTTTCGGCAAACAGCACACTCGCTCCCATCATTTTCCATGATCTTGTTTCACCCTATACACTACATGTAGCGTCCAGGATTGGCTAACCGCAGCGCTTCCATGTCCCCCTGCAGGTGTCAAAGTGCAACGCATTTCACGAATGACGGACGTGCCGCCGAAAGTTGACAAAGGCTTTTCTGCTCGCTAACAAAAAAGCATTTGAGTGAAATATCAGACTGCTGGTTCAGACACCCATCTGAGCCTGTCCTTAGAAACATAAGAAACACTCTAAAGATGTGATTTGTATTGTTTCACCCACACCTCCACTTGATAATTGTTATAGACAAATAAAGACATCACTTTTGCAATATGCAGGTCTGTATTATTACAGACTAGTGACCAGAGTTGATTAAAGATATGCAAATAATTCCAACTTCCATGCATATTTTACGCAAACTGTATGTAACTTTCAATCAGGCAAAGCCTGGTCATGATTAATTTGGAGTACTGTAGAAAAAAACACAAAGACAACGGGAGCCTGAATGGTGCAGTATGTCACGAAAGGATGAAAAATAGGGGAGAGGGGGGTTCGACAAAGGAATACTCACAAAGGTGGATTGCACAAGGGGCAACCGACCACTTTAAGCAGGTGGAGTATCTTGACCTGACTCCACTCAGGTATACCAGCAATCCTGGAGGCGGTCGCTGTCTTGGAAAAATCCCATACATTTTAGACCCATGGTGTGGTGAGGTTCCACCTTAAGTTAGGTGTGTGGAACTCCACTCACTTAGAAGCGGGGGGAGTACGGTACAACAGGAGGTGAAGAGGCGCCCAATAGGTGTATAAAACACTTTAAAAACAATAAAATTTGAAAGGAGGAGGTGGCTTACCTCATAGATGACAAATCACTTTAGAAAAAAGGAATTTAATAGTAATACACAAGCACAGGCAACGCGTTTCGTGGGACCCAGCCCACTTCCTCAGGCCAAATAAAGTGCCGCTCTATCTATCAAGCCGCGTTTGGGGCGCCTCTGGTCATGATTAAGATGAACTTTATTTGTTATAATGAATATATTACTAGTTGTCTACAGAACATCCCTACCATCCTGAAAATCTGAACTCTCTCCGTATGGGATACATTTATCCTCTCCAATTTTATATATGTCAAACAGTATTGATTGACTTTTTAATCCTCGGCCCTGTCTCTTTAAGATCCCAGTATCTCATGCAGCCTGCAGTCACTCGTCCTCGACAGAGTTTTGTGGCCACCACCAAAGGATAAACCACAAAACAGGCTTTACTTCTGCACACAAAGGATCTCCATTTATTACAGTTCACATACAAAATAAAACTACATCTTACATTGAGGGCTCATGCATACTGGACCCCAATTGATTAAAATCGCCTACAAGGTTTTTGCACAATCTGCCAAGGTCGAGTGCACTTTATGATAAAACCATTGCTGGTACTTTAACTACTTGCCGACCGTGTCAAGCCGATGGGCATGGACGTGGCGGCAGCCCTAGGACTGCCTAACGCCGATTGGCGTAAGGTCCTTGGAGCCTATTTTGCAGGAGATCGCAGGCGCTGATGAGCGCACATCTCCGCTTGGTAGGCGGATATATGGAGGACACAAGGGGGACAGAAGTGGACACACAGAGTTCACTTTTGCTCTCATGCTGAAGAATCAGAAAAAAAAGAAATCATATATAAACAAAATATACAAAAAATAAGTATTTTAGTTAAAGTGGTCTGAAACTTAATTCCTCTTTGTCCCCAAAAATTATTTACAGCCTTTAAACCTGCTACCACAGAAAAAAATTTAAGCAGAACAGCATTCAGGCAGGGAACACACTACATGCGTTTTTGCGCGTTTTGCCGCGAACGGCAAAACGCGCACGATTTTAGAGGCTATTGAAAATAATAGCCTAGCTCGGGAAACGCTGCGCCGCATGCGTTTGTGCGCGTTTGCGTTCGCGTTTTTTTCCGCGTTTTGTAGCCGCACAGCTTTCTGCTTTTTTCCGCACATTGCATGACTACATGCCATGCAAACGCAGAAACGCAGAAACGCACGCGGAAAAACGCACGCGTTAGACGCGACCGCAAAACCCGACGGAAACCTGGGAAACGCAGGGGAAAACGGCCCTGCAAGTGTGTTCCCTGCCTCAAACAGTTACACAGCACTTTGTTCTTAAATGGAGAGCTCCTTTAGCTTATGATCCACATTCGAAGAGGTGATAACATTATCTTTTTTTTTTACATTCCTATGTTGCTACTATTAGCTACAGCCAGTAACATGCTAAAACGGAACTGTACTGAGCTGACATGTAGAGAGAGACATGTGAGATATTATCACAAGATAGTTGCTGTATTTATATATTAAAATCTACTGTATGAATAAAATGCAATGGTAGCTTTCAGAGCAGATAAACTGTGCTTTGGGAACTTGTAATTTGTAAACAGACAATATTACTTGTGCACAAAAGCAAATATGGTAACTGTATGGCTAATTAAAAGTAGGAAAACACATTTTTTAAAATGTTATATCAGAGTTTTATACCACTTTAAGTAAAAGCAATATGGAATCCTTAGAAATAATTCTACACAACTGAAGTGTAATAAAAATAAATATATGCAATAAGAGGTGCTTAAAGTGTACCCAAGGCGGCGTGGGGGGAAAAGGTCAGGTCAGGTCAGACCCAGAGGCATGTTCCTTTCTGCATGACATTTCTCCACATCCCTTCCCCAGCTCTGATTGGGCAGTTCTGCCTGTCCCTGCCGCTCCTCACTTCCCTGCTCTGTGCTCTGTGTTTGACGCGTACGTACGAAAAGGGCGTCGGGAAAAAAGGGCGCGTGGTATAAACGATAAATGGAAAATATCGTTTATAGAAATATTGTGTAGAATTTCGTTTATAAATAGTGTTTTAAGAATTTATAAATCACTAAATAATGTGTATGAGATCGGCAATTCTTAAAACGTTAATCTTCCCTGTTTGTAAAGTGAAACTTATATTTACGTTTATTAAAAACCCTCCCTGTACCTATCCCTAACCCCTAGACCCCCTGTTGGTGCCTAAACCTAAGACCCCCCTGTTGGTGCCTAAACCTAAGACCCCCCTGTTGGTGCCTAAACCTAAGACCCCCCAGTTGGTGCCTAAACCTAAGACCCCCCAGTTGGTGCCTAAACCTAAGACTCCCCTGTTGGTGCCTAAACCTAAGACCCCCCTGTTGGTGCCTAAACCTAAGACCCCCCTGTTGGTGCCTAAACCTAAGACCCCCCAGTTGGTGCCTAAACCTAAGACCCCCCTGTTGGTGCCTAAACCTAAGACCCCCCAGTTGGTGCCTAAACCTAAGACCCCCCTGTTGGTGCCTAAACCTAAAACCCCCTATGGATAATAATGTTTTACAGACATTAATAAATAAAAAATGTCAAGAAAAAAATGTAAATTATTTTTTTGGGTGGATAATAATGTTTTAGAAATGTTTTAGAAATAGTGATTTAGTATCTTCATAAACGTTATTCGTCACGGGCTCATTTTGTAAACTTAAATCATCACAAACATAGTTATAAATCCTTAAAAATCTCCGGGCGCCGTTATAAATCCTTAAAAATCTCCGGCGCCTTTTTTTCCCTGTTCAGCGCCCATTAAACGATATTTATAATGGAAGTGAATGGGGCGCCCTATTTGTCCACTTGTCTCATGCGCCCAAATCTACTGCTTCCGTGTTTGACACCCAGAGCCAGAGCTGTAGTGTTGGGACCCAAGATTTTTTCACATTTTGTCTGCGGTCACGGGACATAGAAGCAACGAGGAGCAGTGGTAGTTGACACACCCTGATCCCGGATCGGGTAGCATGCTTTTTTCTTTTTTTACAAAAAATAGCCGTCTTGAGTTAACTGTAAAGGGACTCAGAGATGAAATTTTTTTTAAAAAAAAGTTATACATACGTGGAGCTTTCTCCAGCACCATCCGCTCCGATCGCTCCCACGCCGCCGTCCCGCAGCTTCAGGAACTGGTTTCGTCACTGATGTCAGTGGTGGCCAGCGACACAGGAGAAGTGCACCCTCTACGTATCTCTTCAGCGACTGCTGGAGAGATATGCAAACACACGTTAGACTGGCTCCGACTGACGGAAGTGCGGGGATCCGGTTCCTAAAGCTGCGGGCAGCGGAGGATGGCGGCGTGGGTGCGATCGGAGCGGATGGTATGTATAAAGTCTTTTAAATTTTTCAGCGCTGGTACACTTTAACTACCTGCCGACCACCATGCCTTCAGTCTCCAAGCGGCTCGGGAGACTGTTAGACGGCGATACCGCCGTCTTTACATATAGTACAGGGCTGCGATCAGTAACAGCGATGTACTGGGGACAGCTGTGTGACACGGCTGTCCCCCTTGGGCACATGAGAGCGATCGGCTCTCATAGGCAAAGGCCTGTGACAGCCGATCGCCAGGATTGGCTGGCTGGGGGTAGGGAAGGTGTTTAAAAAAAAAAAAAGTAAATGATGAAATATATATATATATATATATATATATATATATATGAAAAAATAACATAAATATTTATTAAAAAAATAAACACAGAGGGGGTGATCACACCCCACCAACAGAGAGCTCTGTTGAGGGGGGGGGAAGGGGGAGGGGGGAATCACTCTTGTGCTGTGTTGTGCTGCTCTGCAGCTTGGCCTTAAAGCTGCAGTGGCCATTTCAGTAAAAAAAAAAAGCCTGGTCTTTAGGGGGGTTAACACTGCAGTCCTCAAGAGGTTAAGGTAATATCTATAACAGGGGTATTGTCTAAGCCAGGGGTCTCAAACTCGCGGCCCGCGGGCCATTTGCGGCCCTCGATACAATATTTTGTGGCCCTCGCCCGCAAAAGCTTCCTTATAGTTCGCTTCAGTGCTCCCAAGTAATCCGTCGCATCCCTGCCGCTAAACAAGGGCTGCAGAGTCCCCAAATCGCCCGGGGGCAATCCGCCAGCATTTCCTGGAAGGGGCAGAGCTTTCAGCTTCAGCTCTGCCCCTCCTGACCTCGTTTTGTGGCGGGGACACGGCGGATTACTTGTAATGGGAGCACTGATGCGAACTATAAGGTAAAATAGACAAAATAGTTTGCTTCAGTGTGAATTTGATTTCGAAATCAAAAGCAATGAGGGGGGGGGGGAATGGGGGCAGGAGCTGCTGATTGTGAAATCCCTTAGCCCAGCCTCATCCTGACTTTGCCTCTTGCGGCCCCCAGGTAAATTGAGTTTGAGACCCCTGGTCTAAGCATAGGCTTTTAAAAGGGGTACATACCTAAATAATGTTGACAAACACCAAACTGGAGTATTATATCTATATCCCAATATATATTTACAGCTATTGTACCTTCTCTACAAACCTGTTTCTGCCGGCCAAACACACATTAAATTCCCTAGATGAGAAAACACATTTCAGAATTTAATATATCCCATTGCATGACTCATTGCAATTAACTAATATCATTTTAAGTGAAAAACGGACGGAAATTGGTTGCATGGAAAGTGAATGGGAGATGAGATAATAGATTAATGACAAATGTAGAGTAGAATTTATTAAAGGATATCAATTGCCAGCATAGGTGAAATATAAAAAGAAGTTGTGACACGAATGCAGTATTCTTGATTAGTTTAATATATAATTTGCTTGTTCTTTCATGAGCCATAACTGTGAGTAAAGTTCTAAACTGCATTATCATCTATTACAGAGAGAACTAGTCTGATAACCCGCAAAGATTTCACTATTCCACTAATTGCATTTCTGAAACCTTATTAGCAGCATTCATTTAACTGTACAGCAGACTTTGTGAGTGGTGCGCTGCTACCCCCTAGTGTTCAAAAGAAAAACATCACACATTTTCTGTTAAATTTCTTTACAGAAATTATTATTATTGTGTATTTATATTGCACATTGACATCTTCCATGATGCTTTATGGTGTGGCTGGATAGTGTACTGGTTAAGAGGCACCACCTTTGAAAAGGGAGACCAGGGTTCAAGTCCTGGCTAGGGTCAGTACCTATTCAGTAAGGAGTTCAAGGCAAGACTCCCTAGCACTGCAGGGTGGCCTCTTGGGCTCACCCTTATTGGATGCAGCTCCTGAGCACTTTGAGTCCAACAGGAGAAAAGCGCTATACAAATGTTTGGATTATTCGGATGTTACGAACCATCCCTCATAGAAACTCAAAAAGCACTACCTGCTGGACGTAGATTCGTACTGCATCGGTCACCTTCTTGTTAATCATGTACCAGTATTGTTGATGTTTCCAACCCCACACCAATTATTTATGTATTTGTACTTGTGTTGCTAGATGCCCTGAATGTACAGTGTGTTGAAGTGCTCATGTATCTACGTGCCCCACTTAGGGTGGCCATCCGTCCGGATTTCCGCCGGACAGTCCGGTTTTTGGACCTGTGTTCCTCCGTCCGGCGGAAGGCAAGGGAGGACAGCCAAATGTCCTCCTTATCGGCCCTCTCCTCCTCCATCTCCCTTACGCTGGTGCACAGGCGCAGTGGCGCTGCCTGGAACGCAGCAGTGATGGGAACAGAGGCAGCCCGTATATGATTGGCGGGGGGAGGAGCCGACCCGACGACGCGCGAGCACGACCCAGAGCCGCACCCATAACCACGCAGCAGCCAGCCAGCCACTAGCCGCCAACTGCCAGTGCCAGGAACACCAGCACTAGGGGGGCCTGCTAGTAAGCCAGCAGCAGTAGTGAGTGCCTGGCGAGGAGGGCGCTGGCAGCCCGGTCGGGTGAATGAGCGCCTGTAGCGGGGAGCCGGGGGGAGATGCAAGACACGGGGATACTTGGCAGCAGATGACGTGGAGCAGCAGCATGAGCAGCGGATACAGCAGCCTGGACGAGGACTCGGAGGAGTTTCCTGCATCGCTAAAACCTCCTTCAAGGTGGAAGAGTCGTCCCGAGGCCAGCAAGTGAGTGTCCTTCCCAATGTTCCCATACATGTATACGGCAGCCTGGCACACATGGCTGGCTGGTCACTAGTGTTGGGCGAACATCTAGATGTTCGGGTTCGGGCCGAACAGGCCGAACATGGCCGCGATGTTCGGGTGTTCGACCCGAACTCCGAACATAATGGAAGTCAATGGGGACCCGAACTTTTGTGGTTTGTAAAGCCTCCTTACATGCTACATACCCCAAATTTACAGGGTATGTGCACCTTGGGAGTGGGTACAAGAGGAAAAAAAAAATTAGCAAAAAGAGCTTATAGTTTTTGAGAAAATCGATTTTAAAGTTTCAAAGGGAAAACTGTCTTTTAAATGCGGGAAATGTCTGTTTTCTTTGCACAGGTAACATGTTTTTTGTCGGCATGCAGTCATAAATGTAATACATATAAGAGGTTCCAGGAAAAGGGACCGGTAACGCTAACCCAGCAGCAGCACACGTGATGGAACAGGAGGAGGGTGGCGCAGGAGGAGAAGAAGGCCACGCTTTGTGAGACACAACAACCCCGGCCTTGCATGAGGGCAAGAAGCGTGCGGATAGCATGCTTTGTACCGCCATGCAGTCATAAATGTAATAAAGATAAGTGGTTCAATAAACAGGGACCACGCGGCAACGCTAACCCAGCAGCAGCAGACGTGATGGAACAGGAGCAGGCGCAGGAGGAGAAGGCCACGCTTTGTGAGACACAACAACCCAGGCCTTGCATGAGGGCAAGAAGCGTGCGGATAGCATGCTTTGTACCGCCATGCAGTCATAAATGTAATAAAGATAAGTGGTTCAATAAACAGGGACCACGCGGCAACGCTAACCCAGCAGCAGCAGACGTGATGGAACAGGAGCAGGCGCAGGAGGAGAAGGCCACGCTTTGTGAGACACAACAACCCAGGCCTTGCATGTGGACAAAAAGCGTGCGGATATAGCAGCAATGCTTTTTGCCGCCATGCAGTCATAAATGTAATACAGATGAGAGGTTCAATAAACAGGGCCCGGAAACGCAACACCATCCCAGATGTTCATTGGTCATGTTACTTGGTTGGGGTCCTGGAGTGTTGCGTAGTCATTTCCAATCCAGGATTGATTCATTTTAATTTGAGTCAGACGGTCTGCATTTTCTGTAGAGAGGCGGATACGCCGATCTGTGACGATGCCTCCGGCAGCACTGAAACAGCGTTCCGACATAACGCTGGCTGCCGGGCAAGCCAGCACCTCTATTGCGTACATTGCCAGTTCGTGCCAGGTGTCTAGCTTCGATACCCAATAGTTGAAGGGTGCAGATGGATGGTTCGACACAGCTACGCCATCTGACATGTAGTCCTTGACCATCTTCTCCAGGCGATCGGTGTTGGAGGTGGATCTGCACGCTTGCTGTTCAGTGGGCTGCGGCTGCATGGGTGTCAGAAAATTTTCCCACTCCAAGGACACTGCCGATACCATTCCCTTTTGGGTACTAGCTGCGGCTTGCGTTGTTTGCTGCCCTCCTGGTCGTCCTGGGTTTGCGGAAGTCAGTCTGTCTGCGTACAACTGGCTAGAGGAGGGGGAGGATGTCAATCTCCTCTCTAAAGTCTCCACAAGGGCCTGCTGGTATTCTTCCATTTTGACCTGTCTGACTCTTTCTTCAAGCAGTTTTGGAACATTGTGTTTGTACCGTGGATCCAGAAGGGTATAAACCCAGTAATTGGTGTTGTCCAGAATGCGCACAATGCGTGGGTCACGTTCAATGCAGTCTAGCATGAATTGAGCCATGTGTGCCAGAGTCCTACCAGAATCCTCATCATCCTCTTGTGAGCGTTGTGATAGTTGTTGTGATGCATCATAGTCGTCACCTTCCTCCTGGTCTGCTTCTGCTGACCATTCGCGTTGAATTGTGGAAGTCCAACGTGCACCGCTCTGGCCCTCGTCAGTGGTGGCATGAAATTCCTGCTCCAACTCCAGCTGTTCCTCCTCCTCTTCTTCGTCATAGCTGCTGGGGCCAGCGTTCCCTGAGGCGGATGGCCTGATGTTGGTACCATCACGCTGATCGTTTTCTCCTTCAGATTCCCCCAGTTGCATCATGACAGCTGTTTCCTTGATTTTTAACATCGACCTCTTCAGTAAACACAGCAGTGGTATGGTAATGCTGACTGAAGAGTTGTCACTGCTCACAAGCAACGTGGATTGCTCAAAATTTTGGAGGACTTGGCAGAGGTCCAACATGTTGGCCCAATCGGATCCACAGAAGCTTGGCAGCTGGCCGGATGCGCCTCGGTACTGCGCCGTCATGTACTGGACCACTGCACTCTTCTGCTCGCAAAAGCGGGCTAGCATGTGCAGCGTAGAATTCCAGCGCGTAGGGACATCACACAGCAAGCGATGGTGGGGGAGATTGAAGCGCTCCTGCATCTTGGCGAGTGCCCCCGAAGCAGTACTGGAATTTCTACAATGTTTGGACACTCGACGCACCTTCAACAGCAGATCGGGCACGCCTGGGTATGTCCTCAGGAACCGCTGAACTACTAGGTTCATCACGTGCGCCAGGCAAGGGATGTGTGTCAGCTTAGCCAACCTTAAAGCGCGAATGAGATTACTCCCATTATCACACACAACCATGCCCGGTTTCAGGTCCAGCGGTGCCAGCCACAAATCCGTCTGTTCCTTTATTCCCCTCCAAATTTCCTCCCCTGTGTGCTGCTTATCCCCAAGGCAGATTAGCTTCAGCAACGCTTGCTGACGCATGCCAACAGCTGTGCTGCACTGCTTCCACGATCCTACTGCTGCTGGGTTAGCGTTTCCGGATGAGGTACAGCTTTGAGATGCGTTGGAGGAGAAGGAGTCAGAGAGGTAGGTGCTGCTGTTATCCAGTGGGAGGGACGGCGGTGCAGCTGTTTGTGGCGTGGGCAACACCCGTGCCGTAGCAGGTGAGGAATCGCTGCCAGGCTCCACAAGGTTCACCCAGTGCGCGGTAAGGGAGATGTATCGACCCTGGCCGAACGCACTCGTCCAGGTGTCAGTGGTGAGGTGAACCTTGCAGGCAACGGCATTCTTCAAGCTTCGGGTTATTTTGCTGACCACGTGCTCATGCAACTCAGGCACTGCAGAGCGTGCAAAGTGGTAGCGGCTGGGAACCACGTAACGTGGGATGGCCACTGACATCATGCCCTTGAAGCTGTTTGTCTCCACCAATCGATATGGCAGCATTTCGCAGGCCAGAAGCTTGGCTATGCTGGCTGTTACTGCCACGGCCCGGGGGTCATTTGCTGGCAATTTCCTCTTGCGCTCAAACATCTCCGACACAGACAACTGAACCGTAGCGCTGCACACGGAAGGGCTGTTGGTTGTTGTGTTTGATGAACACTGGGAGACCTCAAGAGCACTACTCCGGAAAGTGACAGTGTCAGCGTCGTCTGATGTTTGTGAATGTTGTGAACCACGCAATGGCTGGGCTACTGCTGCTGCTGAGGCGGGTCTGGTGAACCCAAGGGAGGCAGTGTTGTTTCTGGTACCCTGTCCTGACGCGTTTGCCCAAAGAGTGGGATGTTTGGATAGCATGTGACGGCTCATGCTGGTGGTGGAGAGGTTGTTAATATTTTTCCCCCTGCTCAGGCGGGTCTTGCACACCTTGCAAATCGCCATGGTAACATCCTCAGTGCAGTCTTCAAAGAAAGCCCAGACTTTGGAGCACCTGCCTCCTTGCTGGCGATTTCTGTTTGCTCCTCTTTTGCCTCTCACTTGAACTTCCACGCTTGTGGTGCCTGAAATTGCGCGCCGCCTACCTTGTGGCACAAGGCGAACTCGTGCAGCAGTGTGTTCTTCAACAGACTCATCTGTGCTGCTGCTATGACGGCGATGTTCTCGTTCACAAACAAAATCTGGGTCTCTGTCCACATTGTCCATACCCTCCTCTTCCATCTCCTCAAACTCGTCATATGTCATTGTGGGCCACCGCCGTGGAGTAGAGCTCCCCACAACAACCTCTGCGCAGCACACTCCAACGTCGTCTTCCAGATCTTGTCGGCCGACCTCCTGCAATTGCAACCCCTCCTGCCCAAATTGCTCTGGGATTTGGGTTTCCGAGTCCTCTTCGGACTCGCCTTGTATTTCAGTGCGCGGTGCATTTCCCACAGTTAACGGTTGTGAATCCAGGCACAACATTTCTGGCTGTTCCTCCATTGACCTTTGAAAGGTGGAAGTTTGTTGGGCTGGGAATAGCTCCTGCGAATACCCCATTGTGTCCTGAGGTAATTCATCGGACTGGTTATCTGGCAGTTGTGTGCGTGGTGTCGCTGCCGGTTGTGTCAGCTTTGTGCCCACTGGCTCCTTGTAACTGGCTGAGGACTCGGACCTCGTGCGTGATGTGCTGGTGCTGCTTAACCCACTGCTGGACGCTTGAGAGGTCATCCAAGTAATTATCTGGTCCTGTTCTTTTGGATTTGTGAGGGTTGTTGTCCTGGACAACATGGGCGGTATTGAGTGGGTTTTCTTGGGTGCTCCCCTGTGGCCTGTACGTGAACCGTCAGGGGAAACACCTCTTCCCTTGCCCCTCCCTCTTTCACCGGATTTCTTCCTCATTTCACTTATCCTTACAGTACACGCTGACTGGCAGCAGTACAGTGGCAGTACAGAAATGCTATACAGTACCACTATTCCCAGCAGCGACACAGAGCACAATGCTATACAGTGACGGGTGAGCGGTGTACCACTATTCCCAGCAGCGACACAGAGCACAATGCTATACAGTGACGGGTGAGCGGTGTACCACTATTCCCAGCAGCGACACAGAGCACAATGCTATACAGTGACGGGTGAGCGGTGTACCACTATTCCCAGCAGCGACACAGAGCACAATGCTATACAGTGGCGAACGAGCGGTGTACCACTATTCCCAGCAGACACAGAACAGTACACAGAATGCTATATAGTGTGGCTGAACGAGCGGTGTACCACTATTCCCAGCAGACACAGAACAGTACACAGAATGCTATATAGTGTGGCTGAACGAGCGGTGTACTACTGTTCCCAGCAGACACAGAACAGTACACAGAATGCTATATAGTGTGGCTGAACGAGCGGTGTACTACTGTTCCCAGCAGACACAGAACAGTACACAGAATGCTATATAGTGTGGCTGAACGAGCGGTGTACCACTGTTCCCAGCAGACACAGAACAGTACACAGAATGCTATATAGTGTGGCTGAACGAGCGGTGTACCACTATTCCCAGCAGACACAGAACAGTACACAGAATGCTATATAGTGTGGCTGAACGAGCGGTGTACCACTATTCCCAGCAGACACAGAACAGTACACAGAATGCTATATAGTGTGGCTGAACGAGCGGTGTACTACTGTTCCCAGCAGACACAGAACAGTACACAGAATGCTATATAGTGTGGCTGAACGAGCGGTGTACTACTGTTCCCAGCAGACACAGAACAGTACACAGAATGCTATATAGTGTGGCTGAACGAGCGGTGTACCACTGTTCCCAGCAGACACAGAACAGTACACAGAATGCTATATAGTGTGGCTGAACGAGCGGTGTACTACTGTTCCCAGCAGACACAGAACAGTACACAGAATGCTATATAGTGTGGCTGAACGAGCGGTGTACTACTGTTCCCAGCAGACACAGAACAGTACACAGAATGCTATATAGTGTGGCTGAACGAGCGGTGTACCACTGTTCCCAGCAGACACAGAACAGTACACAGAATGCTATATAGTGTGGCTGAACGAGCGGTGTACTACTGTTCCCAGCAGTGACACACAATGACTGGGGGGGACCCTGGCTAGCGTGGCTGGAGCGCGAACTACCCTGCCTGCCTACCCAAAGCTAAACCCACAGACAAATGGCGGAGATATGACGTGGTTCGGGTATTTATTTACCCGAACCACGTGACAGTTCGGCCAATCAGAGCGCGTTCGGGTCCGAACCACGTGACCCGTTCGGCCAATCACAGCGCTAGCCGAACGTTCGGGGAACGTTCGGCCATGCGCTCTTAGTTCGGCCATATGGCCGAACGGTTTGGCCGAGCACCGTCAGGTGTTCGGCCGAACTCGAACATCACCCGAACAGGGTGATGTTCTGCAGAACCCGAACAGTGGCGAACACTGTTCGCCCAACACTACTGGTCACTAGTGCTGCTCGGGCACAGTGCGGGTGAGCTGATGCTCGGTGCTATAGATCATCATTGGGGGAGATTGTAACAGCACTGTTCTGTTTGAATGCAGGAGAGGGACACGCAAGTCAGCTGCTTCACTTTTCTTTATTTTTACATCAGAACTCTTATCTCCTGCTGTCCTCAGGGAATGCCATGCAGTGCATATGCTTTGCTAACTATTCTGGGGGGACCTAAAGACCTGGCTACAAATACTGGGGACACCTATAGACCTGCCTAACTATTCTGGGGACACCTAAAAACCTGGCCATCTGTACCGGAGACATCTATAGACATGGCTAACTACTCTGGGGACACCCAAAGACCTGGCTACCTATTCTGGGGACATTATACACCTGGCTACCTATTCTGGGGACAACTATACTCATGGCTACTTATACTGGGGACACCTATAGACCTGGCTACCTATGCTGGGGGTACCTATTTTGGGGTAACTGCTGTCAGATTATCTGTATTTATGGGGAACCGCTGTTAACAGATTAAGTGTATTGTGGGGAACCGCTGTCAGATTATGTATGTTAGGGGCACGGCTGCTGCCAGATTTTACGTATTCTGGGGAACTGCTGCCAGATTGTGTATGTTTGGGGGACCACTGCTGCCAGATTACATGTATTTTGGGTGTTATGTGTATTTTGGGTGATCCGCTACCAGGTTTGGCGTATTTTGGGGAACTGGTTCCAGATTATGTGTATGTTGGGGGAACTGCTGCTACCGGATGGTCTATTTTCAGGGAACCACTGCCATATTATTTGTATTTTGGAGGAACTTCTACCAGATTACGCATATTTTTGGTGAAATGCTGTCAGATTACATCTATTTTTGGGGGCCACACTACGGCAGAGCTCAAACTTCCTCGGCAGACCATTTACACCACTGCTAAGGTCATGTGTATTTGGCCCCACCTATGACCATGCCCACTTTATGCTTGCCCACGCCCACTTTTGGCACGCTCAGTACGATGTCTTTCAGGGTGTGATGTCCTCCTTTTTGGGGTTCTGCAAGTGGTCACCCTAGCCCCACTGTTTGTTTAGTACAATGTACAGTGCTACGTAAGATGTTGACACTATATGAATAAAAAATAATAATAACATCAGCTATTACTTTTCAGGAGGAGTTATATCAATTCCATACAGCTATGTATGTCAATGCAGCTTGTAATGTATGGGTAAGGAATTTGAATGGAGTACAAATAGCCCAGCTGATGTATGAGTTGGGTGAACAGGAGTTGTTGTTAGTAAAAAAAATACTGATAATTTAAATTACTGTATATTCCTGCGTATAAGACTACTTTTTAACCCCTGAAAATCTTCTGAAAAGTTGGGGGTCGTCTTATACGCCGGGTGTCATTGATGCCGGGTGATACGCCCTATCCTGTTACCGTCTCTCAGATCTCCCTGCTGAGGGAGCGCAATCTATTCTTCCATACCGCTCTGATAAACAGGTAGACAAGGAGAGCTGACCAGTCTACTTAAGGAGAGTTCACCAATGCAACAAGTCAATTGACTATATACTGTTATATACTGGGTAACACATACAGTACAGCACCAGTATCTGTTCATACACAGCACCAGTATATGATTTTTTTTTTTAATTTTAATTTGGTGTGCGTTGGAAGAGGGGTAGTCTTATACGGCGAGTATATCCCAAACTCTATATTTTAACTGGAAAAGTTGGGGGGTCGTCTTATACGTCCAGTCGTCTTATACGCCGGAATATACGGTACTGATATTTTACTATAGACAACCAAGGCACCAAATTCACATATGAATTTAGTGCCTAAATAGAACCCTTCCCCACTTAATGTCTAAAACTATTCTCCCCTCCCAGTGCCTAAAACAGCCCCCCACAACACCCTCTAATGTCTAAACATAATCCCGCTCCTTGTGCCTAAAAGAAACCCCCCCTCCACACACACACTTAATACCTAAACCTAACCTCTCCCTCTGGTGCCCATCGATCTACTGCATTAACCTTCCTGGCGGTTAATTTTTTTTTTCAAATAGTGAAAAAAACCGTTTTTTAAATTTTTTTTTTTTGTTTCATGTAAAGCTACCAGAGTGGTAGCTACATGAAACACCACTAGAGGGCGCATGTGGCCCTCTAGTCCGATCGCCGCCGGCAACAATAGCAAACACGGGAACGCGTATATAACGCGTTCCCCTGTTTGGCTTCTCCTGTCGCCATGGCGACGATCGGCATGACGTCATGGACGTCAGCCGACGTCCTGACGTCAGGCGCACTCGATCCAGCCCATAGCGCTGCCCAGAACTCATTGGTCCGGGCAGCGCAGGGCTCTGGCGGGGGGGGGGCCCTCTTCTACCGCTGCGTGCGGGCGATCGCCGCAGAGCGGCGGCGATCAAGCTGTGCGCGCAGCTAGCAAAGTGCTAGCTGCGCGCACAGCACTTTACATTGTGAAAATCGCCCCACCAGGGGCTGAGATATCTCCCTGTGCGGCATAGCCCGAGCTCAGCTCGGGCTTACCGCCAGGGAGGTTAATACAAACCTACAGAGGTTGGTCAAAATAATGGAAACGCCTAACATTTTGGCTTCATAATCTTTGAACATGTTTTAAGCAATCAAAACTTGACATATGTTAATTTGTTTTGTTTATTATTTTTGTTATTTGATATGTTTAATTGTTTTTTTACAGGTATTTAAACAAAAGCTGGTTATAATTTATAAAAATGTCATATCTCTCAGCAGGGCCGGGCCGAGGCATAGGCTGGAGAGGCTCCAGCCTCAGGGCGCAGTGTAGGAGGGGGCGCAGAATTCATTCAGCTGTCATTCCTAATTGTGTTTGAAGCAGAAAGAAATAAGAAAAGGGGATACATGGAAGTGACTGCAAGCTAGATAACTAGATATAAAGGTGTTGGGGAGGTTGTGGGCCCTGTGGCGCCTCTTAGTCTAATAGCAATCAGTGTTTGATGGCTCGGGTGGCAGGGATGGAGGGGCGCACTTTGGTGTCTCAGCCTTGGGTGCTGGAGGACCTTGTCCCGGCTCTGTCTCTCAGACTTTCAATGAGGCCAAATTGTTGGTGCTCTTATGGCAGGCGCTAATGTAACAGAAACTGCCCGAATGCTTGGCATTTCAAGAGGTACTGTCTCAAAAGTAATGACTGCCTTTCAAAGAGAAGGAAAAACGTCCTCAGCAGAGCACAGTTGTGGCCGAAAGTCGAAGTTGTCTGAGAGAGACCGTTGGACTCTAAAATCACTGCAGAGCTGAATGAACACCAACAGAACCCAGTTTCCACAAAAACTGTTCGTCGGGAGCTGCACAAATCTGCATTCCACGGAAGAACTGCAATTAGATAATCTCTGCTCTCAAAGACAAATGTTTCAAAGCGTTTAGAGTGGTGTAGAAACCACCAGAATTGGTCCCTTGAGCAGTGGAAAATTGTTATTTTCTCTGACGAATCATCGTTTACCTTATTTCCGACCTCCGGCCGAGTGTACGTTTGGAGACAGCTGAAAGAAGCATTTCATCCGGACTGCCTTCTCCCAACCGTAAAACATGGCCGGGATCCTGTGATAATCTGGAGCGCTATTTCTTGGAAATCCACCGGGCCAATGATTTCCCTTCATGGAAGAATTAACAGCTGAGTCTATATAGGAATTTTGGGCAACCAGGTTCATCCTATGTTCAAGAACTGTTTCCGGAGGGGAATGCCATCTTTCAAGATGATAATGCCCCAATCCATACAGCTAGAATTGTTAAAGAATGGCACAGGGAACATTCTAATGAAGTTGAGCATCTCATCTGGCCACCACAATCCCCAGACCTCAACATTATTGAGCATTTATGGTCGTTATTAGAGATTCAAGTAAGAAGTCGATTTCCACCGCCATCGTCTCTAAAAGAACTGGAGGGTGTTTTAACTGAAGAATGGGCTAAAATTCCTTTGGAAACAATTCACATTTTGTATGAATCAATACCTCGGAGAATTGAGGCTGTAATTGCCGCAAAAGGTGGACCTATACCATATTAAAATATATTTTGTTGATTTTGAGGTGTTTCCATTATTTTGTCCAACCCCTGCATATAGTGTTTGATTGTCTAGTTATGTAGCCAGCTTCTACCCCTGTATTGGGTGCCCATCTCACCACCTGGGGGTCCAATTACTAATACTCAGCATTGGCGTTAATTAGACATCTGCCGAGCTGTGCACCCAAATCGCCTGCTTTGATTTGAAAGACCTCTTTACCAGCTGATTGAGTGAATCCAGTGATGTATTAGTAGGGAATGAGACCACACCTAGCCTTCGGACTATTAGCTCTTTATTTCTATTGTAGTGCTTACAGGGGCGGCGCCAGGGGGGTGCAAGGGGGTGCTCGAGCACCCCCTAGAATTGTCCAAGCACCCCCAAAGCACCCCCTGGAGTGAACTGACTTCAGGCGTCTAAAAGACGCCAAGTCAGTTCACACAGCGGCAGCACGGAGCAGCAGGCAGGGCTACGGTAAGATGGCCGCCCGGAGCCCTGTTCTGCAGACTTCGAGTCTGCAGTGCATGGCTTCGGGCGGCCATTTTCCCGTAGCCCTGCTCTCTGCATGCAGGCAGGAAGTCTCGTCGTGACGTCGGGAAGGAAGAGGATCGTGGGCGTGCGGGCGCTGCGCGCCACAATGAGGTCGGGACTCGGGACAGGAGGTCGGGAAAGAAGGTCTGGCTGTAGGTGAGTAAATGGGTTTTTCTTTTCTTTTTCAGGTGATGCTGATTGTGCATATTGGGGGTCATATCTGCTACGGATTGTGCATATTGGGGTCATATCTGCTACGGATTGTGCATATTGGGGTCATATCTGCTACGGATTGTGCATATTGGGGTCATATCTGCTACGGATTGTGCATATTGGGGTCATTTCTGCTACCGATTGTGCATATTGGGGTCATTTCTGCTACCGATTGTGCATATTGGGGTCATTTCTGCTACCGATTGTGCATATTGGTGTCATTTCTGCTACCGATTGTGCATATTGGGGTCATTTCTGCTACCGATTGTGCATATTGGGGTCATTTCTGCTACCGATTGTGCATATTGGGGTCATATCTGCTACCGATTGTGCATATTGGGGTCATATCTGCTACCGATTGTGCATATTGGGGCCATATCTGCTACCGATTGTGCATATTGGGGCCATATCTGATAACGATTGTGCATATTGGGACCATATCTGCCACCGATTGTGCATATTGGGACCATATCTGCCACCGATTGTGCATATTGGGACCATATCTGCCACCGATTGTGCATATTGGGACCATATCTGCCACCGATTGTGCATATTGGGACCATATCTGCCACCGATTGTGCATATTGGGACCATATCTGCCACCGATTGTGCATATTGGGACCATATCTGCCACCGATTGTGCATATTGGGACCATATCTGCCACCGATTGTGCATATTGGGACCATATCTGCCACCGATTGTGCATATTGGGACCATATCTGCCACCGATTGTGCATATTGGGACCATATCTGCCACCGATTGTGCATATTGGGACCATATCTGCCACCGATTGTGCATATTGGGGCCATATCTGCTACCGATTGTGCATATTGGGGCCATATCTGCCACCGATTGTGCATATTGGGGCCATATCTGCTACCGATTGTGCATATTGGGGCCATATCTGCTACCGATTGTGCATATTGGGGCCATATCTGCTACCGATTGTGCATATTGGGGCCATATCTGCTACCGATTGTGCATATTGGGGCCATATCTGCTACCGATTGTGCATATTGGGGCCATATCTGCTACCGATTGTGCATATTGGGGCCATATCTGCTACCGATTGTGCATATTGGGGCCATATCTGCTACCGATTGTGCATATTGGGGCCATATCTGCTACCGATTGTGCATATTGGGGTCATATCTGCTACCGATTGTGCATATTGGAGCCATATCTGATAACGATTGTGCATATTGGAGCCATATCTGATAACAATTGTGCATATTGGGGTCATTGGACGTGTTTTTTGTTAAAATCTGCTCACATTACGTGTATTTTCTTGAGAAAACCTGCACAATTATGTGAATTTTCTGGGAAAAGGGTCACCAAAACTTGGGCCCTCTGTCTTTGCGTTGCACTTTTAAAGGGAACCCGAGGTGAGAATAATATTGAGGCTGCCATATTTATCTCCCTTTAAGCAATACCAGTTGCCTGGCTGCCGTGCTGGTCCTCTGCCTCTTATTCTTTCAACCATAGACCCTGAACAAGCATGCAGCAGGTCAGGGGTTTCTGACAATATTGTCAGAACTGACAAGATTAGCTGCATGGCTTGTTTCTGGAGTAATTCAGTTCACTACTACAGCCAAATAGATCAGCAGGGCTGCCAGGCAACTAGTATTGTTTAAAAGGAAATAAATATGGCAGCCACCATATCACTCTCACCCTGGGTTCACTTTAAATTACAGTTAGCCCCGCCCTCATCCGGTCATGACCACGCCCATTTTTTCGCCGCGGCGCGCTAAGCGCGCCGCAGGTTGTAGCCGCACCCATTTTTAGGTCGTCAGCTCCCCCGGAAATTGGTCCAGCACCTGCATAACACCCCCTAAAAAAATTTCCTGGAGCCGCCACTGAGTGCTTATGATCTCTTCTATGTGCTTTGTAATACTTGTAATTGTTTCACTCTCCTGTTTACAAGTCTCTCTCTTACAGTCTAACCTTAGAAATCAGGCTTCGGCATCCTATATAAAATAATTAGACAATGCAGTGTTGTAAAATTTGCACTGAAGCCTATGGCTCTATTGCTACGTCACTGAGAGGATCTGTTTGGCAAACCGCAAACGTGATAACTTCCAGATGTGTCTAAAAGCTCAGTTACAGTTATGTATTTGCCGAAAATATAACAGGCACTTTGTTCCAACTAAAGACAAGCTTGTTTTCATCTTGGATGGCATCACAAATCACCATAATTACAGGCTCCCCCTTTTAATGATAGAGTCTGGTGGAGTTGCAATTTGGAAAAGTGGCATAGAGATGGCACTGTTCAAGAAATACTTTCTGGTAGCTGATTCCCTCACAATTTTGTATTTTTAAGTGACAAAAAATTTGATTTGGTAGGAAAATATGGAAGTTCCATCTTTACTCAGTCCCTTTAAAGGGGAACTGAAGAGAGAGGTATATGGAGGCTGCCATGTTTATTTTCTTTTAATCAATACCAGTTGCCTGGCAGCCCTGCTGGTCTATTTCTCTGCAGTAGTATCTGAATAACACCAGAAACAAGCATGCAGCTAGTCTTGTCTGATCTGACTTAAAAGTCTGAAACACCTGATCTGCTGCATGCTTGTTCAGGGGCAATGGCGAATAGTATTAGAGGCAGAGGATCAGCAGGGCTGCCAGGCAACTGGTATTGCTTAAAAGGAAATAAACATGGCAGCCTCCATATACCTCTCTCTTCAGTTCCCCTTTAAAAAAAGTCCACTTGCATACAGAGGAACAGTAGTAAAAAAATAACATGCATACGTAATTATGATTTGGACATTCATTTGATTTTACATAATCCACTAATTTTGCGTAATTATGTGCCCACTTTTGCAGGTAATAGCAAAGCCCCCATACATGCGCTCACCAAACTGCTCTGTATGTTAAGAGGAATAGTGGGAACAAGGCACAAAAATAATTTTTCAAGACCTTGCAGTTTTTTAGAAAATCGATTTTGAGAATGAAAAGGAAAATTGTTTTTTTTTCTTGGCAGTTGCAAGAAGCAGTTATTTCCCACAATGCTACGAGGTTCACAGACAGAAAACTGTCAGGGCCATGGGCATGACATCACACTTTGGGAGGGGATTCACCACAATATCAGCTACACAGACCCCAAACCCCCGTGATTGAGAAAAGGTAAAGTTTTCTTGTGGGTAAGGGGATATCAGCTACTGATTGGGGTGAAGTTTAATCCTGGGTTTCTCTTTAAGGTGACATGTGAATTTATCTTGTTATTAGAGATGGCTCAAACCGTTCACCCGGTAAATAGTTCACTGCGAACAACGCGTGTTCACGTCCGCATCTATTCCCAAACATATGGCGTATTCGATTCACTCCCTATACATTATAATGGAGCCAAAAATTGGGCTATCCCTCCCAGCTGCCCCCCACCACTTATCATAAAGCCAGCACAGCAGCCATTTTACACTGACTGTGGCTGCTGTGAGTCCAGGGACAGAGCTGTACTGCTATTAGGGAAAGTGTTAGTTAGGCCTGTGTTTTGTGTCCCCAGTGGAGTTTCTTGCTGCTACAGTACCAATTCACAATCTACATAGCTCCAAGAGCCCTTCTAAAGGCTGTGTTTGGATCTTTGTGACATTGCTGTTCAGTGTGTCCACACAGTGCACTTTAGCTGTTGCAGACAGGTGCAGTCAGTGCTTAGTGCTACAGTAGTTTACTCTTCTAAGGGCTGTTTTTCTTTCTATTGCTATTGTTATATTGAAGTTTTGTGTGTCCAATGCACACGTTAGCTGTTGGAGACAGGTCTGCTGGTCCTAGTAGTGCACCGACCATAACCCAATAATCCTTCACCACCACTACTGGCATCTATTATCCACTACTGCCCCTGTGTAAGGCCTCAGTGCAGAATCAGTGGTTTATTTGGTCACCTAACTGTCTACCTCAGCCTGACCATAGTGGCTGGAAAACCATGATCACCAGCACTCCCGCGAACGTGCGCACAAGCACAGTGGCCACTACACACCACTTCACAAAGAATGCCGCCGAGAGGACTAACATTTATGTCCTGGAGGTGTCAACTAACAAAAACAATGATTTGCTAACCTGACGTTATCACTAAAGCTCTTTGCGGTTGTTTGTGGTGCGTTAAATGCGAGGTTTCATCTGTCAATGTGAACCCGGGCCTAACCCTTACACTACCTTATCGCTGTGTATGCAGACTGGACTTTTTAAAGCACTTAAAGCAGAACTGAAGATCTTAAAAAAAACAAAGAGTTTCACTTGCCTGGGGCTTCCCCAAGCCCCCAGCAGCCGTCCTGTCCCACGCCAGTCCTCCACGATCCTCCGCTCTCCTGCCACCAGCTAGTTTCAATACTGCCAACTTGTAAGTCGACGGCAACTGCGTCTGCGCGCCCTAGGCTACGCGTAGCCTTCTTCACATTTCTGCCCGCTATAGCATCCTGTGCTATTCGCCTGCCCATTGAAGTCTACGGCAGTTCACCCGTTCGCAAACTTTTGTGGAAAGAACTGAAAATTTGATGTTCGCTACATCACTACTTGTTATATCATAATGATGGGATTTGCTTGGAAAATCAAGTAATGCGCGGGTATCTTTAGAATAGAATAACTCTTTAGCGTGAATGGTTAATAAAGGCAGAGTTGCTCTTTAAACAAAAGCAAGAAGTGCTTTGCTGACTTAATAAACTCATTTTATTGTCTGCCCCAGTCACCATGGACTTTAATTGATTGTCCCTTGTACTCTCATTATTATACCTGCTCCAGCATTATTCCGGACAGGGAGAAAAGCCTGAGGTCTGAACATAAAGACAAGTGCTCCAGGGCCACGTGTAGAAAACGGCAGATAATAAAGTATCAGCAGGAAATAAGCAATATCCGAGCAGCGTGATCCGCAGACCTCCATCACAAACACAAGGCCAGAAGGAAGGAACAGATGCTTTGATTTGCCTTTATTGGCAGCAGCGTCTGTCTCGTGGGGTGAAAAAAAAATATATTGATTTTAAGGACAGCAAGCTTCCCAGGAGCAGAGACCACAACTGAAAATAGGCTTTTACAAAAAAAATTGTGTGTGTGGGTGTTTGCTGCATGTGAGTGGATTTCTACAGAAAAATACATTTTAACGGGCAAGACCAGTAGAATTGATGGATCAGCTTAGAGTGGAATGGCTCACAGAATTCAGTGTGAAGAATTGTGTCTCTCTTTCTTTTAAAGCGGGATTGTCAGCCATAAAATCAGATTCAGTGTGCCCACTGCTCTGTGTTTATTATGCAGTTTACAGCCTGACCTTGCATTGCAAGAATTCCAATATAATCATAAGTGTTTCTGCTGTAATAAATCTCATCTCAGTCAGCCTGGCTCTATTTGGTCCACTGCCGGTGAGAAGGAAGTTTGTTATTTCCCCTCCCACATTCCTGCACCTCACTGATTGGCTGAGGGCAATTCAGTGTGACACAAGGCTGAAAGGGAGAAACTGCTGAAATGCGATCTATGCTGTGCTCATATATTTTTACAAAGCAAGCTATATCTGGCAGTGCAATCGGTGGATCAACTAATAATTAGGCCTCGTCCACATCAGGGCAGTTTCTGTGTGCTTTTAACAAAGTATTGCCCTGTGCGTTCTGCAAGGTATTGATGTTCCCATGTAATTAAAAGTGCCTTGTTCACATCTATGTTCCATCTTTACTTCGAAAAAGCCACACTATAGGTGGCGAATCGCGATAGCGGCGGTGGGGACCCGTGGAGACATTACACTGGTAGGATCTTATCCATCACCATCCACTATTTCAGCATTTGGCTCTGCCTCTTTCATCATTCTCATTCACTTATTTTCTTTGTGCACTTTTCTATTTGGCCTTTGGCTGTTCTCTAATACACATTTACACGGCTCAGGGGATTGCTTCCCTCTTCCTGGTCGCCCCATTCCTTTTTTCTACTTTCACTGGTCTCATGCGTTGACTTGGGACATCTATTGCACATGTATATATCTGATTTCATTGTATGTGTTACTCTAGCGTTATGCACTTCTAGTGCCATGCACAGGTTGTTTGAGAATGATTATATTCTTCATTAGCACTTTATATGTCCATCAGTTCTCCGATATTGTGGGTTTATATATTCCCCCATCATGTTTTAATAGTTTTTAATGTTTGTAATTTCAAATAAAGGATGTATTATTGTATTTGATAACGTCTGTTCTGGTGCGGTTATTTTGAGGTCATTGCTTTGGTTCTAGTATATGATGCTTATTTTCTGACCGTTCTGCACAGTTCAGATTTACACCCACTTGTTTCGATTACTTTTTTCGATAATTATTGGGTGATATATTGAGTTTGTAGGGGATGGTGCTCCCCATGTTGTAGCTGTACATTGTTCACATCTATGCACTGCGCTGAGTTGCTTTACAAACACGTAGTGTTGCATGCATTTCTGTGCGTTGAGCTGTAAAGCGCACATCAATGCGAGTGAATCGGTGCACTTTTTTATCGCATACAAGTGCATGTGTTTTTTTCCCCTAATTGAAATAAATATATATTTACATTTGAAAACAAAGCTTTATTGACAACTGCTACAGTCACAATAAGCAAAACATGCTTAAAAAAAGCACACCGCAACGCAGTGAAATGCGGACTAAAGCACGCACAAATGCATGCGTTTTTATCATGCCCTTTTTATATGTTTCTCAATGCACCCAATGTGAATGAGGCCTTAAAGAGACACTGAAGCAAATAAAAAATTATAATATAATGAATTGGTTGTGAAGTACAGATAATTACTAGAACATTAGTAGAAAAGAAAATATTCTCACATTTTTATTTTCAGTTATATAGTATTTTTTATAACATTGCATCATTCTCTAAAATTTGCAGTTTACACACTACTCAGCATTCTAAATGATTTTACAGAGTCGGCTAGTGAACGTTTGAACTGTTCTCTGTAGAAAAAAAACGATACAGTGCCAGAAGCTTGAGATAATAAGCTTCAGAAGACAGAGCTTTCTGTGACTTTGAAAGTCCCTAAGCTCAATGGCTCTTTTGCATAGTTAACAACTGGAGTTTCTTAACTCTTCCTGTACTGGAACAATTATGCTCGCATACCCCCAATCACGGATATGACCAAATTCAGCCACGGCGGAATCAAAATACGCCGAAGTCGTGATTTTGATCTGGATTTGAAATTGTCTCATGAATTTGGTCAGGATTTTACCCGTGATTGCCTCTAAAATCCAGAATCACGGGCCATGATTCAAGATTAACCACTTGCCGACCGCGCACTCATAACGCGCGTCGGCAAAGTGGCAGCTGCAGGACCAGCAACGCAGTACTGCGTCACCAGCTGCAGGCTGATTAATCAGGAAGCAGCCGCTCGCGCGAGCGGCTGCTTCCTGTCAATTCACGGCGGGGGGCTCCGTGAATAGCCTGCGGGCCGCCGATGGCGGCTCGTAGGCTAAATGTAAACACAAGCGGAAATAATCTGCTTTGTTTACATTGTATGGTGCTGCTGCGCAGCAGCGCCGTAAGTCAGATCGACGATCCCCGGCCAATCAGCGGCCGGGGATCGCCGCCATGTGACAGGGGACAGCCTGTCACTGGCTGCACAGGACGGATAGCGTCCTGTGCAGCCCCGATCTCCGAGGGGGGGGAGCAGGTAGGAGAGGGAGGGGGGAATTTCGCCGCGGAGGGGGGCTTTGAGGTGCCCCCCCCCCCGCCAGCCACACGCAGGCAGGAGAGATCGGACCCCCCCAGCACATCATCCCCCTAGTGGGGAAAAAAAGGGGGGCAATCTGATCTCTCTGCCTGCTACCTGATCTGTGCTGGGGGCTGCAGAGCCCA
Organism: Hyperolius riggenbachi; assembly: GCF_040937935.1. Taxonomy (NCBI): domain Eukaryota; kingdom Metazoa; phylum Chordata; class Amphibia; order Anura; family Hyperoliidae; genus Hyperolius; species Hyperolius riggenbachi. The sequence continues at coordinate 64,582,312 of NC_090650.1, read as the reverse complement.
CCCAGCACAGATCACTAAACACAGCACTGGTCCTTAAGGGGGGGTAAAGGGTGGGTCATCAAGTGGTTAAAAGCCAGCCAAAACCTGCCAATTTTAATAGCAAAGCCCCCTTACATGGTAGAAACACCAAATTTGCCAGATATGTTAAGAAGAATAGTGGGAACAAGAGGAAAAAAAACTTTTCAAAGATACCGTATCGTTTTTGAGATTTCAAAGGAAAAATGTATACATTTAAATGCGGTTAGTTAATGAAGCAAAACCCTCTAACTTTAGTGGTTAATAGCAAAGCCCCCTTACATGCTAGAAACACGAAATTTGCAGGATATGTTAAAAAAACAGTGGGGAAAAAATATTATTTTCCTATTTTCCTAAAAAAAATGACATCGGGTCCCCCCTACAGAGTATATTTAACCCCTTGTCCCCCATGCAGGCTGAGATAGCCAGAATGCTGAACCCCGGATGACTGGGGATTCGCACCCTGAGCTATACCAGTACCCCTTACCCATTTCCACAAAGGGTTAAATGAAATAAAAACACAACAACTAATAAAGTATTTTAATAATCTTAATTAACCAGAAATATTTACCTGTACCTTTAAAAAAGTCCCCTCGCCAATATCCTCAGAAAAGATTCCATGCCAATATCCTGTATCTTGCAATCTTCATTACGTTCATTAAAGATCACCACGCACCACCCCCACACACGCCGTCCCCGCCGCAGCTTTCAGCTCTACTAAGTATAGCTGAGAGCGCGTCCTAAGCGGATGCTATACCGTGGGCTCCCGCTGTCCTCCCTGCCTCCCACACCTCTCACCCACACCCATGCTGGCACCCAGTACACCTATGGGTGCACTGGGTGCCAGCATGGTTGAGAGCGATAGGCGTGGGAAATGTGGGGAGGACAGCAGGAACTGGCGATATAGTGTCCACATAGGCCGGCGCTTCCATATGGTCAAAAGGGGCAACTGCCCTAGGGCCTTAGTGCCATTAAGGGCCCCAAAGTGTCCACCTTTTTCCCCTAAAATGTGTATCCACCAAGGCAGAGGCCCCCCCCCCCATGTGCGCGCGGCCCCCCCTCCCTCCCGCCGCATTATGGAGCTGATGGGAGACCTGCAGCAGCACACACAGACCTGCGCTACGAGTTCCAAGCAGGTCCGTTGGTCTCCTCTGTAGTGCCGCTGTTCTCCACTTCCTGCTTCTGCGTTTGGGCTCTAGTGCCCGATGTAACAAGCAGGAAGTGGAGAACAGCGGCACTACAGAGGAGACCGACAGACCTGCTTGGCTAATTCGTAGCGCAGGTCTGTGTGTGCTGCTGCAGGTCTCCCATCAGCTCCATAACGCAGCGGGAGGGAGGGGGGTCGCGCGCACATGGGGAGGGGGGTGTTTGTTAGTGCAGGGGGAGACAGTAGGGACACATATGGCTGGCTATCATAGTGAGGGGATGGGAGACTTAAGGGGCCCATATAGCTATCATAGTGAGAGAAGGGGTGACATAAGGGGCCCATATGGCTGTCACATTGGGGGAGGGGGACACAAGGGCCCAATTAGCTATCATAGTGAGGGGATACATAAGGGGCTCAACCATATGGCTATCATAGTGGGGGAGGAGGGATACTAGGGGCACATATGGCTATCATAGTGGAAGAAGGGATGGACATTAGGGGCACTTTTAATGATCATATTGGGGAGAGGGCTGGTCTTTAGGAGCACATATGGCTATCATACTTGGGGAGGAGTGGTCATTAGGGGCAGATATGGCTATAATAATGGGGGGGGTCATTACAAGTGCATATGGCTATAATACTGGGGGGAGTGGGCCAGCACTACCATAGGGGCAACCTGGACAGTTGCTACAAAGCCCCTACGCACTGTTGGCCCCCTATGTCTCCATCTGACTTGTCTTGGGACACAGTGGGGGAGGGGGGGATATGTTGCCAGGGGTGGTTATCAGGGGGGCCCCCAGGTTACTCTTGCCCCAGAGCCCCATTGTAGCTAGAACCGGCCCTGCGCATAGGACGCACTCTCAGCTATACTTAGTATAGCTGAGAGCTAAAAGGATCTTTAAATTTCCCTCCAAGGCTCTCCATTGGTTCCTTATCAGACCAATGGGGATCAGGAGGATCCCCATTGGTCTGTTAAAGAACCAATGGAGAGCGTTGGAGGGAAATTTTAAGATGATTCGGCGGGGGCGGCATGTGTGGTGGCGGTGCGCAGTAATCTTCAATCAACTTAATGAAGATCGCAAGATAGAGGATATTGGCGTTGGACCTTTTCTGAGGATATTGACGTGGTAATATTTTTTTAAAGGTACAGGTAAGTATTTCTGGTTAATTAAGATTATTAAAGGACTTTATTCGTTGTTGTGTTTTTATTTCATAAGGGGTACTTTGTACCCCTATACTCATTTCTTCTGGGAGGGGGGGTCAGGCATCTGGGGTCCCCTTCTTAAAGGGGACTCCCAGATGCTTCCATGAACCCCCCCCAGGCAGGCATCGCCCCCACCTCCTCCTGGGGCACCGGAGGTGGGGAAGAGCCCCTTGAATAAATTGAATCAAGCCCAATGAGCATATATACACTTTAGGTACTTCGGCCGTTTTCATTCCCCATACTCAAATTTTTATTGTTTCCATTCTTTGGCACATTACCTTAAATGTGCCTTTAACTCTTTCCTGAGCATCAATAGCCACGATGGCACTTCGGCCCTAAATCCATTGCCCACACTCCTGCCCACTGGTCACGCTTCCACCTACTTCCCTACACACTTCTGCCCAAAACACGGATTTCCATCCAAAACACAGATTTCCTTTTCAGATTTCCGCCGGATTGGCACGTTTACACTCCCTGCATTATTTTAGCCATGTGACGAGTGGGAAATGCTAATAAAAGCACTCCCCCATATTCTTTACTAAGGTACATAAATACTTTATACTCCTGCAGCTTCCTCTCCACAATGTTTTTCTTTATGTAGTAAAATACTGACTATTTTGGCATCTGAGCGGTTTATGGTTACCTTTTGTACACTTTTATATTCTTTTTATACTATTCCTATTCCCTTCATTATTACAACATACTGGGCTTGATTCACTAAACCGTGATAACTGATACCACGGCCGCGCTAGCGTTTTGTGCGTGTTATAACGCGCATAACATTTTTCATGCGCAATCGCGAATTTTCACACGCAAACGCGAATTTGCTGAAAAAACTTTACGCGCATTATTAACATGCGCAAAACGCTAGCGCGACCATGATATCAGTTACCACGGTTTAGTGAATCAAGCCCACTATGCTACATTGGGCTCTCTGTTTTGTTCTTCTACCTTTATCTTAGGGTCCTATATTTACAAGAAGGTACTGCACACCCTATGTATGCAAATTGATGCACTGGGTACAATGGGTGCTGAGTCTGTAATTAGGCTAGAAAGCCCTAGAGACAATATATATACAAAAGGACTCGCACACCAGCATGAGATTCATCAAAATTGTATTATAAACACAACAGCTGATTATATACAAACAAGTGCAAATAATGCACTATGCACAAATAACATAAGTGTATTGGCAACAAGAGACCAAACCGGTCAAAAGAAATACAGCATAATGGTATATGTCAGCAAAACATGAAGTAAATGACTGCACAAGCAGTATCCCTTTAAGAGCAGCAATGAAAAACCACAAGCACAGTTTTAAACATGAATGCAGTACATACAAGTGGTAAGGTAGCAAGGGATACAGTCAAACAATTGTGCAGTTACAACATGAATGGTATACCCTGACAGCGGCTGTTTCGGGGGTTCCCTTCCTCAGAGGGTATCACCTGGCTCAGTGCTGCTAACTTCCACAGCGATCAGCGCTGTTTAAATGCTGTTAGGGCCTGTACACACTGAAAAACGCAAGCAAAATCGCAAGCGCATGCGTTTTTAAAGTGCCTGTAGTTTTAAAAACGCATGCGCTTTTGCCTGCGTTTTTTGTGCGTTTGCGTTTTTCTTGTAATTGCTGATTGGCTAAAGAATCCTTTGTTTTTTTTCTAGTTTACATTTCAACAAGAATCAGGAGATTGCAGAGTCTTCTGGGATACTGACTTCTGAAAAACGCAGGCAAAAACGCAAGCGCATGCGTTTTTAATGCGTTTTTCATGCGCTGCGCTTAAAAAAGCGCAGCAGGCACTGCGATTGCGTTTTTCTAAAAACGCATCGCACCAGTGTGTACAAGTCATCACGATTTTCATTCTTTTTCAAAAGACCTTGCGTTTTTAAAAACGCATGCGTTTTTAAAAACGCAACGCAAGCGCAGCAGTGTGTACAGGCCCTTAGAATCCCCTAGATTGCCCTGGACACCTGGGGCCGGCCCCTGTGACATCAGAGGGCGTGGCACGGCCATGCCACGCCCGCCGTGACATCACTTCCGGTACAGGAAGTACCCGGCAGTGCAGCCTGCCATCCAGGAGACTGAAAAGCCAGTCCCAAGATGGCTGCCGCACATGCTCAGTCGGGTACTCTAGCCCGGGCTGCTGTTCCATAGAAAGCAATTGTAAATGCAAGCAAATGGCAAACGGTGTTTTGAATACAGCAGAAGTCCATAATGATGGATAAATTGGTGTCCAGGAAAGAAGGTGTCCAGAGTCTTATGGTGGAATCTTGCAGCAGATGTCATCTTAATCTAAAGGTAAAGTGAAACAAATATATATTACAGCAGGCCAGAATAGGATTTAAAGAGACATGCGCATAGATTAGCACAGTGTGTTAGAAAGACATAAACCTGTTAAAAGAAAGTCAGGTTGTCAAAAATGCCTGAACTACCTAAGGAAGGGTGTCAGATCTACCTCTTCGTTCATCCCATTAGGTGTTTTAGTATTAAGTTTGTAAATCCAAAAGAGCTCTCTTTGCAATAATTTCAATTCTCTGTCCCCTCCCCTCTGGGGTGAAGTCACCATCTCTATAACCCTATTTCTCAATTGTGTCACATTATGTCCTGCTTCCAGGAAGTGGCGTGCTACAGGGGATTCTACAATCCCGCAGCGTATGTTGCTGCGGTGTGCGCTAATCCTATCTCGGATTTCCCTAGTTGTTTGGCCAACATATAATTTCCCACAGGGGCAGATCAAACAGTACACAACAAATTTGGTAGAGCAGTTAGCAAAACCCCTTAACGTAATTCTTTCCCCAGTTAATGGATGGGGGAAAGATGACCCTTTCTGGACATATCCACATTGTGCGCAGTGGCCACACGGAAACATACCCGTTGGTGCTGGGAGGCTGGAGAGCCAATTGGTTGTGTTGGTCGTTGGTTGGGGGTTACTTCTCGCATGGACCAATGTGTCCCGGAGATTCTTAGAGCGCTTGAATGCGCAAACGGGAGGGTCCTTAAACGTTGTCGATAGTGTTGGGTCACTGCACAAGACGTGCCAGTGTTTGTAGATGATCTGCTTGGCCTGTAGGGATAGAGGAGAGTATGTTAAGACCATCGGTATGCGATTTGAATTACCTTTAGGATTAAAGGTTAGCAGAGTTGAACGATCCCTGTCTGCAGCACGATTTAGGGCACGTTGTAAAACAGTGGAATCATAGCCTCTCTCCTTAAAATTATCAAACATAATTCTTGCTTCTCTGAAGAAGGCCTCATCACTGGAGGATATCCGCCTCAACCTGAGAAATTGGCTGTACGGGAGGCCTTGTTTGAGTCTCTGGGGATGGTAGCTCTTGGCATGTAAGTATGTGTTTTTATCTGTTGGTTTTCTGTAAGGTGCTGTTTGGATCAGGCCCTCATGTGCAGAGACTAGCACATCCAGAAAATGAACCCTGGATGAGCTATGCTCGAGGCTGAAAGAAATTGTTGGGAAGGAATTGTCCAGATCTCATTTGAATATGTGTAGTGCATCCTCACTCCCCCCCCCCCCCAGATCATGAAGATATCATCTATGTACCTCAGCCAGCAGAGGGCGTGGCTGAGGTACAGGGGGTGGGTGTATACATACTCCTGTTCGAATGCTTCCATAAATAAATTTGCATAACTGGGGGCTGCATTGCTGCCCATAGCAGTTCCCTGTAGTTGCTGGTAAAATTGTTCTTCAAACTTGAAATAGTTTTTAGTGAGTACCAAATTGAGTAGTGCCAAGAGAAATTTGGAGAGAGGCTCTGGTATCCCCATTTTATCAAAATTTGCTCGAATCACATTAATACCTGAAGAATGAGGTATGGATGTAGAGAGGCTGGTGACATCTAAGGTACAAAGAATTACAGAACTAGGAAATGAACCAAAGCCAGATAGCTTACACAGGAAGTCCGTGGTATCTAGAACATAAGATCGCATGCAAGAGACCCGAGGGTGTAATACCTGATCAAGTAAGATGGCCAAAGGTTGGAAAACCGAATTGGTACCAGCCACAATGGGACGACCAGGAGGATCCACCAGTGTTTTATGAATTTTAGGCAGTACATAGAAAAGTGGAGTCAGAGGAAATGGAGACAGAAGGAAGTTATACAGTTGATTGGTAATGATTCCAACCTCATTGGCTTCAGAGATCAATTCATCGATTTCTCGTTTGATTGCTGCTGTCGGATCATGTGTTAATTTTTGATAAATGAGATGGTCATTAAGTTGTCGTAAAATCTCTCGTCTATAGTCTGCATTATTCATCACCACCGTGGCTCCGCCTTTATCGGCCGGCTTGATCACCAATTCAGGATTTGTGCATAACGAGTTGAGCGCAGCGCGCTCCTCAGAAGTGAAGTTGCTACGGGATTGGTGACCAATGCGGTCGACAGATTGGAGATCACGCTGGAACAGATGAACAAAGGTCTCAACAGTGTGGGATGTGGTGGGAGGCATCCACTTACTTTTACTACGACACATCTTTAAGTCAACCTCAGGGGGAAAGGAGAGAGCGTTGGTGGGGGTGGGTGTCGGGACGGGAGGTCGATTGGCAAAAAATGCCTTTATCCGGATGGACCTGAAAAAGTTAAAAAGATCACAATCGAGTTCAAGGTTAGACCCTGTATGGGTAGGGACAAATCCCAATCCCTTGCCTAATACCTTCTTTTCTACTGGTGATAGTGGATAATCTGAAAGATTAACAATCCGTTCCTCGTTTGCGTTCTGCTCCTGGTTACTCTTTATCTTTATCTTAGGGTCAGGATGGGTTCACTGCCTTGTCTGCTCATTCGGGTGCTGGATAGCAGTGGTCAGTAGTGTTCAGGTGTTCAAATTCACTGTCATATTCAAACACCAATGCTAGTCCTTTTCCCAAGCTCCTTTGGCAGCAATTTCAAGTCTTTTGGGGGTATTATGCAGTATGCACCAAGGTGGGGGAATTTGCTGCTATATTTCTGTGCAAATCCCGGTCGGATGGAACCTATCAGTGGACAGCTATTTCCAGGTCTCTCCAGAGATGCTCATTAGGGTTCAAGTAGGTTTCTGGCTAGCCACTCTAGAAATAAGGTGACCAGGTAAGGCTTAATTTTGCAGGTATACAGTTTGTGAAAAAGGATTATGATATTGAGCAGACTGGACGATAAGAACGTACATAACATCCTCTGATGTGGCTGTATACTTCATGGTTTTAACTGTCCTTTTTCACAAACTGTATACTGTACTTGCAAAATTAAGCCTCTGAAGAAGCGACCATATTATGGGCCACAAAATGTGCGTTAGGTAACCGATTGTGATAAATGTGCAACAAGGACTGTTTTATGCTTTGTCATGTGTGATCAATTATGACTGTTGTAATTAAAAGTCACGTTTTACACTTAATTTTATATTATTGTCCCGCTAAACCACTAATTGTGCCGCTAAACCAACAAACTCCATGCACTAGGTCTTGCTCCCTCCATATGTACTTGGTTATTAGACTTCCTTATTAATCGCCCTCAAACTGTCAGACTAGGAAAACAGACATCCTCCACCCTTACCCTGAGCACTGGCGTGCCACAGGGCCGTGTATTAAGCCCTCTCCTCTATGCACTTTGCACCCATGACTGCCAGCCTATCCATACCTCAAACATAATTGTTAAGTTTACAGATGATACGACTGTCATTGGGCTTATATCAGACAATGAGGAAGCTGCATACAGAGAAGAAGTTAGGAACTTGACTGCATGGTGCGACATTAACAACCTGTTATTAAATACAAAGAAGACCAAAGAAATTATTCTGGACTTTAGGACCACCAAAAAGACCACTCACCTGCCGCCAATGATCAATGCAGAGGCTGTGGAGAGAGTTTCCAGCTTCAAATTTTTGGGAGTCACCATCACAGAGAACCTGTCCTGGGCTGACAATGCTTTAGCTCTAACTGGCAAAGCACAACAACGCCTCTACTTTCTGAGAAAACTAAGGAGCGCTAACCTCCCACAGAAGCTGCTGGTTAATTTCTACAGATGCACTATAGAAAGCGTTCTGACCAATTGCATGACGGCCTGGTACAACAGCTGCACGAAGGCTACTAGAGAAGCCCTGCAGCGGGTTGTTAAAACAGCAGAAGCCATTATTGGCACTGAACTACCATCACTGGAACTTTTGTATAATCTTCGCAGCGTGAGAAGGGCCAAAAACATTATCAAGGACAACACTCACCCTGGAAATGCCATGTTTGAGCTCCTTCCATCAGGTAAACGTTTTAGATCAATCCGCACACACACAAACAGACTGAAAGACAGCTTTTTTCCATCCGCCATAAACTTGATGAACTCTGAATCCTCTCTGAAATAATTAACACTGTGTACAAATTGTTAAAATATCTGTAATACCTTTGATACTTGTATAATTTCTTCTCTTCCTTTTTACTATCACTATGTTCCCTATATGCACCGTGGGGTTGTCATGAAAAGTAATTTCGTTGTGTTACACAATGACAATAAAGTGAATTGAATTGAACCCTTGCTCTGTTTTCTTGGTTCTTTATATAATTATTTATAAAAACTTTACATTTTATACATTTTGCATTTACAACAAGACACAGGCTCGGACTGGGCCACCGGGGTGGCATTTAAAACACCGGTGGGCCCTTTAACAACAATGTGACGTCACTTTTTTTTTCACTTTTATTCATTTTATTTATGCTTTGTCTTTGCAGGTTGCCTGTGTGTGTTATGGCTGTTTGGGGGGGGAGGGGGGGGTGACACTGACAAGGTCTGTGACATTTGAGCAGTAAGCCTAGAAGTCAGCGTGGTACTCGCTGCAGCTCTGGTCCTTTCCTGGTTCCCGCTGTCAGTCCTGTAATGATGAGTCAGCATGCTGGGGCACTTCTCAGTCACGATCACACTCCTGCTGCCAGGAGCGTTCTGTGCATGTGCAGTGCACAGCACATTTCCAGCAGCAGGATTGCGAGAAGTGCCAGTGCATGCGCTACAAGACTGACAGCAGTACTTAGGAGAAGACCAGAGCTGCAGCAAGGGACACACAGACTTCTAGGGGCTGGGAAAAGCCCCAGGTAAGTAAAGGCCACAGTTGTGGAGCCGGTACAAAAATCATCCATCTCCAAATCCTCCGTTTATGGAACCACTGACTCCGACTCCAGGTACCCCAAATTGCTCCAACTCCTCAACTCCGACTGAACAGACCTGAGTAAAGCTACTGTATATACACTTTAATCACTTCAAATATCCTTTAAGGGAGGTAGGTTTGTAAATAGGAGTGTGACAGGCATTATTCACCTTCAGGGGGCAGCCTTTTAGCCCCTGTCTGTATACTTCTGCCTCTGCCATCTTCTTAAAGAAAAACTCCGACCAAGAATTGAACTTTATCCCAATCAGTAGCTGATACCCCCTTTTACATGAGAAATCTATTCATTTTCACAAACAGACCATCAGGGGGCGCAGTATGGCTGATATTGTGGTGAAACCCCTCCCACAAAGAAATTCTGAGTACGTACTCTTGGCAGTTTCCTGTCTCTGAACCCTGTTGCATTGTGGGAAATAGCTGTTTACAGCTGTTTCCAACTGCCAAAACAGCAAGCAGCAGCTACATCACTTGCCAGCAGTAAAAATGTCACCATGTGATAAATGTCAAAATATAAGTCAGGCATTTAAAATATTTTACAATGAGCAAACACTGACTAAATCATTTATACATAATTATTGTAAAAATGAAGCACTTTTTTTTACATTATTTTCACTGGACTTCCTCTTTAAGCCATAACAGCAACTGCAGCATTTTTAGGATCCCTGCCACAGCTGTGGGTATGTTTAAAGGAGATGATGAAGTGCCTACAGACAGGAGGCTAGGAAACATCCCCCTGAAGGTGAGCAATGTCTGTAACTCCCCCACCTCAACAGCCCTCAGTATTTACAAGCCATCCTGAGCCCCCTCTCCCCTTTCTCTGTGCTTACCCCTGTGCCCACCCTCTGTGCCATCTCATAACTCCAGCCCAGCACCCAGCAAAGCCCCCAGCCCAGCACCCAGTAGTGAAAATCTGACAGGTTTTGAACTAGTCCATCTCCTTATAGGGAATCTCAGTTTTTTTATTTATTTTCAAAATCACTTGTGTGGCAGTTGTTCTTTCCAAGTGTCAAAATAGTGTACAAGCAAATAGGAAGGCTAGCAGCATTTTTTTGTTTCGATCCTTTCCAAGAGGTTTGTGTAAAGAGTAAAGGAAATACTGAAAATATACTATGATGAGATAGACTAGTCGAGAACCAGTTAGGTTCACTCCCCTCCCCCAGTGTCTCCCTCCTTCCCTATGAGTTCCTAGCAGAGTGTACATGAGAGGTTACTCACCAGCTCTCAGCATTCCATTGGCATGATCTCCCTTCATCTGGGGACATGACAAACAACCTAATAATTGGGGTCACCATTGGCTACCTAATACGAAGGGGCACTGGTGGTGCAGTTCGTGGGGGTTTGTAGGTTCATGGAGGGTGAAGTCTAGGGTGCCAGAACATTTGTGCCTATACGCTCCTGTGATGTAAATCCGGACCTGCTTATGTATGCGTTTACATAACTTGATCAATGCGAGACTAAATTCAACATGGGGTGTAATATATGCTCTAAAATGCAGTTGCAATAAGTTTTATGTAGGCCAAACGATTAATGCTTTAAAGGTTAGAGTACCACAGCATCTTTATAACATCAGATTAGCCAAATAGCCAATCAAGACAGATTGGAAAATAAACAACTGACATCAGTGGCCAAAAATTTTCTGAATGTACATGGTTGATCCACAAAAGGCCTTATTGTTTATGGCCTTGAATGGATCAAACCTGATCCCAGAGAAACCAAAACATGTGTGTGATGATTCGCTCAGCTGCCTGTGCAGGTAGTGTTGGGCGAACAGTGTTCGCCACTGTTCGGGTTCTGCAGAACATCACCCTGTTCGGGTGATGTTTGAGTTCGGCCGAACACCTGATGGTGTTCGGCCTTTTAAGTTCGGGTTCGCCCCGAACTACTAATTGGCCGCCGAACAGGGCCGAACAGGACCCCTGTTCGGCCGAACAGGGCCCTGTTCGGCCGAATACTGCCCCCCTATGGGGTCGCAGGCATAAGGGGGGAGCATGCCCTGATCGCGGGGGGGTCGGAAATTCCCCCCACCCCCTCCGCTAGCGCTCCCCCCTCTGCCCGCTTCCCCATACAAAAGTTTCAGGAAGTACCGGTCCGGTGGTAGTGGGTGGCTGGCAGTGGGCGGCACTGTGAAGTGAGTGACTGAGGAGGAGGAGTCCGGAGAGTGACGCGTTGAGTGAGGCCGGGCAGCGGGCGGTTCAGCAGTAGTACCGTACAACTGCTGAACCGCCCGCTGCCCGGCCTCCCTCAACGCGTCACTCTCCGGACTCCTCCTCCTGAGTCACTCACTTCACAGTGCCGCCCACTGCCAGCCACCCACTACCACCGGACCGGTACTTCCTGAAACTTTTGTATGGGGAAGCGGGCAGAGGGGGGAGCGCTAGCGGAGGGGGTGGGGGGAATTCCCGACCCCCCCCCCCCGCGATCGGGGCATGCTCCCCCCTTATGCCTGCGACCCCATAGGGCCCCCAAAAGCGGGATGTTCGGGGAGTTCGGGGTTCGGCCCGAACATGCCGAACATTGTGGCCATGTTCGGCGAACTTTCCCGAACCCGAACATCCAGGTGTTCGCCCAACACTATGTGCAGGCAGGCAGCTTTTTGACCATTGTTTTGATTTGCATGCTGCAGGACTCTGGAAAGAAGAGCTTCTGTCAGTTTTGCAGCTTGTGCTTGCAGAGGAATTTGCATACGTTGTCATGCAAATTGCCTGGCCACATTCATTGGAGGCATGTACTATAAGTACTATGTCTTTCCCACAATGCTTCGCTGTTCATAAGGATTTCGTCCTATGTAACACTCCTGGTGGGGTGTCAGCCTTGCTCTCTGTTTGAACATCAGCTTAGAGTAATTCCTGAATCTGCGCTAGGCAGATTTCCCTAGTGCAGTTAGGATTGTATTATCTGTATTGCCTGTTCTGTCTTGTCTTGCCTGTTGCCATTGTCCTGTCCCTATGGTGGTCGACAGGAAATGGTTCTGATCTCTGTTCTTGGAGTATAGCTGGTGCAGCGGTTGCTACCAGCTATCTCTTCTGTTCTGTCTCCTGGGATCGCGCTAGCTACTTTTCGCTAGCGCTGGGGATCCTTCTGTTCTGTCTCCTGGGATCGCACTAGCTACTTTTTGCTAGCGCTGGGGATCCTTCTGTTCTGTCTTCTGGGATCGCGCTAGCCACTTTTCGCTAGCGCTGGGGATCCTTCTGTTCTGCTACTCTGTACTTGGATCGCGCTAGCTACTTTTCGCTAGTGCTGTGGATCCTATCTCTCGCTTGTCCCTGTTTTCGTGTGTCTGTCTGCTACGCTTGCTGGAGGCTCGGTGAGGTAACCGTTAAGCAAGCGCTCGCGTCCTCTGTTTCATGTTTGTCTGTTAATGGTTAGTTAGGTGTGCTTGTCTCTATTGTGCTCATCACGTGGAGACCGCGCATAACCGCGTGCACTGTTGCGAATGAGTGCGGTGTTCGCGGTTAGCTAGCGTTTGTTATTTTCCGTATCTCCTCATTGTATTATTTGCTGTGCCTTTGCTAACCTCGTATTCTGTCCTGATCTGCCTTGTGTCTCGTCTGGCGATTGCACCTCTGGAGATCGCGTTCCTATTTCATATCTGCTGTTGTGTGTGTGCGGTCGCGGGGTGGCGACTGGATTGGCGCACACACATACAACCTGTCCCTTTGCTCATTCTCATTCGCAATCGCCTCTCTTGCGATTGCGTTCTGCGTTTCGTACAATTCCTGTCTGGCATTTGTGGAGGTACAGAGGATTGGTTCCTCTGCACTCCTCAGCGCCATCTGCCGACAGGAATTTTCCCTCTACGGGTGCGTAGCACCTTTTGCTGGGTTCCTGCAAATTATACGCTTGTGGAGGATTTCCGCCGTTTCAGCGCACGCGTTGTGCGCTGATCACGGGGAAAGTTCCACAATCGTTACAGTGTGTCCTTTAACATGAGGAAAGCAAATTTAACAAAATGGTGGCCACATAACAGCATCTTGAACCAATAGAAGTCATTTTGCCAAGGCAGAGGGTCAATGTTAGCAATGTTCATTTTAAAAAATAAAAGGTCTGTCAATTCAAAGTCCATCGCAAGAAGTGGGTGTTAAAGAGACTCTGTAACAAAATTTTCAGCCTTATTTCTCCTATCATACAAGTTCCTATACCTTGTAATGATTAGTGTCAGCAAGAACAGATTTCTGATTATTGATGATCTGCAGTATCACCAATAATGCAGACGTTATACCTGATTATGTAGTGATCTGCAGAATCACCAATAATGCAAGTATAACAAGACACAGGACAACAATATGTAAGAGGGGTGTTTGGTGCAACAGTAATGCAAGGAATACTGATCACCCGAGGAGCGGGTGATTCAGACTGCACTGCAGCCGGTGATCACCTGAGGAGCAGGTGATTAACACTATACTGCAGCTCATAATCACCTGAGGAGCAGGTGACTAAAGGTGGCCACACACGATACAATAAAATGATCCGATTTTACAGTAATTCGATAAAAACGATCGTATCTCCCGAAAAAATCTAAAGCTTTTTTTTCATTCGACTGAAAAATCCGATCGGATTTCCCGTTTTCTTCGATTTTAATCGATCCGGACTGCCAGATAGTTTTCTTCAATCTTTCTAAAGATTGTATGGTGTGTGTTGGATTGTCAATTTATTAATATACACACCCTAGCAATTTTGTTAGAGTTTCCAATCATTTTTATCATAATTGGGGGAAAAATTTAACATAGGTGTGTGGTACATTGGTCATATTTTTGAAATGTTACAATCAGTCAGAAAAATTGATTGCAATTCTTAAATTGAACAGATATTTAAAAAATTGTATGGTGTGTGGCCACCTTAAGAGTGTACTGAAACAACTGATCACCTGAGGAGCAGGTGATTCAGACTGTACTGCAGCTACCGGTCACCTGAGGAGCAGGTGACTAAGACTGTACAGCAGCTACTGGTCACCTGAGGAGCAGGTGATTCAGACTGTACTGCAGCTACTTATCACCTGAGGAGCAGGTGATTCAGACTGTACTGCAGCTACTGGTCACCTGAGGAGCAGGTGATAGCAGTACAGAAAATCCCTCACCAGGGACTAGGCTACCTGGTGAGGGCAGGAGAGTCAGACAGGCCGAGTTGGCAACACACAGGCAGATAAGACAGAAGGCAAAATCAGAGTAATGTTCAGGCTGAGTCGGCAACAGGATCAGATAGGCAGAAGTACAGAATCAGTAAACAGAAGAGTAGTCAAGGCAAGCAGAAGGTCATAACAAATAATACAATTCAATTAGTACTTTAGCTATCAACAGAACTGACTAACCAGCTCCTGCTGGTTCTAGGCACACTTTGGGATCTGACTAAGGTCTGAGTGCTAACACATAGCATATGCAACAGCAGACGAGGAGCTACTGACAGGCATGTCCTATATATACTGGGAGCGCCCCATAGCACCGCCCCAGTCACTCAGCCAATCAGGAGCAGTGCTGGAGTCAGCTGACCGACCGATCAGCTGACTCCCCTTCTATTTGCATAAAGGTCCTGTCTGTGCGTGCGTGCGCGCGTAGCCCTCAGTCTATGTGCGACTGAAGGACCATGCAAAACTCCATTATGTAATAGCGCGGCGGAAACCGCCGACTGAGACGCGGAGACAGCCGCCATGCCGCTCACTGCTGCGGCGGCCTCCCCAGCATTCCCCACAGTGCCAGGAAAAACTTCATCATGCAATAGCGAGGCGGAGACCGTATAGCAGCCTGCTAGCAGCGGCTGCTATAATAATTTTTCTAGTGTGTGTACATGCCTGCCTAATTTTTCTGGCTGCACTGCGGCTGCAACAACAAAACAAAAGGCATGTACATGTTTCAATTCCCCTTCGTGATCATTACCTTGCCACGGTGAAGGGGCTTGCGTATCACAATGAAGCAATAAAAAGGAGACACCGAGAGCCCAATATAGTGAAGTATTTACTGGAACACTTGGAAATGGTAAGAGACGAGTGAGATAAGTATACTCACAAGCATGGGTTACCTCTCAGGCAACCACTGTATACACAGGTGAGGAGATTAGTCCTGTCCTTACTCAGGATTAAGATGTCGCTCTCTGTAGATCGGAAAAGGTAGGGGTAGGTCTCCCCTCCACCAGGGGTGGACAATGTGTATTTACTAGAGAACAGAGGCACCAACAGAATAAAAAGTACTAAAAACTTAAAAAATTGCTAGGGTAGGGAGGCAGCGGTGGACTTACCTTCGGAAAGCAGACACGAACAACTGTCTGAATAATATAACAACATTTATTATGAGTACCCCAAAAATGTGACGCGTTTTGCAGGCAAAGCCCGCTTCCTCAGGCAATAAGGCAGAGGTCATAAACTGTAGACAGAGACAAAACAAGCATTGCTATTACGAGCTACAAACAATAATTCTTGCAAATTTCATACACAAATGTCCAAAACATTAGGATAGGTTAATGTATGAAATATGGGATATATTTTAATATGAGGTTAACTAGCTCGCAAAGAGTGTGTATATAGCCAGACGTGTACATGAAAAAAGACATATTTGAAACCAATAATCAATACATACCCCTTATGGGGGTGGTGGTAAAGTGTCTGGTGCAGGATAGTATGTAATTAATATAGGTAAGATGGGGTATCTAAAATAGTGGTGAGGACACCGTATTTTGTCTACTGCATAATGTACTTTAATTTTATACATAGAATTGTATAATATGGTGTACAAAAAGGTGGGGACACCTTTGGCTACCGATGATAGGAACTACCTATACTGGTGACATCTTTGGTTATCTATAGGTGGGGGGCTATCTATACTGGGAGATATTTTTGGCTACCTATGGAGTTGACTGCCTATACTGGGATTCTGGGGGACGTACCATTACTGGGGGAACACCCCAGGGACTGGGGTTTGGGTGCAATTTTAGTGATTGCCATAGCCACCATTTTACCGGGTTACACCACTGCACATCTTCGGGCCTACTTAGGTAGACAAGTCATCCAAAGGCTGCCCGAGGAGTGCCATAGGCCTAGGAGAATGGGTAACTTCAACTGGGGATGGCATGGGAAAGATGGGACAGACTGAGGACCAGGTAGTTTCTATGGTATCCAGAGCCTTCCCTCTACACAGGCATGTATAAAACCAGAAGTGAAATTTTTACTTCAGATTTACCCAGAAATCATAAATTACAAGCTTTTGACCTTTTATTCCCTCGCCGTCCTCTCATTGCCCCCAATTCAGCGGTAATCAGCCCCGGTAACTGGCTCAGTCGCCTCCAGTCTGGGTCAGTCTGGGTCTTCTGCGCATGCGCGGACCTTCAGCGCATGCGCAGAAGACCCCAGCTGACGTCACTGAGCCGAGTACCGGAGCTGATTACTGCTGATCGGAGGACCGTGGGAGGACGGCGAGGGACGCATCCATGCTTATGGGGCTGGAGGGAGCCCCAGGTAAGTAAAAAAACTTTATAATTTGTGATCTCTGGTACACTTTAACTAATCAAGGTTTTAGGACGTAGATTCTACTTTCTAATTAGCCCCCCTGTGTGTTGTAGGTCGTAGAATCTATGTCCTGCATTAATTCCTGCTGTCTGCCACCGTTGCAGGTGCACGTGCGCACGCATGAACGTAACCGTGCACGCTCGTGCACAGTTACGTGAATGGTAAAGTGAATGATTGTTGTAGTTTTTTTAGTTACAATAAGGCCTCTTTCACAGTGCGACGTTAAAGTCACACGTTAGAAAATGTTTTAACGCAGACTAACGCACAGCAATACTAAGTCTGTGCAACATTCACAGTGCACACGTTGCGTTTGTGTGTAACGTGTAGCGTTATTAGAAAGTGCTGCATGCTGTGCATTATACACGTTATTAGCTGCGTTGGACTGTTTGCACATGCTCAGTAATGACCTGGAAGCATACTTTTCATTGCCTGTATGCCTACTGTATGCGACGATAACAGGGCATAGAGTTGCGTTGTGACATTTTTGGGACGTTGCGTTGTTAGTTTGCGTTGCGACTTTAACATCGCATCAAAACACAACGTTCCACTGTGAAAGTAGCCTAAAACTTGTAAAAGGAAAAAAAAAAATTTAAAGTGACATAGTACCAATAAAATAAAAAGTTTTTTTTTAAATTCCCCATTAATTTTTAACCCAAACCTAGCTTATTAACTCATTATTAACCCCTACAATACCCAAACCTGTTTATAAACATTTAATGACTGCCACTAGTAGCGATCGGATGCAATTGCTAGTGCGAAAGTTTCAGGCCCCAATGCTCTAGAGAAGTAATGCTCTGCCATTGCCTAGTGATGCATCTGTACAGCTCTATGCCCCCTGCCGCCCTAGCGAACGCATTCGATCGTCACAGACGCGCAGATTGTGGATAACATTGCACTACATGCTCAGCTAGAAGTAAAATGTGGCATATGGGGTATCATTTTAATTGGTAAGGGCCAAATCATTTATTTGTAAATGTTTTATAACTGTGGGATGTGTGATGTGAAAATTAGGTTTTTCTGCATTTACGCCTAATTTTTCCCCATAAATGGACTACAAAACAAAATAGTTTTGGGAGAAAAATATTACCCAAAGAAAGCCTAGATTGTACTGAAAACAAACAAGACATGTATCACTAAGATGGCATAGACAATTAAAAAGTTACTGCTGTATCAAAGTGACACAGCTAAAGTGTCAAATTTGTCAGGAACTTTAAAGAGAATCTGTAACGTCAAAACGTCCCCTGGGGGGTAGGGAGAAAAGAGAAGAACAATCGAGAGCCCCCGATAGTGTAATATTGTAAAAACAGTTAACGTCAAATAAAACAGTAGAAATATACTCACAAGTGTGGGTTGCCGCGTTCAGGCAACCACTTATAGCACAGACGGGGAGATTAGGCCTGTCCCCGCTCAGGCTAAAAAGTCGCTCTCTGTAAAGAAGAAAAAAGGTGTCCACACCTATCCACCAGGTGGATGATCACGTAATGAAAGAAACAGAGGCGCCAACAGGATAAAAAAATGATGCCAATTAAAACCAAATAAAATGTAGGCGGCACTGGTGGATCTGCCTCCCCTACAAAAACAGTCAACCACTGTATATGGTAAAAAATATAATTTTTTAATCAATTTCAAGCTCCCAAAAAACAAATAATCTGCAACGCGTTTCATGGGACACAAGCCCACTTCATCAGGCAAAACATATAGACAGCAGGAGCAACTGGAAACAAAAGAAATATAATACAAAACAAATATTAAAATAAAAACATAAAAATACAGGGGGGGGGGGACAAGTGCAAATGACAATGTGTAAAGAGCAATGACTCATCATGATCAAACACAAAAACACTAATTCAGGCTGACAACATACTCCAACCGTATCATATTGGCTTCATGGTAGCCAAAACTACATATATATAAAAGCAAGTACAACTGGTTAGTCCTTTTGGAATTATAATATTAATAAATTAGTTAACGACAATCGCTGGTATGTTATCAAGTGAGTAATACTTTGCATTCTTGGAGAATCAATTATTAGCAAAAAGAAAAAAAGTTGTTTTGTCTAGGTCAATTGTATATCCATACATGCATATCCATAGAGATATATACACATATACATATGTATACACCCCCACACACAGAGATTAAAATAATAATGGTGACCACATAATATTCGTTAAACTGTATGCCATTTCACAACTAAATGGTAAATGTCAATTGGCTTATGAGAGAAATGTACATAAACTCAGAAAGCAAGGAGACTGAGAGGAGAAGGAAGGAGAGGGGGGGAAGGATTAGCTCCTGGGGGAAAAGGAAGCAGCAAGAGATTGCACCAGAGAGAAGAGAGAGGTGTCCTGCACTGTAGGAAGGGCAAATTACTCGTGGCTGGGAAGCTGCCATAAGTGTGATAGATGTGAGCCATATTATGAGCAGCAAGTAGGGAACAATAGTAATAAAAGTAGTTGGCTTACCCAGATAGTTGTCAGCACTAGCGTGGCGCCTCTGTTACGAACGGGCGGCATGCTAGCTTCTAAATACTCTTCATTACGGACAACAGCGGCAGCCACAAGTGGGTGTGCACCGTCGTATGCGGAAGTGGACGCTGACATCCGCCCAGCCATTGGTTCCTGGCTCAGGGCGGATGTATGTCATCTCAGGGCATGTGCCTTAAGTGGCCATGTCAGTTGAGGCTGTTATTCCGCATGTATGCGGAAAAGACGTCACATAAGGGCTAGTGCCAGAACGGCATGTAGTTAGAGCCCAGGATGTAATAAGATTGCAAGTTACAAGCAACTTTTATAGAATTTTGAAAAGGGGAGTTCTATATAATACAAATAAATTAATGAATTAATGATGAAGTAAAAAAGGTTTAAAAATGTCGATGTGTGTACTGTATTCCATGTAACACCATCTAGTGGTCAAAATAGATATTGCTGCTGTGTATGCAATATACTACTGAATAAGATCTAATGTAGGATAGTTTATGTGAAAATATAGAGTATATCCCTCCGTGCCCGCCCGTGTGGGGCTGGAAGGATGTATAATGGGTACTGAGGGAATAATATATATTAAGGAACACACAATTGAATTGGTGGGAGAAAAATACATACAATATATGAGCAGACATATGATGTAGGCTAGTTTAGTAGAAGCCTAAAACAAATAAAATAAACATATATAAAAATTATAAAAATTGTATATACATATAAAAAAACATATATATATATATATATATATATATATATATATACACATATATATACACATAGATATATATAAAAAAATACACATTATATATAATAATTAATAGTAATAAAAAAATAAAAAGAGAGCAACTGGGTAAGAATTAAATTAAATTAAAAATGATGAGACCTGCCTCAAAGAAAGATGTGCTAATATGCAGAGTGTACATGGTTGCCAATCAATGTCTGTACAACACTCATCCCTGAATCTCTATAAATCAGTGAGGTAGAGATAGGTGACCCTCTATCGTATGGGGCTCAAAAGAGGTGTGATCAGGAATGCAGTATGGAGTATTGCATTTAACTGATAATAGCTAACCGATAAGGATCTTCCTAGAACGTTTTCTCAAGTTGTTCATTTAGGCCTAAGGGAACCAGGGTTTTCAGGGTCTGGATCCAGAACATCTCTCTATTTTTTAGTGTCTGGATCGCATTTGGTGTCAGTGGGTTGATGTGTTCTAAAGCTATAAAAGAGACCCCTGTCGGATCTCTATTATGGAATAGGTCGAAGTGCCTAGATAGGCCATGTGTGGCAAGCCCCTTCAGAATGTTACGTTTGTGTTGACCGATTCTCTCTCGTAGTTGTTGGCTAGTACGTCCTACATATTGTAGCCCACAGGGGCAAGTGGCTACATAAATGACCAATTTCGAGTCACAGTTGATGTGTTTTCTAATTGGGTAGAGGATCTTGTTGCTAAAGGCTATCAAATGGTCTGTATTCATTACGAATGTACAGGCTAGGCAGCGTGTTTTATTGCATGCACACGATCCTGCTGGTAAACGTGGTGCCTTGGTGTCACCCCTAATTTTGCTGGGTGCTATTAGACTGCGAAGGTTGGGGGCTCTGCGAAAAGTCAATATGGATCTTGTTGTAGTATTTCCCATCTATTGTTTAGAATATTTTTTATGGTTGTGTGTTGGGCGTTGTATTTGGTGATGAATCGGAGTATATTTTCTGAGCTGTTAGACAGTGTAGTATCCTGAGCTTTTGGGGTCCGGGGGTGTTTGGCTCTAAATTTTGCGTTCTGTATAAGTTTTTTGGGGTATTTCTTTTCTTTGAATTTTTCAACTAGGATTTTTGATTGTGTGTCATAATCCTGTAAATCCGTGCAGTTCTTATGTATCCGTTTGAATTGATTGTATGGAGTATTGATAGTCCATGGTTTGTAATGAAAGCTATTGAAATGAATATAGCTGTTGGAATCGACCTTTTTAAAGTGTGTTTTAGTCTTGATTTTTCCTTTATCATGGAAAAGGATTAAGTCCAGAAATTCTAAAGAAATATTACTGGATTGTGAGGTGAAGGAGAGTTTGGCCCTATTAGAGTTAAGATAATTGAGGAAGTCTGGGATGAGTGATGTATCGCCCTGCCAAATAAATACCAAATCATCAATGTATCGTTTGTAAAGCACAAGGTGTTCTCGAAAGGGATTATTGTTGTAAATGTAAATGGTCTCGAGTAGGCCCATGGCCAGATTGGCGTAGCTGGGCGCAAAGCTACTCCCCATGGCCGTGCCCCCTATTTGTTGATAAATGGTGTCCATGAAGGAAAAATAATTGTGTGTCAGTATGAATTCCACACACTGCAATAAAAAACTTTTTTGTTTTTGTGGCATATCAGGGTCCGATTGTAAATAAAAATCTGTGGCTTCTGTTCCAAATTCATGTGAGATATTAGTGTACAGGGCTGATACATCACACGTCAACTATGTGTAGTCAGACTTCCAGTCCTGATCTTTAAGTAAATCGATGAGATGTTGTGAGTCTCTTGTGTATGATTCTAGTTTCCGTACATATTTTTGTAAGTGTTGGTCCACGTATTTTGATAAGTTGCTGGTGATGGAATTGATGCCGGATATTATGGGTCTTCCCGGAGGGTATTGTAGATTCTTATGTATTTTGGGTAATTGATAAAAGAAGGGTGTGGTAGGGTTTTCGACAAGTATGAAATTTTTCTCATTTCGGGTAATCAGGCCATCCATCAATGCACTATTGATGAATTTCTTAAGTGCAGTGTGATATGTGGCAGTCGGATCAGAGGGTAGTGTACAGTAGCTGATGGGATCTCCAAGTAGGCGGTGTGATTCCTTGATGTAATCTTCCCTGTTGAGTATCACTATCCCCCCCTTCCTTATCTGCGGGTTTGATGACTAAATTGGTATTGTTTTTGAGACTATTGAGAGCAGTGCGTTCTGATATTGTCAGATTAGAGGGAAATTTCAAGTTTTCTTGACATAGTTTCTGTAAATCTTCAAGGGCTAGTGCATAAAATGTTTCGATAAAGTTACCCTTTGAGGCCGTAGGATAGAATCTAGAGCGACCTTTTAATGAGGTCACTATACATTTTTCTAGTTGTATTTCCTGTTCATTAACTGTAATGATTGGTGTATTATCATCCTGGGTCAGGATAGGTGTTTCGGTTATATTGGTTTTCTTTAATGCAAAATGTCTCTTCAGTGTTAATTTGCGAACAAAAGCATTGAGATCAGTGTATAGTTCACTAAGTTGAGCTGAGTTTGTGGGGCAGAAGGATAAACCCTTGCTAAGCAATCTTATCTCATTTTCTTTAAGTATGTAATCGGATAGATTAAAGATGGATTTGGAACCTTTTTCCATAGGTGAGGCTAGGTTCTGTTCCTTTTTTCCTCTGCCCCTGCCCCTTGATCCTCGTTTTCGGTGTTTTGATATGGGCGTTTCCGAATGCTTTTGGGCTGGAAAAACATTTGTGATGCTTTGGGACTGTGTAATTGTTTGTGCAATAAATCCGGTGGGTGAGTTGTGAGGGTAGGGGGGAGATCTAAAAAAGATTCCGAGTGTTCACTTAGACTATCAGTTAATGGGTGATCACAATTAGATAGTGACGACTCCTGTTCCGATTTGGCCAAGGTGTCATTTTGTGTGAGGGGAGGAATGCTGTCCTGAGTGCTGTAGGTGCTGAATTGAGTCTGGTATTCTCCTGCATGTTCTTGACAATTATCCGTGAGGGAGTTTTGAGAAATTGTGGTAGGAGTCCCTTTGATACTCGTGTCTGAGTCTGATGTAGTAGAGTTTGAATTTGAGTTGTCATCCACTTCTATTTGAGTTATTATGGCGTTGGCAATTTCATTAACTTTTTCTTTTTGGGTGTCCAGTGTTTCCCCATCAGGAGAAGTAAGGTTAGTGTTGAGGACAGTAGTCATCATGAGTGGTGGGTTAATTGTGTGTCTGAAGAGAGTGGGAGGTGGCGGTCCTTTGGTGAAATTGTATTTGGGTGAATTTAGTAATCCAACAATGGATTGAGTTATAGGTTTGTCCAGTCCCCTCTGAGTAGATATTTTCTTTGTTTTATTTGGGTTACAGGTGGATTGGCATTTGTCGGTCGCCGCTTTGGGCTGTGCTGGCGGGGGGTTCTTTTGTGTCGGTATTTTTGAGAGCACAAATTTATGAGTATCTGGTGAGAAGGCGATAGTTTTCTGGGTAGTCTGTGTGTTGTGAATACTTGGTGTAGGGGTCCGGAGAGTGAGGGAAGTGTTGATAGCACGGTTCGGAAGAGGTACTTCGGGTACTTGGTCTTCACTAGTGTGATTCTGTGGTGTGGGTGCGTTAGTAGTCCCCACTGTATTAGTGTGATTGTGAGTGATGGGGGGAGGTGGGTAATTTGGATACAGAAACGGTGGTGGTGGAATGTGTAATTTCATTAATTGTGGGATACTGGCAAAATTGGATCTGGGTATTTCTGGAACACTAACTGGTACGGGTCTGAGATCGTACCCCTCTTTGGGGTAATTTCTGGGATCCGGGTGTTTGGGAAGTGGTGGGGTGGCTCCCTTTGGTTTGCGCTCTCTTTCTCTATGTTCGGCATATGCCAGTCTATCCCTATTTAGTTTGCTGAGTTTGTTATCTGTAGTGTCGTGTTCAAATTTTCTCACCCTGGTGATTATATTAGACATAAGGGCTTGATATCTGACACTACCAGTGTGGAGAACCAATGCCTCCCTACACTCTTTTATGACTGGTTGTATTTCATCTATTAAGGAAGTCCGTTTGTTGATAATTCTGGTCATCATGCCTTCGGAGCAGGTTTCCAAATATTGGTACCAGTCCTCCGTGAATAAAGTATCACTCGGAAAGGCAGATAATGTTTTTACCCTTATACCGTCCGGAGAGATTTTTTCCTCTATGTAGGTCTGTTGCATAGAGATGTCTGCCTGATGAAAAAACTCATCCTTCAAGGCATTCTCTAATTTCTGAAATATAGGTTTTAGGTCTATTTGAGGCTCATTGGTGGTGGTAAGGGAGCCTTGTGGTTTTACCGGAATATCAGATGTAGTAGGTTTTTTGAATATTGCAAGGAGGTCAGTTCTGTGTGTATTCCGTTGTTCAATAAAATTCATCATTCTGGTCCGTTGGTGTTGATCAAATGTATATCTGTAATGGGGTCTGCAATCGATTGGCCGCAGGATTTATCCTCGGTAGGTATGTAGGGAGAAAAGAGAAGAACAATCGAGAGCCCCCGATAGTGTAATATTGTAAAAACAGTTGACGTCAAATAAAACAGTAGAAATATACTCACAAGTGTGGGTTGCCGCGTTCAGGCAACCACTTATAGCACAGACGGGGAGATTAGGCCTGTCCCCGCTCAGGCTAAAAAGTCGCTCTCTGTAAAGAAGAAAAAAGGTGTCCACACCTATCCACCAGGTGGATGATCACGTAATGAAAGAAACAGAGGCGCCAACAGGATAAAAAAATGATGCCAATTAAAACCAAATAAAATGTAGGCGGCACTGGTGGATCTGCCTCCCCTACAAAAACAGTCAACCACTGTATATGGTAAAAAATATAAATTTTTAATCAATTTCAAGCTCCCAAAAAACAAATAATCTGCAACGCGTTTCACGGGACACAAGCCCGCTTCATCAGGCAAAACACATAGACAGCAGGAGCAACAGGAAACAAAAGAAATATAATACAAAACAAATATTAAAATAAAAACATAAAAATACAGGGGGGGGGGGGGGGGAACAAGTGCAAATGACAATGTGTAAAGAGCAATGACTCATCATGATCAAACACAAAAACACTAATTCAGGCTGACAACATACTCCAACCGTATCATGTTGGCTTCATGGTAGCCAAAACTACATATATATAAAAGCAAGTACAACTGGTTAGTCCTTTTGGAATTATAATATTAATAAATTAGTTAACGACAATCGCTGGTATGTTATCAAGTGAGTAATACTTTGCATTCTTGGAGAATCAATTATTAGCAAAAAGAAAAAAAGTTGTTTTGTCTAGGTCAATTGTATATCCATACATGCATATACATAGAGATATATACACATATACATATGTATACACCCCCACACACAGAGATTAAAATAATAATGGTGACCACATAATATTCGTTAAACTGTATGCCATTTCACAACTAAATGGTAAATGTCAATTGGCTTATGAGAGAAATGTACATAAACTCAGAAAGCAAGGAGACTGAGAGGAGAAGGAAGGAGAGGGGGGGAAGGATTAGCTCCTGGGGGAAAAGGAAGCAGCAAGAGATTGCACCAGAGAGAAGAGAGAGGTGTCCTGCACTGTAGGAAGGGCAAATTACTCGTGGCTGGGAAGCTGCCATAAGTGTGATAGATGTGAGCCATATTATGAGCAGCAAGTAGGGAACAATAGTAATAAAAGTAGTTGGCTTACCCAGATAGTTGTCAGCACTAGCGTGGCGCCTCTGTTACGAACGGGCGGCATGCTAGCTTCTAAATACTCTTCATTACGGACAACAGCGGCAGCCACAAGTGGGTGTGCACCGTCGTATGCGGAAGTGGACGCTGACATCCGCCCAGCCATTGGTTCCTGGCTCAGGGCGGATGTATGTCATCTCAGGGCATGTGCCTTAAGTGGCCATGTCAGTTGAGGCTGTTATTCCGCATGTATGTATAATCTATACATGGGGTGGTGGGAGGAACATCGCGTCTTTGGGGGGGACTGCCGTCTACTGGAGGATGTTGTGTGGTACGGGAGGTATATCGACGACCTTCTGATTATCTGGAGAGGTGACGCCCCCAGTGCAGTTTCTTTGGTTGAATACTTCAATCAGAATAATTTAAATCTACAGTTCACATACACAATAGAGACTATGTCCATTAATTATTTGGACGTTACCTTGTGTGGCGATGTGGACACTAGGTCTGTCAATACCATAACCTACAGGAAACCGTGTAGCGGCAATGTAACTCTTAGGGCAGACAGTTGCCACCCGGCACATACCATTCGAGGCATCCCTGTTGGCGAATTTGTAAGAGCCAGACGGAATTGCTCGAGGGAGGATCATTTGCCAGGAGAGTTGGACATTGTCGAGAGACGATTGAAAGCTCGTGGCTATCCATCTAGGTTAATTAAGAGGGGCAGACTCAGGGCCATAGAAAGGTCACAATTGGACCTATTGCAGAATGAGGGCGGCTTGGCCCAAGATCAATGCAAGCCAACTTTCGTCACCACTTACTCAACAGAGTACAGGAGTGTGACCAACATTATCTCCAAATATCTTCCCATTTTGGAGGGAGATGTGGGTCTCTCCCCTGTCCTGAAAGATGGTGTTAGATTTTCCAGCCGACGGGCTCCCACCTTAGGACAAATGCTCTCTCCCAGCCTATTCACATCTGGTGCTGCAACGGACACTTGGCTGACAGTCAAGGGATCCTATAAGTGTGGGATCGCGACATGCAGGTATTGCCACTTACATAATAAAACTAAAACAGTTGTTTCTGCCTATAGTGGCCAAATTTACAATCGTAAACAGTTTATTAATTGTGGCACCTGTTATGTAGTGTATCTAGTTGACTGCACTTCTTGTTCTGTACAGTATGTCGGTTGCTCCACCAGGCCTCTAAGGCAAAGAATAGCCGAACATTATCTGGGGGCAGGGTGGTCCACTACCAACATCTCTAACGTAGCCAGACACTTTAGGGAGGTGCATAGGGGAGACATGAAAGGTTTCCGGTTTCAAGGAATAGAGAGAGTTATCTCACCAAAAAGAGGGGGAGACTTATACAAAATTCTCCTTAAAAAGGAGGCCATGTGGATACACCGCCTGGGGACCAGGTTACCCCATGGCCTTAATGCAAGGTGGGACCTAGCGCTCATCACGCATTAGCTTGGTTTATTTCCCTGTCTTCCCTTCCCCTCCCCCCTTTGGACTGTTTCTCCCCCCGCCTCCCCCCCCCCCTCCCCTCCCTTCCCCCCTCTCCTCTCTGTGAGTGGGACACCGTCACCTGCATATATATATACCTTGATCTTTCCATCCATGGATAGGGCCCACATGTGTCTTATATGCTTATATGCTTCCATGTTATGTTGTGATTGATCACGCTGTTGCTTTTTGCCACTTTTTTATCCATTTTTTGGTACATTACACTCTGTATCTTGTATTTTATATTGATTTTAATGCATAGTGTGTTTGTCTCTGTATGGGTTTTCTCACAGGTAATCACCTGTCTATCACACCCAGACCACCTTTTCAACTCCCCCATTTTTGGGGCGGGGCTTTGAGTGGCTGGAGTGGGATATCCTCCTATATATAGGAGCTTTGCCATTTTGTAACCAGCTATGATTAAGAGCTGAGACAGCTCGAAACATGTCAGCGTTGTGATGCATGTGCATATTTTACATTGGATACGTCCTAAATAAAACTGTTTCTGGAATCCTGGATTGGTGCGGACCTTTTTGCTGTATGCGGAAAAGACGTCACATAAGGGCTAGTGCCAGAACGGCATGTAGTTAGAGCCCAGGATGTAATAAGATTGCAAGTTACAAGCAACTTTTATAGAATTTTGAAAAGGGGAGTTCTATATAATACAAATAAATTAATGAATTAATGATGAAGTAAAAAAGGTTTAAAAATGTCGATGTGTGTACTGTATTCCATGTAACACCATCTAGTGGTCAAAATAGATATTGCTGCTGTGTATGCAATATACTACTGAATAAGATCTAATGTAGGATAGTTTATGTGAAAATATAGAGTATATCCCTCCGTGCCCGCCCGTGTGGGGCTGGAAGGATGTATAATGGGTACTGAGGGAATAATATATATTAAGGAACACACAATTGAATTGGTGGGAGAAAAATACATACAATATATGAGCAGACATATGATGTAGGCTAGTTTAGTAGAAGCCTAAAACAAATAAAATAAACATATATAAAAATTATAAAAATTGTATATACATATAAAAAAACATATATATATATATACACATATATACACATAGATATATATAAAAAATACACACATTATATATAATAATTAATAGTAATAAAAAAATAAAAAGAGAGCAACTGGGTAAGAATTAAATTAAATTAAAAATGATGAGACCTGCCTCAAAGAAAGATGTGCTAATATGCAGAGTGTACATGGTTGCCAATCAATGTCTGTACAACACTCATCCCTGAATCTCTATAAATCAGTGAGGTAGAGATAGGTGACCCTCTATCGTATGGGGCTCAAAAGAGGTGTGATCAGGAATGCAGTATGGAGTATTGCATTTAACTGATAATAGCTAACCGATAAGGATCTTCCTAGAACGTTTTCTCAAGTTGTTCATTTAGGCCTAAGGGAACCAGGGTTTTCAGGGTCTGGATCCAGAACATCTCTCTATTTTTTAGTGTCTGGATCGCATTTGGTGTCAGTGGGTTGATGTGTTCTAAAGCTATAAAAGAGACCCCTGTCGGATCTCTATTATGGAATAGGTCGAAGTGCCTAGATAGGCCATGTGTGGCAAGCCCCTTCAGAATGTTACGTTTGTGTTGACCGATTCTCTCTCGTAGTTGTTGGCTAGTACGTCCTACATATTGTAGCCCACAGGGGCAAGTGGCTACATAAATGACCAATTTCGAGTCACAGTTGATGTGTTTTCTAATTGGGTAGAGGATCTTGTTGCTAAAGGCTATCAAATGGTCTGTATTCATTACGAATGTACAGGCTAGGCAGCGTGTTTTATTGCATGCACACGATCCTGCTGGTAAACGTGGTGCCTTGGTGTCACCCCTAATTTTGCTGGGTGCTATTAGACTGCGAAGGTTGGGGGCTCTGCGAAAAGTCATAATGGGTTTGTTGGGGATACATCCCCACAAATATGGATCTTGTTGTAGTATTTCCCATCTATTGTTTAGAATATTTTTTATGGTTGTGTGTTGGGCGTTGTATTTGGTGATGAATCGGAGTATATTTTCTGAGCTGTTAGACAGTGTAGTATCCTGAGCTTTTGGGGTCCGGGGGTGTTTGGCTCTAAATTTTGCGTTCTGTATAAGTTTTTTGGGGTATTTCTTTTCTTTGAATTTTTCAACTAGGATTTTTGATTGTGTGTCATAATCCTGTAAATCCGTGCAGTTTTTATGTATCCGTTTGAATTGATTGTATGGAGTATTGATAGTCCATGGTTTGTAATGAAAGCTATTGAAATGAATATAGCTGTTGGAATCGACCTTTTTAAAGTGTGTTTTAGTCTTGATTTTTCCTTTATCATGGAAAAGGATTAAGTCCAGAAATTCTAAAGAAATATTACTGGATTGTGAGGTGAAGGAGAGTTTGGCCCTATTAGAGTTAAGATAATTGAGGAAGTCTGGGATGAGTGATGTATCGCCCTGCCAAATAAATACCAAATCATCAATGTATCGTTTGTAAAGCACAAGGTGTACAGACATTGATTGGCAACCATGTACACTCTGCATATTAGCACATCTTTCTTTGAGGCAGGTCTCATCATTTTTAATTTAATTTAATTCTTACCCAGTTGCTCTCTTTTTATTTTTTTATTACTATTAATTATTATATATAATGTGTGTATTTTTTTATATATATCTATGTGTATATATGTGTATATATATATATATATATATATGTTTTTTTATATGTATATACAATTTTTATAATTTTTATATATGTTTATTTTATTTGTTTTAGGCTTCTACTAAACTAGCCTACATCATATGTCTGCTCATATATTGTATGTATTTTTCTCCCTCCAATTCAATTGTGTGTTCCTTAATATATATTATTCCCTCAGTACCCATTATACATCCTTCCAGCCCCACACGGGCGGGCACGGAGGGATATACTCTATATTTTCACATAAACTATCCTACATTAGATCTTATTCAGTAGTATATTGCATACACAGCAGCAATATCTATTTTGACCACTAGATGGTGTTACATGGAATACAGTACACACATCGACATTTTTAAACCTTTTTTACTTCATCATTAATTCATTAATTTATTTGTATTATATAGAACTCCCCTTTTCAAAATTCTATAAAAGTTGCTTGTAACTTGCAATCTTATTACATCCTGGGCTCTAACTACATGCCGTTCTGGCACTAGCCCTTATGTGACGTCTTTTCCGCATACATGCGGAATAACAGCCTCAACTGACATGGCCACTTAAGGCACATGCCCTGAGATGACATACATCCGCCCTGAGCCAGGAACCAATGGCTGGGCGGATGTCAGCGTCCACTTCCGCATACGACGGTGCACACCCACTTGTGGCTGCCGCTGTTGTCCGTAATGAAGAGTATTTAGAAGCTAGCATGCCGCCCGTTCGTAACAGAGGCGCCACGCTAGTGCTGACAACTATCTGGGTAAGCCAACTACTTTTATTACTATTGTTCCCTACTTGCTGCTCATAATATGGCTCACATCTATCACACTTATGGCAGCTTCCCAGCCACGAGTAATTTGCCCTTCCTACAGTGCAGGACACCTCTCTCTTCTCTCTGGTGCAATCTCTTGCTGCTTCCTTTTCCCCCAGGAGCTAATCCTTCCCCCCCTCTCCTTCCTTCTCCTCTCAGTCTCCTTGCTTTCTGAGTTTATGTACATTTCTCTCATAAGCCAATTGACATTTACCATTTAGTTGTGAAATGGCATACAGTTTAACGAATATTATGTGGTCACCATTATTATTTTAATCTCTGTGTGTGGGGGTGTATACATATGTATATGTGTATATATCTCTATGGATATGCATGTATGGATATACAATTGACCTAGACAAAACAACTTTTTTTCTTTTTGCTAATAATTGATTCTCCAAGAATGCAAAGTATTACTCACTTGATAACATACCAGCGATTGTCGTTAACTAATTTATTAATATTATAATTCCAAAAGGACTAACCAGTTGTACTTGCTTTTATATATATGTAGTTTTGGCTACCATGAAGCCAATATGATACGGTTGGAGTATGTTGTCAGCCTGAATTAGTGTTTTTGTGTTTGATCATGATGAGTCATTGCTCTTTACACATTGTCATTTGCACTTGTTCCCCCCCCCCCCCCTGTATTTTTATGTTTTTATTTTAATATTTGTTTTGTATTATATTTCTTTTGTTTCCAGTTGCTCCTGCTGTCTATGTGTTTTGCCTGATGAAGCGGGCTTGTGTCCCGTGAAACGCGTTGCAGATTATTTGTTTTTTGGGAGCTTGAAATCGATTAAAAATTTATATTTTTTACCATATACAGTGGTTGACTGTTTTTGTAGGGGAGGCAGATCCACCAGTGCCGCCTACATTTTATTTGGTTTTAATTGGCATCATTTTTTTTATCCTGTTGGCGCCTCTGTTTCTTTCATTACGTGATCATCCACCTGGTGGATAGGTGTGGACACCTTTTTTCTTCTTTACAGAGAGCGACTTTTTAGCCTGAGCGGGGACAGGCCTAATCTCCCCGTCTGTGCTATAAGTGGTTGCCTGAACGCGGCAACCCACACTTGTGAGTATATTTCTACTGTTTTATTTGACGTCAACTGTTTTTACAATATTACACTATCGGGGGCTCTCGATTGTTCTTCTCTTTTCTCCCTACATACCTACCGAGGATAAATCCTGCGGCCAATCGATTGCAGACCCCATTACAGATATACATTTGATCAACACCAACGGACCAGAATGATGAATTTTATTGAACAACGGAATACACACAGAACTGACCTCCTTGGAATATTCAAAAAACCTACTACATCTGATATTCCGGTAAAACCACAAGGCTCCCTTACCACCACCAATGAGCCTCAAATAGACCTAAAACCTATATTTCAGAAATTAGAGAATGCCTTGAAGGATGAGTTTTTTCATCAGGCAGACATCTCTATGCAACAGACCTACATAGAGGAAAAAATCTCTCCGGACGGTATAAGGGTAAAAACATTATCTGCCTTTCCGAGTGATACTTTATTCACGGAGGACTGGTACCAATATTTGGAAACCTGCTCCGAAGGCATGATGACCAGAATTATCAACAAACGGACTTCCTTAATAGATGAAATACAACCAGTCATAAAAGAGTGTAGGGAGGCATTGGTTCTCCACACTGGTAGTGTCAGATATCAAGCCCTTATGTCTAATATGATCACCAGGGTGAGAAAATTTGAACACGACACTACAGATAACAAACTCAGCAAACTAAATAGGGATAGACTGGCATATGCCGAACATAGAGAAAGAGAGCGCAAACCAAAGGGAGCCACCCCACCACTTCCCAAACACCCGGATCCCAGAAATTACCCCAAAGAGGGGTACGATCTCAGACCCGTACCAGTTAGTGTTCCAGAAATACCCAGATCCAATTTTGCCAGTATCCCACAATTAATGAAATTACACATTCCACCACCACCGTTTCTGTATCCAAATTACCCACCTCCCCCCATCACTCACAATCACACTAATACAGTGGGGACTACTAACGCACCCACACCACAGAATCACACTAGTGAAGACCAAGTACCCGAAGTACCTCTTCCGAACCGTGCTATCAACACTTCCCTCACTCTCCGGACCCCTACACCAAGTATTCACAACACACAGACTACCCAGAAAACTATCGCCTTCTCACCAGATACTCATAAATTTGTGCTCTCAAAAATACCGACACAAAAGAACCCCCCGCCAGCACAGCCCAAAGCGGCGACCGACAAATGCCAATCCACCTGTAACCCAAATAAAACAAAGAAAATATCTACTCAGAGGGGACTGGACAAACCTATAACTCAATCCATTGTTGGATTACTAAATTCACCCAAATACAATTTCACCAAAGGACCGCCACCTCCCACTCTCTTCAGACACACAATTAACCCACCACTCATGATGACTACTGTCCTCAACACTAACCTTACTTCTCCTGATGGGGAAACACTGGACACCCAAAAAGAAAAAGTTAATGAAATTGCCAACGCCATAATAACTCAAATAGAAGTGGATGACAACTCAAATTCAAACTCTACTACATCAGACTCAGACACGAGTATCAAAGGGACTCCTACCACAATTTCTCAAAACTCCCTCACGGATAATTGTCAAGAACATGCAGGAGAATACCAGACTCAATTCAGCACCTACAGCACTCAGGACAGCATTCCTCCCCTCACACAAAATGACACCTTGGCCAAATCGGAACAGGAGTCGTCACTATCTAATTGTGATCACCCATTAACTGATAGTCTAAGTGAACACTCGGAATCTTTTTTAGATCTCCCCCCTACCCTCACAACTCACCCACCGGATTTATTGCACAAACAATTACCCAGTCCCAAAGCATCACAAATGTTTTTCCAGCCCAAAAGCATTCGGAAACGCCCATATCAAAACACCGAAAACGAGGATCAAGGGGCAGGGGCAGAGGAAAAAAGGAACAGAACCTAGCCTCACCTATGGAAAAAGGTTCCAAATCCATCTTTAATCTATCCGATTACATACTCAAAGAAAATGAGATAAGATTGCTTAGCAAGGGTTTATCCTTCTGCCCCACAAACTCAGCTCAACTTAGTGAACTATACACTGATCTCAATGCTTTTGTTCACAAATTAACACTGAAGAGACATTTTGCATTAAAGAAAACCAATATAACCGAAACACCTATCCTGACCCAGGATGATAATACACCAATCATTACAGTTAATGAACAGGAAATACAACTAGAAAAATGTATAGTGACCTCATTAAAAGGTCGCTCTAGATTCTATCCTACGGCCTCAAAGGGTAACTTTATCGAAACATTTTATGCACTAGCCCTTGAAGATTTACAGAAACTATGTCAAGAAAACTTGAAATTTCCCTCTAATCTGACAATATCAGAACGCACTGCTCTCAATAGTCTCAAAAACAATACCAATTTAGTCATCAAACCCACAGATAAGGAAGGGGGGATAGTGATACTCAACAGGGAAGATTACATCAAGGAATCACACCGCCTACTTGGAGATCCCATCAGCTACTGTACACTACCCTCTGATCCGACTGCCACATATCACACTGCACTTAAGAAATTCATCAATAGTGCATTGATGGATGGCCTGATTACCCGAAATGAGAAAAATTTCATACTTGTCGAAAACCCTACCACACCCTTCTTTTATCAATTACCCAAAATACATAAGAATCTACAATACCCTCCGGGAAGACCCATAATATCCGGCATCAATTCCATCACCAGCAACTTATCAAAATACGTGGACCAACACTTACAAAAATATGTACGGAAACTAGAATCATACACAAGAGACTCACAACATCTCATCGATTTACTTAAAGATCAGGACTGGAAGTCTGACTACACATGGTTGACGTGTGATGTATCAGCCCTGTACACTAATATCTCACATGAATTTGGAACAGAAGCCACAGATTTTTATTTACAATCGGACCCTGATATGCCACAAAAACAAAAAAGTTTTTTATTGCAGTGTGTGGAATTCATACTGACACACAATTATTTTTCCTTCATGGACACCATTTATCAACAAATAGGGGGCACGGCCATGGGGAGTAGCTTTGCGCCCAGCTACGCCAATCTGGCCATGGGCCTACTCGAGACCATTTACATTTACAACAATAATCCCTTTCGCGAACACCTTGTGCTTTACAAACGATACATTGATGATTTGGTATTTATTTGGCAGGGCGATACATCACTCATCCCAGACTTCCTCAATTATCTTAACTCTAATAGGGCCAAACTCTCCTTCACCTCACAATCCAGTAATATTTCTTTAGAATTTCTGGACTTAATCCTTTTCCATGATAAAGGAAAAATCAAGACTAAAACACACTTTAAAAAGGTCGATTCCAACAGCTATATTCATTTCAATAGCTTTCATTACAAACCATGGACTATCAATACTCCATACAATCAATTCAAACGGATACATAAAAACTGCACGGATTTACAGGATTATGACACACAATCAAAAATCCTAGTTGAAAAATTCAAAGAAAAGAAATACCCCAAAAAACTTATACAGAACGCAAAATTTAGAGCCAAACACCCCCGGACCCCAAAAGCTCAGGATACTACACTGTCAAACAGCTCAGAAAATATACTCCGATTCATCACCAACCACAACGCCCAACACACAACCATAAAAAATATTCTAAACAATAGATGGGAAATACTACAACAAGATCCATATTGACTTTTCGCAGAGCCCCCAACCTTCGCAGTCTAATAGCACCCAGCAAAATTAGGGGTGACACCAAGGCACCACGTTTACCAGCAGGATCGTGTGCATGCAATAAAACACGCTGCCTAGCCTGTACATTCGTAATGAATACAGACCATTTGATAGCCTTTAGCAACAAGATCCTCTACCCAATTAGAAAACACATCAACTGTGACTCGAAATTGGTCATTTATGTAGCCACTTGCCCCTGTGGGCTACAATATGTAGGACGTACTAGCCAACAACTACGAGAGAGAATCGGTCAACACAAACGTAACATTCTGAAGGGGCTTGCCACACATGGCCTATCTAGGCACTTCGACCTATTCCATAATAGAGATGCGACAGGGGTCTCTTTTATAGCTTTAGAACACATCAACCCACTGACACCAAATGCGATCCAGACACTAAAAAATAGAGAGATGTTCTGGATCCAGACCCTGAAAACCCTGGTTCCCGTAGGCCTAAATGAACAACTTGAGAAAACGTTCTAGGAAGATCCTTATCGGTTAGCTATTATCAGTTAAATGCAATACTCCATACTGCATTCCTGATCACACCTCTTTTGAGCCCCATACGATAGAGGGTCACCTATCTCTACCTCACTGATTTATAGAGATTCAGGGATGAGTGTTGTACAGACATTGATTGGCAACCATGTACACTCTGCATATTAGCACATCTTTCTTTGAGGCAGGTCTCATCATTTTTAATTTAATTTAATTCTTACCCAGTTGCTCTCTTTTTATTTTTTTATTACTATTAATTATTATATATAATGTGTGTATTTTTTATATATATATCTATGTGTATATATGTGTATATATATATATATATATATGTTTTTTTATATGTATATACAATTTTTATAATTTTTATATATGTTTATTTTATTTGTTTTAGGTTTCTACTAAACTAGCCTACATCATATGTCTGCTCATATATTGTATGTATTTTTCTCCCACCAATTCAATTGTGTGTTCCTTAATATATATTATTCCCTCAGTACCCATTATACATCCTTCCAGCCCCACACGGGCGGGCACGGAGGGATATACTCTATATTTTCACATAAACTATCCTACATTAGATCTTATTCAGTAGTATATTGCATACACAGCAGCAATATCTATTTTGACCACTAGATGGTGTTACATGGAATACAGTACACACATCGACATTTTTAAACCTTTTTTACTTCATCATTAATTCATTAATTTATTTGTATTATATAGAACTCCCCTTTTCAAAATTCTATAAAAGTTGCTTGTAACTTGCAATCTTATTACATCCTGGGCTCTAACTACATGCCGTTCTGGCACTAGCCCTTATGTGACGTCTTTTCCGCATACATGCGGAATAACAGCCTCAACTGACATGGCCACTTAAGGCACATGCCCTGAGATGACATACATCCGCCCTGAGCCAGGAACCAATGGCTGGGCGGATGTCAGCGTCCACTTCCGCATACGACGGTGCACACCCACTTGTGGCTGCCGCTGTTGTCCGTAATGAAGAGTATTTAGAAGCTAGCATGCCGCCCGTTCGCAACAGAGGCGCCACGCTAGTGCTGACAACTATCTGGGTAAGCCAACTACTTTTATTACTATTGTTCCCTACTTGCTGCTCATAATATGGCTCACATCTATCACACTTATGGCAGCTTCCCAGCCACGAGTAATTTGCCCTTCCTACAGTGCAGGACACCTCTCTCTTCTCTCTGGTGCAATCTCTTGCTGCTTCCTTTTCCCCCAGGAGCTAATCCTTCCCCCCCTCTCCTTCCTTCTCCTCTCAGTCTCCTTGCTTTCTGAGTTTATGTACATTTCTCTCATAAGCCAATTGACATTTACCATTTAGTTGTGAAATGGCATACAGTTTAACGAATATTATGTGGTCACCATTATTATTTTAATCTCTGTGTGTGGGGGTGTATACATATGTATATGTGTATATATCTCTATGGATATGCATGTATGGATATACAATTGACCTAGACAAAACAACTTTTTTTCTTTTTGCTAATAATTGATTCTCCAAGAATGCAAAGTATTACTCACTTGATAACATACCAGCGATTGTCGTTAACTAATTTATTAATATTATAATTCCAAAAGGACTAACCAGTTGTACTTGCTTTTATATATATGTAGTTTTGGCTACCATGAAGCCAACATGATACGGTTGGAGTATGTTGTCAGCCTGAATTAGTGTTTTTGTGTTTGATCATGATGAGTCATTGCTCTTTACACATTGTCATTTGCACTTGTTCCCCCCCCCCCCCCTGTATTTTTATGTTTTTATTTTAATATTTGTTTTGTATTATATTTCTTTTGTTTCCTGTTGCTCCTGCTGTCTATGTGTTTTGCCTGATGAAGCGGGCTTGTGTCCCGTGAAACGCGTTGCAGATTATTTGTTTTTTGGGAGCTTGAAATTGATTAAAAATTTATATTTTTTACCATATACAGTGGTTGACTGTTTTTGTAGGGAGGCAGATCCACCAGTGCCGCCTATATTTTATTTGGTTTTAATTGGCATCATTTTTTTATCCTGTTGGCGCCTCTGTTTCTTTCATTACGTGATCATCCACCTGGTGGATAGGTGTGGACACCTTTTTTCTTCTTTACAGAGAGCGACTTTTTAGCCTGAGCGGGGACAGGCCTAATCTCCCCGTCTGTGCTATAAGTGGTTGCCTGAACGCGGCAACCCACACTTGTGAGTATATTTCTACTGTTTTATTTGACGTCAACTGTTTTTACAATATTACACTATCGGGGGCTCTCGATTGTTCTTCTCTTTTCTCCCTACATACCTACCGAGGATAAATCCTGCGGCCAATCGATTGCAGACCCCATTACAGATATACATTTGATCAACACCAACGGACCAGAATGATGAATTTTATTGAACAACGGAATACACACAGAACTGACCTCCTTGCAATATTCAAAAAACCTACTACATCTGATATTCCGGTAAAACCACAAGGCTCCCTTACCACCACCAATGAGCCTCAAATAGACCTAAAACCTATATTTCAGAAATTAGAGAATGCCTTGAAGGATGAGTTTTTTCATCAGGCAGACATCTCTATGCAACAGACCTACATAGAGGAAAAAATCTCTCCGGACGGTATAAGGGTAAAAACATTATCTGCCTTTCCGAGTGATACTTTCTTCACGGAGGACTGGTACCAATATTTGGAAACCTGCTCCGAAGGCATGATGACCAGAATTATCAACAAACGGACTTCCTTAATAGATGAAATACAACCAGTCATAAAAGAGTGTAGGGAGGCATTGGTTCTCCACACTGGTAGTGTCAGATATCAAGCCCTTATGTCTAATATGATCACCAGGGTGAGAAAATTTGAACACGACACTACAGATAACAAACTCAGCAAACTAAATAGGGATAGACTGGCATATGCCGAACATAGAGAAAGAGAGCGCAAACCAAAGGGAGCCACCCCACCACTTCCCAAACACCCGGATCCCAGAAATTACCCCAAAGAGGGGTACGATCTCAGACCCGTACCAGTTAGTGTTCCAGAAATACCCAGATCCAATTTTGCCAGTATCCCACAATTAATGAAATTACACATTCCACCACCACCGTTTCTGTATCCAAATTACCCACCTCCCCCCATCACTCACAATCACACTAATACAGTGGGGACTACTAACGCACCCACACCACAGAATCACACTAGTGAAGACCAAGTACCCGAAGTACCTCTTCCGAACCGTGCTATCAACACTTCCCTCACTCTCCGGACCCCTACACCAAGTATTCACAACACACAGACTACCCAGAAAACTATCGCCTTCTCACCAGATACTCATAAATTTGTGCTCTCAAAAATACCGACACAAAAGAACCCCCCGCCAGCACAGCCCAAAGCGGCGACCGACAAATGCCAATCCACCTGTAACCCAAATAAAACAAAGAAAATATCTACTCAGAGGGGACTGGACAAACCTATAACTCAATCCATTGTTGGATTACTAAATTCACCCAAATACAATTTCACCAAAGGACCGCCACCTCCCACTCTCTTCAGACACACAATTAACCCACCACTCATGATGACTACTGTCCTCAACACTAACCTTACTTCTCCTGATGGGGAAACACTGGACACCCAAAAAGAAAAAGTTAATGAAATTGCCAACGCCATAATAACTCAAATAGAAGTGGATGACAACTCAAATTCAAACTCTACTACATCAGACTCAGACACGAGTATCAAAGGGACTCCTACCACAATTTCTCAAAACTCCCTCACGGATAATTGTCAAGAACATGCAGGAGAATACCAGACTCAATTCAGCACCTACAGCACTCAGGACAGCATTCCTCCCCTCACACAAAATGACACCTTGGCCAAATCGGAACAGGAGTCGTCACTATCTAATTGTGATCACCCATTAACTGATAGTCTAAGTGAACACTCGGAATCTTTTTTAGATCTCCCCCCTACCCTCACAACTCACCCACCGGATTTATTGCACAAACAATTACCCAGTCCCAAAGCATCACAAATGTTTTTCCAGCCCAAAAGCATTCGGAAACGCCCATATCAAAACACCGAAAACGAGGATCAAGGGGCAGGGGCAGAGGAAAAAAGGAACAGAACCTAGCCTCACCTATGGAAAAAGGTTCCAAATCCATCTTTAATCTATCCGATTACATACTCAAAGAAAATGAGATAAGATTGCTTAGCAAGGGTTTATCCTTCTGCCCCACAAACTCAGCTCAACTTAGTGAACTATACACTGATCTCAATGCTTTTGTTCACAAATTAACACTGAAGAGACATTTTGCATTAAAGAAAACCAATATAACCGAAACACCTATCCTGACCCAGGATGATAATACACCAATCATTACAGTTAATGAACAGGAAATACAACTAGAAAAATGTATAGTGACCTCATTAAAAGGTCGCTCTAGATTCTATCCTACGGCCTCAAAGGGTAACTTTATCGAAACATTTTATGCACTAGCCCTTGAAGATTTACAGAAACTATGTCAAGAAAACTTGAAATTTCCCTCTAATCTGACAATATCAGAACGCACTGCTCTCAATAGTCTCAAAAACAATACCAATTTAGTCATCAAACCCACAGATAAGGAAGGGGGGGATAGTGATACTCAACAGGGAAGATTACATCAAGGAATCACACCGCCTACTTGGAGATCCCATCAGCTACTGTACACTACCCTCTGATCCGACTGCCACATATCACACTGCACTTAAGAAATTCATCAATAGTGCATTGATGGATGGCCTGATTACCCGAAATGAGAAAAATTTCATACTTGTCGAAAACCCTACCACACCCTTCTTTTATCAATTACCCAAAATACATAAGAATCTACAATACCCTCCGGGAAGACCCATAATATCCGGCATCAATTCCATCACCAGCAACTTATCAAAATACGTGGACCAACACTTACAAAAATATGTACGGAAACTAGAATCATACACAAGAGACTCACAACATCTCATCGATTTACTTAAAGATCAGGACTGGAAGTCTGACTACACATGGTTGACGTGTGATGTATCAGCCCTGTACACTAATATCTCACATGAATTTGGAACAGAAGCCACAGATTTTTATTTACAATCGGACCCTGATATGCCACAAAAACAAAAAAGTTTTTTATTGCAGTGTGTGGAATTCATACTGACACACAATTATTTTTCCTTCATGGACACCATTTATCAACAAATAGGGGGCACGGCCATGGGGAGTAGCTTTGCGCCCAGCTACGCCAATCTGGCCATGGGCCTACTCGAGACCATTTACATTTACAACAATAATCCCTTTCGCGAACACCTTGTGCTTTACAAACGATACATTGATGATTTGGTATTTATTTGGCAGGGCGATACATCACTCATCCCAGACTTCCTCAATTATCTTAACTCTAATAGGGCCAAACTCTCCTTCACCTCACAATCCAGTAATATTTCTTTAGAATTTCTGGACTTAATCCTTTTCCATGATAAAGGAAAAATCAAGACTAAAACACACTTTAAAAAGGTCGATTCCAACAGCTATATTCATTTCAATAGCTTTCATTACAAACCATGGACTATCAATACTCCATACAATCAATTCAAACGGATACATAAAAACTGCACGGATTTACAGGATTATGACACACAATCAAAAATCCTAGTTGAAAAATTCAAAGAAAAGAAATACCCCAAAAAACTTATACAGAACGCAAAATTTAGAGCCAAACACCCCCGGACCCCAAAAGCTCAGGATACTACACTGTCAAACAGCTCAGAAAATATACTCCGATTCATCACCAACCACAACGCCCAACACACAACCATAAAAAATATTCTAAACAATAGATGGGAAATACTACAACAAGATCCATATTGACTTTTCGCAGAGCCCCCAACCTTCGCAGTCTAATAGCACCCAGCAAAATTAGGGGTGACACCAAGGCACCACGTTTACCAGCAGGATCGTGTGCATGCAATAAAACACGCTGCCTAGCCTGTACATTCGTAATGAATACAGACCATTTGATAGCCTTTAGCAACAAGATCCTCTACCCAATTAGAAAACACATCAACTGTGACTCGAAATTGGTCATTTATGTAGCCACTTGCCCCTGTGGGCTACAATATGTAGGACGTACTAGCCAACAACTACGAGAGAGAATCGGTCAACACAAACGTAACATTCTGAAGGGGCTTGCCACACATGGCCTATCTAGGCACTTCGACCTATTCCATAATAGAGATGCGACAGGGGTCTCTTTTATAGCTTTAGAACACATCAACCCACTGACACCAAATGCGATCCAGACACTAAAAAATAGAGAGATGTTCTGGATCCAGACCCTGAAAACCCTGGTTCCCGTAGGCCTAAATGAACAACTTGAGAAAACGTTCTAGGAAGATCCTTATCGGTTAGCTATTATCAGTTAAATGCAATACTCCATACTGCATTCCTGATCACACCTCTTTTGAGCCCCATACGATAGAGGGTCACCTATCTCTACCTCACTGATTTATAGAGATTCAGGGATGAGTGTTGTACAGACATTGATTGGCAACCATGTACACTCTGCATATTAGCACATCTTTCTTTGAGGCAGGTCTCATCATTTTTAATTTAATTTAATTCTTACCCAGTTGCTCTCTTTTTATTTTTTTATTACTATTAATTATTATATATAATGTGTGTATTTTTTATATATATATCTATGTGTATATATGTGTATATATATATATATATATATGTTTTTTTATATGTATATACAATTTTTATAATTTTTATATATGTTTATTTTATTTGTTTTAGGTTTCTACTAAACTAGCCTACATCATATGTCTGCTCATATATTGTATGTATTTTTCTCCCACCAATTCAATTGTGTGTTCCTTAATATATATTATTCCCTCAGTACCCATTATACATCCTTCCAGCCCCACACGGGCGGGCACGGAGGGATATACTCTATATTTTCACATAAACTATCCTACATTAGATCTTATTCAGTAGTATATTGCATACACAGCAGCAATATCTATTTTGACCACTAGATGGTGTTACATGGAATACAGTACACACATCGACATTTTTAAACCTTTTTTACTTCATCATTAATTCATTAATTTATTTGTATTATATAGAACTCCCCTTTTCAAAATTCTATAAAAGTTGCTTGTAACTTGCAATCTTATTACATCCTGGGCTCTAACTACATGCCGTTCTGGCACTAGCCCTTATGTGACGTCTTTTCCGCATACATGCGGAATAACAGCCTCAACTGACATGGCCACTTAAGGCACATGCCCTGAGATGACATACATCCGCCCTGAGCCAGGAACCAATGGCTGGGCGGATGTCAGCGTCCACTTCCGCATACGACGGTGCACACCCACTTGTGGCTGCCGCTGTTGTCCGTAATGAAGAGTATTTAGAAGCTAGCATGCCGCCCGTTCGCAACAGAGGCGCCACGCTAGTGCTGACAACTATCTGGGTAAGCCAACTACTTTTATTACTATTGTTCCCTACTTGCTGCTCATAATATGGCTCACATCTATCACACTTATGGCAGCTTCCCAGCCACGAGTAATTTGCCCTTCCTACAGTGCAGGACACCTCTCTCTTCTCTCTGGTGCAATCTCTTGCTGCTTCCTTTTCCCCCAGGAGCTAATCCTTCCCCCCCTCTCCTTCCTTCTCCTCTCAGTCTCCTTGCTTTCTGAGTTTATGTACATTTCTCTCATAAGCCAATTGACATTTACCATTTAGTTGTGAAATGGCATACAGTTTAACGAATATTATGTGGTCACCATTATTATTTTAATCTCTGTGTGTGGGGGTGTATACATATGTATATGTGTATATATCTCTATGTATATGCATGTATGGATATACAATTGACCTAGACAAAACAACTTTTTTTCTTTTTGCTAATAATTGATTCTCCAAGAATGCAAAGTATTACTCACTTGATAACATACCAGCGATTGTCGTTAACTAATTTATTAATATTATAATTCCAAAAGGACTAACCAGTTGTACTTGCTTTTATATATATGTAGTTTTGGCTACCATGAAGCCAACATGATACGGTTGGAGTATGTTGTCAGCCTGAATTAGTGTTTTTGTG
The DNA here is from genome assembly GCF_040937935.1 of Hyperolius riggenbachi. Taxonomy (NCBI): domain Eukaryota; kingdom Metazoa; phylum Chordata; class Amphibia; order Anura; family Hyperoliidae; genus Hyperolius; species Hyperolius riggenbachi. The sequence continues at coordinate 64,537,956 of NC_090650.1, read as the reverse complement.
TTTGATCATGATGAGTCATTGCTCTTTACACATTGTCATTTGCACTTGTTCCCCCCCCCCCCCCCTGTATTTTTATGTTTTTATTTTAATATTTGTTTTGTATTATATTTCTTTTGTTTCCTGTTGCTCCTGCTGTCTATGTGTTTTGCCTGATGAAGCGGGCTTGTGTCCCGTGAAACGCGTTGCAGATTATTTGTTTTTTGGGAGCTTGAAATTGATTAAAAATTTATATTTTTTACCATATACAGTGGTTGACTGTTTTTGTAGGGGAGGCAGATCCACCAGTGCCGCCTATATTTTATTTGGTTTTAATTGGCATCATTTTTTTATCCTGTTGGCGCCTCTGTTTCTTTCATTACGTGATCATCCACCTGGTGGATAGGTGTGGACACCTTTTTTCTTCTTTACAGAGAGCGACTTTTTAGCCTGAGCGGGGACAGGCCTAATCTCCCCGTCTGTGCTATAAGTGGTTGCCTGAACGCGGCAACCCACACTTGTGAGTATATTTCTACTGTTTTATTTGACGTCAACTGTTTTTACAATATTACACTATCGGGGGCTCTCGATTGTTCTTCTCTTTTCTCCCTACATACCTACCGAGGATAAATCCTGCGGCCAATCGATTGCAGACCCCATTACAGATATACATTTGATCAACACCAACGGACCAGAATGATGAATTTTATTGAACAACGGAATACACACAGAACTGACCTCCTTGCAATATTCAAAAAACCTACTACATCTGATATTCCGGTAAAACCACAAGGCTCCCTTACCACCACCAATGAGCCTCAAATAGACCTAAAACCTATATTTCAGAAATTAGAGAATGCCTTGAAGGATGAGTTTTTTCATCAGGCAGACATCTCTATGCAACAGACCTACATAGAGGAAAAAATCTCTCCGGACGGTATAAGGGTAAAAACATTATCTGCCTTTCCGAGTGATACTTTCTTCACGGAGGACTGGTACCAATATTTGGAAACCTGCTCCGAAGGCATGATGACCAGAATTATCAACAAACGGACTTCCTTAATAGATGAAATACAACCAGTCATAAAAGAGTGTAGGGAGGCATTGGTTCTCCACACTGGTAGTGTCAGATATCAAGCCCTTATGTCTAATATGATCACCAGGGTGAGAAAATTTGAACACGACACTACAGATAACAAACTCAGCAAACTAAATAGGGATAGACTGGCATATGCCGAACATAGAGAAAGAGAGCGCAAACCAAAGGGAGCCACCCCACCACTTCCCAAACACCCGGATCCCAGAAATTACCCCAAAGAGGGGTACGATCTCAGACCCGTACCAGTTAGTGTTCCAGAAATACCCAGATCCAATTTTGCCAGTATCCCACAATTAATGAAATTACACATTCCACCACCACCGTTTCTGTATCCAAATTACCCACCTCCCCCCATCACTCACAATCACACTAATACAGTGGGGACTACTAACGCACCCACACCACAGAATCACACTAGTGAAGACCAAGTACCCGAAGTACCTCTTCCGAACCGTGCTATCAACACTTCCCTCACTCTCCGGACCCCTACACCAAGTATTCACAACACACAGACTACCCAGAAAACTATCGCCTTCTCACCAGATACTCATAAATTTGTGCTCTCAAAAATACCGACACAAAAGAACCCCCCGCCAGCACAGCCCAAAGCGGCGACCGACAAATGCCAATCCACCTGTAACCCAAATAAAACAAAGAAAATATCTACTCAGAGGGGACTGGACAAACCTATAACTCAATCCATTGTTGGATTACTAAATTCACCCAAATACAATTTCACCAAAGGACCGCCACCTCCCACTCTCTTCAGACACACAATTAACCCACCACTCATGATGACTACTGTCCTCAACACTAACCTTACTTCTCCTGATGGGGAAACACTGGACACCCAAAAAGAAAAAGTTAATGAAATTGCCAACGCCATAATAACTCAAATAGAAGTGGATGACAACTCAAATTCAAACTCTACTACATCAGACTCAGACACGAGTATCAAAGGGACTCCTACCACAATTTCTCAAAACTCCCTCACGGATAATTGTCAAGAACATGCAGGAGAATACCAGACTCAATTCAGCACCTACAGCACTCAGGACAGCATTCTTTCCCTCACACAAAATGACACCTTGGCCAAATCGGAACAGGAGTCGTCACTATCTAATTGTGATCACCCATTAACTGATAGTCTAAGTGAACACTCGGAATCTTTTTTAGATCTCCCCCCTACCCTCACAACTCACCCACCGGATTTATTGCACAAACAATTACCCAGTCCCAAAGCATCACAAATGTTTTTCCAGCCCAAAAGCATTCGGAAACGCCCATATCAAAACACCGAAAACGAGGATCAAGGGGCAGGGGCAGAGGAAAAAAGGAACAGAACCTAGCCTCACCTATGGAAAAAGGTTCCAAATCCATCTTTAATCTATCCGATTACATACTCAAAGAAAATGAGATAAGATTGCTTAGCAAGGGTTTATCCTTCTGCCCCACAAACTCAGCTCAACTTAGTGAACTATACACTGATCTCAATGCTTTTGTTCACAAATTAACACTGAAGAGACATTTTGCATTAAAGAAAACCAATATAACCGAAACACCTATCCTGACCCAGGATGATAATACACCAATCATTACAGTTAATGAACAGGAAATACAACTAGAAAAATGTATAGTGACCTCATTAAAAGGTCGCTCTAGATTCTATCCTACGGCCTCAAAGGGTAACTTTATCGAAACATTTTATGCACTAGCCCTTGAAGATTTACAGAAACTATGTCAAGAAAACTTGAAATTTCCCTCTAATCTGACAATATCAGAACGCACTGCTCTCAATAGTCTCAAAAACAATACCAATTTAGTCATCAAACCCACAGATAAGGAAGGGGGGGATAGTGATACTCAACAGGGAAGATTACATCAAGGAATCACACCGCCTACTTGGAGATCCCATCAGCTACTGTACACTACCCTCTGATCCGACTGCCACATATCACACTGCACTTAAGAAATTCATCAATAGTGCATTGATGGATGGCCTGATTACCCGAAATGAGAAAAAGTTCATACTTGTCGAAAACCCTACCACACCCTTCTTTTATCAATTACCCAAAATACATAAGAATCTACAATACCCTCCGGGAAGACCCATAATATCCGGCATCAATTCCATCACCAGCAACTTATCAAAATACGTGGACCAACACTTACAAAAATATGTACGGAAACTAGAATCATACACAAGAGACTCACAACATCTCATCGATTTACTTAAAGATCAGGACTGGAAGTCTGACTACACATGGTTGACGTGTGATGTATCAGCCCTGTACACTAATATCTCACATGAATTTGGAACAGAAGCCACAGATTTTTATTTACAATCGGACCCTGATATGCCACAAAAACAAAAAAGTTTTTTATTGCAGTGTGTGGAATTCATACTGACACACAATTATTTTTCCTTCATGGACACCATTTATCAACAAATAGGGGGCACGGCCATGGGGAGTAGCTTTGCGCCCAGCTACGCCAATCTGGCCATGGGCCTACTCGAGACCATTTACATTTACAACAATAATCCCTTTCGCGAACACCTTGTGCTTTACAAACGATACATTGATGATTTGGTATTTATTTGGCAGGGCGATACATCACTCATCCCAGACTTCCTCAATTATCTTAACTCTAATAGGGCCAAACTCTCCTTCACCTCACAATCCAGTAATATTTCTTTAGAATTTCTGGACTTAATCCTTTTCCATGATAAAGGAAAAATCAAGACTAAAACACACTTTAAAAAGGTCGATTCCAACAGCTATATTCATTTCAATAGCTTTCATTACAAACCATGGACTATCAATACTCCATACAATCAATTCAAACGGATACATAAAAACTGCACGGATTTACAGGATTATGACACACAATCAAAAATCCTAGTTGAAAAATTCAAAGAAAAGAAATACCCCAAAAAACTTATACAGAACGCAAAATTTAGAGCCAAACACCCCCGGACCCCAAAAGCTCAGGATACTACACTGTCAAACAGCTCAGAAAATATACTCCGATTCATCACCAAATACAACGCCCAACACACAACCATAAAAAATATTCTAAACAATAGATGGGAAATACTACAACAAGATCCATATTGACTTTTCGCAGAGCCCCCAACCTTCGCAGTCTAATAGCACCCAGCAAAATTAGGGGTGACACCAAGGCACCACGTTTACCAGCAGGATCGTGTGCATGCAATAAAACACGCTGCCTAGCCTGTACATTCGTAATGAATACAGACCATTTGATAGCCTTTAGCAACAAGATCCTCTACCCAATTAGAAAACACATCAACTGTGACTCGAAATTGGTCATTTATGTAGCCACTTGCCCCTGTGGGCTACAATATGTAGGACGTACTAGCCAACAACTACGAGAGAGAATCGGTCAACACAAACGTAACATTCTGAAGGGGCTTGCCACACATGGCCTATCTAGGCACTTCGACCTATTCCATAATAGAGATGCGACAGGGGTCTCTTTTATAGCTTTAGAACACATCAACCCACTGACACCAAATGCGATCCAGACACTAAAAAATAGAGAGATGTTCTGGATCCAGACCCTGAAAACCCTGGTTCCCGTAGGCCTAAATGAACAACTTGAGAAAACGTTCTAGGAAGATCCTTATCGGTTAGCTATTATCAGTTAAATGCAATACTCCATACTGCATTCCTGATCACACCTCTTTTGAGCCCCATACGATAGAGGGTCACCTATCTCTACCTCACTGATTTATAGAGATTCAGGGATGAGTGTTGTACAGACATTGATTGGCAACCATGTACACTCTGCATATTAGCACATCTTTCTTTGAGGCAGGTCTCATCATTTTTAATTTAATTTAATTCTTACCCAGTTGCTCTCTTTTTATTTTTTTATTACTATTAATTATTATATATAATGTGTGTATTTTTTATATATATATCTATGTGTATATATGTGTATATATATATATATATATATGTTTTTTTATATGTATATACAATTTTTATAATTTTTATATATGTTTATTTTATTTGTTTTAGGTTTCTACTAAACTAGCCTACATCATATGTCTGCTCATATATTGTATGTATTTTTCTCCCACCAATTCAATTGTGTGTTCCTTAATATATATTATTCCCTCAGTACCCATTATACATCCTTCCAGCCCCACACGGGCGGGCACGGAGGGATATACTCTATATTTTCACATAAACTATCCTACATTAGATCTTATTCAGTAGTATATTGCATACACAGCAGCAATATCTATTTTGACCACTAGATGGTGTTACATGGAATACAGTACACACATCGACATTTTTAAACCTTTTTTACTTCATCATTAATTCATTAATTTATTTGTATTATATAGAACTCCCCTTTTCAAAATTCTATAAAAGTTGCTTGTAACTTGCAATCTTATTACATCCTGGGCTCTAACTACATGCCGTTCTGGCACTAGCCCTTATGTGACGTCTTTTCCGCATACATGCGGAATAACAGCCTCAACTGACATGGCCACTTAAGGCACATGCCCTGAGATGACATACATCCGCCCTGAGCCAGGAACCAATGGCTGGGCGGATGTCAGCGTCCACTTCCGCATACGACGGTGCACACCCACTTGTGGCTGCCGCTGTTGTCCGTAATGAAGAGTATTTAGAAGCTAGCATGCCGCCCGTTCGCAACAGAGGCGCCACGCTAGTGCTGACAACTATCTGGGTAAGCCAACTACTTTTATTACTATTGTTCCCTACTTGCTGCTCATAATATGGCTCACATCTATCACACTTATGGCAGCTTCCCAGCCACGAGTAATTTGCCCTTCCTACAGTGCAGGACACCTCTCTCTTCTCTCTGGTGCAATCTCTTGCTGCTTCCTTTTCCCCCAGGAGCTAATCCTCCCCCCCCTCTCCTTCCTTCTCCTCTCAGTCTCCTTGCTTTCTGAGTTTATGTACATTTCTCTCATAAGCCAATTGACATTTACCATTTAGTTGTGAAATGGCATACAGTTTAACGAATATTATGTGGTCACCATTATTATTTTAATCTCTGTGTGTGGGGGTGTATACATATGTATATGTGTATATATCTCTATGGATATGCATGTATGGATATACAATTGACCTAGACAAAACAACTTTTTTTCTTTTTGCTAATAATTGATTCTCCAAGAATGCAAAGTATTACTCACTTGATAACATACCAGCGATTGTCGTTAACTAATTTATTAATATTATAATTCCAAAAGGACTAACCAGTTGTACTTGCTTTTATATATATGTAGTTTTGGCTACCATGAAGCCAACATGATACGGTTGGAGTATGTTGTCAGCCTGAATTAGTGTTTTTGTGTTTGATCATGATGAGTCATTGCTCTTTACACATTGTCATTTGCACTTGTTCCCCCCCCCCCCCCCCCCTGTATTTTTATGTTTTTATTTTAATATTTGTTTTGTATTATATTTCTTTTGTTTCCAGTTGCTCCTGCTGTCTATGTGTTTTGCCTGATGAAGCGGTCTTGTGTCCCGTGAAACGCGTTGCAGATTATTTGTTTTTTGGGAGCTTGAAATTGATTAAAAATTTATATTTTTTACCATATACAGTGGTTGACTGTTTTTGTAGGGGAGGCAGATCCACCAGTGCCGCCTACATTTTATTTGGTTTTAATTGGCATCATTTTTTTATCCTGTTGGCGCCTCTGTTTCTTTCATTAAGTCCCCTGGGGGGTACTCACCTCGGGAGGGGGAAGCCTCAGGATGCTAATGAGGCTTCCCACGCCGTCCTCCGTCCCTCAGGGGTCTCGCTGCAGCCCTCCGTACAGCGGTGACGTCAATATTTACCTTCCCGGCTCCTGCGCAGGCGCTCTAAAGGCTGTCGGCTCCGAAGTAGGCGGACATACCCGATCGCCATCGGGTCTGCTCTACTGTGCAGGCGCCTGCGCAGTAGAGCGGACCCGACTGAGATCGGGTATTTCTGTCTACTTCGGAGCCGAAAGCAGACACAGTGCTGGAGCCAGCAAAGGTAAATATTGAATTGACAGTCGGGTCTGTCGCCGGCTGTTCGGAGGGCTGCAGCGAGACCCCCGTGGGACAGAGGACGGCGTGGGAAGCCTCATTAGGATCCCGAGGCTTCCCCCACCCAAGGTGAGTACCCCCCAGGGGAGGTTTTTGATGTTACAGTGTCTCTTTAAGGTGTAAAAACCATGGAACGAGAAGCAGTTAAAGTCTTTGCTTAGTTGGCCTTGTTTATTTCTGACCTGGGTTTCACATCCAGCACAATTCCATACCAACAATGAATACAGAATACAGAATGGTTTCTGGATGAAATTCTTATGGTGATTTTATTCATTCCAGATTTTTGGCTGCTAGATCGCTATTTTTAAGAATTTAATGCTAAACTAATTTTGTGTCCTTTTTATGCAACTCATGCCAGTGATTTTACCCACGGCCAGTGGTTTTACCCACGGACCAGAGATGGTTGATCAGATGCAAATAGTTCAGACTTGCATGTGAATTTCATGCAGATCCTATGGAACTGGGCCTATCAAATGATTGTCTTGCTGATTTTGAATGACTCATTGCTGCATACAGTTTGCATTACATTTTCATGCAAGCCAGAATCATTTGATTCTCGTTGACCGTTTCTCCCGAAGTTATAGGGGTCATCCACACTTGTTATTTTCTGCCCATGATTGTCTGCATGCCTGCATTAGCATTTGGAATTTTTGGGGTCTTTTATTAAAGTGGACCTGAACTCTTGCACAGGACACAAGGAAAACGGAGAGAAATGCAGCCTGTGGGTTTTTTTAGCTTTTGATATGCATTTGTATGTGAATTTTCCTTTCCCGATTTTTCCATGAATACCAATGAGGTTAATGTACATAAAACTGTATCTAATTAACTTCAAAATCCCACATGATTCTTCATGAAAAAAAACAAAAATATAATTTATGCGTTGCCATTGACTTGCATTGAAACATGAATCACACTTCGAAGACAAAACAAAAATATTCAGATCTGTCATCTGAATTTAAAGCACAGAGAATTATGAAATGCAAATCGCACACAAACGCATACAAATCATGATGCCATTGAAATACATAGAGGTGCAGGAATTGCAATTTCAGAAAGTGTTTTCAAATCAGTGTGAGGGCTTGTTCAATGTTCACACCTAGAGCGTTTTGTGTTTTTCTAAGCGCCGTCGAAAATCGCCCTAAAAGTAGGGATGATCGGAATCAGCAAATTCCGTTCCGCCGGAATTGCGGAATTCCGCCAGCGCTAAATTCCATCGCCATTACAATTCCGCACTGCAGCGGAAATATTAAATTAATCGCAAATGAAACCTTGTTTATGCTAAATGGTAGCCCATGGGACCTAAAGGCTGTTCCCCCAGTCATTTTTGTTTGTTTGTTTGTTTGTTTGTTTTTTTTTTTGCAGCCACAGGAGGTGTCACTTACGCCATGGGACCTGGCTGTGGTTCCATGACAGTGGTTTTGGCGCCGCAGGAGGTGTCGCGTAAGCTATGGGACCTGGCGGTGGTTACATGGCGGTGGTTTTGGTGCCGCAGGAGGTGTCACTTAAAGAGGAACTGTAACGACAAAACGGCCCCTGGGGGGTACTCACCTCGGGAGGGGGAAGCCTCAGGATCCTAATGAGGCTTCCCACGCCGTCCTGCGTCCCTCGGGGGTCTCGCTGTAGCCCTCCGTACAGCCGTGACGCAATATTTACCTTCCTGGCTCCTGCGCAGGCGCTCTGATGGCTGTCGGCGCCGAAGTAGGCGGAAATACCCGATCGCCGTCGGGTCTGCTCTACTGCGCAAGTTTCCGGCGCCTGCGCAGTAGAGCGGACCCGACGGAGATCGGGTATTTCCGTCTATTTCCGTGCCGAAAGTCGCCACAGCGCCCCCGCTGGAGCCAGCAAAGGTAAATATTGAAGCTACAGTCGGCTCTGTCGCCGGCTGTTCGGAGGGCTGCAGCGAGACCCCCGTGGGACAGAGGACGGCGTGGGAAGCCTCATTAGGATCCGGAGGCTTCCCCCACCCGAGGTGAGTACCCCCCAGGGGAGGTTTTTGTTGTTACAGAGTCTCCTTAAGCCATGGGACCTAGCGGTGGTCCCATGGCGGTCGTTTTGGCGCCACAGGAGGTGTCGCGTAAGCTATGGGACCTGGTGGTGGTTCCATGGCGGTCATTTTGGCGCCACAGGAGGTGTCGCGTAAGCTATGGGACCCGGCGGTGGTTCCATGGCGGTCATTTTGGCGCCCTAGGAGGTGTTGCGTAAGCTATGGGACCTGGCGGTGGTTCCATGGCGGTCATTTTGGCGCCACAGGAGGTGTCGCGTAAGCTTTGGGACCTAGCGGTGGTCCCATGACGGTCGTTTTGGCACCGCAGGAGGTGTCGCGTAAGCTTTGGGGCCTGGCAGTGGTCACATGGTGGTCATTTTGGCGCCGCAGGAGGTGTCGCTTACGCCATGGGACCTGGCTGTGGTTCCATGACAGTGGTTTTGGCGCCGCAGGAGGTGTCGCGTAAGCTATGGGACCTGGCGGTGGTTACATGGCGGTGGTTTTGGTGCCGCAGGAGGTGTCTCTTAAGCCATGGGACCTAGCGGTGGTCCCATGGCGGTCGTTTTGGCGCCACAGGAGGTGTCGCTTAAGCTATTGGACCTGGTGGTGGTTCCATGGCGGTCATTTTGGCGCCGCAGGAGGTGTCGCGTAAGCTATGGGACCCGGCGGTGGTTCCATGGCGGTCATTTTGGCGCCGCAGGAGGTGTTGCGTAAGCTATGGGACCTGGCGGTGGTTCCATGGCGGTCATTTTGGCGCCACAGGAGGTGTCGCGTAAGCTATGGGACCTGGCGGTGGTTCCATGGCGGTGGTTTTGGCGCCGCAGGAGGTGTCGTGTAAACTTTGGGACCTGGCGGTGGTTCCATGGCGGTGGTTTTGGCGCCGCAGGAGGTGTCGCGTAAGCTTTGGGACCTAACGGTGGTCCCATGGCGGTTGATTTGGCACCGCAGGAGGTGTCGCGTAAGCTATGGGACCTGGCGGTGGTCCCATGGCGGTGGTTTTTGTAAGCCTCTGATTGGTGCAGAAATTCCGATTTTCATGAAGAAATCCTGTTTTCACTTTAAACTTCTTCTAGGGGCTTCCTTGTGATTGGCTAACAAAATTCCGCATTTTTACGCATCGTTCCGCGGAATTTCCGCTATAGCACTAAGGCAATTGCATTCCGATGCGACGGAATGGAATCACCAAATTCCGTCCGGAATCGCGGAAAACGGAATTCCGCAGAACGCGGTGAGCATCCCTACCTAAAAGCGCTTGTGCAATGATTCCCTTTGAGAGGGTTCACATATGAGCGGTGGATTTCGTTCTGCTCCCCAGAGCGCTGCCTGTACCATTTTTGGGGCGATTTGCTTAAATGGAAGGTATAGGGAAATTGCAAAGCGCTTGAAAAAACACACTTTGTATAGCGATTTCCCCGGCAAATTTTTTCATTTCCGGGTGAACGAGTTCAGGAAGTGAAAAAAAAAACGCTCTGTAAAAGTGCGTACAAAACGCTGATAAAGCGTAGGGAAAGGCGATTAGAGCAATTAGAGCGGCGATTAGAGCAAAACGCAATTGCAGAACATGCAGCATTTGTTGAGCGTTGAACTCTAATGTATTATATAGGCACAGGGAAATCACTTCTACAATCACTTACAAAGCGCTACTGCAAAACGCTAGCAAATGCAATAGCGATTTGTAGTGGTTCTCTGCCCTAAATACTGCAACACTGTATTCTATTTTAGGCGTTCCTTGAGCTGCATAAGTTGTAGTTTGATAAAATAGCCACAAGATGGTGCCAGATGAATGTAAGAGGAACTGAGCTTATGGGATTGTTCACAGTATTGCGTTGTAAGGCATAGCATTATTCTAACTCGATGCATGCAGGATTTTTATTAACCCTCCTGGCGGTTTGCAAAAAAATCGCCAGGGGGCAGCAAATCTTTTTTTTAAAATTTTTTTTTTTTTTTCATGTAGCGAGACAAAGTCTCGCTACATGATAGCCGCTGCTCAGCGGCATCCCCCCAGCCCCTCCGATCGCCGCCGGCGATCGGAGATCCGGAGATCCCGTTGAAAGAACGGGATCTCCTGGAGGGCTTCCCCCGTCGCCATGGCGACGGTCGGGATGACGTCACCGACGTCATCGACGTCGTGACGTCAGAGGGGACTCCGATCTGCCCCATAGCGCTGCCTGGCACTGATTGGCCAGGCAGCGCACGGGGTCTGGGGGGGGGGCAGCCGCGGCGAGAGGAATTGCGGCGGATCGGCGGGTAGCGGCGGCGATCGGGCACTGCACGCAGCTAGCAAAGTGCTAGCTGCGTGCAGCAAAAAAAAAATTATGCAAATCGGCCCAGCGGGGCCTGAGCGGTGCCTTCCGGCGGCATAGCCCGAACTCAGTTCGGGCTTACCGCCAGGAAGGTTAAAGGACAACTGTAATGAGAGGGATATGGAAGCTTCCATATTTATTTCCTTTTCAGCAATACTAGTTTCCTGGATGTCTGAATACAAATTTGAGGAGCGCAAGATACGGAGTTGGACAATTTCCTACTTTTTATTTTCAATAAAAATATATAAAAAATATATATATACGCGCACACATCTACATTTATCTACCAATACATATATTTCCACGAAAACTGAGGCACATAAAAAAGAAGTGTACATCAATCCACCATACACTCATTCAATCTCATCCATACTTATTGAAAACCCTCTGGTGACCCTTTAGGGAAAAAAAGAAAAAATATGTATAAAAAATTCTAAAAAAATATATATATATGTATATGCACATGCAGTTGCACTTTCCGAGATGTAAAAAGAACAGTAAAACCAGTTCCTATAGGGGATACTTAGAGGATTATCACTTGTACATGAGCTTGTCCTCCAATGTGTTAACTGTAATGATATCGCACTGTTACTTTAATAAAGTCCTTTCCAGAAAATAAATCCCACAAGAAAGCTTTTGACGTCTGGAGTTCTCTAAAACAAGTTCCTCAAAATCAGTGGGATTGATCATACAGTTTCCTGGATGTCCTGATGATGATCCTCTACCTCTAATACTGTTAGATATAGACCCTAAATAAGCATGTAGCAGATCAGGTGTTTCTGACATTATTGTCAGATCTGACAAGATTAGCTGCTGCCTGTTTCTGGTATTATTCTGACACTACTGCAGCCAAATAGATCAGCAGGGTTGCTAGGCAACTGGTATTGTTTAAAGCGGATTTGAATTCAGAACTTCCTTTCTGCTCTAAAAGATAAGCAAAAGCATAAAAAGCTTTAAAGGAGTTATCAGGCTAATATTACCAAAATAAGCGCTACTTACCAGGGGCTTCCTCCAGCCCCAAGCTCCCAGCATGTCCCTCGCCGCAGCTCTGCATGCAGCCGTTTGCTGCAGCTCCCTCCCGGTCCTCGGCGATGATGTCAGGCTGACCTCCAGGTCGGCCTGTATTGCGCATGGACCGGAGTGGACTGCGCAGGCGCAGAACTACTGCGTCAGTTGCCTTTGCAGTTCACACATATTATAACGTGCAACATGCACCACACTACTATGAATCCAGCCTCAATGTCATCAGAAATGATCTTTTAACTTCACTCTGCAGTTGCATGGGAAGGGGGACCACTAAATTACTAGGGCCTACCTTAACCACTTGCCGACCGCCCACTACCTATGGGCGGCGGCAAAGTGGCACCCCCAGGACCACGTAACACTGATCGGCGGCGGCTCCTGGGGCACTGAATTGCCAGGGATCGCGCACATCTATGCATCCGCCAGCATTAGGCTTCACCTACCCGTGACGTCAACCCGCCGGCCAATTAGCAGCGCCGGCAGGTTGTTAACCCCCTATCTGCCACATAATAAGCGTATAATACACTTTGTAATGTATACAAAGCGTATTATACAGGCTGCCTCCTGCCCTGGTGGTCCCAGTGATCGAGGGACCACCAGGGCAGGAGGCAGCCCCCCCGGTAAGCGCACACACACACACACTGATTCTGCCCCCCCCCCGCCCCCTGGTCGCCCACAGCACCTCTCAGACCCCCCCCATGATCACCCCCTCAGACCGCTGTTTGCACCCAATCACCCCCCTAATCACCCATCAATCACCCCCTGTCACTATCTCTCAACGCTAGATTTTAGACTAGGTCCTAATCTGCCCCCTGGGGGCTCCTGATCACCCCCCACACACACACACACACACACATCCTCCCCAGACCCCCCCCCCCCCCCCGTGTACTGTATACATCTATCCTCCCCTGTAATCACCCACTGATCACCTGTCAATCACCCATCAATCACCCCCTGTCACCACCTGTCACTGCCACCCATCAGATCAGACCCTAACCTGCCCCTTGCGGGCACCTGATCACCCACCCACACCTTCAGATCACCCGCAGACCCGCCCTCAGATCACCTCCCAAGTGCATTGTTTACATCTGTTCTCCCCTCTAATCACCCACTGATCACCCATCAATCACCCATCAATCACCCCCTGTCACCACCTGTCACTGCTACCCATCAGATCAGACCCTAATCTGCCCCTTGCGGGCACCCAATTACCCTCCCACACCCTCAAATCGCCCTCAGACCCCCCCAACCCCCGATCACTTTGCCAGTGCATTGCTTGCATCTATTCTCCCCTCTAATCACACCCTGATCACCTATCAATCACCCCGTCACCCCTTGTCACCACCTGTCACTGCTACCCATCAGTTCAGACCCTAATCTGCCCCTTGCGGGCACCCAAACACCCGCCCACACCCTCAGATTGCCCTCAGACCCCCCCTTATCACCTCCCCAGTGCATTATTTACATCTGTTCTCCCCTCTAATCACCCACTGGTCACCCATCAATCACCCCCCGTCACCACCTGGCACTGTTACCCATCATACCCATCAGATCAGACCCTCATCTGCCCCTTGTGGGCACCCAATCACCCGCCTACACCCTCAGATTGCCATCAGACCCCCTCTCCCCCCATAACCTCACCAGTGCATTTCTTGCATCTATTCTCCGCTCTAATCACACCCTGATCACCTATCAATCACTCCGTCACCCCCTGTCACTGCTACCCATCAGATCAGACCCTAATCTGCCCCTTGCGGGCACCCAAACACCCGCCCACACGCTCAGATCGCCCTCAGACCCACCCCCCACCCCTATTCCCTCCCCAGTGCATTATTTACATCTGTTCTCCCCTCTAATCACCCCCTGAGACACCCATCAATCACCTCCTGTCACCACCTGTCACCCCCTGCGGGCACCCAAACACCTGCCCACACCCTCAGATTGCCCTCAGACCCCCAACCCCCCCCCCCCCCCCCCCGATCACCTCCCCAGTGCATTATTTACAGCTGTTCTCAGATGCCCCTCTAATCACCCACTGATCACCCATCAATCACCCACTGTCACCACCTGTCACTGCTACCCATCAGATCAGACCCTAATCTGCCCCATGCAGGCACTCAATTACCTGCCCACACCCTCAGATCGCCCTCCGACCCCCCCCCCCCCCCCCCCCCGATCACCTCCCCAGTGCATTGCTTGCATCTATTCCCCCCTCTAATCACACCCTGAGACACCCATCAATCACCTCCCGTCACCACCTGTCACCCCCCCTAGCACACCAACCCATCAGGGCTCCTGATCACTCGGCCAAACCCTCAGATCCCCCTCAGACCCCCTTGCGATCACCTCCCCAGTGCATTGATTGCATCTATTCTCCCCTCTAATCACCCCCTGAAACACCCATCAATCACCTCCTGTCACCACCTGTCACCCCCTAGCACTCCTATCCATCAGATCAGGCCCTAATCTGCCCCCTGCGGGATTCTGATCACCTGGCCAAACCCTCACCCGCCCCATCGCAGTGACAGAATTTTTTTTTCTGATCACTGGGGTCTCTACGACTTAATTGTGGCTGAGACCAACCGTTATGCCACACAATACGCAATCGCCAATCCAAGAAGCTACCATGCCCAGCCTTTTTGGTGGAAATCACTCCAAGTTTCCGAATGTAAAATTTTTTGGGATCTTCTCCTTAACATGGGTCTAGTCAAAAATAATGTATTGCGGTCTTATTGGTCTACGCGCTCAATACATCACATGCCCATGTTCTCTGCTGCCATGTCCAGGTCGCGATTTGAGAACATCCTGCGATTCCTGCACTTCAGTGCCAATACAACCTGTCGTCTAAGAGGCCACTCTGCTTATGACCGGTTCCGAAAAATTCGGCCCCTCATAGACCACCTGTCATCAAAATTTGCAGATGCTTATACCCCTGAACAGTCATTTTGAGGCATTTGGTTTCCAGACTACTACTCACGGTTTTGGGCCCCTAAAATGCCAGGGCAGTATAGGAACCCCACAAGTGACCCCATTTTAGAAAGAAGACACCCCAGGGTATTCCATTAGGTGTTTGGTGAATTCATAGAAGATTTTATTTTTTGTTACAAGTTAGTGGAAAATGACACTTTGTGAAAAAAAACAATAAAAATCACTTTCCGCTAACTTGTGACAAAAAAAAAATCTTCTATGAACTCACCATACACCTAACGGAATACCTTGGGGTGTCTTCTTTCTAAAACGGGGTCACTTGTGGGGTTCCTATACTGCCCTGGCATTTTAGGGGCCCTAAACCGTGAGGAGTAGTCTAGAAACCAAATGCCTCAAAATGACCTGTGAAATCCTAAAGGTACTCATAGGACTTTGGGCCCCTTAGCGCACCTAGGCTGCAAAAAAGTGTCACACATGTGGTATCGCCGTACTCAGGAGAAGTAGTATAATGTGTTTTGGGGTGTATTTTTACACATACCCATGCTGGGTGGGAGAAATATATCTGTAAAAGGACAATTGTGTGTAAAAAAAATCAAAAAATTGTCAAAAAGATCCAAAAGATTTTTTTTTTGTTTTTAAGGTTAGCAGTGGCACATAATACATATAGACACTGAGACGTCAGAGCAGGAAGGAAGGGGACCTGAGAACTTAACTAATTTGTTCACTTGTAAAAAAAACTTTAGATCTGGATGGGCTGCATTTCAACTGGGAAAGTGAGAGGAGGGCAGCTGAGCTAAAGGAAAAACTGACTAGAAAGTTGGAGGAAATCTAAAACTAGGATCTAAAGACTGGAAACAGAAACAATGAGTAACTTAAGATAACAAAGTGAGAAAGGGGGACAAAGCCAGCATGGATATGTAGCATATAGTGGTAGAAAAGGGAGGGGATGTAAGAAGACAAAGGAGGCAACTTGACTCATACACATGGTACTAAAACTATACAACTATACAATACATATCAAACAAATGTATGGTACGTCGTGGGTCGCAAGCAAAATAAACAGGAATTACTGATGAGTTACAGTACAAGATTTAGTCAGTGTGACATAAACCTGATTTCAAGAGGAACTCCAGTGAAAATAATGTAATAAAAAGTGCTTAATTTTTACAATAATTATGTATAAACTAGTGGACCTAAGCCCGTTTAAAAATGGGCTAGATCAGTCACTGTGCATGCGCCCGCCGCATACGTACATTTCCGCCGTCCGCCCGCCCACTAGCCCGTCCGCCCCTTTGCCCGTCATCCCTTGCCGCACGTCACTCTCCCTCAGTGTCTCTGTGTCCCTGCACATGCGCAGAGCGCAAATGGGACACACACAGGGACATGGGACGCAGATACATTAGGGTTTTATTATAGAGGATGATTTAGTCAGTGTTTGTCCATTGTAAAATCTTTCATCTCCCTGATTTACATTCTGACATTTATCATATGGTGACATTTTTCCTGCTGGCATGTGATGTCAGTGAAACTAATTTCCCACAATGCAACAAGGCTCCCACAGTGTGATGTCAGGACCTCAGAGCTGTGAGGTGCTGACATTACACTGTGGGAGGGGTTTCACCGCAATATCAGCCATACAGAGCCCCCTGATGATCCGTTTGAGAAAAGGAATAGATTTCTCAGGGGAAAGGGGGTATCGGCTACTGATTGGGATTAGGTTCAAGTCTTGGTTACGATTTCTCTTTAAGTCAGTGGCAGCTGAAACAGGATAATTAATTTGTCTGGCTGTTCTAGATTTCAGGACAGAAAAATATATAAAGTCTGTTTGGACAGCAGTGTCGTTGCTAAGATGTTATGGGCCCCAATATGAGATTTAAATTGTGTCCCTTCAAGCGGGGACATGAAAAAAGGGCGGCAGGAAAAAGGGCCTGGCTGGATAACAAATTGGCGTCGGTGGATAATGAAATCTCAAAAATGATAAATATTGTTGCTGAAATTGTTTAACGATAAATATCGTTGTAAAACAGACGGGAGATGAAAATGAAAAGATATTAATGTTAAAAATCATTATGTAATTCAACAATACAGATTAACCTAACTCTACACTCACACAGAACCCTCCCCTGGTGGGGTAGCGGGAAAAAAGGGCACCAGCTGAGGGTGGACGAAAAGGGCCCCGCCATAGACTCTAATGCAATTATCATTGATATGGTAAAAAAAATCAGAAAAAAGGGCACCGCGATAAATATTGTTAACAACATAAGAACATTAAAGTTTTTGAAGTAGGTCATCGTTTTAGAAGCTTACAACGTTATAGTTTTCGTATTATTTTGTTTGTATGTACAGATTTTACGTTATCAAACATATTATTGTTTCTATGTGTAAAAGGGTGTTTCTGCAGAGGGAGTGATTAGGGTTAGGCACCAGCAGGGGGAGTGGTTAAGGTTATGCTCCACCGGGGAGGTTAGGGTTAGGCACCACCGGGGGTGGTTAGGGTTAGGCACCACCGGGGGTGGTTAGGGTTAGGCACCACCAGGGGAGTGGTTAGTTTTAGGCAAAACCAGGGGAGGGTTCTGTGTTAGAGTAGGGTTGGGTTAAGCTGTATTGTTAAAATACGTAACAATTTTTGATGTTAATATCTTTGCGTTATTATCTCCCATCTATTTTTACAACTGTATTTATCGTTAACCAAGTTTGACAACGATGTTTATCATTATCAGATTTCGTTATCCACCGGCACCATTACATTATCCAGCCGGGCCCTTTTTTCACGGCGCCCTTTTTTCATGCACGCCCTGGTGGCGCCTAAACCTAACCATTCCCCTGGTGGTAGCTGACGCTATTGCATTTTATTGCACAGCTGCTGTATTTATATATTAAAATCTATCTAGAGATCACTTCTCAGATGAACACATACTAGAAGCAGAGAGAGCTCAATTTCAGCACATTGCTAATGTTTACATTCCTTTGTCAGATACATTTAGTGAACAAAAGATAATGTGTAATGATTGGGTGCTGCAACTCAGACGTCTGATTATTTGTGCTCTGCAGAACCACAAATAATACAGACACTATACCTGATTATGTGGTGATCTGCAGTATCACCAATAATACAAGTATAGCTAGCAGAGTGTAAAGTGTGGTGTTTGGTGCAACAGTATAGACTTCTCCAGTGGAGCTGGAGAGTCCAATAACAGAAATATAAACAATAGACCTTTACCAGAGGAGCTGGTAAAGTATTAGCAAAAGAGAGAGTAAAAGCAGTTTGGCTAAACCTTACCAGAGGAGCTGGTAAGGTACTAACAGCACAAGTGACTGAGTAGTTTAGCTAGCCCTTACCAGAGGAGCTGGCAAGGTACTATCAGTCACTGGAGCTATATACTAACTCTGAACCTCACCAGAGTAACTGGTGGGTACTAACTGGAATCAACGCTAGCCCTCAACAGAGGATCTGGTGGGTCCTAGCTACAACAGAACGAGATAGTTTGGCAACACCTTACCAGTGGAGCTGGCAAGGTACTATCAGTGATAAGACAGTATTAATTAACACGACTTTACCAGAGGAGCTGGTAAAGTACTATCAGACACGGTAACTGCATAGTGTAACAAAACCTTACCAGAGGAGCTGATAAGGGACTATCAGAATCAAGTGTCACCTCACCAGAGGAGCTGGTAGGCATATATAAACACCTCACCAGTGGCAAGGGCCCACTGGTGAGATGAGTGGTCAGACAGGCAAGGTTCGGCAACAGAGAGGTAATATCAGTACAGAGCGATAGGCAAGAGAATAGTAGGTAATCAGTTCAGAAGTTCTGATTACCTACTACCTAAGAAGTTCAGCAACAAGGATCAGATAGGCGGAAGTACAGAATCAGTAAGCAAATGCAAGGTCAGAGTATAGCCAGAATCATACACAAGTAATCAATAACAATATCACAATTCCTAGTCTAGTGTGAAGTCCTTGGTTTCAACACCTGGGAACTAGTCTAAGGTCTGAGCGCTAACACAAAGTATTCACGACAGCAGACAGTTTGCGAATGGTGAACGAAGGCTTTATGAAGCAGAGGAAGACTCTCAGCCGCGCCCATCTCGGAACAGCCAATCCGAGCGGCAAGAGTCACCTCTGACGCGCCTTCTCCCAGCATAAAGGTCCTGTCTCCGCGCGCGCCTGCGCGAGACAGAGACCCTACGAGCAGATGACAATACCGTTCCCGGCGTGCTAGACGCCGACGGAATGGATGAGGTCTGAGAAGAGGAAGCAAAGGCGGCTGTGGGTACACCCTGTGTGTCCCCAGCCGCCATTCCTACAGATGTTACATAGTGGAGTTGATTCATTATGCTGCGCTGGTAAAGCAGCGCAGCTGAATGTGAGGAGTGTCAGTTATGCACACGTTACATGCAGTAGTGCAGCATAGCATGCACTGCTAACTAACTCGCGCTCCTTTTAAGTAATGGCCGCTCTACTGAACCCGCTCTGAGCCCTGGCGGGTCCAGTGGCTTTTACTGGGCGTGACCCCCGCACTTTAATTGGCCCAACAGGCTGCCTGCTGTCAATTGACATAAAAGAGAGAGAGAGGAGTCAAATATTACCCCTAAGCACTGTGCTTTGGGAACTGAAGTTAGGGGTGTTACTAACATTTACTGGGTAGAGAGGTGTAAATGGTGGAAAGATGATTAGTTCTTTTTTTACTCATATTGGAAGTCGGCGATCAGAGTATGCAGGAAATCCCGTTAAGAACGGGATTTCCTGCAGGGCTTCCCCGATTGCCATGGCGACGGGGCGGGATGACGTCATGGACGTCGGGACGTCACAGGGAATCCCGAACTGCCCCTTAGCGCTGCCTGGCACTGATTGGCCAGGCTGCGCAGGGGTCTGCTAGCTGCGTGTAGGAAAAAAAAATTATGCAAATCGGCCCAGCGGGGCCTGAGAAATCCTCCTGCGCAGGTTACCCCGAGCTGAGCTTGGGATAACCGGCAAGGAGGTTAAAAAAATAAGTTTCACTTACCTGGGGCTTCTTCCAGTCCCCAGCAGCCTCCCTATGCCCGCGCCGTCCTAGACCGATCCTCCGTTCCCCCGCCGCGGCTCACTATTTTTCTCGTAGTTGAAGTCCACTGCAAAGCTGACTCCCACTGTGCCCTGGCTACTCGTATCCTAGTACACGTTCCTGTAGCCAGGAGAGCCCTGCACAGGCGCAGTTCAAGAAAATGTCTACTGTGCCTGCGCGTCCAGCTACGGGAGCGTGAACGAGGATGTGTGCGGCCAGAGCCATGCAGGCGCAGTGCACTCCAACGGCGCGAAGTGAAAGTGAGCATCGGTAAGTGGCTGCATGGGTACAAGTCGGCTGCAGGGGGCTGGCAGAAGCCCCAGGTAAGTGAAACTTATTTTTTTAACAGGTTTCAATTCCGCTTTAAGGTCTGGGGCCGAGAGGTACAATTGTGTTTCTTTTGCATATAAGGGGCATTGAAACCCAAATGAGTTGATTAAGTTGCCAAGTCTGTGCATGTAGATGGAAAAGAGGCATAAAACAGTCCCAGAAAGAAAAGCCGGCTCCAGCCTGTCATGTCCTTTTGACGAGCATTTCCTGCACTATATTGTGCACTCGAATAGAAAAACTGCACAGCAATCCTATGGGAAAACTGTTCTTTTTATAACCCAGATGGCATTCATATCTGAAAAGTAGAACTGATCTCTGAGCTCAGCAAAATAGACCCACAGCGCACTTAACAATTACTACTCAGCCTTTAAACTACAAAAAAAAATCCTGATTTGCTTTCAAAATGATTTTGTACTTATAATTAAAAGTGCTTAAAATAACTTTAATATGAAGCTCTAAATAATGATTCAATGTACGGTACTTGGAAGATTGATTTTTCTTTTGTTCTAAAACAGAAGCTTATCCCTGTCAATGTTTACATTGCAAAGAGTCTGGATCAGCCCTACACTGGTGCTCAATGTTTACAGAAGTTCTCAGCTCTTCCAAAGACAAACATATGCTAATGAGTTTAGAGAAACAATTTAACCCTATAGAAGCAATGGAAATAAATAGACAAAAACATATTTTTTTGAATCTGAGATCAGCACAGCCTGCAGTTAGCTTATTGTTATTTATTGCTTACAGTGAAACAGCTTATACTCTACAGAAATGGGATTGACATGCCTGGATCTTATAAATTATGAAAAATAAATAATGCAGGGTTGTTGCATCATTGATCCGGGTCTCATTGTAAAGCTAATGGGAATAGTAGAAGAAAAGAATAAACCAGATACTTACCTAAGGAGAGGGAAGGCTCTGGGTCCAATAGAGCATTCCCTCTCCTCTCCAAGTGCCCCCGTTGCAGCGGTAGCTCCTATCTTTGAATCCGCCGCTGCGGGGGACTTCGGAAGTCTTTGGAAGCCGAGTCCTCCCCAGGGCCGGTTCTAGACAGGCACATATGAGGGGGCAGACAGAAATGTGCAGGGGGCATACAAAAAGCCAGCGCCGCGCTTTGCGCGGCGCGCCAAAAAATGGGCGTGGTCATGCAGCAGACTGTGGGCGTGGTCATGGGTGGGGCCAAATAAACATGTCATGACCTTACAGTGGTGTTAAAGGACTTCCGAGGCCAAAAACAAGAAAATGACACTATACCTTTTTAATATCTGAATCCACGGAGGACGTCCAGCGCGTCCTCCGCACCGTTCCGCCGTCATTGCAGCCCTTTTCGGTGCGGAGGACGCGCTGGACGTCCTCCATGGATTCTGATAATAAAAAGGTATAGTGTCATTTTCTTCTTTTTGGCCTCGGAAGTCCTTTAAAGGTCTGCCAGGGAAGTTTGAGCTCTGCTCTTTTAGCACCAGGGGAGGACTGGGACCTTTTGGCCTGGAGGGAAAACACAAACTAGAGGCCCATTTTCACGGCAGCCCGGGCCTAAATTACAACACACACGTGCCCCATGTGCTATATGCCAAAAGTCACATGGGAAATTCAGTAAGGACACATAAGGGACAGCGTGACAGGTACAGTATAATGCACCGGCAATGGGGGGGGGGGGCACATAAAACATTTCGAGTTCCGTCGCGTTCATTGTTCGTGATTATCGCACTGGATCGACCACATCAGCCCGAGATTTCCCTGCATCTCAGATCGATACTTTCAACCAATTTCCACCCAAAATCAGACAGATATTTTCCCACGGACCTGCAGGCAAGCCTCTGCTCCGCATCATGTTGTTTATATTTACCAACTTGCCCTCCCTCTAATTACTCTGTAATGATTTCCTTGATCCTTGTAATGACTTCCATTGATTTCCCTCGGCCAGCCCAGTGGTTCACATTGCCTTATACAAAAACATGTACCAGGCACTGTACCAGCCCTAAATCATTAAATGAGAGGCAGCCTGGGGGGAAATTGCCCCCCTTCCCCCCTGGCCAGTCCTCCCCTGTTTAGCACAAATACAGCTCTGCGCACTGCAGATTATCGAAAAAAATGTTCTCAGGTGTAACACAGAAATATTTTTCGTCAAATGCTAATATGCTGATATTGCGTGTTTTTTTCTACCACAAATACAGTTCTGCGCACTGCAGATTATCAAAAAAATGTTCTCAGGTGTAACACAGAAATAATTTTCTTCAAATGCTAACAAATTAATCACGAATAACCACGGTGGATACTCGTGATTCAAGTTAGCTCTAATTGCCACAGCTGAGCGGCTAGATGCAGTGGGGTTAATTACCCAGAACGCCGCTCTCCGCCCAGCATTTCAACGAGGTGCAAGTGTCCGAATGGACGCGTTGCAAGCCTCGATATCGAGCACTTCCTCCTTCAAGCCGGAAGGAGGAAGTGCTCCATCATTTTTTTAGAACCTCCCAGTTTTATTTTCTGTTTAAAAAAGCTAAAAAAGTAGGTTTAATGCTATTGTCTCATATGGTAATGATTCAGCTTTTCCCATAGTCTCGCAGTTAGCAATCATGTGACCCCCAACAAGACAAATTCAGCAATCATGAGGCCCCCAACAAACCATGAGGCCCCCAACAAGACAAATTCAGCAATCATGAGGCCCCCAACAAGACAAATTCAGCAATCATGAGGCCCCCAACAAGACAAATTCAGCAATCATGAGGCCCCCAACAAGACAAATTCAGCAATCATGAGGCCCCCAACAAACCATGAGGCCTCCAACAAATCATGAGGCCCCCAACAAGACAAATTCAGCAGTCATGAGGCACATAAATAGACAGCATTTCACATAAATAGGCAGAATGACCCCTTATTATGGTAGACACCTCTCACCTGGATTCTGACAGGGACCCCCAGGTTAGGTAGTGAGTGACATGGAGCCCTTTTAGGTAGTGAGTGAGTGACAGGGAGCCCCTTTAGGTAGTGAGTGAGTGACAGGGAGTCCCTTTAGGGAGTGAGTGAGTGACAGGGAGCCCCTTTAGGGAGTGAGTGAGTGACAGGGAGCCCCTTTAGCTAGTGAGTGACAGGGAGGCCCTTTAGCTAGTGAGTGACAGGGAGGCCCTTTAGCTAGTGAGTGACAGGGAGGCCCTTTAGGGAGTGAGTGAGTGAGTGACAGGGAGCCCCTTTAGCTAGTGAGTGAGTGACAGGGAGGCCCTTTAGGGAGTGAGTGAGTGACAGGGAGCCCCTTTAGCTAGTGAGTGAGTGACAGGGAGCCCCTATAGCTAGTGAGTGAGTGACAGGGAGCCCCTTTAGCTAGTGAGTGACAGGGAGCCCCTTTAGCTAGTGAGTGAGTGACAGGGAGCCCCTTTAGCTAGTGAGTGAGTGACAGGGAGGCCCTTTAGGGAGTGAGTGAGTGACAGGGAGCCCCTTTAGCTAGTGAGTGAGTGACAGGGAGGCCCTTTAGGGAGTGAGTGAGTGACAGGGAGCCCCTTTAGCTAGTGAGTGAGTGACAGGGAGCCCCTATAGCTAGTGAGTGAGTGACAGGGAGCCCCTTTAGCTAGTGAGTGACAGGGAGCCCCTTTAGCTAGTGAGTGAGTGACAGGGAGCCCCTTTAGCTAGTGAGTGAGTGACAGGGAGCCCCTTTAGCTAGTGAGTGAGTGACAGGGAGGCCCTTTAGCTAGTGAGTGAGTGACAGGGAGCCCCTTTAGCTAGTGAGTGAGTGACAGGGAGCCCCTTTAGCTAGTGAGTGAGTGACAGGGAGGCCCCCCCAGCCGCCGCCGCTGCTTCCCCTACCTTGCCAGCAGCGTCAGACCTCAAGATCAGCGGCGACCCGACCGGCCAGGGGGGGTTGAGCGGCGGCCGGGCGACACCCGCCAGGGCCGCGGCGGGGATGTCCCCCCCTGATGGCGGGCCTGGAGAGAATCGACTCCTCCTCTATGCGGGGTGGCTCTTACGGTCGCCACTGCCTGCGTCACAGCAGAGAGCCAGAGACTCGTCTCGGAGAGCCGTCCGAGGGAGAAGCGGTCATGTGACTGATCACATGACCGCTCTGCGCTCCACACCACGGACCAGGAAGCAGCCAGCGGCATAGCGAGAGCGGCTCTGATTTGAGGGGGCAGTGAGTCTGTTTGAGGGGGCTCTGCCCCCTCTCGCCCCCCCCTAAAGCCGGCCCTGGTCCTCCCATAGACAAGCGGCTTCATACTGCGCATGTGCAAGTAAATATATTCATTTTATTTACCCTTCTACTACATAGAAATGGTAAGATTGGATGAAAAAAAGTGTACCATGTATGGCCACTATAACTTATATTAAACACATTAGATCAGAGTGACTGTGCTGGCAATTGAGCAGCAAAATCACTGCGTATTTTACCTGCTTAAAGCAAACCTGAAATAAGGAGATTTTAAGGTATCTGATAGCCTTCCAGGTCCACAAAGGAACCCTTAAAGAGACTCTGAAGCGAGAATAAATCTCGCTTCAGAGCTCATAGTTAGCAGGGGCATGTGTGCCTCTGCTAAACTGCCGCTATCGCGCCGCTAAACGGGGGTTCCTTCACCCCCAAACCCCCCACTGCAACACTTGGTCGCAGACTTGGTCGCTCCTGGAGGCAGGGCTAACGGCTGCAGCCCTGCCTCCAGTCGCATCTACCAGCGGCGCATCGTCGCCTCTCCCCCGCCCCTCTCAGTGAAGGAAGACTGAGAGGGGCGGGGGAGAGGCGGAGATACGCGCTGACAGACGCGCGTGGGGCAGGGCTGCGGCAGTTAGCCCTGCCCCAATGCGGAAGCGCTCCCCGCTGCACGGAGGGGGATTTGGAGGTGAAGGGACCCTCGTTAAGCCGCGGGATAGCGGCGTTTTAGCAGGGGCACACATGCCCCTGCTATCTATGAGGTCTGAAGCGAGATTTATTCTCGCTTCAGACTCTCTTTAAGTGAAGTACACTTTCATTGGAATTAATGCCTCACAGTATGGTAGCACCGCAGCAGTAACATGCAGTCTATGTGTAGGTCTATGGGCTGCAAAAACAATCACTACTAAAAAATAGTGTTTCATTTTGCTAGTTTGGCCCCATAGCTATCTCAAGACTGGTGATATGTCCCTTGGTGGAAAAATTTTGGACACCCTGGCGTCCCTGGAGGTGGGGAGGATGGATTGCCTGACGCACGTTTCGCTCACCTGAGCATCTTCTGGGCTCTAGCGAAACGTGCATCAGGCAATCCATCGCGCCCACCTCACCCCACAATCTGCTAGATCGAGTAGGAACTTTTATTGAAACAAAGAATTTTTGTCATTGCTTGAACAGCCGGATTTAATAAAGCTGTGTTTTTAATACAAGAAATTGCATGTGCTTTCTCCTATTCAACTAATGCTTATGATGTATGCCTCCAGAGCTTTGAGCATGCATATCTTGTGATGGATCACCCAATAGCCTCAGTTTCTCCACCTTGGGAATCTAATCCATAGAGCACTAGTGACTGTAGTGCCTGTTGCTGTCACTTCGCTTTGTGCTATACAATATATCTTGTGACTGCAAAGTCTCCTTCAGTTTTACTGATTGGGGCAAAAATGCAATTGCACAAAAAATACAGCACGCGGTGCATTTATTCTCCACAGAGAATCGTATCGCACTGGTGGGAGCACCTCACTGCAATTTACATGACTTCTTAAAAAATCAAATTGAAACACATCATTGAAAAGTGTTTTGCTCTTGCTTGTTGCTATGGAGACACAGCTGTATATGCATCTACTATTTTCAACAGAATGCTTGTATACTCTATAACAGCAAACAATGAGATTAGAGGGAGAAAAAATAAAACTGTATAACCCATTGAACACAATAGATTCTTTAACCCTAAGAGCATAGGCACAGAATTGAATGACAGCGTGCTAGCAACACGATCTCCAGGGTGTATTCACCAACATGCTTTAACGTCACAGCTTTTGGACTTGATGGCGATGGGAACAACGCTGGTCCATTACTAGCTGAAATTCTGCTGTCATTCTTCAAAACTTAGATTTGAACTATGGTTCTGAAAAAATTAGCCAACAGCACCCTAACCCTCCTCACATTGTTGCTGGTCTTTAAAGCCCAACTCCTTATTTTCAGCTTTTGGATATACAACAGTCACAAAATGTAAAACCACTGACAGTTGGAGTGAATAATATGAACAAAATGTAAAAATGTATAATGAGACTATTTTACTTGTTTTATTTTGTTGCCTGAAAGAGTTCAGTTGTAGCCATGGAAGTTACAGCTTCTGTCTTGTTGGTAACATGGAGGATTATAGTAAACATCACTGATAAGCAAATTACAGCCATAAAAGTTTTCCTGGCAGAATACAACTTCTGAGGGCAAGGAGAGATAAGGGGCCCATACACTTAACGATTTTCCCACCGATATACAGCAGATTTGATCACTGTGATCAAATCTGCTGTAAAATCGTTGCGCAAATGCTGACCGAATGATCGATTTCCGTCCAAAATCGATAGTTCCCGTCGATTTGTCCATGCGGAAGATTTCGCTCGATCGCCGGTGGTTCGGGAGTGCGTCAATAGCGGCGTTCGAATGTCCAACGACCGACGCTAGCGGCAATACATTACCTGTTTCGCCGGCGCGTGTCCCCGCGGTCACTTCTCCGCGCTGAGCTCCGGTTGGCTTCACTTACTTCCTAGAGCGCCCTCTACTGTTTAAACTTCCCCCGACAGGAAGTAAAGTGAAGCTGGAGCCCAGAGCTGAGAAGAGACAGTGGAGACCGGGGGACTCGCGCCGGCCGGATCAGGTAATGTATGCGAGGAGGGGGGGGGGGGCAGCAATGGCAGCCCCACAGATTGTGAATCGGTTTCATAGTGAAATCGATTCAAAATCTGTTTGCAGTGTAGGCAGCCAATAGATCCCTCTTTGATCAGATTCGATCACAGAGGGATCTATCTGCTGGTCGATCTAGTGGCAATTGACCAGTGTATGGCAGCCTATAAAATACATGAACTATTGACCTTTCTCTAACTCTGGGACACTAAATAGGCTGCCACTGATTAGAGACTGTAAAACATTCAACCTACTTTGTAAATGTTTAAATATAAAAGAAAACCCTGGTATGCTTTAAAAAGTCATTTTTTAGGAGTAGGAGGATAAATATAATTGTTTATGTTAACAGTTTATTTTCACCTCTGGTTCACTTTAAAGTGAAACTCTGTTCTAATTGCAAATTCCTACAAATGTATATCAGTACTCCACAAGATTTTTTCTAATTGAATGCTACTGAAAAGTATATTTTCTCTAGAATACAAGTTCAGAAACGCAGTTGCTCTCAGTTATAACTGAAATGTCAACTGGTTTTCAAAGTAAGTCCCATGTTTTCCTATGGCACCTTTCACACTTAACGCGTTTTAACTGAAATCTTTTTGAAGAAAAAAAACCACGTACCAACTGATTAAGTGTAAAGGGGGCCTTACTGCACTGTTTTTGTTTTTCTTTTGTGATGTCTTTTCCATAATGTATATTGGCATTGTTGGATGTTACTGTAGTTTGTATTATTTCTATACAATTTGTGCTACTTGTACCAGCAGATGCCTCCATTGCATAGATATGTACTATTAATGTATTGTCACGCACTGTCTACATTCTACGCTGCACTGTTCTACAGAACATATTGGCATTTATGAATAAAATAATAATCTTTCCATGTCAGTAAGCATCAGCTATGAATTTCCAAAACATGCTGAAGCTGAAACTGCAAATTTTACAAGCCTGATATCTGTACTGTCTTTCTTGCATAGGAAGGCGGA
The DNA here is from genome assembly GCF_040937935.1 of Hyperolius riggenbachi. Taxonomy (NCBI): domain Eukaryota; kingdom Metazoa; phylum Chordata; class Amphibia; order Anura; family Hyperoliidae; genus Hyperolius; species Hyperolius riggenbachi. Next base: position 64,509,400 of record NC_090650.1, on the reverse strand, counting down.
GAAACTTCCCATTTTGCAACTTGAGCAATTAGCTGAACAGAGCATGAGATTGTTATGGCTCCTTCCTCCCATTGTCAGTATCTGCCAAGAGCCTCTGTTCATCCTCTCAATAGATTAATTCATTCTTACTGGTGGTTTTCCAATTAACCAGCCATCAAGCCAAGGTCATTTAAGGTCCACCCTACTGTCCAGCCAGACTCAGCCAAGTTCCAGCCTACTGTCCAGCCAAGGTCAGATGAAGTCCAGCCAACTGTCCAGCCAGACTCAGCCAAGTTCCAGCCTACTCTCCAGTCAAGGTCACATGAGGTTCAGCCAACTGTCCAGCCAGACTCAGCCAAGTTCCAGCCCACTGTCCAGCCAAGGTCTGATGAAGTCCAGCCAACTGTCCAGCCAGACTCAGCCAAGTTCCAGCCCACTGTCCAGCCAAGGTCTGATGAAGTCCAGCCAACTGTCCAGCCAGACTTATGCTTCATACACACTTGAGATAACAGTCTTTGGAAAATGAAAGATCACAGACCAATTTTACCCCATTCCATGTAGTATGAGAGCCATACTCTACACAGTCTATTCTATGGAGCTGCACTCCCCATCAGATAAAATCTTTGCAAGAAGCTGCACACAAAGATGCCCGTACACACTCAAAAGATCATTATCTGCAAAAGATCTGTTCCTGCAAAAGATCCATTCCATGCAAAATGCATTATAGTCTATGAGATCTGCAGATCATCATACACACTTGGTTTAACAGACTTCATCTGCATATCTGGCAATCATCTGCAGATCTGAAAATCCACCCTGTTGAATCTGATCTGCAGATGATCTGCAGATGATTGTCTGTTAAACCAAGTGTGTATGATGATCTGCAGATCTCATAGACTATAATGCATTTTGCATGGAATGGATATTTTGCAGGAACAGATCTTTTGCAGATAATGATCTTTTGAGTGTGTACGGGCATCTGTGTGTGCAGCATCCTGCAAAGATTTTATTTGTTGGGGAGTGCAGCTCCATAGAATAGACTGTGTAGAGTATGGCTCTCATACTACATGAAGGGTGGTAAGATTGGTCTGTGATCTTGCCTTTTCCAAAGACTTTTATCTCAAGTGTGTATGAAGCATTAGCCAAGTTCCAGCCCACTGTCCAGCCAAGGTCACATGAGGTCCAGCCAACTGTCCAGCCAGACTCAGCCAAGTCCCAGCCTACTCTCCAGTCAAGGTCACATGAGGTTCAGCCAACTGTCCAGCCAGACTCAGCCAAGATCCAGCCCACTGTCCAGCCAAGGTCTGATGAAGTCCAGCCAACTGTCCAGCCAGACTCAGCCAAGTTCCAGCCCACTGTCCAGCCAAGGTCACATGAGGTCCAGCCAACTGTCCAGCCAGACTCAGCCAAATTCCAGCCCACTGTCCAGCCAAGGTCTGATGAAGTCCAGCCAACTGTCCAGCCAGACTCAGCCAAGTTCCAGCCCACTGTCCAGCCAAGGTCAGGTGAGGTGCAGCCAACTGTTTGGCCAGTCTCAGCCAAGTTCCAGCCTATTGTGCAGCCGAGTTCCAACCCGCTATCTAGCCAGACTCAGCCAAAGTCCCACCAGACTCAGCCAAATTCAAGCCTGCTGTTTAGACAAACTGAGACAAGGTCCAGCCAGCTGTTCAGCCAGACTCAGCCAAGTTCCAGCCTATTTTCAAGCCAAGGTCAGCCAAGGTTCAGCTGACTGCCCGCCTAGACAAATTCCAACCTATTACTCAGCCAGACTATGCCTTGTTTAACCTAAAGGTGCATATATACAAACACACACACACACACACACACACACACACACACACACACACACACACACACTAACTGTCGCCCATAGGCAATTGAGATCCAATCACTAGGGCGACCCTTCCAGACATGAGTATTATGCAGATGGATAGCCCAGCCACAGCTCAGTGACATCTACTGTTTCTATAGAGAGGGGAGGGGGTGCATGATACAGCAGCTCTCAGCAATCAATGTAATGAAAAGAACAACGCTTTTGTATGTCACTATATTTTAAAGATTCAACTTGCTAAATGTTTTAAATTCTCATCCAAGATGGTCCTGAATGGCCACCTTGGCTGTGATGTGTCTAGCATATGTATGTGGTTTAATTCCAGCATGCCGTCCAGTAAGAGTTGGCAAAGATGAAGCCTGCTGCTCAGCCAGCCACTTCTCAGACTCAGCCAGACTCAACCAAGTTCCAGCTTATTTCCCAACCAGACTCTGCCTAGTTCCAGCCTGTTGTCCAGCCAATCTGTGCCAGGTTGCAGCCTGCTGGCCAGTGATATGTAGCAAAGTGTCAGCCTGCTGCCCAACTTCACAAATGACCTGCCCGGCCACTGCAATTCTTGCTCAATTTCACATCAAAGCTTCAAATGTGCCTAACCTCAACACAGTTGACTTTAACAGCTCCTGTCCAGCTTCATTAGGTGACTCCTACCAGTTAACCACAGCCTCACTACATAACTTCTGCTACTGATGCCTAGCCTCACCAGATGACTTTTGCTGCCAGTTGCTTCTGCCTAGCCTCACAAGTTCACTTCTGCCTGGATTTACCTAATTTCTTCTGTCTATCATGCTCAGCCTAACGAGGTAACTTCTGATACTGTTGCTCAGTATTAACCAATGACTTTTGCTGCCCAAGCTGTTTCTGCTTAACCTCATTGGATGTTTTCTGCCCAATCTCACTTGAAGATTTGTGCAGTTCTCCTCACTCTTGCACTGCTATTGCTGTCCATCTTTGTCTGTGGACTCCTGAGCTCACTATCCATGTTCTCAGGCCTCCAAATTACAGCATCCACATCCTTTGGCTTCACAGCTTCTGCGATGTGCGGCTCCAGTTTATACATTTTTCAATCCAAATCCAGAAACTCTAGTTCCTAAGTCCCAGATTCCACAAATCACTTTAATTTCTCCAGTTTGACTTAATTAGATTCCATCATTTCACGATTATGTGTAATTGTAAACAAATGTGAAATTTGAATCTGTGGGAACAAATGAAAAAAAAATTCTCAAAAAGACCTTGTTAGAGAAAATCAATTTAAAAAAATTCAAAGAAAAAATGTTTTTTAATCTCGCCAAAATTATAGAGACAACGCAACTAGAAAAGGCTGCAGTAATCCAGACCACATTAGAACAGGTATAGGGACTTATAGGATAGAAGAAATAAGGCTGAAAATGTTGTTACAGAGTCTCTTTAAGGACCAACTGTAGTGAAAATAACATTTCATAAAATTGCTTATTTTTTTAAATATTTATGTATAGATTATTTAGTCGGTGTTGCCCATTGTAATAGTTTTCCTCTCCTGGATTTACATTCTAAAATGTATCACTAGTGGCGACATTTTTCCTATTGTCAGGTGATCTGTAGGGAATGTTCTTTCTGAAAAGGTTGATGCTGCTTGCTTGGCATTTGGAAAAAGTCTTTATTTCCCACAATCCTTGGTTAAAGTTCTTCTTTAAAATTACCGATAATTCTGTTGGGACAGGGAGCCAGAGAAGGGAGAGAGGTGGGGCAGAATGGAGAGAGGTGGAGCAGATGAAGAGGAGATGGAAGGAGTGAAGGAGCCTGGCAGCTGCATTCATAACAGATTGCAGGGGTCGGAGTCTGGTCTCGGGAAGTCCAGAAAAGAGGGCATTGCAGTAGTCCAGATGGGAGATGAGCAGAGGAGTTTGGCAGTGTCGGAGGTTAGGTAGAGGGGAATTATTTTCAATGTTGTAGATATGAAAGTTGCAGGAAGGGATGGTAGGATATGCAGATTACCGATTCCACAGATTTCCAATTCCAATTTCCAAGGGGTCTTTTTTGGTAATTTTTTGCATTCTCTGATTAGCCAAATACTTCCGGGTTGATTCTGCTTTCTCTGATTGGTCCAATGCTTCCGAGTTCTGTGATTGGGCTACAATTACTGAGTTGCGGTAATGCAGTATTTCTGCAGAAATCCAATTTACATTTTCCGATCAAAATGCGGAAATTTACATTACTTGGAATCCAAATGAGCATCCCTAGGGGCTGGACCTGGAAATGTTTTGGATGTGGGGGGTGAAGGAGTGCCTAATTGAAGGTGACACCCAGGCAGCGGGTACTAGTAACAGGGTGGATGGACATGTTGTCCCATCACCAGGGCTGGATTTAGGCCAAGGCCACCTAGGCCATGGCCTAGGGCACCACAGGAGGAAGGGCATCAAAGCAGCAGGCTAAACTGGTGCAGCATTTGCAAGCTTGCAAATGCTGCAATGCAGGGAGATCAGGCGAGCACTTGACCATGGTACTCTGCTGCTAGCTGCCAGTGCAGCGGCCACCTTTCTCTCTGTGCACATTTGCATTGTAGCCGGCGGCTATGGACTTGGGCAGCATTGCAGACAGAGGGAAAGAGGAAGCTTCTGCACTGGAGACAAGCGGAGAATTAAGGGTCACAAATGGCTGCTGCGGTGTGAAGGCGAGCTGGCTACCTATACTGAAAGGTGGGTAGGTAGGAAAAGGAGGGATTAAGAAAGCCATCTTGCCACTTATACTGGAGGGAACGAGGGGAGGAGTCATCTGGTTACATATACTAGAAGGAAGGGGGAGGGGTCATCTGGCTACCTATACTGGAGGGAAAGGGGGAGGAGTCATCTCACTACCTATACTGGGGGGTCATCAGGCTACCTATACTAGAAGGAAGGGGGGAGGGTTCATTTCGCTACCTACACTGAAGGGGGGCAGCTGGTGACAGTGGCCTAAATCCAGGCCTGCCCATCACCACACCCTGCCAATACATGTTAAATTTGGGATCTAAATAATATTTTTGGCCTGAAATTTCATTTTTCAGGGGCTTCACAACTCCCACATAAACTTCTAGCAAGACCTGAGTGTATTATAACATAACAAGCACTGTGCTAGAATACACCAGCTACAGTATTTCCAGTGTAATCAATATATAGTTCTTTTATCCAAATGTATTTGCAGAATGCTGTTGCTTCCTACACGAGTCGGTTTGCAGCCAGTCAGAGCCCGGTCCTCTCTGATTCTGGGCACAGCAGATGATGAATGATCTGCTGTTGCTATAGCTATGCCTTTTATTTCCCACTATACATATAAAATACAGCACTGTGAAAAAAAAATATGTAAAGTGCAAAGTGTTCATTTAACAGCATGAAAGAGTTATCTAAAATGCCTCCCAGGGTGTTTTGTGAGCAATAAAAGGCTGACAGCTCTGGGTGTTTGCATGTAAACAGATCACTAAGTACTAAAACCATAAGTTGGGCTATTTACAGTGTAAATGGTTTATCATTTAGATTGTATGAAATGCATATATCCAGGGCCGGTTAAACCCCCGATGGGGCAAGGGTAATCCTGGGGCCCCCATCCCCCAAAAAAATTACAGCCACTGGCTAGAGGCTGAGACCCCCACGCCCCCTCCCCCACCCCTTCGTGGGCAGAACCCCGACCTCCCTGCTAATTGATCTGCGCTAACAAATATATCCTCTAGCGGGGCCCCAGCATGAGAGCAGCATTTGTACTTTGCCCATCTTCATTCTACTTCCTGTGTGACCAGGTGCATCATGTCTTTGTAACATGCGCCTGGTCACATAGGAAGTAGAATGAAGACGGGCAAGCAGAGGATATAATTGTTAGCGCAGATCAATTAGCAGGGAGGTTGAGGTTCTGCCCGCATGAGTGAGGGGGGTGGCAGCACGACCACAGTAATGTTGAGGCAGGGGGAGGCTGGGGCCCCAGCAGTCCTTGGGGCCCTGGGGCAATTGCCCCCTTGCCTTAATGGAAACGCCAACCCTGCATATATCCGCACACAGGTGTGAGTATGGGGTGTGCAAACCGCAGTACCAAATCAACAGTCAATCTAGAACAAGAAGTCCTGGAAAAGAGGTGGCACCACCAATAATAATGGTAAACCAATTGCTTTATTTAAACACAAAGTCAAAAAAGTATAATAAACACAATTAAAACTGTGTACTAGGCACCAAAAGCTGAATCTATAGTGTCTCAATCAAAAAGTAACTCTGGCCGCTGCTAAGGAATGACCCCCATAGGGTTCTGTTAGAGTGTAAATGGGGAGCTGGATCTTAGCAGCGGTCAGGGTTACTTATTGATTAAGGGTAAAGCAGGATTGTCAGCCATAAAGTCAAATTCCATTTACCCACTGCTCTGTGCTTATTATGCAGTCCATAACCCGACCCTGCATTGAAAGCATTCCAATATAATGATGAATATTTCTTCTGTAATGAATCTTATCTCAGTCAGCCTAACTCTATATGCTACATTACCTAGGAGAGGGAAGCTTGTTATATCCCCTCCCACATTCCTGATACTCACTGATTGGCTGAAAGCAGTTCAGAGTGACATGAGGCTGAGAAGAGAAATACACCTCACCCCTCTGCAGAAGCTGCTGAAATACGATCTATGTGTGTTTACAAAGCAAGCTAGATATGACAGTGCAGCGTCTAGGACAAAAAGAATAAGGGTAGGAAATTACATAAAGATTGGCTTCAGTCAAAGGCAGTAAAGAATAAAGGCAGTATTATATATATATACTGTATATATTATCTAGTACACAATTTTAATTGTATTTATTATAATTTTTTGACTTTGTGTTTCATTAAAGCAATGAGTTCCCATTATCATTGGCGGGGCCACCTCTTTTCCAGGATGTTTTATTTCTTGTTCTATTTGATTATCATTTAGATTGTAAGAACTCATCAGTCAACTCTGTAACATCAGAGGTGTACTATACTTAAAGCAAAGTACCCTTATTATTGGTGGCGGTGGTATCTTCGCACTGATAGCTTCTGACACAAGATAGGATTGCTGATCCGTTCTAAAAAAAAACATCCATGCTACCAAACACTGGAGGCTATTTCCCACTAGCAGCATTTTGCAATGCGATTTCAAACACTATGAGATTGCAAAACGCAAGATACTTTTAAAGTGGTGGAAACTGTGTGGGGAAATTTCCATAAGTGTGCTACATTTGCAACGTTATTTTCCCCGATCACAATTGTCATGCCTGCTGCATTTTTAGTGAGATTGGCTTTCGATATATAGAAGTGTAGGAAAATTGCATCGTAATGCATTGCATTGTAATTGTGCCGTTATACGATTTTTCCACCATTCAGCAATCCAAAATATTATCCCACCTGTTTTTTTATTCTTCTTTGTAAATGAATCACAATTGCACCCGTACACTTTGGACTTTGGATTGCGGCAGAATTGCAATCCATTGTGATTGATTGCTTGACCACACTGTACACGTAATTTCAGTTAGATTTTTCAAAGCAGCTGGTGGATTATCGCCAAGAAACCTTGCTATGTAAATGTTATTTTGTCAATAAGTAAAAAAAACCAGCCTGCCAGCGCCGATCGCTGGCTGGCAGGCTGATCGCAGTAGCCCCCTGTTTACAGTTAAAATCTTGCTCCTAGTGAGATTCAATGATGACGCCATATGGCGTCCTGGAGGAATAACAGAGCCATTCGGTCGGCAAGTGGATAAGACACTGATTTTTTTGACCTGAGGAAGTGGGCAGGGACCCACGAAATACAATGTCTTTTAATAAAATAACTTATTTATTCTTGTAAAGTTTTTCAAATGTATTTATAGGAATTATTCCTTCTACCCTCAGACGATTTTGAATAGAATACCAGTTTTGAGGCACCTTCTCCCCTCTCAATTACTCCTCGGCCCCTAGTTCATCTGTTTTTTGGGGAGGGATTTTGAGTTCCCTTGGAGTTTTTAATCAACTTTTTTTCTGTAGTGTGACCCACCTACCTGCAGAGGACCCAAAGACCTGAGTGAGGATACGTTTTTCCTCACCTGCCCAATACTGTGGTTGCTGGTCTTGAAAGCCATAGTTGTGAGTACCTCTCTATGGTATCTATATACATATATATCTGGTGGAGTAACTACCACACTATATGGGCTCCTGTGCTCTGTGTTGCTTTTGTTTTTCTAGATGGGCCTTGGACCACTCCAGACATCCTCCTAGTTTTGTCTTAACGCTACATGTTAGGGACATGCATCAGGAGATGCAAGGAGATAGGCTGCACGGCAAGTGACTACAATGCAGAGGGGAGTGAGGACCTGTCCCAACTCTGCCTCTATTCTGCAAATCATTGCAGGAAAGGGCCCCCTTAGCCCCTGGATCCCCCTGAATGGCAGGGGTCTTGGGGGATATTGTTACGCCCCTCTGACCAGGAGAGCACACAGCATGCATTCAAAACCCTAGCTAGCTAATAGGGATGTTCATTCCGATTTGAAATTTCTGCTTTTCCGATGATTACGATCAGAAATCGGATATTGCATTACCACAACTCGGTAATTTCAGACCAATCAAAGAACTCTGAAGCATTATACCAATCGGAAAATGCAGAAACAACTCAGAAGTATTTGGCCAATCAGAGAATGCAAAAAAATGACCAAAAAAGGTACTCCTCGGAACTCGGAAATTGGATTTCTGTGGAAACACTGCAGTACAGCAACTCGGGAATGTTAGACCAGTCACAGAACTCGGAAGCATTGGACCAATCAGAGAATGCAGAGTCAACTCGGAAGTATTTGGCCAATCAGAAAGTGCAAAAAAATAACAAAAAAATAGGCTACTCGGAAATCGGAACTTGGAAATCAATTGGAAATCAACTGATTGCTAGTAGGGATGGTCGGAAATACAGATTTTTGGTATTGCGGAAAATCCTATTTCTGCCAATGCCAATTACCGATTGGTAATTGGCATTGGCAGAAATCAGATTTTCCGCAATACCAGAAATCGGCATTTCCGACCATCCCTACTAGCAATAGTGCAATACAACAAAATATATATACAGATATACACAGCCAGGTATATAATATAATACAAAAACAGGAAGCAGATTACTAAATCAGGGATGATGAGACAAAACCAATGAAATCAGATACCAAAAAGCAGCGCAAACTCGGCAAACAGAAGGACACGTCAAGGACAGGCAAATATCTATACAGGGAGAAGCTAGAATGACAGGAACAGGTGCGGAGATTGTAGGGAGTCGGGACCAGATAACAGCAGCAATCAGTCAAGGCCATACAATATTCTGGCACTTTGCAGAGGGCAAGTTCAATCCCTAAAAGCAATGTGATCGGGGTGAAACTACATATCATGGGGCCCACCAGAAAAATTTCCCACCCACCCCAATATTCACACCCCTTCCTTTGCCTCCCCTTTGTGCCCCTCTGGGGAATAGTCTGAGCCATCTTACAAGGGTCATAAAACCAGTGCGGACATCATAATCTTCACACCTATTACAAATGTAGCCACAAAAACAACTGATCTGAAATATGAACCCCTATATCAGAGGGAGTGAAGAAGTAATTGAGGCCCCCTTAAAGAGAAATCGTAACCAAGAATTGAACTTCATCCCAATCAGTAGCTGATACTCCCTTCCCCATGAGAAATCTATTCCTTTTCTCAAACGGATCACCAGGGGGCTCTGTATGGCTGATTTTGTGATGAAACCCCTCCCACAAATGATGCCAGCGCCTCACAGCACTGAAGTACTGACATCACACTGTGGGAACCTTGTTGCATTGTGGGAAATAACAGCTGTTTACAGGTGCCAAAAAAGCAAGCAGCATCTCCTTCCAGTGACATTACCTGCCAGAAGTAAGAATGTCATCTTGTGATAAATGTCATAATGTAAATCATGGAGTAGAAAGACTTTACAAGGGGTAAACACTGACTTAATCATGTATACATAATTGTAAAAATTAAGTCCTTTTTTTATTTCCTTAGTTTCACATGAGTTCGTCGTTAAAATGTTTCTGTCAGGCATAAAATCAAAAATCAATGATTTATTTGTATCTGGTAAACAAGTAATAAGGATACTGATCAGGCAATCCAAAAGTTAAAAATCACTCTTACTTTGATTCTTCATGAAATATTTTCCCCCAGTTTCTCTGGCTCTTATTTGGTACAGCTGCCGCACAAGGAAGTTGCAGAGTATGCTGGGTTTTCTTTTTTTTCTTCTTTACTTTACACTCTAGCATAACTAATGCAGCCTGATTGGCTGAAGCCTCTTTCCCTCCTGTTTTCCCCTCCCACACCTCTGTTCCTCTCTGATTGGCCAATATTTCTTAATGCTGAGAACTTTCTGAGAAAAGTAAAATAAACCAGCTTCTGCAGTCACACATTGACAATACACTTTCAATTGCAGAGCTCTGTGGGAGTGTCCGAAGACTGGGAGGAAGGCAGGCAATGATACACAGACAAAGTAAGGAAGGAAATGACATCAGGATTGGGTTCAAGATACAGTCAAAAATTGAAAATCTTTTTACTATAGAAAAATGTGGACAGTGCAATACATATGTTATGTATGTAAGTAGAGCAAGTATTTATTTACTTATCTTTTCTGGGATAGTATGGCTGACAGCTCCTTTTTAAAGCTCTGGGTCCCCCTGCGATCGCAAGGGCTGCTCCCCTGTAGTTACGCCCCTGACTGCGATCTAGTGGCCCTCTCTCCTACCTGCAGAGTTTGTCAGATCAAAAAAGATACAGGAGGAAGCAGTATAGACAACTCTCCACATACCAATGGAGATTGTAATGTACAGAGTCCCGCCTGCTGAAGCCCTGAGATATATTATGTGTAGTGAAATAAGCTTCCTGGAGTGCAAAGCACATGACCTGGATAGGGAGCACATGGTCCCTCACTTTGACTTGGTAAATAAAAGACTGGGACATTTGGATTTTTAAATTGGTCACAGCTTTTAATACCATAACCACCAAATTTTTCAAAGCAACAATTTTTATTCGGATGTAAATCACATACAATTTCTTTACGTAAATCTCTTTTCCAAAGTGTTAAACAAAACACATTAATAAAGAACACATTGGAGTCCCCTGACACAGGCCGCCCAATTAAAGAGAACCAGAGAGGACTAGCATAACAGATTTATACATACCTGGGGCTTCCTCCAGCCCCATCAGCCTGGATCGCTCCCATGCTGCCTTTCTCCGCTGCCTCTGTCCGCCGGTACCGGGTCCCGTCATTTCGGCCATTCGAGCCAGTCGATGCAAGTGCTCCCTCCGCACTGCGCAGGCGCATGCGTAAAGAGCTGGAGGGAGCCCCTGAACATGCGGAAAGCTGGTCGCGTCCGGCGGAGGTGACGGGACCCGGTACCGGCGATAGAGGCAGCAGAGGACGGCGGCGTGGGAGCGATCCATGTGGAGGAAGCCCCGGGTATGTATAAAATCTTTTTTTATTTTTTAGCTTGTCTTCGTCTCTGGTTCCCTTTAAACGAGCCGCAGCGCACCCTGTACCAGCCACCAGCCACAGTTATAACAGCTCGATGGGTACACTATACTGCCGGCTCCAACTTATACATCCACATGGACCTTGTCAGTGGCCCCGCCACAATCCCTGCTGTGACAATAAGAGATACAACGTGAGTCTTGCTGGTGTTACCCGCTTTTTGGGGAGGGTGGGAGGGGTTCTCTCCTTGTTGGATCCCAAAAGGAAGTACAGCTTCCTCTCCTAGTCTTTTGTTGTTTGGCCTGCTCCCTTGCCCACCCTAATCTGACACCTTGACCTCCACTGCCCTATCTTGTCTTGCAGTGAGGTCACTAGCCCTCAGCCAGGTCATGCCCCCTCGTCGCCCAGCTCCGCCTTGCTCTGGGGGCTTCTGGAACACAGTGGTTGTCGCCGGCAAGGGGAGAGCCAACTAAAATTTGTTCACAGGGATGGAAGCAGGGCCGGCGCTACCATTAAGGCAAAGGAGGCAGCTGCCCCAGGGCCCCAGAGCTTGTAGGGGCCCCCAGTGGCTACAAGAGGAAAAAAAAAATTTTGCAAATCGGCCTTATAGTTTTTGAGAAAAACGATTTTAAAGTTTCAAAGGGAAAAAAAACACATTTAAAAAACCTGACGACTTTAATGGTTAATAGCAAATCCATCTTAAATGCTAGAAATCCTAAATTTGCAGGATAGGTTAAGGAGATCATTGGGAATAAGAGGAAAAAACAATTTTTCAAAAAGACCTTATAGTTTTTGAGAAAATCGATTTTAAAGCTTAGAAGGAAAAAAGTATACTTTTAAATGCGGTAAATGTCACTTTTAGTAGCAAACCTAACGGTAGTGTAATTTTACATGCATCAAACGAAAGCGCAATAAATTTCCTGATGGGGTTTCCAGGGGATCTATACGCAGCCGCAGCGCTTTGGCCAGGGATCGCTATACAGCCGCCATATGGCTGTATGAAGATCCCTGGTATTTTTTTCCTGTTTTCCCAATTTTTTTTTATGTTTAGAGTGTGGGAATTTTTTTTTTTTTTAATTATGTGGGGTCCCCCCTCCTGAAACTTTGTAACCCCTTGTACCCCATGCAGGCTGGGATAGCCAGAATGTGGATTTCACACCCTGACTATACCAGCTGCAAAAAAGGTCCCCTAATGCCGATTTTTGTTCCGGGGTATATGTTGGGGGGGCCCCCCAGGTTTATTTTGCCCTGGGGCCCCATTGTTGCTTAAACCGGCCCTGGATGGAAGGTCTCATTTACCAGGAAAGGTTAGATAAACTGGGCTCATTTAGTCTGGACAAAAGACCCCTTAGAGGAAATGTAATTACCATGTAGAAATATATCAGAGGGCAAAACAAAAACTTGGCAGATGAGCTTTTTGTCCCTAGGCTTGTGCAAAGGACAAGGGATCGTGATCTGTGACTGGAGGAAAAACAATTCCCATCTAATCAAATCTGATGAGATGATTTGTGTGGTGTGGAAAGGGGGCCTTATATATCAGTGAGGGCTTACATAGTTATGCCTGGTACACACCATGCCTGGTAGAACTGATCATTTTTGACAGGTCTGTCAGATTTCAGATCGATTTGCAAATTGATTTTGTACAGAAGTGTTTAGAAAATTAATCAGAATAATGATGGTAGACCAGATCGGAACCTGTCGGAAATTATCGATTCTATGCGTTGATCTGATGCAAAATTGCATAGTGTATACCGGCATTAGTTCTCTTAATACTGGGAATACACAATGTGTTTTTTCGATGGTTCGTTTTATACATACCTGGGGATTCCTCCAGCCCCATGCGCACGGATCGCTCCCACCCCGCCGTCCTCAGTGTTCTCTGTCTTTTGTACCCAGTCCCTTAACTTCCTCCAGTTGCGGGCATTCTGACGCATGTGAAGTGTGCTATTTACGTATCTCTCCAGCAGCTGCCGGAGAGATACGGAGTGGACGCAATGCTCTTGTGCAGACTGGCTGCGACTGGAGGAAGTAACGAGACCCGGTACAAAAAACGGAGAAGACTGAGGACGGTGATGTGGGGGCGATATGTGCGCATGGGGCAGGAGGAAGCCCCAGGTATATATAAAACATTTACTTTATTCCAGCTCTGGTACACTTTAAAGGTACGGTAACTGAGCAGCACGATATATTTTTTAAATGAACCTCCCCACAAGGGAGGTTTGTAAGAGTGTGCCATTGGGGCGAGAGGAATTGCTTACTTACCTACAGGGGGCTGCTCCTGTGGCCTATTGTCTGTACCATGGTCGCCATCTCCTCCGCACGTGCCTCAATTTAATTTTCCTGTCCTCAACGGGCATGTACACAATTCATACTGAGAGTTGTAGTCCGTGGATGCGAGTACATCTCTTATGGGGAGGTTCATTTAAAAAAATATAACTTAAAGTAGCTGGAGGCGCCCGATGTGGAAAACTACCATGTATACACAAAAGAGGGTAGAGAGCACTATATAAAATCTCTTACCATTGAGATGTTTTGGAAAAAAAGATTTTCAAATCTATATAAAATTCAAAAAACTTTTTACTGTGCAAGTTAAGTGCAAAGTCAAGTGCACAGTAAGAAGTTTTTGAGATTCCCAAAAAACTTTTTCAAAAACATCTGAAAGGTAGAGGACTTATATTTTATATAGTGCTCTACCCTTTTTTGTGTATATATGCTATCTTTCCACATCGGTAGCATCCAGCTATGTTTAGTTATCCTTACCACCTTTCCCTAGGGGGATTGGCTCTAGGAGAACCTCCCAGAGCTGAAAAAAATCTGCTTTCCCCACATTCACTAATGAGTGGTTGCCTCTTAACTTAACCCAACCTTGCGAATATACCAATATAATTTCTCCTTTCCATATCCTGGTGCCTTAACGATATTGCACCAGATTGGGCTCCTTGTCTCCCTGTGGTTTTTTTTTTCCACAAGTCTGCATTTAAAAAAAATATATTATTTTGCTAAGTTTACTTTAAATTTAAATTATTGAAGTGTAATTCCCCATCGGTTGATACCCCCAGGTTGGGTACAAGGTCATCAGGGGCGTAACAATAGTGATGGGCCGTACCTCAGATTTTCGGTTCGCGAACACGGTTCGCAAACTTCCGCAGAAGGTTCGGTTCGCGCAAGCTTTCGCGAACCACAATAGACTTCAATGGGGAGGCGAACTTAAAATTTTAGAAAAATTTCTACTGGCTAGAAAAATAATAGAAAACATGTTTCAAGGGTTCTAATACCTGGAGGAAGACATGATTGAGTGAAATACACATCAAAAGTCCCAGGCAAAAATCTACATTTCACATAAACCCCTATTTTAAGGTCACAAATCTCATTCAATGTTCAATTACAGGCCTACACTGCTTTACAACATCAGGCAGTGTATCCCTCTCTCCCTCCTCCCGGAGGGAGGAGGGTCTCATCTTCCAGGGAATTGTAGAATTTCAAAAGCCAGCTTACATACCTTGGCCAGGAATTGAACCCAGGTCTGAGTGCTTGGTAGATAGCTTACCTGCTATACCACCACCAACACTACATGCTGAAGGCAGCCTAGCATGTACCATTATGATATATCCAAGAGAAAAATGAGCTTGCTTAAAGATTTGTAGGCTTTCAAAAGCCAGCTTACATACCTTGGCCGGGAATTGAACCCAGGTCTAAATGCGTGGTAGATAGCTCTCTTAACCGCTATACCACCACCAACACTACATTCTGAAACTTCTTGGAGCAGACTTACTTCCTCCCTCCAAAAGACACACATACATCCCCATAAAATCATTCAACAGCAACTGCGTGCACAGTCTTTGTGGTACACAGTCTCTGTGGCACAATTGGTAAGTGTGTTTGGCTGTTAACTAAAAGGTTGGTGGTTCAACCCCACCCAGGCATGGCCTTGCCTTTTGTGTGCGAAGAGAACCCCAGATAGATATGTAGATTCATCTCTCTCTCTCTCTCTTTCTCTCTCTCTCTCTCTCTCTCTCTCTCTCTCTCTCTCTCTCTCTCTCTCTCTCTCTCTCTAGTAGGGATGGTCAAGGTATGTAAGCTGGCTTTTGAAAGTCTACAAATTCTTAAGCAAGCTCATTTTTCTCTAGGATATATCATAATGGTACATGCTAGGCCGGTTTCGGAATGTAGTGTTGGTGGTGGTATAGCGGTTAAGAGAGCTATCTACCACGCACTCAGACCTGGGTTCAATTCCTGGCCAAGGTATATAAGCTGGCTTTTGAAATTCTACAATTCCCTGGAAGATGAGACCCTCCTCCCTCCGGGAGGAGTGAGTGAGAAGGTAATACAAGGAACAACAATTAGCTAGGAACAAGCCTATAAGAGCCTAACTAAACTCTCCCTAGCAGAGTCTGTCAGCAGCTGTCCCTTAACTAATTAGTGTAGGCAGACTAGTGAGTAAAACGGCACAAGGACCTTGCCTTGTATAAGGGGGGGGGGGGGCTACACCAGTGAGTGCAGTCTGATTGGCAATAATGTGCCTGCTGACTGTGATGTAGAGGGTCAAAGTTCTGCTCAATAGAGCATTATGGGGCGAATCGAACTTCCGGGAAAGTTCGCCTTCGCAGGCGAACCGTTCGGCCCATCTCTACGTAGCAATAGCCTAGGTACCCTGAAGCAGAAGGGGCCCAGTGGGTACTTCATTTATTCACTATTAACTTTCTTTTGTTTCTCCACCCTCTGTTTTCCTCTCTGCACCCATGAACTATGTGCAGTGTTGACTGCATGATGATATAAATTGCCCAATTATTCTCATATCCATAGCATAGGGGCAGGTGGTATTGCTTAAGATTGCCTACATCTGAGGGCTTCATGAAAGTTTTGCCATGGAGCACCTTGATCTCTAGCTACGCCACTGAAGGTCAGAGCCATGTAGATCTGTACCTCTGCCCCTCATGGTGGGAACTTTGAGTTGAGCTGTTTTACTGCCAGGTGCTAACCTCCAATAACAAGACCTTCACTTAGCATTTAGTTCCAGACAGTTGTCATTCATCCACTCTCCTAGTTCAGCTATGCAGACGTTTAGGCTTGTAGTTGAATCTGTTATGCCGCATCTGAAAATTGTAAATCAGGCCTTGTTTTTTCTTGAATGAGTGTATCAAGTGGTAACAAGTATAGCTATTATATCACATCATAAATCCTGATCTCAGTCAGACCTGCATTTTCTCTTTGTGTTCCTCCTAGCATCCGGTGAAAATCCCAGCAAAATCGCATAGTCGTGGCCTGATTTGAGGCAAGGCCACAAAGGCCATGGCCTACGGCACCAGGAAGCAAGCGTCAGGAAGTGGGCTGGCACACTAAGGCAGTTAAACTGCCAAACATGTAAACCAGAGTGGTCACAGAGCCAGTCCGTGGCCGCCTTGTGCCACAGGACAGAGCAGTCAAGCACAGCACAGGATGGGGGAGGCACAAGACAGGGGAGACACAATGGGCAGGGTGGGGTTTAGAGTGGGCCTTGGGCAGTAAAATGTACAAGTCCGGTTCTGCGCATAGTAGAAGTGGATAAGACACTGATTTTTTTGGCCTGAGGAAGTGGGCAGGGACCCACGAAATGCAATGTCTTTTAATAAAATAACTTATTTATTCTTGTAAAGTTTTTTAAATGTATTTATAGGAATTATTCCTTCTACCCTCAGACGATTTTGAATAGAATACCAGTTTTGAGGCACCTTCTCCCCTCTCAATTACTCCTCGGCCCCTAGTTCATCTGTTTTTTGGGGAGGGATTTTGAGTTCCCTTGGAGTTTTTAATCAACTTTTTTTCTGTAGTGTGACCCACCTACCTGCAGAGGACCCAAAGACCTGAGTGAGGATACGTTTTTCCTCACCTGCCCAATACTGTGGTTGCTGGTCTTGAAAGCCATAGTTGTGAGTACCTCTCTATGGTATCTATATACATATATATCTGGTGGAGTAACTACCACACTATATGGGCTCCTGTGCTCTGTGTTGCTTTTGTTTTTCTAGATGGGCCTTGGACCACTCCAGACATCCTCCTAGTTTTGTCTTAACGCTACATGTTAGGGACATGCATCAGGAGATGCAAGGAGATAGGCTGCACGGCAAGTGACTACAATGCAGAGGGGAGTGAGGACCTGTCCCAACTCTGCCTCTATTCTGCAAATCATTGCAGGAAAGGGCCCCCTTAGCCCCTGGATCCCCCTGAACGGCAGGGGTCTTGGGGGATATTGTTACGCCCCTCTGACCAGGAGAGCACACAGCATGCATTCAAAACCCTAGCTAGCTAATAGGGATGTTCATTCCGATTTGAAATTTCTGCTTTTCCGATGATTACGATCAGAAATCGGATATTGCATTACCACAACTCGGTAATTTCAGACCAATCAAAGAACTCTGAAGCATTATACCAATCGGAAAATGCAGAAACAACTCAGAAGTATTTGGCCAATCAGAGAATGCAAAAAAATGACCAAAAAAGGTACTCCTCGGAACTCGGAAATAACTTGGAAATTGGATTTCTGTGGAAACACTGCAGTACAGCAACTCGGGAATGTTAGACCAGTCACAGAACTCGGAAGCATTGGACCAATCAGAGAATGCAGAGTCAACTCGGAAGTATTTGGCCAATCAGAAAGTGCAAAAAAATAACAAAAAAATAGGCTACTCGGAAATTGGAACTTGGAAATCAATTGGAAATCAACTGATTGCTAGTAGGGATGGTCGGAAATACAGATTTCCGGTATTGCGGAAAATCCTATTTCTGCCAATGCCAATTACCGATTGGTAATTGGCATTGGCAGAAATCAGATTTTCCGCAATACCAGAAATCGGCATTTCCGACCATCCCTACTAGCAATAGTGCAATACAACAAAAAATATATACAGATATACACAGCCAGGTATATAATATAATACAAAAACAGGAAGCAGATTACAAAATCAGGGATGATGAGACAAAACCAATGAAATCAGATACCAAAAAGCAGCGCAAACTCGGCAAACAGAAGGACACGTCAAGGACAGGCAAATATCTATACAGGGAGAAGCTAGAATGACAGGAACAGGTGCGGAGATTGTAGGGAGTCGGGACCAGATAACAGCAGCAATCAGTCAAGGCCATACAATATTCTGGCACTTTGCAGAGTGCAAGTTCAATCCCTAAAAGCAATGTGATCGGGGTGAAACTACATATCATGGGGCCCACCAGAAAAATTTCCCACCCACCCCAATATTCACACCCCTTCCTTTGCCTCCCCTTTGTGCCCCTCTGGGGAATAGTCTGAGCCATCTTACAAGGGTCATAAAACCAGTGCGGACATCATAATCTTCACACCTATAACAAATGTAGCCACAAAAACAACTGATCTGAAATATGAACCCCTATATCAGAGGGAGTGAAGAAGTAATTGAGGCCCCCTTAAAGAGAAATCGTAACCAAGAATTGAACTTCATCCCAATCAGTAGCTGATACTCCCTTCCCCATGAGAAATCTATTCCTTTTCTCAAACGGATCACCAGGGGGCTCTGTATGGCTGATTTTGTGATGAAACCCCTCCCACAAATGATGCCAGCGCCTCACAGCACTGAGGTACTGACATCACACTGTGGGAACCTTGTTGCATTGTGGGAAATAACAGCTGTTTACAAGTGCCAAAAAAGCAAGCAGCATCTCCTTCCAGTGACATTACCTGCCAGAAGTAAGAATGTCATCTTGTGATAAATGTCATAATGTAAATCATGGAGTAGAAAGACTTTACAAGGGGTAAACACTGACTTAATCATGTATACATAATTGTAAAAATTAAGTCCTTTTTTTATTTCCTTAGTTTCACATGAGTTCGTCGTTAAAATGTTTCTGTCGGGCATAAAATCAAAAATCAATGATTTATTTGTATCTGGTAAACAAGTAATAAGGATACTGATCAGGCAATCCAAAAGTTAAAAATCACTCTTACTTTGATTCTCCATGAAATATTTCCCCCAGTTTCTCTGGCTCTTATTTGGTACAGCTGCCGCACAAGGAAGTTGCAGAGTATGCTGGGTTTTCTTTTTTTTCTTCTTTACTTTACACTCTAGCATAACTAATGCAGCCTGATTGGCTGAAGCCTCTTTCCCTCCTGTTTTCCCCTCCCTCACCTCTGTTCCTCTCTGATTGGCCAATATTTCTTAATGCTGAGAACTTTCTGAGAAAAGTAAAATAAACCAGCTTCTGCAGTCACACATTGACAATACACTTTCAATTGCAGAGCTCTGTGGGAGTGTCTGAAGACTGGGAGGAAGGCAGGCAATGATACACAGACAAAGTAAGGAAGGAAATGACATCAGGATTGGGTTCAAGATACAGTCAAAAATTGAAAATCTTTTTACTATAGAAAAATGTGGACAGTGCAATACATATGTTATGTATGTAAGTAGAGCAAGTATTTATTTACTTATCTTTTCTGGGATAGTATGGCTGACAGCTCCTTTTTAAAGCTCTGGGTCCCCCTGCGATCGCAAGGGCTGCTCCCCTGTAGTTACGCCCCTGACTGCGATCTAGTGGCCCTCTCTCCTACCTGCAGAGTTTGTCAGATCAAAAAGATACAGGAGGAAGCAGTATAGACAACTCTCCACATACCAATGGAGATTGTAATGTACAGAGTCCCGCCTGCTGAAGCCCTGAGATATATTATGTGTAGTGAAATAAGCTTCCTGGAGTGCAAAGCACATGACCTGGATAGGGAGCACATGGTCCCTCACTTTGACTTGGTAAATAAAAGACTGGGACATTTGGATTTTTAAATTGGTCACAGCTTTTAATACCAAAACCCCAAAATTTTCAAAGCAACAATTTTTATTCGGATGTAAATCACATACAATTTCTTTACGTAAATCTCTTTTCCAAAGTGTTAAACAAAACACATTAATAAAGAACACATTGGAGTCCCCTGACACAGGCCGCCCAATTAAAGAGAACCAGAGAGGACTAGCATAACAGATTTATACATACCTGGGGCTTCCTCCAGCCCCATCAGCCTGGATCGCTCCCATGCTGCCTTTCTCCGCTGCCTCTGTCCGCCGGTACCGGGTCCCGTCATTTTGGCCATTCGAGCCAGTCGATGCAAGTGCTCCCTCCGCACTGCGCAGGCGCATGCGTAAAGAGCTGGAGGGAGCCCCTGAACATGCGGAAAGCTGGTCGCGTCCGGCGGAGGTGACGGGACCCGGTACCGGCGATAGAGGCAGCAGAGGACGGCGGCGTGGGAGCGATCCATGTGGAGGAAGCCCCGGGTATGTATAAAATCTTTTTTTATTTTTTAGCTTGTCTTCGTCTCTGGTTCCCTTTAAACGAGCCGCAGCGCACCCTGTACCAGCCACCAGCCACAGTTATAACAGCTCGATGGGTACACTATACTGCCGGCTCCAACTTATACATCCACATGGACCTTGTCAGTGGCCCCGCCACAATCCCTGCTGTGACAATAAGAGATACAACGTGAGTCTTGCTGGTGTTACCCGCTTTTTGGGGAGGGTGGGAGGGGTTCTCTCCTTGTTGGATCCCAAAAGGAAGTACAGCTTCCTCTCCTAGTCTTTTGTTGTTTGGCCTGCTCCCTTGCCCACCCTAATCTGACACCTTGACCTCCACTGCCCTATCTTGTCTTGCAGTGAGGTCACTAGCCCTCAGCCAGGTCATGCCCCCTCGTCGCCCAGCTCCGCCTTGCTCTGGGGGCTTCTGGAACACAGTGGTTGTCGCCGGCAAGGGGAGAGCCAACTAAAATTTGTTCAGAGGGATGGAAGCAGGGCCGGCGCTACCATTAAGGCAAAGGAGGCAGCTGCCCCAGGGCCCCAGAGCTTGTAGGGGCCCCCAGTGGCTACAAGAGGAAAAAAAAAAATTTGCAAATCGGCCTTATAGTTTTTGAGAAAAACGATTTTAAAGTTTCAAAGGGAAAAAAAACACATTTAAAAACCTGCCGACTTTAATCGTTAATAGCAAATCCATCTTAAATGCTAGAAATCCTAAATTTGCAGAATACGTTAAGGAGATCATTGGGAATAAGAGGAAAAAACATTTTTTCAAAAAGACCTTATAGTTTTTGAGAAAATCGATTTTAAAGCTTAGAAGGAAAAAAGTATACCTTTAAATGCGGTAAATGTCACTTTTAGTAGCAAACCTAACGGTAGTGTAATTTTACATGCATCAAACGAAAGCGCAATAAATTTCCTGATGGGGTTTCCAGGGGATCTATACGCAGCCGCAGCGCTTTGGCCAGGGATCGCTATACAGCCGCCATATGGCTGTATGAAGATCCCTGGTATTTTTTTCCTATTTTCCCAAATTTTTTTTATGTTTAGAGTGTGGGAAATTTTTTTTTTTTAATTATGTGGGGTCCCCCCTCCTGAAACTTTGTAACCCCTTGTACCCCATGCAGGCTGGGATAGCCAGAATGTGGATTTCACACCCTGACTATACCAGCTGCAAAAAAGGTCCCCTAATGCCGATTTTTGTTCCGGGGTATATGTTGGTTGGGCCCCCCAGGTTTATTTTGCCCTGGGGCCCCATTGTTGCTTAAACCGGCCCTGGATGGAAGGTCTCATTTACCAGGAAAGGTTAGATAAACTGGGCTCATTTAGTCTGGACAAAAGACCCCTTAGAGGAAATTTAATTACCATGTAGAAATATATCAGAGGGCAAAACAAAAACTTGGTAGATGAGCTTTTTGTCCCTAGGCTTGTGCAAAGGACAAGGGATCGTGATCTGTGACTGGAGGAAAAACAATTCCCATCTAATCAAATCTGATGAGATGATTTGTGTGGTGTGGAAAGGGGGCCTTATATATCAGTGAGGGCTTACATAGTTATGCCTGGTACACACCATGCCTGGTAGAACTGATCATTTTTGACAGGTCTGTCAGATTTCAGATCGATTTGCAAATTGATTTTGTACAGAAGTGTTTAGAAAATTAATCAGAATAATGATGGTAGACCAGATCGGAACCTGTCGGAAATTATCGATTCTATGCGTTGATCTGATGCAAAATTGCATAGTGTATACCGGCATTAGTTCTCTTAATGCTGGGATTACACAATGTGTTTTTTCGATGGTTCGTTTTATACATACCTGGGGATTCCTCCAGCCCCATGCGCACGGATCGCTCCCACCCCGCCGTCCTCAGTCTTCTCTGTCTTTTGTACCCAGTCCCTTAACTTCCTCCAGTTGCGGGCATTCTGACGCATGTGAAGTGTGCTATTTACGTATCTCTCCAGCAGCTGCTGGAGAGATACGGAGTGGACGCAATGCTCTTGTGCAGACTGGCTGCGACTGGAGGAAGTAACGAGACCCGGTACAAAAAACGGAGAAGACTGAGGACGGTGATGTGGGGGCGATATGTGCGCATGGGGCAGGAGGAAGCCCCAGGTATATATAAAACATTTACTTTATTCCAGCTCTGGTACACTTTAAAGCTACGGTAACTGAGCAGCACGATATATTTTTTAAATGAACCTCCCCACAAGGGAGGTTTGTAAGAGTGTGCCATTGGGGCGAGAGGAATTGCTTACTTACCTACAGGGGGCTGCTCCTGTGGCCTATTGTCTGTACCATGGTCGCCATCTCCTCCGCACGTGCCTCAATTTAATTTTCCTGTCCTCAACGGGCATGTACACAATTCATACTGAGAGATGTAGTCCGTGGATGCGAGTACATCTCTTATGGGGAGGTTCATTTAAAAAAATATAACTTAAAGTAGCTGGAGGCGCCCGATGTGGAAAACTACCATGTATACACAAAAGAGGGTAGAGAGCACTATATAAAATCTCTTACCATTGAGATGTTTTGGAAAAAAAGATTTTCAAATCTATATAAAATTCAAAAAACTTTTTACTGTGCAAGTTAAGTGCAAAGTCAAGTGCACAGTAAGAAGTTTTTGAGATTCCCAAAAAACTTTTTCAAAAACATCTGAAAGGTAGAGGACTTGTATTTTATATAGTGCTCTACCCTTTTTTGTGTATATATGCTATCTTTCCACATCGGTAGCATCCAGCTATGTTTAGTTATCCTTACCACCTTTCCCTAGGGGGATTGGCTCTAGGAGAACCTCCCAGAGCTGAAAAAAATCTGCTTTCCCCACATTCACTAATGAGTGGTTGCCTCTTACATTAACCCAACCTTGCGAATATACCAATATAATTTCTCCTTTCCATATCCTGGTGCCGTAACGATATTGCACCAGATTGGGCTCCTTGTCTCCCTGTGTTTTTTTTTTCCACAAGTCTGCATTTAAAAAAAATATATTATTCTGCTAAGTTTACTTTAAATTTAAATTATTGAAGTGTAATTCCCCATCGGTTGATACCCCCAGGTTGGGTACAAGGTCATCAGGGGCGTAACAATAGTGATGGGCCGTACCTCAGATTTTCGGTTCGCGAACACGTTCCGCAAACTTCCGCAGAAGGTTCGGTTCGCGCAAGCTTTCGCGAACCACAATAGACTTCAATGGGGAGGCGAACTTGAAATTTTAGAAAAATTTCTACTGGCTAGAAAAATAATAGAAAACATGTTTCAAGGGTTCTAATACCTGGAGGAAGACATGATTGAGTGAAATACACATCAAAAGTCCCAGGCAAAAATCTACATTTCACATAACCCCTATTTTAAGGTCACAAATCTCATTCAATGTTCAATTACAGGCCTACACTGCTTTACAACATCAGGCAGTGTATCCCTCTGAAGGCAGCCTAGCATGTACCATTATGATATATCCAAGAGAAAAATGAGCTTGCTTAAAGATTTGTAGGCTTTCAAAAGCCAGCTTACATACCTTGGCCGGGAATTGAACCCAGGTCTAAATGCGTGGTAGATAGCTCTCTTAACCGCTATACCACCACCAACACTACATTCTGAAACTTCTTGGAGCAGACTTACTTCCTCCCTCCAAAAGACACACATACATCCCCATAAAATCATTCAACAGCAACTGCGTGCACAGTCTTTGTGGTACACAGTCTCTGTGGCACAATTGGTAAGTGTGTTTGGCGGTTAACTAAAAGGTTGGTGGTTCAACCCCACCCAGGCATGGCCATGCCTTTTGTGTGCGAAGAGAACCCCAGATAGATATGTAGATTCATCTCTCTCTCTCTCTCTCTCTCTCTAGTAGGGATGGTCAAGGTATGTAAGCTGGCTTTTCAAAGTCTACAAATCTTTAAGCAAGCTCATTTTTCTCTAGGATATATCATAATGGTACATGCTAGGCCGGTTTCAGAATGTAGTGTTGGTGGTGGTATAGCGGTTAAGAGAGCTATCTACCACGCACTCAGACCTGGGTTCAATTCCTGGCCAAGGTATATAAGCTGGCTTTTGAAATTCTACAATTCCCTCGAAGATGAGACCCTCCTCCCTCCGGGAGGAGGGAGTGAGAAGGTAATACAAGGAACAACAATTAGCTAGGAACAAGCCTATAAGAGCCTAACTAAACTCTCCCTAGCAGAGTCTGTCAGCAGCTGTCCCTTAACTAATTAGTGTAGGCAGACTAGTGAGTAAAACGGCACAAGGACCTTGCCTTGTATAAGGGGGGGGGGGGCTACACCAGTGAGTGCAGTCTGATTGGCAATAATGTGCCTGCTGACTGTGATGTAGAGGGTCAAAGTTCTGCTCAATAGAGCATTATGGGGCGAATCGAACTTCCGGGAAAGTTCGCCTTCGCAGGCGAACCGTTCGGCCCATCTCTACGTAGCAATAGCCTAGGTACCCTGAAGCAGAAGGGGCCCAGTGGGTACTTCATTTATTCACTATTAATTTTCTTTTGTTTCTCCACCCTCTGTTTTCCTCTCTGCACCCATGAACTATGTGCAGTGTTGACTGCATGATGATATAAATTGCCCAATTATTCTCATATCCATAGCATAGGGGCAGGTGGTATTGCTTAAGATTGCCTACATCTGAGGGCTTCGTGAAAGTTTTGCCATGGAGCACCTTGATCTCTAGCTACGCCACTGAAGGTCAGAGCCATGTAGATCTGTACCTCTGCCCCTCATGGTGGGAACTTTGAGTTGAGCTGTTTTACTGCCAGGTGCTAACCTCCAATGACAAGACCTTCACTTAGCATTTAGTTCTAGACAGTTGTCATTCATCCACTCTCCTAGTTCAGCTATGCAGACTTTTAGGCTTGTAGTTGAATCTGTTATGCCGCATCTGAAAATTGTAAATCAGGCCTTGTTTTTTCTTGAATGAGTGTATCAAGTGGTAACAAGTATAGCTATTATATCACATCATAAATCCTGATCTCAGTCAGACCTGCATTTTCTCTTTGTGTTCCTCCTAGCATCCGGTGAAAATCCCAGCAAAATCGCATAGTCGTGGCCTGATTTGAGGCAAGGTCACAAAGGCCATGGCCTACGGCACCAGGAAGCAAGCGTCAGGAAGTGGGCTGGCACACTAAGGCAGTTAAACTGCCAAACATGTAAACCAGAGTGGTCACAGAGCCAGTCCGTGGCCGCCTTGTGCCACAGGACAGAGCAGTCAAGCACAGCACAGGATGGGGGAGGCACAAGACAGGGGAGACACAATGGGCAGGGTGGGGTTTAGAGTGGGCCTTGGGCAGTAAAATGTACAAGTCCGGTTCTGCGCATAGTAAAATTGCAACAAAATGTTATTGCATTTTTGAGATTTGCAGTGTAAAAACCCCCTCACTATGGTCAAATCTGCGATTAAAACTGATAGTGTATGGGCACCTAAAGTGTCCACATTTGCTGCATACACCAAAGGAAACCAACAGTCCAATAGTGTAGTAAGTTATGGATGAGTAGAACAATATGCACAGCAATAAGGTATTCTCACATACCAGGGTTACCACAAAGGCAACCACTGTACAGTCCTGGCCAAAAGTTTTGAGACTGTCAAAAATATTAGTTTTCACAAAGTTTGCTGCTAAACTGCTTTAAGATATTTGTTTCAGTTGTTTATGTGATGTGCTGAAATATAATTATAAGCACTTCATACATTTCAAAGGCTTTTATTGACAATGACATGAGATTTAGGCAGAGTCAGTATTTGCAGTATTGGCCCTTCTTTTTCAGGACCTCTGCAATTTGACTGGGCATGCTCTCAGTCAACTTCTGGGCCAAATCCTGACTGATAGCAACCCATTCTTTCATAATCACTTCTTTAGTTTCTCAGAATTAGTTGTTGTTGTTTTTTTGTCCACCCGCCTCTTGAGGAATGGCCACAAGTTCTCAATGGAATTAAGATCTGGAGAGTGTCCAGGCCATGGACCCAAAATTTCAATGTTTTGGGCCCCGAGCCACTTAGTTATCACTTTTGCCTTATGACACGGTGCTCCATCATGCTGGAAGATGCATTGTTCTTCACCAAACTGTGGTTGGATTATTGGAAGAAGTTGCTGTTGGACGGTGTTTTGGTACCATTCTTTATTCATGGCTGTGTTTTTTGGCAAAATTGTGAGTGAGCCCACTCCCTTGGATGAGAAGCAACTCTACACATGAATGGTCTCAGGATGCTTTACTGTTGGCATGACACAGGAAAGATGCCCCAAACAATCGGAAAGAGGCTTTATCGGAGAATATGACTTTGCTTCAGTCCTCAGCACTCCATTCACCATACTTTCTGCAGAATATCAATCTGTCCCTGATGTTTTTGGGGGAGAAAAGTGGCTTCTTTGCTGTTTTTGGGGAGAGAAGTTGCTTCTTTGCTGACCTTCTTGACACCAGGCCATCTTCCAAAAGTCTTCGCCTCACTGTGCGTGCAGATACGCTCACACCTGCCTGCTGCCATTCCTGAGCAACCTCTGCACTGGTTGCACTCCGATCCGGCAGCTGAATCCTCCTTAGGAGACGATCCTGGTGCTTGCTGGACTTTCTTGGACGCCCTGAAGCCTTCTTAACAAGAATTGAACCTCTTTCCTTAACCTCCTTATCGGTATGTCGGGCATACCGCTATCTGTCCTCCTGAGTGCCCCCCGCTGAATAAATGTGCTGTAATACCTACAAAACCTTCTGCTAGCACTAGGCTAGCTAGTAAATGTGTCCTGCACCCTCCGCTCCCCTGCGATCCCCCGCGATCCCCCACGTTTATACATTACCCCCCTGGATCCAGCGATCGCGCAGCCTCCCGGCACAGCTCTGGTCTCTCTATGGGGAGGATCGGGTTTGTGCATACCGTCATGTGTGATCCTCCCCATAGTGAAGACCGGAGCTGTCTGGGGAGGCTGCGCCGATCGCTGGATCCAGGCGGGGTAACGTATAAACGGGGGAGCGGCGGGGATCGGAGAGTGCAGGACTCATTTACTAGCTAGCCTAGTGCTAGCAGAAGGTTTTGCAGGTATTACAGCACATTTATTCAACAGGGGGAGGGGCACAAAGTTGCATCACTTCCTGAGCGGCGTAACGCTCAGGAGGTTAAAGTTCTTGATGATCCTGGAAATTGTTGATTTAGGTGCACTCTTAGTAGCCACAATATCCTTGCCTGTGAAGCCATTTTTATGCAACGCAATGATGGCTGCATGCGTTTCTTTGCTGGTCACCATGGTTAACAATGGAAGATCAATGATTTCAAGAATCACCCTCCTTTTAACATGTCAAGTCTGCTATTCTAACCCAATCAGCCTGACATAATGATCTCCAGCCTTGTGCTCGTCAACATTCTAACCTGAGTTAACAAGATGATTACAGAAATGATCTCAGCAGGTCCTTTAATGACAGCAATGAAATGCAGTGGAAATGTTTTTTTGGGATTCAGTTAATTTTCATGGCAAAGAAGGACTATGCAATTCATCTGAACACTCTTCATAACATTGTGCAGTATATTCAAATTGCTATTATAAAAACTTAAAGAGAATCTGTATTGTTAAAATCGCACAAAAGTAAACCTACCAGTGCGTTAGGGGACATCTCCTATTACCCTCTGTCACAATTTCGCCGCTCCCCGCCGCATTAAAAGTGGTTAAAAACAGTTTTAAAAGGTTTGTTTATAAACAAACAAAATGGCCACCAAAACAGGAAGTAGGTTGATGTACAGTATGTCCACACATAGAAAATACATCCATACACAAGCAGGGTGTATACAGCATTCCTTTTAAATCTCAAGAGATCATTGTGTGTTTCTTTCCCCCTGCAGCTATCTTCCACTGAAGTGTCAGGCTGTTTCTTCCTGCAGAGTGCAGACAGCTCTGCCTGTATGTAATTCCTCAGTATGTGAAAGCCCAGCCAGCTCAGAGGACGATTTATCCAGCTTGTAAAAGATAAGAGAGAAGAGAGAAGCTGCCCTAATCTAATAATACACAGGCAGTGTGCATAGAGAAGCCTGGAGGGGGGAGTTCATAGCAGAACCGCAACACTGAAGAACTTGGCAGCCTTCCAGACACAGGCCGACAAGTCTGACAGGGGAAAGATACATTGATTTATTACAGAGACTGTGATAGCAGAAAGTGCTGCAGTAAGCCAGAACACATTAGAATAGCTTTTGGAACTTGTAGGATGATAAAAAACAGGATGCAATTTTTGTTACGGAGTCTCTTTAAGCACCAACTTTTCTAATTTCCAATATAAATTTGACAGTCTCAAAACTTATGGCCAGGACTATATAAGCAGGTGGAGAGATTAGACCTGACCCCAATCAGGCTAAAAAGTCGCCCTCTGTAGAAAAGGAATGGTGTTACACCCCTTCATCAAGGGTGGACTAGACCAGTGTTTCCCAACCTTTTCCGGCCCGGGGAACACTTTCTGACCAAATTTTTCTCCGGGGAACGGCGGGGGGGATTTGGGGGGGCAGGTGTTTGCGCGACCTAGTGGACAGTGCCGTGCGCAGCAGGCTATGGGGGGTGGAGGGGGGTGGCTGCATACCTAGCATAGTTGCCCCAGTGTAGGAGGGAGTTTAGTTGCCTCAGTATAGCTAGTATAGTGCCCCAGTATAGCCAGTATAGTGCCCCCAGTATAGCCAGTATAGTGCCCCAGTATAGCTAGTATAGTGCCCCAGTATAGCCAGAATAGTGCCCCAGTATAGCCAGTATAGTGCCCCCAGTATAGCCAGAATAGTGCCCCAGTATAGCCAGAATAGTGCCCCAGTATAGCTAGTATAGTGCCCCAGTATAGCCAGAATAGTGCCCCAGTATAGCCAGTATAGTGCCCCCAGTATAGCCAGTATAGTGCCCCAGTATAGCCAGAATAGTGCCCCAGTATAGCCAGAATAGTGCCCCAGTATAGCCAGTATAGTGCCCCCAGTATAGCCAGTATAGTGCCCTCAGTATAGTGCCCCAGTATAGCCAGAATAGTGCCCCAGTATAGCCAGAATAGTGCCCCCAGTATAGTGCCCCAGTATAGCCAGAATAGTGCCCCAGTATAGCCAGAATAGTGCCCCAGTATAGCCAGAATAGTGCCCCAGTATAGCCAGAATAGTGCCCCAGTATAGCTAGTATAGTGCCCCAGTATAGCCAGTATAGTGCCCCAGTATAGCCAGTATAGTGCCCCAGTATAGTGCCCCAGTATAGCTAGTATAGTGTCCCAGAATAGTGCCTCAGTATAGCCAGTATAGCGCCCCAGTATAGCTAGTATAGTGCCCCAGTATGGGTAGGTGGTGCCCCCCGCCCGTCCCCGCCGCTGTTGTTACCTTAACAGCTGCCACTCTCCCCTCTCCAGCGCATGTGTTTATTCAAGGCAAGCAGCGTATCTCCCGGCTGCTGTGTGTGACGCGCAGGAAGCAGGGCAACGGCTTCCTGTAGCGGCGATATGTATCGCCGTTACTATGGTAACCGAGCCCTGATTCCTGCGCGTCACACAGAGCAGCCGGGAGATGCGCTGCTTGCCTTGAATAAACACATACGCTGGAGAGGGGAGAGCGGCCGCTGCTAAGGTAATAACAGCGGCCGCGGGGACGTGCGGGAGGGGGGGAAGAGGACGGCACACCAGGCACACCGGTTGAAAAACACTGGACTAGACAGTACACTGGAACTGGAACAGAGGTGCCAATAACAGGATAAAATGTGTTAAAAAACGTTTAAAAGAGGAGGTGGTGGTGGACTTACCTCCTCTATCAGTAGACACAAATTCTGTCAGTTTTTTGATCAAGAATGATTTATTCAAAAGGAGCTTGGCTCTTCTATCAACTATTCTGGTTTATATGCTCCCATTACTGCCTGAGGATGCGGGAATTAACCTGCGAAACGCGTTACATTATGAAATTATTTTTGAATAAATCATTCTTATTCAAAAACTGACAGAATTTGTGTCTATTGACTGAGGAGGTAAGTCCACCACTACCTCCTCTTTTGATCGATTTTTAACACATTTTATCCTGTTATTGGCGCCTCTGTTCCAGTTCAAGTGCATGCTTGTCGCATAGGTGCTGCCTGAGTTGCAATAGCCATATGCTTACATTTCAATGCAGACATATTGATGAACATTTTCAGCAAACTACAGGTGACCTTTAAACATATGGACAATGACTAAGCGAGACAACATTCGCTGTCTGTGAATCATGCTGTTCTCAATCCATTACTAGCTCAAGCAAATCAATCTCATCATCTCCCGGAGTCCGCTGTGTGCGTCTGAAATGGAACAGATTGCTTCTCTGACATTTTGCTGTTTAATGGTCAAAAATATGATTAGCCTTAAAGTGGCCTTGCACAGAGCAATGCATACTTTAAGTTGATCATTTAATGGATTGAAAATAATCTGTTTTAAGAAACCAATTTTAAACAATGATATAAAGCAGGGGTGTCAAACTCAAGCACAAAGTGAGACAAAATTGTACACTGGGACCAAGTTGCAAGCCAATCTCTTCGTCCAATGGCCACTTCCCTTATAAAGTTCCCTGGTGTCTATTGGCCATCCTCCCCACCTATACAGTTCCCTAATGTTTAGTGGTCCTCCATCCCTCCCCTATACAGTTCCCTGATGTCTAGTGGCCCACATTCATCCCCATACAATTCCCTGGTGTCTAGTGGTCCTCCCTCCCTTATACAGTTCCCTGGTGTCTAGTGGTCCTCCATCCCTTATACAGTTCCCTGGTGTCTAGTGGCCCTCCCTCCCCTATACAGTTCCCTAATGTTTAGTGGTCCTCCATTCCTCCCCTATACAGTTCCCTGATGTCTAGTGCCCTACATTCATCCTCATACAATTCCCTGGTGTCTAGTGGCCCTCCCTCCCCTATACAGTTCCCTGGTGTCTATTGGCCCCCCTCCCAGCCTAAACAATTCCTTGGTGTCTAGTGCTTTCCCCCTCCCCCATGTGGGTCCTCTGGTGATCTATGGCTCCACCTCCAATATAGATAGATAATGCAAAGTGGGAAAACTACTGACCTACAGGCCAGAGTTTAATGTGTAGGATATAAAGGAACAAAAAGCTTAATGTTCTTCCTATCCCCAAATAATGATACAAAGGAGCAACAAAGTGTATCATTAGCTGAATTAAAATATAGGGGTAACCTTATGAATGAGTGAGGCTTCAGTTTCTGACTTCTAGATGCTCTCTTCTCATGTGACTATGTCGAGTGGCTGCAGTGGAGCACATAAACCTAATCCAGTGCTGGGTTCACTCCTCTTCTTCACTGTGGCCGGTTAGATTCCATTAGCGTCCCTTCACAGGCTCCTGATGTCATGTGACATGCATCGGGAACCGGAGGAGCGCTGCTGCACACTAACCGGCTGGCCGCAGTGAACGAAACCCCTCCATACCCCCAGCATGCAACCATCACCCCCCCCCCCCCCCCCTTCCTCGAAGAGCCCAGGCTATAAGGACCCACTCCTCCTTCCTTCCCCCTATATTTACCTCCTCTAATCATGACCATCTCCTCTTCCTCAAAACCAAAAATGTGTAGGCCAGTCTTTCTTAACCTTTTCAACCTTAAAATAATTTTTGGATCTCAGGGAGTGGGGATTTATTTTTGCAGGAGGCATGGTCTTTCAGAGAAGGTTTGGCTAAAAACTTTATTAACTGTAACAGCCTCCTTGTTTAGCCCCCATTCCATACTCCTCCTCTATTACAGTCATCTGTGATAGTGGTTCTTATTATAGTTCCCACAGTTAGAATGCAGGGAGGGAGAAATGCCAGGAAACCCCTGCAATGTCTTCAAGGAACCCTGGTGTTCCAGGGGCATACATCTGAAAATGGCGCCTGTGAATAATGGCGCACAGTGTTGCCGCTAATCAGTTTGCCGCTTATCGCTATTTAACGTTAAAGCCTTATTGTTATTTAGCGTTAAAGCCTTATTGTTATTTAGCGTTAACACACAGAACCCTCTCTGTACCTATCCCTAACCCCTAAACCCCCCGGTGGTGCCTAACCCTAACCACCCCCCTGGTGGTGCCTAACCCTAACCACCCCCTGGTGGTGCCTAACCCTAACCACCCCCTGGTGGTGCCTAACCCTAACCACCCCCCTGGTGGTGCCTAACCCCAAGACCCCCCTGGTGGTGCCTAACCCTAACCACCCCCCTGGTGGTGCCTAACCCCAAGACCCCCCTGGTGGTGCCTAACCCTAACCACCCCCCTGGTGGTGCCTAACCTTAAGACCCCCCAGTGGTGCCTAACCCTAACCTTGACAGTGTTACATTAAATCCATTCCCCGTTTTGCAGTTAAATAACGTCTGCAGTTTGGCTTATGTAGGGCGCTATTGATAAATAACGTTAGTGTGTGCCACTATTGATAAATAACGTTAGTGTGTGCCACTATTGATAAATAACGTTAGTGTGTGCCGTTTTTCTTCTTTTTTCCCTGTGCGCCATTATTATGCAGTACCAACGATAAATAGCAATAAGCGTATCTTTTTAATGCGGCGCCATTTCTATGCATAGGCACTGTGCGCCATTATTCACTGATCCCGTTCCAGGGAGCCCTGGTTAAGAAACCCTTGTCTAGGCACAACTCTTCATGCAGTGCAGGTGCTGAAACCACGGACGCTTGGCTGACCTCCAATGCAATCATAAAGGCAAGGATTGGCGAGCACACCAGACTCACTGATGACTTGCCTTGATAAAATGTTACATTCAATTGCCCCGAAACAATTGTTGGATGTATTGTGCACTGCTGCGGCCGCTCTTAACATTGCAGTGGGGGAAGAGGGGCGGACCCACTTGGCTAAAGTATATAATACCCACTCGTAAGGTTTGTACACACGCTAGGCACCTCTGGGCCAAGACTGTACGGATGCGTAGTCAGCCTACAGGTTGACGATGCACCTGGTGGATCACTGGCCAAGCAGTGGTCAGGAGCTGCTGTACACCCACCAGATTATTGGTAGAGACATTATCGGCTGGCGCAGACGAATTTAATCTAGCATGTATATGAGCCGGGGGGGGGGGGGGGGGGGGGGTCGCTGGGAAGGTGTTACAGAAATTGTCTGCAATGCTTACTAATGTGTGATGAGAAAATCTGAAGCAACCGATCAATTTATTAATCGATCCAACAACCAGATTATTACATGTATAGTCATTTTAATGAAACCTAGAATTTTCTGAGAGCCTGACTGATGAATGGAATTCCAGATCAGACTTATTAAAGAGGAACTTCAGCCTAAACAAACATACTAACATTAAGTTACATTAGTTATGTTAATTAAAATAGAAAGGTAATATAATCTCTTACCTACCCTGTTTTAAAAGAACAGGCAAATGTTTGTGATTTCATGAGGGCAGCTATATTTTTGGTTGAAAGGAGGTGACAGGGAACATGAGACACAGTTCCAACTGTCTTGTGTCCTGTTCACCCCTCGTAGTTGCTAGGCAACGAGAACAAAAACATCAGAAATCCCATAATGCTTTGCACAGCATCAGGGGGAAAATGCCCGGGCAGTTTTCTTTGACGGGGCGGAGCTTAGCTTCTGTGCAGCTAAAAATGAGGCTTTGGTAAGAAAAACAAAGTTCTGATGCTGTGAAACTGTTAAAGAAACACCAAGCCTTTTCAGTGCTGCTAAGTAGATTTTTAGTCTGGAGGTTCACATTAAAGTGGTGGCGTAGTGGTTAGCTCTCTCGCCTTGCAGCGCTGGGTCCCTGGTTCGAATCCCAGCCAGGGCACTATCTGCAAAGAGTTTGTATGTTCTCTCCATGTCTGCGTGGGTTTCCTCCGAGCACTACGGTTTCCTCCCACATTCCAAAAACATACGGATAAGTTAATTGGCTCCCCCTAAAATTGGCCCTAGACTACAGTACTTACACTACATAATATAGACATATGGCAATGGTAGGGATTAGATTGTGAGCTCCTTTGAGGGACAGTTAGTGACAAGATACATATATATACACTGTACAGCGCTGCGTAATATGTCGGCGCTATATAAATACTAAATAATAATAGTACTAAATAATAATAATAATAATAATAACTTTAACCAACGATTGAACTTTAGTAGCTGATACTCCCTTTCTCACAATAAATCTTTGCCTTTTCTTGAATAGATCATCAGGGACATCTGTATGGCTAATATTGTGGTGAAACCCCTCCCACAGTGGGATGTCTTGACCATTGTCCTGACAGTTTGCTGTCTGTGACCCTCATTGCATTGTGGGAAATAACGTCTTTTTCCAACTGCCAAGCAAGCAATATCTCCCTCTGTGCATAGAACTCTCAGTAACAAACATTCCGTAGAGATCACCTGGCAGAACTAAAGATGTCGCCACCAGTGATAAATTTCAAAATGTGAATCAGGGAGAGGAAAGATTTTACAATAGGCTAACACTGACTAAATAATCTATAAATTAATATTGTAAACAATAAGCAATTTAATTTAAATACTATATATCAGTGAGATCTCAGAGAAATTCCCCCAAAAGCGCAATGTATGTATAACTAGAAGCACTCATAGTAGTGATCCTTTGCGTAGGCTGTGCATTGTTGAGCTGTCAGTGCAGTGCGGCAGTGTGCATGTATGACGAGTGCCCTGTAGTCATATAAAAGGTCAGGTTTCCACCTGAACACACCTGTCTATTCTGCATTGCAGTTTAGAGAAGAAAATGCTTGGTTACATCGGAGATAATTATAGAATTCCTCAGCTCCACCTCATCAGTGGCCCCTGGGGGTCCGTGATCTGTGATATTCCTGCATAAGTTACCCAAATCACGCTTCAGCACACTGCTCTTCATGTACGCAAAAGGATCGATTGTGCCGTAAGGTATGACGTGGCCATGGTAGAGAGGTCTCCAAGGACATGGATGTCGCTTAACATGATACTGCTGTCTCCATGCAAGCCTCAATCTGCATGCTGTAACCAAGGAATTACATTCTTACCAGCATTCTAAATGAAAAGCATTCTTCATAAAAAGCATAGGGGAATTTGTGCAGCGGTGGACTGCCTCATCAAAGCCTTGGGATGACCTTCGACTGATGGAGTCTGAAAGCCCACCCGAATGCAGTCGGTAGAACTGTTAAAGAACAAGTGACACCCATGCTAACATAGAAATAAAAAACACATATATGAGTAGATAAATACTACTTCTACTTACATAACAGATGTATTGCACTGTCCACGTTATGATTCCTGTGAATTTTATAAAGGAAAAGCAGAGAATCCTATTTTAGACAGTTTCCATCTTGGTTACCTTTGACCTTTCTGACATCACAATTGCCAATTGTGTATACCGGTATGTTACCCGACCTCCTCCCAGAGTCTTCAGACACTCCCACTGAGGTCTACACTAGGAAGTGCACTGTCTTATGTCATTAGAAGGAGGGGGAAATAAAGGGAAGAGGAGCAATGTATTATAGATAAAAAGACCCCCCAGCATGCAAATGTTTGGCAATGGCAATTTAAGGGCCAGTGCTCCTAAGGTATGTGATAACTCCAAACCACAACAGCAGAAAAAGTTTTGAAAGCTTTGAATGCAGGATTAGCACCTTTATCACTTAATACACTCAGACCAGTTGCTGTTGAAATTTGATTTTTGTGGTGACAATACCGCTTTAAAGAGAACCCGTGTTGAAAGGTGGATGAAAACACTGATATGTACCTAAGTAGAGAGAGGCCTCTGGAACCTCCAGAGGCTTCTTATGTCACCCCCCCCCCCCCCCCACCATCATCCATATTTAGATACCCAGCAACCATCTGTTCACCACTGTGTGTGTGTGGCTCTTGAGGATGGGCGGGTGTGGCTTGGGGGTGTACGGGGCCCCATAATCTCCTATTGCTCGGGGTGCCATGAGTTGTCAGTCTGCCCCTGATTCATGGTGAACTTCAGAATGGGCCATAGAAAATAATCATTCTAGTGGATCACAGAAGGCAAACGCGGACATGTCAACGGATCCAGTTGTAAGTATTGGGATCCATTCACACACTTGCTCATTTTCATTGGATTAATTCCAATAGGATCCCTTCCCCTCCCCCCTCCCCCCCAGGGAGGATTCTCATTGGTCCACTGAGTGATGGACTACTGAGAATCCTCCCTTTAGGAGGCAGGATTCCCATTGGTTTGTTTCAATCCAACAAGGACCCCCAGAAGTTTATTAGCGCTTGTCCCCGATGGCAGCAGCAGACCTGAGCGGTGGCATCGCTGGACCTGAGCGGTGGTGGAGGAACCTGAGCTGTGTACAGCAATGGATGGGTAATAGTGGGACCAAGGCACAGACATTGCGATGAATACCGTGACATAAAAAAGTGTACATATGACCAAAAAACACAAACATTCTTACCTGAAATCAAACCTAAAGGAGCTCCCAACTTCAAGCTTTATTTTCATTTGAAAATTGATAGTTAATGTTGAATGCAGGAAATAAGGCTTGTTTTCTTAAAGTAAACATACAGGAAGCGTTTGTGTGCATACTACACTGATTGGAAACTTCAGGTTTGCTCAGTACACAGATCCACATGACTCAGTCAGTCAAGTCATGTACATGTTGCACGGGTCTCGGTCAGGGCCAGGTATCAGTCTGGTGGATCGACTCAACACTTTCCGTTGTATGACATAACATACAACTAAAGAGTTTGGCATTTGCTATACGCATAGGATATGCTGCAAACTTACCATTGTGTCAATCTACTCCCCACCATAGTGTCAGCCTAGTGTGAGACAACCAATTAACTTACCAGGACTATTTGTTTGAAATGTAGGAGGAAAGTCACACAAACACAGGGATAACATACAAACTCCATACAGCCAGGGCTCTGTCCAGATTTGATCCTGGGACTCCAGGACTGGAAAATGAATGTTTCTATCCACTAAACCACCATGTTACCCATTCATCTGTGCATGCTGTTTTACCTTTGTTTAGCAACTCCATTCCTAAACTGTCGCAGATTAAGAAGTGCTTAATAGCAGTTCTACAGTGCAGCAGTGCAGGCTAGGCATGATTTGTAAAGTGCCCCCTGCTGCCAGGTATCCTGTAAAGCTTTTCTGTGCTTAAGTGCTAGGCATTAATGCAACACAGCAGAGGTATTGGTTAGCTCAGCAACATTAATTTCCCTCACACAGCACCACCTGAGAAACCTTCCTAACTCCTCCTATTCCTAACAGTTTAAGAAGGAATCTGCACTATTAAGTGATTTCTTAAAGCGGTATTGTCACCATAAAAATCAAATTTTAACAGCAACTGGTCTGAGTGTATTAAGTAATAAAGATGCTAATTCTGCATTCAAAACTTGCAAAACTTTTTCTGCTGTTATGGTTTGTAGTTATCACATACTTTAGGAGCACTGGCCCTAGTGCCAAAGAGTTGAATGCTAGGAGTTTTTTTTATCTATAATATATTCCTCCTCTTCCATTTATTTCCCTGCCTAGCTGCTTATCAGAAACACCCTCTGATTACTTGTGTTTACCCGCAAGGCTGAGGTGACTCAGTGATTGGATGTGTAAATAAAAAAAAGACAATGCAGTTGTTAGTATACACCTCAGTGGGAGTGTCTAATGACTCTGGGAGGAGGGCAGCTAATGAATACACAATAAGCAAGAGAAGGGAGGGGGGAAAACAAGAGTCAGGGAGGATATGATGTCAGCATTAGCTTGGCAAGATGGCCACTGCCTAGAATAGGATTTTCTGCTTTTCCTTTATAAAATTCACAGGAATCATTACGTGGATAGCACAATACATCTGCTATGTAAGTAGAAGTAGTATTGATCTACTTATATATGTGTTTTTTATTTCTAGGTTAGCATGGGTGTCGCTTGTTCTTTAAGATGTCTGAGACAGTTCTGCGCGGATTTCTAAAAACCTACCAATATTTTGTCTCACTCTTGATAAATGCCCCCCAGTGTTGCTGCTATTGAAAACACTACCAGGAAGTGGGATAAACAATCTGCTTCTTTCAGGCATCCTAAGATAACCCTTTTGTCTTTCCAGCTGTAATTCAGGTACCGTAATCTGCCCCCTATGTTATTTCCAGACTTATTCCAATAGAGTCAACCAACTGGCTAGAGAGGGAAAGAGAATAAAACTGATGATATTGTAAGAGGCAAAATTAAAAACTTTTGAAAGGTATACATTACAAATACTATTAAATCCTCGATCCAGTAATGTTTCGTGGAATTCTACTGAGTATGGCACAAGACAGATCTTTGGACCATCCGTCCTGCATGGGGAGGTCTCCAGTCAAAAAAGGTGGCTTTCATGACCATTCTATAGTGCTGGTGCCAAGAAGCAGTGGGAGCTGGGAGGCAGTGGCCATAGATCTCTGGCTAAAATACAGTGTGGTACGGGGAGAAGAGGGGTTGTGATCAATGCACAGTAAGGACCAGGAACAAGAAGAACATTCACTAGGGAGGAAAGAATGTTTTCTCCCTACTGGTTAGTTAGGAGCTTTGTGCCTGGAGCCCTGCTTTCAATGACTGTCTACATTTCTGCAGATATGGTTGTTTAAGGAGGAGCCTCCAACTGCATGGACCACAAACTAGATTTAATGCTCAGAGAAGGCACATTGGCCAGAATGTCACTAGCATGTCACATGACCAGTGAGATGTTACAAGATTTACAATACTGTAAGAGAGGCGCTTGCATCCTACTGGCCTCTAAAAATGCTAAAAGTGAGAACCACAATGGGGTTGTTATAGAGAATCTGAAGTGAAAATAAACGTATGATATAAAGATTTGTATGTGTAGTACAGCTAAGAAATAGAACATTAGTAGCAAAGAAATGAGTCTCATGTTGTTTCCAGTGCAGGAAGAGTTAAGAAACTTCAGTTGTTATCTATACAAAAGAGCTTCTCTGAGTTTTCCGATCCAACTTGGGTCAAAGACAGCAGTTATACATCAAAAAAACTGTGAAAGAAAACTTCAGATAAGATTTTACTGCAGGGAAGTTCAAAGGGTCATTAGCTCTGCTCTGTTTGATAGTTTAAAATACAGAGTGTAGTTAGTAAGCTGCAAATATTAGAGACTGATGCAATGTTCTAAAAAAATATACTGTATATATAACTGAAAATAAAAATATGAGACTATTTTATTTGTTACTAATGTTCAATGAGTCATCCGTACTACACGTACAATTCATTATTTCATACTTTTTTTTGCTTCAGTGTCAATTTAAAAGAGATGATTTGAACCTCTCTCAGCGGAGATCTTGTGCTGAGTGATGCCATTCTCATTCGTTTCATAGCTTTGGCTATGAATGCAAGTAAATTACAGAGAGCGATTGAGAAGCCATTTTCTATGAAGCCAGAATATTAGATCCAGTTCTCCTCTTTAACAATAACTAACAACTTATTTTTCTCTGTCTTGTATTCAAGGCTGGAAAACAGCATTTGGTCTCTCAAAGTCTATATTTCCTAGCATGAAATACGCCATAACATAGCAGCCTATTAACCAAAATACTGCAGGTTTTAGTGATGAGAATAGATTGTAGCCGTTCAGCTTTTCTGATTTTCTGTGAGAATGTAAAATGCCTTTAGAGTCAGTAACGCAAAAGTAAACTTTGAATTCTGATCATGCTGTTTGTCTAGTCTGATTATTTCTCATGCCCAGTGCCACCAATTGACTAATTACCGAGGCCGACTGTGGGATATGCGTGTATTGGGTGATCTCGAGAAGAACCCACAATTGTGAGCCCCTCTGGTCCAGGGACCCCGGTGCGGTCACAACCTCTGCCTCCCCTAATGCTATCCCATTAAGCCCAAGGAAGCTGTATATTACCCACTTCCCTGAGAGGAGTAACTACGTCTGTGAAAATTTCCATAACTTCTTGCAGGGACGTAGGTATCACATCCCTCCCCACCACGCGTTCCTGCTCGACCCCCCCCCCCCTCCCCAGTGCCCCCACGTACTAATATTACGCTTACGGAAATAGTAAAATTACATCTACTCTTTTTTTTCAATTATGGACATATTTTTAGCTTATTTTTACATGTAAAATTAACCCCTGACCTCCCACACTTCCCATTAGCTACCCAAAACAAATTTTGGGGGGGAAATACAATTTTTTTTTACAAATTAAAAAAAATACATAAATAGTTACCTTAGGACTGAACTTTTTTAATATGTATGTAAAGAGGGCATATTACTGTTACTTAATAAATTATGGGCTTTTAATTAGGGATGGACGCAAAACTGAAAAAATGCACCTTTATTTCCAAATAAAATATTGGCGCCATACATTGTACTAGGGAAAAAGTTAAAACATTGCAATAACTGGGACAATTGGGCAAATAAAATGTGTGGGTTTTAATAATGGCAGTATATATTATTTTAAAACTATAATGGCCGAAAACTGAGAAAAAATATTTTTTTCCATTTTTTTCTTATTATTCCCATTAAAACGCAGTTAGAATAAAATAATTCTTAGCAAAAAGTACCCCCCAAGGAAAGCCTAATTGGTGGAAAAAAACAAGATCTAGATTGTTTCGTTGTGATAAGTAGTAATAAAGTTATTGGAGAATGAAGGGAAGGAGCGGAGACAGGTGAAAATTGCTCTGTTTTTTTAAGGGGAAAAAATCCTTCGAGGTGAAAGAGAAAATCTGTTGTATATGGATGATATAGTACATGTGGATGGGGGCTGCACGTGGAATGGGGGAGGGAGCTGGAAGGGGAGCATCAAGAAGCTTGGCCAAGGGCTGCAAAAAGTCTAAATCTAGTCTTGATGACAAATAGAGTTGATTAAAGTTTTGTTTATATATTTATTACTTTGGAAATACCAAAATTAAATGAGTTATGGTCTTCAAAATAAACAGGAAATGTTGAATCATTGACTAACTTAAAAGAAAAAGAGTAAGCTTTCAGCCAGTAGGCCTTCTTCAGACTATCCCTGTAGAGTACTGGAATAGATTCTGAAGAAGGTCTAATAACCGTAACCGAAAGCTTACTGTTTTTCTTTTAAGTTAGCCAATGAATGTTATCCTGATTTAAAACAAACTAGCTTTATTGATGGCAAGCACATTTCAATACTCTACTGAACTTCAAAATAGCAACATCTATGTATTCATTTAATTTGCTAAACATGGTAATGGTTTGTGTACATGTCTTATGGTCGCAGAAAATTATTCACTCGCAGTCACTCACATGTTAGTACAGTCCTGATTTTATAACCAAGTCCCTCTATCTTGCTCAGTGGTCTAGCTCTAATGTGCAGAGCTGTGTGAATAAATGTACCCCATACTTCCCAACTTTTTGAGATGAGAAAGAGGGACATTTAAGCCACACCCCTGCCACAGCCACCCCTATCACACCTTTAGTCACACATACCATAAAGATTTCATAAGAAAAATATGTTGTTTTATACTTCAAACCACACTGGTCCTTCTATCCTGGTTCATTTTCCTTCATATTAACATTTTAAAATTAGTAAAATATCAATTTAAATCATGGGTATAAAGTTTAGAGTCAACCAAACACATTTTTAGTGGAGAAATATATATATTTACATAGAAAGAGGGACAAAGTCCTGAAAGAGGGACAAAGGAGGAGGAAAGAGGGACAGAGGGACAGGGCTCCCAAAGAGGGACTGTCCCTCTAAAAGAGGGACAGTTGGGAGCTACATCTACCAAGAGACGTTTTCCACTTGTTGTGTTTTAAGCCGTGCACTGCGATTAACATCTAAATCATAGTGCAGTTTTTCTACTAGTGCGATTATTTTTCTACTAGTGCGATTATTTTTCTACTAGTGCGATTATTTTTTACAGAATCACAATCGCGGGCCTACTACATTTTTCCTGCATATACGCTCCTTTACAAAGTATAGGAGCACCGGAAAATTGAATAGCAATTGCACCGCTGTGCAATTTTCCCATGATTCAACAATTCAAATTATTTTCCCATCGGGTGTTTTTTTCTTTTCTCTCGATGGAAATTCCAAACGCACCACAATCGCGCCGTACACCTGACGGATCATGGTTGGGTTGGATCATGGTTGCCAATCGTGGTAGTGGAAAACACAAAGAAACCCATTATGAAAAAAGCCCTTTGAGAAATGTTTATATAGTATTCAACGGTATGTGCAACCGTAATTTATTTTGTTTATTTATTTTTTCATTCCTGATTAAATGCGCCTGATAAGTCAGCAATGATGAATCTGGTAGGGCGGATCCAAAAAGTGGCTCGGAGTACACACGTGAAATGCTATCGCAGCTTTTACTTATCTGTGGAACATGAGTGCAATAAAATGTTAACGGTTCTTACAGTTAGACATTGCCACAGTTTTTTATCCTGAGGTTACTGATCTAACTGAGCTGGAGGAGGAGTGAGAGTCATCCTGCTGGAAAAGTATTGTAGAGAGTTGT
This sequence comes from Hyperolius riggenbachi, assembly GCF_040937935.1. NCBI lineage: Eukaryota > Metazoa > Chordata > Amphibia > Anura > Hyperoliidae > Hyperolius > Hyperolius riggenbachi. Next base: position 64,466,561 of record NC_090650.1, on the reverse strand, counting down.
GGTGCGATGACACCCACTGACATACAGACATTTATGGAGAAAATTGGGGGTGACCTGGAAATTACCCCAATGCTCAGTTGGACCTAAAGGGGGGTCTTAACAATCACATTTTGATTGGGAAAGATGGCAGCTGTCCTATCTGGAATCTGACGTCCATCTCATATATTTTATTTGGAATTTTTCACTTGACAATACTGAGATAAGAAGATTTAATGCACTGTGTTGTGCTTTTTTTATTGGTTACGGAATTGGACTTTTTAGCTACCGTATTTTTGGGAATATAAGAAGCAGAGGGAGAATCTTATATTCCAAAGACAGGGGTCCCCGACTTACAAACGCCCATCAATATGAACCACCAACCCGTCATGGTGTTGGGGACTCCCTGCATTGTCCCCCTGTGTTCCCCTCTGTGCCCCCCTCCGCTCCACATGTATAGTAAAGAGCAGCGGCAGCTTGTCTGACCTCATCCATCATTTTCAGCGCTGATTGCAGACCTCTCTCTTCCCACACGGCTCCCCCTAGTGACGGCTTCTGCTGATGATGCGATCAGCAGAAGCTGTCACTAGGGGAGCTGTGCAGGAGGAGAGAGGTCAGCAATCCCTGCTGGAATGATAAATAAGGTCAGACAAGCTGCCACTGCACTTAAAGAGAACCTGAACTGAAAATAAAAAGTCAAAATAACCCTACACAGGTCATAGTTACCTCCTGTGTAGTCTATCATCAATCTCTTTCTTTTCTCCTGCGTCCCATTTGTCCACTGTGATCAATGGAATTTTCCACCCTCCATTTTAAAATGGCCATTACCCCCTAACAGCTTCCTGGTCAGCACACTGTTAAACTGTAACATCACCCAGTTGAGCCATAGGTAAACATGGACATTACCTTGCACATTCAGTTGTAACTGACAGCTGCTGATATATAACTAAAAGCATCTGGTATATTTCAGTTTTGATAAAATATTGTCAGAACTGGAAGGGATCATTGTAAGAAGAAGATGGTGAGCGTCTGAGAGGAACTGATGGTGATGTTAGTATATAATATTCATAGTTACATAGTTACATAGTTATTTGGGTTGAAAAAAGACATACATCCATCGAGTTCAACCAGAGAACAAAGTACAACACCAGCCTGCTCCCTCACATATCCCTGTTGATCCAGAGGAAGGCGAAAAACCCTTACAAGGCATGGTCCAATTAGCCCCAAAAGGGAAAAAAAATCCTTCCCGACTCCAGATGGCAATCAGGTAACATCCCTGGATCAACATCATTAGGCATTACCTAGTAATTGTAGCAATGGATGTCTTTCAACGCAAGGAAAACATCTAAGCCCCCTTTCATTCATTTGCAGCTACGTCATGTTTTTATTTTAAATAATTTACCTTGCTTCAGGTTCCCTTTAACTATACATGCGGAGCCGAGGGGGGCATGGAGAGACAGAGAGGGGGACAAGGGAGACCAAGGAAGACACAGCTGGGTAAAGAGGGGGGACAAACACGGCACAAAAGGGTACAGAGGAAGACACAAAAGGGCAGACAAGGACACTGGGCAAACTACGGCACGGAGGAGGACACAAGTGGAACGGGGACACAGAGGGACACATGGGGACACAGGAGGTACAAGGAGGACATAATAATTGGAGGGAGAACATCTACAAGACGCTCCTGGACCATGGATGCACAAGGTTTAGTATTATTTTTTCCCCTTGGTTTTTGCACTCTAAACCTAGGTGCGTCTTATAGTTTGGAGCGTCTTATATTCTGAAAAATATGCTATATATACAGGACAGGAGGCGCACTACATGCATTATAGTTTAATAGGGTCTGTGTTTTCAGCATGCTTTTTTGTGGTTTCCTGATTAAAAGCCTTTACGGTATAAGTTACTGTTAGTATGACAGGAAAGGGTAGGGCAGGAAGTGAGGCATGCTTTCACAAATGGAAAAAAATGGTGCCTTCTGAGTCTGTACAAGTTTCATAAAGGCCACCCAGTATGTCCTGGTCCCCCATAACTGATATTATATACGCTTTCTGTCACGTCCTGTAACAATTAGTTAGGACAGAGAGTGTCTGATCTCTGGAGATCTGCAGTATCGCCAGAAATACAGATATACCTGATTATAAGTGATCTGCAGTCTCACCGATAATCCGATATATTTACTAACCTCTGTCCACCCAAAGAGGAGTGTAATGATTGGTGCAAACAGTAAATGGCTAATTGCTCTGTGGCGAGGGCCCACAGAGTACAGACTGCCGTCCAGCGGCAAGGGCCCGCTGGCGGGGAAGGTTGACAGGCAAGGTTCGGCAACAGGGTATCAGAAATACGAGGTACAGAATCAGGAGGCAGAGGCGGAGTCTGAGGGCTAACCGGGGTTCGGCAACAGAGATCAGAGATACGAGGTACAGAGACGTTAGGCAAGAGAGTAAACGAGGGCACAGCAAGGTAGGCAACGGGAAATCAGAAGGCAGCGGTACAAAAGGATCAGAGAAACTCAGAGTCAAAAAACAGGCAAAAGATCAAAGGCACAGGTAAATAACAATGGTATGTTTCTTCCAGTACTTATATATTGGCGTAACCAATATATAAGTATACTGTGGATCCGAGAGCTAGCACAGAGTGTGATCGCTACAGCGGACAAGGAGTACTGGCAGTCTGCTGCTTAAATGCAGACTGTCAGGCCAGGAGCCCCCACCCCCCAGATGACATCAACAAGGGGCGGAGAGTGACTCAGCAGAGCGAGTCAAGCCAGCCTCCTCCTCAGGGCATAAAGGGCCTGACGCTCCGTGCGTGAGCGCGTTGCCCTGCCCTGCAATGACGACATGCGGCTGGAACGGCCGCCGGCATTGACAGCTGACGCGGACCGGAAGTTCGGGGTTCCGGCGAGCTCAGACCCGAGAGAGGCGTCCACACTGCCAAGCGCTGAGGGGGTGAGTCCATGCCTGACACTTTCTAGCTACATACGTCTTGCTGGAGTTCAGCCTGGAAGTCACAGGGAACAGGTGCAAGCATGGAAAAGTTAAGTCACGTTTCACATGAATCATACAGTGATAATTAACATTCCACCATCGCTGTCAGCAGTCTCTCATTTCAAGGCCTTGCAGGATTTGCCCCGGACATTTCCGTCCCTGACTTTGTCACCTTTCCACGGTGAATAATGGCACAGTGACAGCTCGGTCACAAACTCAGCAAACACTTTTCTAAGAACTCATCTTTGTCTCTATTTCTTAAAACATACGATGCTGGGAAAATGCTGTCATAATAACAGACCTTGTTGTATGTCAAGTGTATACCTTCAGCCAGTAGGAAAGGAGCATTTATAATGACCTGAGTCTCCATTGCTAAAGAGAAGCTGTAACCAATGATGGAACTTTATCCCAATCAGTAGCTGATATCCCCTTTACCATGAGAAATTGTTTCTCAAATAGATCATCAGGGGGTTTTCTATGGCTGATATTGTGGTGAAACCCCTCCCTCAATGTGATGTCATGACCATGGTCCTGACAGTTTCCAGTCTGTGAGCCTTGTTGCATTGTGGGAAATAATGGCTGTTTCCAACTGCCAAACAACCAGTACCGGACCTTTGTTTAGTTTGCTACAAGTTTGCCAAATATACAATTAAATCAATGAAGTCTCCAACATTTTACATGCAGTCTTGTTCATTTGAGGATATGGACGTTTATCTACTTTATAACAATTACTGCACATAGGGAGAAGACAGATCGCAGAGGTCCATGTAATCTTGTTTACAACCAGGTGGATCAAAATGACAAAGTGTGCCCAGGAACTCGTGTCTTCCAAGCAAACTCACAAGAACCTGTTGCTGTATATAATGTAATGTCTGCACGAGTTCACACTACTATTCTTAGCCTTGATACATTTGCAGCAATCTTTTCAGAGCAAAAGTTGTTAAAGTGGTAAAATAAGCTCTCAGTTTCAAAATCACTTTTCCCACCAGCTTAGGAGGAGACGCAGATGGATCCATTCACCAAAGCAGATGGACTCATTCATTATGTCTAAAAGCATGCTTATAAAATTAAATATTCATCGTCGTTAATGAAATGCCTCTCCAAGCAATTCCTCAGGTAGTTCAGCAACAAATAAACATAAAAATGAAGTTCCTTAAGCGAAAACACAAAATATGCTGCCTTTCATCTAAATTGAATACACAATCTCATTGGGATAAGAACAATAGATATACCGTAAGTAAATGTAAATTAATTGTGAAGGTCCGTCTGAACTTGTTTGATTCACACCAGTCAAATACGTTTCTTCTGGATATGCTTCTGGCTGTGGACAACCGCATCCTGACTGGACCATCTTAAAGAGAATCTGTATTGTTAAAATCGCACAAAAGTAAACATACCAGTGCATTAGGGGACATCTCCTATTACCCTCTGTCACAATTTCGCCGCTCCCCGCCGCATTAAAAGTGGTTAAAAACAGTTTTAAAAAGTTTGTTTATAAACAAACAAAATGGCCACCAAAACAGGAAGTAGGTTGATGTACAGTATGTCCACACATAGAAAATACATCCATACACAAGCAGGCTGTATACACCCTTCCTTTTGAATCTCAAGAGATCATTTGTGTGTTTCTTTCCCCTGTTCTCATGCACTGAAGTTTCAGGCTGCTCTTTTCTTCCTGCAAACAGCTTTGCCCTTGTCTGAATTTCCTCAGTATGTGAAAGCCCAGCCAGCTCAGAGGACACTTTATCCAGCTTGTAAAAGATACGAGAGCAGAGAGAAGCTGCACTAATCTAAATATCACACAGGCAGTGTGCAGAGAGGGGCCTGAAAGGGGGAGTTCATAGCAGAACCACAACACTGAAGAACTTGGCAGCCTTCCAGACACTGGCCGACAAGTCTGACAGGGGAAAGATACATTGATTTATTACTGAGACTGTGATAGCAGAAAGTGTTGCAGTAAGCCAGAACACATTAGAAGAGCTTTTGGAACTTGTAGGATGATAAAAAACAGGATGCAATTTTTGTTACGGAGTCTCTTTAAGGCTTCCGATTACCGAAGTATCTAACTTTTTCTTGTAGTACACACTAGGAATAATCTGCTGTTAGACATAAGAGTTTGGTTTATTGCTTTGGTAAGCATCCCCTCCTAAGGTGGTGATAAAAGTGTTCTTCACTCACAGACCACTAACTTTTGAGATGGGTTTCATCTGTAGAGGGTGGAGCCAGGGGGAGTGTTTGAGACTTCCATAGAGTCCCCTTCTTTTGTGGAGGTCTGGGCTTGCAGATTGCAGCAGTTACACCAGTACAACTTTGACTAATCCATTTTAGCTGTCTTGTAGTTGATCATCTAAACTGGTGGCTGTCAATTCCACAGTGTTCTCCTCAGTCCTGCTGGGACAGTTGGCTCAGATAAGATTCCGATAGCTTTCCAGGCTTTGTGTTGGAGTAGAAGTTGGTTACGGTGGCATGGCTGGACTTCCATACCACAGGTCTGTTGTGAGTCAGGAGAGCCTTCTTTCTTTTAGTGTAAGCTTTACCAACAGTTTACATTTTACTACACTACATAGTCATATTTCTACAAAGCTCCATATGTATCCATGCCATGGTGTAGCCAAAGAAAAAAAATACAGCTTCAGCTGATCTTAATTTTGTGGTCTACATTACAGGATGTTTAATCTCTCTTATTACAGAACAATGTCTCCCTTTCTAATGAGTGAAAGAGAAACAACTTATATGTAGAGGTAATCCACTTACTCCAGTTACCCATCCAACTAATTGACACTTATTATGCAGATGTTAATTATTTAAGTGTTTGGTTAAAGGTATGCATTCTCCTTTAACACATTTATCATGCTTGCTTGGACTTTTCAAGGGCACTATACACCTTCAGCCAGGCGTTTAAACAATTAACATCTGCATAATGAGTGTCAATTAGCTAGACTGTTGGCTGGAGTAAATTAATGTACTTATAACTCCCTAAAGGTGGCCATACATCAGGCAACTTGGGGGCCGATCGAAGATCCTATTTGATCATTATAATCGGATTGGATGAAAATCGGTGCTACCAAGAGCACGCACGTTTGATGAAGCGACCAATATCAGGCTGAAATTGTCACATGTATTGATCGGATTAGTTAGAAGATGTAGGGCCAACATGCTTGATTGGGCATGCGGCAGTAACGGCATGCAATATCGGGAGAAGCGATGAATGTGACGGAACCCCTGGCGTTGTTCCCCCAAGTGTAAAATGTTCCCCCCGGTGCTTCGTGTAGTGTACCTCTCCTGCCTGTGCCCCCCATCCTGCTGGCATTGATTAGCCAAAGAATGGATATGTCTGATCAATTAACTTTTTGATTGTAATATTGATCTTAAATGCCAAACTTCCTCGGAAATATATGCCTCATTCTTTGCTAAAACATTTCCTGTGCAGATTAAATCTGCATTGTGTGAAAGAGTAGAGAGTGTTGCACTTGGGAGGCATGATGGCCATACTTATTATATTGGGGCATGTTGACTGTATTTGTTCAATGATGGGCACGGCTGTTATTCATGTATAGAGGGAATACTTACTATACCTGTTATATAGGATGCGTAGTGGCCATACTTGTTACATGTGGGAATGGTGGTTATTATCAGTGGTGTAGCTATGGTGAAGCAGCCCTGTGGAACCAGTGGGGAGGGGGACGGGCATGGAGGGGAGGCTGGACTTTAAAGAGACTCCGAGCACCTCTCATGGGAATGCCTTTAAGCAAGATGACTTTCTACAAAGTCATGCTATGACCCCTCTGGGGGAGCCTCTTGCGATGGCCATGAGTGTCACTTCCTCTTCCTGCTTCATTCAGTGATGCACTTCTATAACTGAGAAGACAGGCGTGACCCGGCAGTTATAACATAGCCAAGATGGCAACCGCGATTTTTAAATTGAAATCGAACAAAAACTATTTGGTGTAGAACGATGATTCAGGCATCAAATGAAAGAGGAGAGCAAAGCTACAGAAAGGTATGCATCTTTAAGTACTTTGCAGTACCGGTCAGAGTCTTAAAGGCATGCCTATGAGAGGTGCTCGGAGTCCCTTTAACAGACTCACATGTATAATGTAGGAGATAGGAGGTAAGGCTGGCACTGTGCTTCAAGATTTATTGATATCAAACATAATTAACAGGTAAAAACAGACACTCACAGTCAGCTGGTCAGGCGATGCTAATAGTGGCTAAGTGGGCGCCAGTTCTATGGTCCTCCGCAGATGACCGTTTCGCGCAGCTGGCGCATGTTCACTGCGATGGAGGGAGTGTACTCAATTGCAGTGAACAAGTGCCAGCGGCACGGCTCCTACAAAGTTTTTGTATCCTCACAGTCCACACTATCAATACAGGCCAGTCCAGTCCTGCACTGCAGAAACCTTTGAGTGCTGGAATCAATCTCTGCTCCTTCTACTACATACTTTAGCAGACTCACAGATCAGCGGTGCAGTAGAGCTTGAGCTTACCTCTTCCAGTGTTAGGTCCATGATTCCCTATCACAGCAGAATTAGTTCTCCTCTGCCTTCCTTTTGGTCCTCTGCCTGCTGCATGAAGCCATGTGACATGCAGAGAAACTGTGAGTCAGGCAGAGAGGACACAGTGGCTACTATAGGAGTCCAAGAGGCACCCAGCACTGGAAGAGGTAAGCCCCAGCATTACTGTAGCACTGAGCTGTGGGCCTGTTAAAGGGAGGTAGGGTGGCAACAGCCAGGGGAGCATGGAATGGAGGCCCTGGTGGAAGAGGGTTGTATGCATATAAAGGGGGGTGGGGAGGGGTTGGACTTTGTCTTTGCTAATAGGACAAGCGGCACATTAGGTCTCAGCATCATAATGTGAGCAGCCTTACATGATGTCTAAACAGATTTTTAATTCACCAAAGCAGTTTTAAAATATTTCATGTAGTGGTTCTGCGTCACCATAAGCTCTCTGGGCATTTTGTAGTACTAGTCCAAGCCCTAATCCATAGAGGATTATCAATCCATGCCATGCACTGATGATGACAAGATAGTCTGAAACAGGCTGTATGTATGTTGGGTTGAAGTGGCTCTGTAAAATGTAGGCTTGCTATACACCAGAGGTTTGGATGCAAGCCTGGCCTCAGGGGCATAAAGAGATAATTTGCATATTCTGTGGTGATGCATTTTGGGTAACCAAAGTTGCTCACTTAAAGCTGAATTATCAGAAATACCTTCTGTTTTAAGAAGGCAAATTATACTTTGTGTTGCTTTTTTAGTAGGAAGACTTTTCAGTCTCTTTTAGCCCCTATTACTTTCCTAGTGGATCTGGGTCACCCTGATCTTTCTTAAGCCGCATCTACACGCGTAGATACGGCCGCGATGTTCCTTATCAATCGAGCCGCTGATGTGGCTCGATTGATAAGATCCGACAGGACGGATCTTGCTTCCGCCGATTCCCTGCTCGTTCCCCGCGAGGGGACAATGGCAGGGAATCGAGTGGAAGATAAGCGGCGCCAGCAGGGACGAGCGAGGAATCGAATGCGGCGCACGCGCGGCGAGCGGGGACGCGGCGGAAGAGGCGATCCGGCGGCTAATCGAGCCGCCGGATCGCAGCCTCATCTACGCGTGTAGATGAGGCTTTAGTATTCTGTTAACCATTTCAGCCCGCAGGTATTTTTCACCTTATGGACAAGAGGAATTTTCACATTTCAGCGCTCTTCCCTTTCATCCCCAATAACTTTATCGCTACTTATCACAACTAAATGATCTATACCAATTAGGCTTTCTTTGGGTGGTACATTATGCTAAGAATTATTTTATTCTAAATGCATTATAATGGGAATAATAAGAAAAAAATTAGAAAAAATCCATTATTTCTCAGTTTTCAGCTATTATAGTTTTAAAATAATACATGCTACCGTAATTAAAATATACACATTTTATTTATCCATTTGTCCCGCTTATTGCAACATTAAAACTATATCCTTAGTATAATGTATGGTGATATTATTTTATTTGGAAACAAAGATGCATTTTTCAGTTTTACATCCATCACTAATTTTTAGGCCATAATTTAATAATAATATGTCCTCTTGGCACACATATTAAAAAAAATGTTTTCCCTAAAGTCAGTAGGTGTCATTTTACTATTTGGCCACAAGATGTCCCCGCTGAGTACTTGCTATTAGTGTACAATAGGTACAATATAGGAAGTAACGTGTTGCTACATTGTAACTAGGGAAGTGACAATCACGGTGGCCTAGAGGGGAGATTAATGAATGGGAACTGTGTTCCCATTCATAAATCTAACGATTGGTGTCGGTAAGCAGCAGAAATCGTCAAGCATGAGGAAGCACGGCGGCTCTATTTAAGAACACTGTTTTTGAACTAAAACAGTGTTCATTCTCGGCGAACATGTACGGATTGGCTCAGGGGACTTTTGTCCCCTGCAGCCAACCCCCCCTGTTGCCAGCAACATCGCGATCGTGGGCATCTGCCCTCACCATTGTGCGCAAAGCTCCCCAAGCTGCAGGGACGTGACTAACGCGTCCCTGTGGCAGTAGCAGCTGCCGCTGCGAAGATGAGGCTCACGCCCTAGCGGCAGAAATGGTTAAAGCGGACCCAAACCAAACATTTTTTTAATTCAAAATATTTAGCTGCACCACTCTGACACATACAAAGATAAATAAACACTCCTTCAAGCCTATGAGCATTTCAGTGCATGCTTTTCACCCTCCTCTTTGCATAACTAAGGCTATACATTTGGCAGCCATTAGCAATTCCTCCTTTGCCGGACACCATCTACTCCACTAGTTTGCCGGATTATTTGCCGACAATATGAAAGGAAGGGAGGGGTTCCTCCAATAAATGTAAAATATTTTATATTTGTCATCATGCAGCTGAAAAAAGGCTGCTATTTATTATTATAATTTAGAAAATAGATTTTAATTCTGAAATCTTGTATTTTTAGTTTGGGTCCACTTTAAGGAATTTTAGCCATTGTCACCATGAATTCTATATTATTGCACAAATACACTCATTTCTAATGCTTTTATTTTTGTGACTTCAGACATTCCAGTACTGTATTATCAATAGAGATGCTCATTTGGATTTTGTCGAATTGAAATTTCCACATTTCCAATTGGAAACCAACATTTTAGATTGGAAGTTGGAAACCGGATTTCTGCAGAAATACTGAATTATCGCAACTCGGTTATTTGTGCCCAATCACAGAAATAGGAAGCATTGGACCAATCAGAGAATGCAGAGCTCATCTCGGAAGTATTTAAAGAGGAACTATCAGCAATAACATGCCCCCCTAAGAAAACACATATGTAAGTAGATAAATACTTCCTCTACTTACATAACAGATGTATTGCAGTGTACTCGTTTTCCTTTCATTTAATTTTAAATTGTTTTGTATAGTGCATTCTCTTGATGGCAGGGGCCATCTTGCTTCCTCCGGGTAGACTCTCACCATCCCCCTCCTCCCCGCACTTAATCTCAGCACAGCAGGGAGGATAAAGGCAGCTGGCACAGACTCACCTAATAATGGATCCAAGCGCTGCCGTTCCCATCTATTCTCTGCACTACCACCGGCGGCAGCGCAGAGAGTATAGGGGAGAACTGCAGCGCCTGGAACCTTTATCCCTGGAGTTGTTCCTGGAGTCTGTGTGCGCCACCTCTATCCTTCCCAAAAGTTTTGTGCAGAGAAGAAGGAGAATGTGCCGGCGGCGGGCGGCAGAAGGGCAGAGGGGGGGGGGGGGGCGCGGACATTCCACTGGAGGAGGGGGGCAGAGGACAGTGACAGGAGATAGCCTCTGGCCCCCCTCCATGCGCTCTTACACCGGCTACAACCACCACAGACAAGGGGAGAGCAGGCGGCCAATCGCAGCGCAGAGATGTGAGTGACAGAGGCTTCAGCCAATCAGGCTGATTCAGCCTGTCTGTCATTTCTGTTCTGCGGCCGTGCGGCCTGGGGGCATGGGGAGAGAAAAGCCTCTTAGGAAAAAAAAGTAAGAATGTTTTTAACTATTTGCATTGCCTTATTAGCATCCTTTTTATCTATGTAACAGCCTAAAATAGAAAATTGATTTCATATATAATGCCTAACAGTTACTCTTTAACCAATCAGAGAATGCAAAAAATTACCCCCCCCCCCCCCCCCAGAAAAAAAAAAGACTCTTCAGAAATCGGAAATCTGCAGAATTAATTAATTGGTATTAGTGGAAATCGGAATTTACGTGGAATTGGAAATTCGCATTTCCATCCATCCCTAATTATCAATGACATCATATGGCGCTCAGACGCCCCTCAGCACTTTGCAGACTTTCGCTGTATTTTCTGTACGAGGCACTCACAGGCAGCAGTTGAAGATTCTAGGAACATTATTGGTTATCTTCCTGGAATAACTTCATTACAGTCTGCAGGGAAGGATCTTACATTAGGTTTTCTAGTCATCTTGAGGCTCGGAACATTTCTATAAATGACTATAAGACCGGAAGAGGCTGAAATGTATTGATCCACATAATGCATAACTGACAGTATCATGTTTGGCAGCCGATTCTGCTGTGGCCTTGAGATAACTCACAAGGACTTTTAAAAGTAGAATCCCCCTGTTGTGGCTTTGCTTGAAGTTCAAAAGGTCAGTTGAGGTTAAAGTGGAGTCTGTCTGAAAGAGCACACATTCCTTCAAATGTCAAATGGTGACAAAAGAGGACATGCATGGACTGTGGTTATGTGCAGCATGTCATGTGTGTCATGGAGGAGATGCACCGGACACTTTCGCTGTGATTGTATGCTTAGGCCCCGTTTACACTTAATCAGTTACTACGCATTTTTTTTTCTTCTCCATAGCAGTGCATTGTAAAAAAGAATTCAGTTAAAATGTGTTAAGTGTGAAAAGTTGCCATAGGAAAACATGGGACTTACGGTACTTTAAAAACCAGTTGTTCTTTCAGTTATTATTGAGAGCAACTGATTAAGTGTAAACAGGGTCTAATGCTGGGCATACACAGCTCGAGAATGCGCCGGTATCGAGCCAGCGGCTTGATGCCGGCGCGTCACTGCTCGTCTGCGCGGATCGATTCCCGCTCGTCCGTGTGGGCGCTGCTAATCAGCGTTTCGTTTGCTCCCATTGTTCTCCCCGCCGGTATCGAGAGCAGAATCGATCCGGTGGGGTATCGGACAGGTTGAATATTATCAATCGAGCCATCAGCGGCTCGATTGATAATATAAAACGAGCCGTGTATGCCCAGCATTACAGCTTTGGGAATTGGATTGTATGGGAGATTAAATGCACCCAGAATTGATCAGATACACATAAATAAGTATGCTCTTCTTCGTTGTATACTTTAAAGAAGAATTGTAAGCAAGGATTGAACTTCATCCCAGTCAGTAGCTGATACCCCCTTTCCCAGGAGAATTCTTTACCTTTTCTCGAATAGATCATCAAAGGGCTCTGTGTGGGTGATATTGATGTTAAACTCCTCCTACAGTGTGATGTCAGGACCATGGTCATGACAGTTTGCTGTCTGTGAACCTTTTTGCATTGTGGGAAATAACAGCTGTTTCCAACTGCAAAGAAACAAACTTCTAGCCTATCACATTGCTAAGCAGGGGCAAACCCAGGATTTTCAAGGGAGGGATTCCTGGAAGGTTTCCCTCAGCCACGCACAATACAGTATAATATTATGGTAGAACATCATGCTGGGTTCACATAATGCAATTTCCTGTCCGACTGACAGGATCTGACAATTATTTCCTAAATGTCCGATCTGCTCCCGATCGACAACAGGATCGATCAGAAGCAGTTTGGATACAGATAATAATGAGGACAGCCGACATTGCTAATGAAGGGGAAAGTGAAGCATTCACACAGCAGGGCACCGAGCTGTGCTCATACCTGACACATGCTGCTCCATGCTCTGTACACACGCAGCTGCTCCATCCAAAGTCAGCTGCAGCTGGGAAAGAAAGGGGGTAGTGCTGTGAGCTGTAGGATTTGGTGTCTCAACTTGTGACTGTCCCCAGACACTGCACCAGCCCTGGTCTGAGGGGGGATTCTGGGCAGCTGTAATCCCTCCCTGCGTTTGCCTATGCTAGGGGGTGTCATTATAGATAATGGCAGTTGGTGCTGTCTAGTTTTTTTCATGTCCGCCGGCAGTAAATATGATTGTGGATCAAGCAACATGAACAAATTACATGGCGAATATCAATCATTTCTTGATCTCTCTTTTATTTTTTCAATTTCTCACTTTGCATTGTATTCATTTATTTTTTCCCCTCTTTTCTTTTCGCTAAAGTTCCTCTTTAAGCCCAGAGCCAGATCATCCACAATCAAATCTAGGCAGTTGCCTAGGACCTGGAGAAAGTGTAGGGGTCTAATGGATGCTAGCCCCCACCAAATCTTACTAAAAAAGCCAGGTGACTATCAGGAGTGGGGAAAAAACCTAGGGCCCTATTTTATCTTAATCCTTGTCAGATTAAAGGGACCCTGAGCAGTCTACTAAAATAAAAAATCGGCACTTACCTGGGGTTCCTCCAGCCCCCCGGGGTCCCTCGCCGTCCTCCAGGTCCCCTCCGTGGTCCCGTTGGCGGCCACTTCGGCAGAAGACCTCCACAACTGGAACTCTCAGAAGTTTGCGGTCACGCTCCCATGCATGAACAAACGCGACCTAACTGCAAAGTCTAAGGACGGCTCGCGTCTGCACAGTATCAAGGAACCACCACTCAAGCTTGGCGGGAAAAGCCAAGCCAGTTTGGCGCAGATGTGAGCGGTTTGCGCCTGCACAGCAATGCCAAGCTCTGTCTGTCCACTTGTCGACTGGCCTTGGGGGGTCCTAGCGCTGGAACGGAGTGGTGGAATGGGACAGGGGAAGCCTCTGGATTAATATTAAAAAAGGGAGGGAAAAAAGATGAAATACTGTATTTAGTTTTAAAAGGATTTTATTGATTTAGGATTGGTAAATAGGCCAAAACACCAATAAAACCCACAGAGGGGCTATAACTGTATGCTATAGAGATATACATACATACTTATAGCATAACAGAAATGAAACAGCTTAGGAAAAAAACATCAAAACAAAAAGAACAAGTAACAAAGGCACTCAGCAACCTGTTGATCGATACAACATATAGGCCTCAATTCTGGTAGGGTTATCAAACAAATTAAGTTGTGATGTAATTTACCTCATGAGGTAATGACATTTAGCAATTCTGGTAGGTTTTAGTCATGTTTTACCTCATGAGGTATTTAATGAGGTAATTCATGAGGTAATTTGCATTAATTTTAATAATTAATAGCTATTCTCATGGAAATTAGGGGATATGTTAGCACATAATTTACAGATCAGTTTAAAGAGAATCTGTATTGTTAAAATCGCACAAAAGTAAACATACCAGTGCGTTAGGGAACATCTCCTATTACCCTCTGTCACAATTTCGCCGCTCCTCGCCGCATTAAAAGTGGCTAAAAACAGTTTTAAAAAGTTTGTTTATAAACAAACAAAATGGCCACCAAAACAGGAAGTAGGTTGATGTACAGTATGTCCACACATAGAAAATACATTCATACACAAGTAGGCTGTATACACCCTTCCTTTTGAATCTCAAGAGATCATTTGTGTGTTTCTTTCCCCCTGCAGCTATCTTCCACTGAAGTGTCAGGCTGTTTCTTCCTGCAGAGTGCAGACAGCTCTGCCTGTATGTAATTCCTCAGTATGTGAAAGCCCAGCCAGCTCAGAGGAGGATTTATCCAGCTTGTAAAAGATAAGAGAGAAGAGAGAAGCTGCCCTAATCTAAATAATACACAGGTAGTGTGCAGAGAGGGGGCTGGAGGGGGGAGATGCATCACAGAACCACAACACTGAAGAACTTGGCAGCCTTCCAGACACAGGCTGACAAGTCTGACAAGAGAGAGATAAGTTGATTTATTACAGAGATGGTGATAGTAAAACGTGCAGCAGTAAGCTAGAACACATTAGAATAGCTTTTGGAACTTGTAGGATGATAAAAAACAGGATGCAATTTTTGTTACGGAGTCTCTTTAAGACCTGCCTGTACCTGGAGGTAAAGTCAATTTGTATGCATTTTGCAGTTTTTAATGGAGTTCCTATTGCTGTTATAGTGTTGTTCCAATTCATGCTGTGTAATAGAAAAGAATAGTAGAAATAAAACTCCAAATATTTACTCAATTTTTTTTTTTTATATAAGGAATGTCTATAAATATACTTTTCATAGGTTGCTACCAGGGGCGTAACTAGAAATCACTGGGCCCTCCTGCGAATATTTGGATGCCCCCCCCCCCCCCCCATAGGTGCCAAATAATCGTAATGGGGCAGCGTTTCACTGTAAATTAATTGTAAAGTGGGCAGCATTTTACCAGACAATCGTAATGTGGGCCAGAAAATCGTAATGTGGGCAGAGTTCACCAGAACATCGTAATGTGGGCCTTTAGAAAATCATAATGTGGGCAGAGTTCACCAGAAAATCGTAATGTGGGCACCAGTCACCAGAAAATTGTAACGTGGACAGCATTCACCAGACAATCGTAATATGGGCAGCGTTCACCAGAAAATCATAATGTGGGCAGAGTTCACCAGAAAATCATAATGTGGGCAGAGTTCACCAGAAAATCGTAACGTGAGCAGCAGTCACCAGAAAATTGTAACGTGGACAGCATTCACCAGACAATCGTAATGTGGGCAGCGTTCACCAGAATATCGTAATGTGGGACAGAAAATCGTAATGTGGGCAGAGTTCACCAGAAAATCGCAATGTGGGCAGCAGTCACCAGAAAATCGCCATGTGGGCAGCAGTCACCAGAAAATCGCAATGTGGGCATCAGTCACCAGAAAATCCTAATGTGGGCAGCAGTCACCAGAATATCGTAATGTGGGCAGCAGTCACCAGAAAATCCTAATGTGGGCAGCAGTCAGTCACCAGAATATCATAATGTGGGCAGCACACACCAGAAAATCCTAATGTGGGCAGCAGTCACCAGAAAATCCTTATGTGGGCAGCAGTCACCAGAAAATTGCAATGTGGGCAGCAGTCACCAGAAAATCGCAATGTGGGCAACAGTCACCAGAAAATCGCAATGTGGGCAGCAGTCACCAGAAAATCCTAATGTGGGCAGCATACACCAGAAAATCGTAATGTGGGCAGCAGACACCAGAAAATCGCAATGTGGGCAGCAGACACCTGAAAATCGTAATGTGGGCAGCAGACACCAGAAAATCGTAATGTGGGCAGCAGACACTTGAAAATCGTAATGTGGGCAGCAGGCACCTGAAAATCGTAATGTGGGCAGCAGACACCTGAAAATCGTAATGTGGGCAGCAGGCACCTGAAAATCGTAATGTGGGCAGCAGACACCTGAAAATCGCAATGTGGGCAGCAGACACCTGAAAATCGTAATGTGGGCAGCAGACACCTGAAAATCGTAATGTGGGCAGCAGACACCTGAAAATCGCAATGTGGGCAGCAGTGACCAGAAAATCGCAATGTGGGCAGCAGTGACCAGAAAATCGTAATGTGGGCAGCA
Source organism: Hyperolius riggenbachi (assembly GCF_040937935.1). Classification (NCBI taxonomy): domain Eukaryota; kingdom Metazoa; phylum Chordata; class Amphibia; order Anura; family Hyperoliidae; genus Hyperolius; species Hyperolius riggenbachi. The sequence continues at coordinate 64,450,077 of NC_090650.1, read as the reverse complement.
GACACCTGAAAATCGTAATGTGGGCAGCAGGCACCTGAAAATCGTAATGTGGGCAGCAGTCACCAGAAAATCGTAATGTGGGCAGCAGACACCTGAAAATCGTAATGTGGGCAGCAGGCACCTGAAAATCGCAATGTGGGCAGCAGACACCTGAAAATCGTAATGTGGGCAGCAGTGACCAGAAAATCGCAATGTGGGCAGCAGTGACCAGAAAATCGTAATGTGGGCAGCAGACACCTGAAAATCGCAATGTGGGCAGCAGTGACCAGAAAATCGCAATGTGGGCAGCAGTGACCAGAAAATCGTAATGTGGGCAGCAGACACCTGAAAATCGTAATGTGGGCAGCAGACACCTGAAAACCCCCCTGCAGAATTTCAATGTGTGTGGGCAGCAGGCAGCAGCGGGATACATACCTTCTTCCTTGCGTTCCATCGCCGCCTTCTCGCTCTAGCGGCTGACGTCACTTCCGCTTCCGGAAGTGACGTCAGCCGCTAGAGCGAGAAGGCGGCGATGGAATGCAAGGAAAAAGGTATGTATCCCGCCGCCGCTGCCCGCTGCCCACACACATTCACTAGCTGGAGGGGAGCGCAGAGAGGAGAGCCCCGAGGTGAGGGAGAGGGGGGAACTTCCCCTCTCCCCGCCGACTGTGGGCAAGGCTTTCCCCTCATGCTGCCACCCCTCCAGCCCCCAAAAAACGGCCCCGAGCGGGCCCCAGGGGGGGGGCCGGGCCCCCCCGCGGGCGCAGGCGCTGCAGGGCCTATTGCTACGCCCCTGGTTGCTACATAATCAAATACACCTTCACCCCTCAAAAAAAAAAAACATCTTCCAACAACTATCCTAACTTATGGAAGACAATTATGAAATACCTCATTGTAACATATGCGGCTGCGGGCACGCTGGGTGTCTCCGCAGCTGCTTCGGTTCCCTATTCAGAGTCTTTTTCCGTTCCCTAGTACACCGAGGACGGAATTGTCATTTGCACATAAGGTTTCTATATCGCGCGGCCACGCGCGTAGACGGGACCTTTATGCTGGGAGGAGGCGCGTCAGCTGACCCGCTGGTCGGCTGACGTCAGAGCGGACGTTCGCCGCTCAGGATTGGCTGATTGGAGTGGGCGCGGCTTGGAGGCGTCCTCTGCTTCTTAAGCCGTCGCTGCTCACTCGCAACTTGTCTGCGGTTGCGATTACTTATGTGCTAGCGCTCAGACCTTAGACTGGTATCCGGTGTGCTTTGATCTGGAAGGAAACCAGGGATTTCACACAAGACTAGGAGATTGTTTACTGTATATTATTGATATTCTGTGTATGATTCCGGCTAATCTCTGACTCTGCTATTGCTACTCGTCTTTGTACTTCTGCCTATCTGATCTAGTTGCCGAATCCCTGCCTGATTACCTACTACTCTTTTGTCTTCTGACTTTGTACTGTATCTGCCTCTTAGTTGCCGAACCTAGCCTGTCTGACGCTCCGACTCACCAGTGGGCCCTCGCCACTGGTAAGACAAGACAAGACAAATAACATTTATATTGCACTTTTCTCCTTGCGGACTCAAAGCGCCAGAGCAGAGCAGCAGCCGCTAGGGCGCGCTCTATTGGCAGTAGCAGTGTTAGGGAGACTTGCCAAAGGTCTCCTACTGAATTAGTGCTGGCTTACTGAACAGGCAGAGCCAAGATTCGAACCCTGGTCTCCTGTGTCAGAGGCAGAGCCCTTAACCATTACACCATCAGCCAACTGGTAAGGTATTCTCTATAAGTGCCCACCAGCTCCTCTGGTGAGGCCCAGCTAAACTTATTGTTACTATGTTCTATAAGTACCCACCAGCTCCTCTGGTGAGGTCTTGCTAAACTTATTGTTACTATGTTCTATAAGTACCCACCAGCTCCTCTAGCGTGGTCTTGCTAAACTTATTGTTACTATGTTCTATAAGTACCCACCAGCTTAGTTCGAGAAATCCCCGAACTTCTATCGCAACTGTAAACATTTTTATGAATTAGCACACAAAAGTCTAAAATACCGAATGCAGTATTTTCCCGACAAGATTTTTTCCCAGCACAGCCTTTTATGAATTGACCCCATTGTCTGTTAAAGGGGAACTGAAGAGAGAGGTATATGGAGGCTGCCATGTTTATTTCCTTTTAAGCAATTCCAGTTGCCTGGCAGCCCCTGAACAAGCATGCAGCAGATCAGGTGTTTCAGACTTTAAAGTCAGATCTGACAAGACTAGCTGCATGCTTGTTTCTGGTGTTATTCAGATACTACTGCAGAGAAATAGACCAGCAGGGCTGCTAGGCAACTGGTATTGATTAAAAAGAAATAAATATGGCAGCCTCCGTATACCTCTTACTTCAGTTCCCCTTTAACTGATATTTTCACACCTGAAAGGACATAGGTGGGGAATAGAAAAAAACTATCTTTACTTACCTGGGTCTTCGTCCAGCCCCCTAGTGGTCACTCTGTCCCTCACCGCAGCTCTGGTCTTCTCTCCGTTACCGCTGGCAGGCTCTGCAGGATCACCTCTTCTGCACATGCGCGGGTGTTAGTGCGCACCGTGCACTCCAGCGGCTGCGGTACGCTCCAGAGCAGAGAGCTGCTACTGGGCATGTGCGCAGCGGCTCTTGTAAATAGTATCATGTGAGACTCCTGAGGAGAACAGGGGAAGCCTCACTAGGATCCAGAGGCTTCCCCCTCTCAAGGTAAGTACCCCCAGAGGAACTATTTTTCTTACAGGTTTACTGTAAGAATGGAACTCAGGATGAGGAAAGAGTTTACAGTGGGCAAACACTAAATCATTTCTGAAGTAATAGTGTAAAAAAATAAAACTGTATTCATTAAGTTATGTTCGGTAATGTTCCTCTATAAACCAATTACTTTTTCTGAGAATTATTACTCCTGATGTAAATAACTTAAAGTGAACCCGAGGTGAATATAAACCGATGAGATAAACCATTATATTTATCCTCCTACACAGGGACGTAACTAGAAATCACTGGGCCCCCTGCAAAACTTATGATGGGTCCCCCTTCCGCTAAACCGCTCCCAGCCTCAGCTTTATACACTCACTCTGTCCATTTCTGATGGAGCAGAACTGGCTCTGCAGCCTTCTCCAGCATCACTACAGTACACAGCCCATGTGGAGGGGTAGAGAGGTTGGGGGCTGGGCATTGTACAGAAGAGCCTGCTGCACACTGAATAAGGACTGTCTACAAACCTTTGAAAATCTTTGTATGATTTCTTATCAGTGGCTGAGCAGATGCAGTCATTAGAACAATTGTGCAGATAACAGAAAGATTTTTCTCTCCTTGTCCTTAAGGTGGCCATACACTGGTCGCTTTGCCATCAGATCGATCAACAGATAGATCCCTCTCTGATCGAATTTGATCAGAGAGGGATTGTATGGCTGCCTTTACAGCAAACAGATTGTGAATCGATTTCAGCATGAAACCGATCACAATCTGTAAAGCTGCCGCTGCCGCCGCCCCCCCCCCCCCCCCCCCCTCCCTGCATACATTACCTGATCCGGCCGGCGCGAGTCCCCCCGGTCTCCGCTGTCTTCTTCTCCGCTGGGTTCCGGAGCGGCTGGCTTCACTTCACGTCCGGGGAAGTTTAATCAGTAGAGGGCGCTCTACTGTTTAAACTTCCTGCCGGGACAGGAAGTTTACTGAAGCCTGCCGGACTCGGAGCCCAGCGGAGGAGACAGCGGAGACCGGGGGGACTTGCGCCGGCCAGAGCAGGTAATGTATTGCCTCTGTATTGCGTCGGTCGTCGGGCATTCGAACGTCGCTATGGACGCACTCCTGACCCACCGGCGATCGAGCAAAATCTTCCGCACGGACAGATCGACGGAAATCGACGGGAACGATTGCTTTCGGACGGAAATCGATCGTTCTGTCAGCGTTTTCGCATACGATTTCACAGCAGATTCGATCACAGTGATCAAATCTGCTGTATATCGGCAGGAAAATTGTTAGGTGTATGGGCTCCTTTAGTTGTAAGTCTCTCAGGACGGGGCCTCCTGTAGCTTCTGGGCCCCCCTGCGGCTGCATCTCTTGCAGGGTCTATTGTTACGCCCCTGCTCCTACACCTTAAAATGACCTTTTTAAAGAGACACTGAAGCGAGACTAAATCTCGCTTCAGCTCTCATATATAGCAGGGGCACGTGTGCCCCTGCTAAAACGCCGCTATCCCGCGGCTAAACGGGGGTCCCTTCACCCCCAACCCACCCCCCGCAAAAGTTGGTCGGAAAGTTGGTCGCTGAAATTGTCTTCCTGGAGGCAGGGCTAACGGCTGCAGCCCTGCCTCCAGTCGCGTCTATCAGACGCGCATCGCCGCCTCTCCCCCGCCCCTCTTAGTAAAGGAAGACTGAGAGGGGCGGGGGAGAGGGGGAGATACGCGCTGACAGACGCGCGTGGGGCAGGGCTGCGGCGGTTAGCCCTGCCCCAACCAGGAAGCGCTCCCCCGCATTACGGAGGGGGTTTGGGGGGACAGGGACCCCCGTTAAGCCGCGGGATAGCGGCATTTTAGCAGGGGCACACGTGCCCCTGCTATATATGAGGTCTGAAGCGAGATCTATTCTCACTTCAGACTCTCTTTAAGTATCCCATGTTTTTCTTTTATATTCAAACATTCAAAAAGTGGGTTTAATTTTTTACTCTCTAATCAGTAGCGGCCTATTAAGTGTCCCATAATGAAAATACATGAACTATTGACCTTGTCACCATCCTCAGAAGTTGTATTCTGCCACTAAAACTTTTATGGCTGTATTATTAATATGTTTTGTACTGTACAGACATGCTTATCTCATCATGTCACATGTCTCCTCAGATACACTTTAAAAAATTAACTCCCCTTCCTAAATTGTAATAGGGGTAATTATAACAGCAGTTGACTTATTACTGCTTTGATTTACATTGATGTTTTGTGCTATGGATGTTTTTATTTCTCTGTTTTCGTATGCAACCAAGTTGTACATTTTATCAGACAGAATATATTTCCTCATAGGCATTGCACATATATATTATATCATATCCATAAAAATGTATTCAATGCTGATATGCATTTGAACAGCATTTTATTTTCATGTAAATAGAAATTTCCTTTGCAGCTTAACATTGTTTGGTCACAGCTATCCATTGAATTAAATACATGTGCAACCAGAAAAGCATTTCAAATGCACGATAATAGGACATGCTATGTTTAGAAGACCATACTGTATATTCAACATAATCGATTAAAGATAACTGTATGTACGATCCACTCAAAGTGGTTTTAGAAAAGTAGATTAGACATAAAACATAAATGCCACAGCCCTAAACAGTAACAAACAATACAGTTCAAAATACTTAAATAGCTGCTATATAAGGATTCACCAACCTTTTAAAATGTATTACCTAGATTCTGAAATTATTATTTTTTTCAACAAGGAAAATGAAAACCTGTTAGCTGTGAAGGTCATGGAATATTTACTGTCATGTCAAAAAAAACCTGCATTAGCCAGCCATAAGCAATCAATTGCAGGCAGACAAAAGATATCCACCTGTTCAAGTTCATGCTGGCAGATCCCTGAAGCGTGTCTTGAATAACCATGTGTATAACGATTATGAACTAGTTTCGGCTTCAGTTTTTAGTTTTAGTTTTTTTTTCAGATGCTTATAAGTGTGGTACATGCAATTTGCAATACAAAAAGTTTTCTGCCAGCCATTTCTCCCCTCTAATCATCATCAGCTACATAAGAGGGGGCACCAACTAATCATTATTATTTAGTAATAGTATTTAGTGTTTATAATTAGTAATATTATTTAGTGTTTATATATAGTACCGACAGCTGTACAAAGTATATTGTCCTGTCACTTAAAGTGAATGGGAACCGCATTTAAAAAAATGGTCTCAGCACCATCTCTGAATCGCTGTTCTGTTTTGAATGCAAATTTTACCCTTAGTAAAATACAGCTTTAAAGTGACACTGAGCGAAAAAAAAAATTATGATATAATTGGTTGTGTAGTACGGATAATCACTAGAACATTAGTAGCAAAGAAAATATTCTCATGTTTTTATTTTCAGTTATATAGTGTTTTTTATAACATTGCATCATTCTCTAATATTTGAAGTTTACACACTACGCAGCATTCTAAATGATTTTACAGAGCAGTCTTGTGAACTTTTGACCTGTCCTCTGGAGAGAAAAAGAAAATAAAGTGACAGTTGAGATAACAAGCTTCAGAAGACAGAGCTCTCTGCGACTTTAAGTCGTGGAGCTCAATGGCTTTTTTGCATAGATAACAGGAGTTTCTTAACTCTTCCTGTACTGGAAACAATATTAGACTTACGTCTCTGCTCCTAATGTTGTATTTCTTAGCTGTACTACACATACAAATCATTATATCATAATTTTCTTTTCACTTCAGTGTCTCTTTAAATTCTCAAAAACACCCACTCATAGCGTAACCATAGTTTTATTGTAAAAAAGAATAAAAGGTAGTGCACTCACCTTTAGATAGATACAATGCACATTAACCTCTTGACGACCAGCTAACGCCGATTGGCGTAAACTGGTCGTCTGCGGGTTACCATGGAAACGGCCGCTCGATCGAGCGGCCTTTCCATGTCAGTTCACGGAGGGTGTCTCCGTGAACAGCCGGAGAGCCGCCGATAGCGGCTCGCCGGCAAAATGTAAACAGGCGGGGAAGAAATCCCCGCTGTTTACATCATACGGCGCTGCTGCGCAGCAGCGCCGTAATCAGATCGGCGATCCCCGGCCTCTGATTGGCCGGGGATCGCCGCCATATGATAGGCTGAAGCCTATCCCACAATGCGCAGGACGGTTATCCGTCCTGCGCAGCCAGCAAGGGAGAGGGAGGTAAGGGGAGGGAGGGAGCGCACAAAACGCTGCGGAGGGGGGCTTTGAGGAGCCCCCCCCGCTACCCACTAATGGCCGGCGGCGATCAGACCCCCCCAGCAGGACATCCCCCTAGTGGGGAAAAAAGGGGGGTAGTCTGATCGCCCTGCTGCACTGCTGATCGGTGCTGCGGGCTGTAGAGCCCACGCAGCACCGATCAGTGAAAATTCCCCTGGTCGGCAAGTGGTTAAAAGAGATTACCTCCTGAACCTCAGCCAGCGCCTCTGTATCTACCGTCACCCCCCCCCCCCCCCCCCCCCCTTGCCTCAACACAGACGGCACTAGTTCCCAGCGGAAGCAGAAGTAGCGACTCGAGTGTCGGGAGAGAAACCTGACTGGTGAGCAGCGACATATGCACAGCGTAACGGCTGTGACGGGCCCACGATGAACGCAACGACAGATGCTCCAGGAAAACACAATTGTACATCCATCAAAAGGTAAACCCAGCCTAACAAACAATACAGTACAAAATACTCCTTTAACTGGAGTTACATGATTCGGACATCTACATACAGTAGTTCATTCCAAAATAATTTTTTTTTTCTAATAAAGAATATGAAAAGGTGTTCGTTCTGAAGGTCATGGCATTTTCACTGTGTTGTCAAAGAAAACCTGTATTAGCCAGCCATAAGCAATCAATTGCAGGCAGACCAAAAATATCCACCTGTTCAAGATCAGGCTGGGAAGATCCCTGAAGCGTGTTTTGAACAGTCAGGCATAAATGTAAACAGGAGGTCAGCAAGAAAAACTTTTCACTACTTGAAAAACGGGACTGTGTTTATCAAAAACAGGAAATTTAAATTAGAAGAATCTTTTCAACAAACCACTGCAAGCCTGTGTCGCCAGCAATGCAGGTTAGAAATAAAAGCATATCAAGAAGAGGCATATTTACAGTATATTTCTCATTACAGATATGAAATACAGTACAATTATACATCTTTAGCATTTAATAGTATGTATCAGTACTTCGTAAACCATCTAGTAATGTAATGTTAAAAATTAGTCTCCAGCAATCTATAATTTAAAAAAATGGCTAGTGATTCAGGCAGGACAACACAGAAGCAGGAAATTTGGGTGCCCATGGCTAATGGACTATTTGGGTGCCGCCATAAGCGCTAATGCAAATATCGACTATTGGGCACCGAAAGCAGAAATTTGAGCACCTGATAAATATCGCTTTAAAAATTAGTACGTTATAGTTTTTGAAGTTTTTTTTCATTTTGAGAAAAGTAAAATGTTATAGTTTTTGATTTTTTTTTTCATTTTGAAAATTAGAAAGTTGTAGTTATTGAAATTTTTGGTCTTTTGTATGTAACAATTTTCTTTTTTTGAAAATTATCATTTTCAAATTGTATTAGACGGTATGGGGTCGATTCACTAACTGGTGCTAACCAAGTTAGCACACCTAGAGGGTTTCGGCGTGCTAACTAGGGTGCTAACCAGTTAGCACGACTACAGATCACGCCATCTGGTTTGCCCTGAAAACGTTGCGTGGTGCGATGTTAATGTCCCACCCTCCGCGCGATAACAGCTTCACGTGAAATGTATCCATCAGTGCCCTGCAAACAAACGGCGCATAGGATGCGCCCTAAACAGTGCATTGGGCTATGTGCCGTTTTCGTCAGGGCACTGATGGATACATTTCACGTGAAGCTGTTACCGCGCGGAGGGTGCGACGTTAACATCGCACCGCGCAACGTTTTCAGGGCACACCAGATCGCGTGATCTGTTACTTTACATGTGTAAACTTAGTTTACACATGTTGTAGGGCTTTTCACAAGCATGCTAAGAGTTAGCACTGCTTTGTGAATCAAGCCCTATAGATATTGAAATTTTAGGGTTAGGTGTCAGGAAGGGGGGATTTAGGGTGAAGCATCAGGAAGGGGGATTTTTGGGTTAAGCGTCAGGAAGGGGGGGGGGGTTTAGGGCTAAGCGTCAGGAAAGGGGATTTTAGGGCTAAGCGTCAGGAAGGGGGGTTTTAGGGTTAAGTGTCAGGAAATGAGGGTTTAGGGTTAGGTGTCAGGAAGAGGGAGTTTTGGGTTAGGTGTCAAAAATGTGGGTTTTAGGGCTAGGCGTCAGGAAGGCGGGTTTAAGGGTTAAGCGTCAGGAAGGGTGGTTCTAGGGATAAGCGTCAGGAAGTAGGGGTGTAGGGTTAGGCGTCAGGAAGGGGGGTTTAGGGTTAACCATCAGGAATAGAGATGGCCCGAACAGTGCGAAGGTAAACTTCCGGGGTTCACGATTGCAGAGAACCGCAAACTTTTCCGGGTGTTCGATTTGCCCCCATAGTGCATAATTAGGGTCAACTTTGACCCTCTACATCACAGTCAGCAGGCACATTGTAGCCAATCAGGCTACACTCCCTCCTGGAGCCCCACCCCCCTTATAAAAGGCAGGCAGCGTCAGGAATTGGACTCACTCATATGCCTGCAGTAATTAGAGAAGGGAGAGCTGCTGCAGAGAGAGCTATAGGGAAAGGCTCTCGTAGGCTTGTTAGCTTGCTCGTTGCTGATTCTTATTGCTAAAAAGCACCCCTCAATAGCTCTTTTGAGAGCTAATCTTGTTCTTGTGATCTATTTTTATTTTGTGGCCCACTTGCATTATATACAGCCCTGTCAGTCAGTCGCAGCTGGCCTTTGGCCCCTTGGTGGTAATTCTTACTGTGCCACTGCCAGGCCCAGCATACCTGTGTGTGTGACAGGCAGCTGCACATTTGTAATCCCAATCACTGCACCTGTTCAGTGCACCTACCTACCTATACCTACGTGAGCACATGCATTGTTAATACCACCATTTATTGCACCTGTTCACGGTACCTGTGTGTGTGTGACAGGCAGCTGCACATTTGTAATCCCAATCACTGCACCTGTTCACTGTTCAGAGCACCTACCTACCTATACCTACGTGAGCACACGCATTGTTAATACCACCAGTCATTGCAGCTGCACATTGTATTGTAATACCAGTCACTGCATACCTTTCACTGCACCTGTGTGACTGCACATTGTATTAGTCAAGTCAGTGCATACCTTTCACTTCATCCCCCCCCCCCCCCCCCCCGATATGGACAAAACAACAGGCAGAGCCAGAGGCAGACCCAGAGGCAGGCCACCCAGCAGGTCTGTTCGAAGGTCGTGCTGACGTGATTTCATGCGGCCCTGGCCCAAAGTACAGTGCTCAGAAGAAGGCACATCCCATCAACTCCCAAAGATTGTCAGGACGTGGTTGACTATTTAACACAGAACACCTCATCTTCCGCAGCCACCAGCACTACTACAAGTACCACATTCGCTACATTTGACACTTCGCAGGAGTTATTTGGTGGGGAAATCACTGATTCACAGCCATTATTGTTACAACAAGATGAAGGCGCTAAGCAAGCTACACCACCTCATATGTCTGAGTTAGGCGACAATATGGACGTAACGTGTGAGGAGGAGGATGATGAAGTACCTGCTGTTGGTACAATTTTGGAGGTGTTTGATACAAGCGAAGCTGGGGAGGATGATTATGATGATACAGATGCCACGTGGGTTCCCAACAGAGGAGATGAACAGGGGGACAGTTCAGAGGGGGAGTCAGAGAGGAGTAGGAGGAGACGAGTTCCTGAAAGAAGCAGGCAGAGCTCGTCATCAGAAACGGCTGGTGGCAGTGTCCAGTGCCATGTATCGCCACTTATGGACAGCCAGCCAACATGCCCTTCAACATCAGCTGCTGACGCCACCATAGTGCCATCACCCCTGGGGGGCTCAGCGGTTTGGAAATTTTTTAGTGTGTATGCCAAAGATCAGAGCAATGCCATCTGTACTCTCTGCCACCAAAAACTGAGCCGTGGAAAGGCCAACACCCACGTAGGGACAACTGCCTTACGAAGGCACATGCAGAAAAGGCACAAACTGCAATGGGAAGACCACCTGAGCAAAAGCAAAGCCACCCTCCTTATCCTCTTCCTCCTTCAGGTGCATTATCTTTTTCAGCCGCTTTCTCCTTTGCACCTTCACAATCACAGCCAACCTCGTCCACTCCGCCTCTCACCTTGTGCGGCTCCTGCTCCTCTGATAACAGCAGCAGCCAGGGAAAACTTTGAGCTGAAAAAGCCAATGTCTGCCAGTCACCCCCTTGCCCGGTGTCTGACAGCTGGCTTGGCGGAACTGTTATCCCGCCAGCTGTTACCATACCAGCTGGTGGACTCTGAGGCCTTACGAAAATTTGTAGCCATTGGGACACCGCAGTGGACGATACCAGGCCGCAATTATTTCTCAAAAAAGGCGATACCCAAAACTGTACCGGGAAGTAGAAAAGCAAGTGGTGTCATCTCTGGCACACAGCGTTGGGTCAAGGGCCTATCTGACCACGGATGCCTGGTCTGCCAAGCACGGTCAGGGCAGGTACATTATTTACACAGCCCATTGGGTCAACCTTGTGACCGATGGCAAGCAGGGAGTACGTGGCTGTGCAGCGGACCAACTTGTGACACCTCCACGGCTTGCAGGCAGGCCTGCTGCCACCTCCTCTCCTTCTCCTCCTGCTACATCCTCTTCACCGTCATCCTCCTCCTTGGCTGAGTGGCAGTTCAACTCTACTGGTGCTGCAATCTCCTCTCCAGCTACACAGCCCCAGCTTCCCAGGGCCTATGCTGCATGCCAGGTACGACGGTGTCACGCCATCTTAGACATGTCTTGCCTAAAAGTGGAGAGTCACACTGGAGCATCTCTCCTGGCTGCTCTTAACAAACAGGTAGATCAGTGGCTGACCCCGCGCCAACTGGAGATCGGCAACGTGGTGTGTAACAACTGCAGCAATCTCATTTCGGCTTTGAATTTGGGAAAGTTGACACATGTACCCTGCATTGCACATGTGCTCAATCTCGTAATCCAGAGATTTGTGTCTAAGTGCCCAGGCTTACAGGATGTCCTAAAGCAGGCCAGGAAGTTGTGTGGGCATTTCAGGCGGTCTTACACGGCCATGGCACACTTGGCCGATATTCAGCAGAGAAACAACTTGCCGGTGAGGTGCTTGATTTGCGATAGCCCGACTCGCTGGAATTCGACCCTTCTGATGTTCGACCGCCTGCTACAACAGGAGAAAGCCGTCAAACAGTATCTCTACAACTACAGTCAAAGGACACAGTCTGGAGAGATGGGGATGTTCTGGCCAAAGTACTGGACACTCATGCGAAATGCCTGCAGGCTCATGCGGCCGTTTGAGGAGGTGACAAAGATGGTGAGTTGCAGTGAAGGAGCAATCAGCGACTTGATCCCGTATGCCTTATTCCTGGAACGTGCCATGCGCAGAATGGTGGATCAAGCTGTGGAGGAGCGTGAACAGGAACAGTTACAGGAGGAAGCGTTGTGGGATCAATTCTCATCAGAACCAGATGTTTCCTCAACACCTGCAGCAGCACAGAGGTAGGAGGAGGAGGAGTCGTGTGGGGAAGAGGAGTCAGATGATGAGGAAGGTGTTTTTTTTTTGAGGAGGAGGAGGCAGCAGAAGAACAACCGCAGCAGGCGTCGCAAGGGGCTTGTGCTGCTCAACGCTCCCGTGGTATTGTTCGTGGCTGGGGGGAGGAGGAAAACGTACCTGACATCACTGAGGTAGAGCAAGAGGAGTTGGATAGTACGTCTGGATCCGTCTTTCATGCTGTCCAGTCTGTTGAGGGACCCCCGTATGAAAAAACTCATGGGGAATGAGCTGTACTGGGTGGTCACGCTACCAGACCCTCGGTATAGGCACAAAGTGGCGGACATGTTACCAACTCACCTGAAGGCAGAAAGGATGCTGCACATGCAGAAGAAGCTGGCAACTATGCTTTACAGTGCGTTTAAGGGTGATGTCACAGCACAATGGAATAAAGGTGCCACTGCCAGTAATCCTCCTCCTCCCATGTCTACGCAGGCAAGGACAGGACGCTCTAGCGATTTCATGGTGATGGCAGACATGCGGACATTCTTTAGTCCAATGCCTCGCCTTAGCGTTTCCAGATACACCCTCCACCAACGCCTCGAGTGGCAGGTAGCCGACTACTTGGCCTTAAGTGTGGATGTAGACACTGTGAGCAGCGATGAACCCTTGGACTACTGGGTGGGCAGGCTTGACCTGTGGCCAGAGCTGTCACAATTTGCCATCCAACTTCTGTCTTGCCCTGCCTCAAGCGTCCTGTCAGAAAGGGCCTTCAGTGCAGCTGGAGGCATTGTCACTGAGAAGAGAAGTTGCCTAGGTCACAAAAGTGTTCAGTACCTCACCTTTATCAAAATGAATGAGGCATGGATCCCGGAGGGTTACTGCCTGCCCGAAGACTAAGTCAGTCCCCGCGCACAGCATCTCTGCCCGCAGGCCACGACTGCCACCACCAACAGGGTCCACCAGGACTCCAGGAGGATTCCTGAATTTTTAGATAGCAGCGGCCGCTATAATAATTTTTCTGCTGCGTGTACATGCCTGCCTAATTTTTCTGGCTGCACTGCAGCTGCAACAACAAAACAAAAGGCATGTACATGTGTCAATTCCCCTTCATGACCGTTACCTTGCCGCGGTGAAGGGGCTTGCATATCACAATGAAACAATGACCGACGGCTATATGAGTGTGTTGGGGTTGGGGGGCACACCTGACCCAAGAAAATAGATAATAAGGTCATTGCTTCATTGTGGACAGACCAAATTCGATCAGCTGGACACTCAGTCACTGTTGTTCTGTCATTCAGCTACCATATGGGCTTGAAAACCGCCATGGCCTGCCATGGTGCGCACAAGTCCAGCACGGCCGTTACTACACAAACTGTGGATAAAAGCCCCACATTATATTTGTCCCGGTAATTGCAACGTTTAAATTATATCCCTAGTGCAATGTTTGGTGACAATATTTTATTTGGAAATAAAGGTGCATTTTTTCAGTTTTACATCCATCACTAATTTCAAGCACATAATTTAATAGAAATATACACTCTTGACATACATACAGTATTAAATGTTATTCCCTAATGTCTGTAGGTGTAATTTTACTATTTGGCCACCAGATATCCTCACACCATTATTTTCTATTGCGTACAATAAGTACGCAAATAGGAAGTAATTCATGCTTGTGTTACTTCGGAGGTTAGATGAATGAATGGAAACAAAGTAAAAGTTCCCAATCATTAATCTAACAAGCGGTGGCGGGAACGAGCGAGCGGGAGGGAGTGGCACCGTTTGAGAATGATCAATGTTTTTTACCAAAAACAGTGATCATTCTCGCCGGACAAGCATGGATTGACTCAGGCCCCTGGCACCAATCCCCCTGTCGCCGGGACCATCACGATCGTGGGCTTCTTCCTGCACGATTGCGCTCAAAGTCCCGCAAACTGTACGGATGTGAGTCTTACGTCCCTGCGGCTGCAGCAGCACCAGCCACGTAGGTGAGTGGCTGAAATAGTTAAGAGACAAACGTCTTTTATAACATTATAACGCTTCAGTCCTGAGCCCATTAAAAGTATCCCCGGGGTACATTTACCATGTGCTCTGCTTTATAAATACGCCTTTATGGGTGATATTAGATTTGTGTGTCAATTCTATCTTTCTTTCTTTCTTTCTTTCTTTCTTTCTTTCTTTCTTTCTTTCTTTCTTTCTTTCTTTCTTTCTTTCTTTCTCTCTCTCTCTCTCCTCTCTCTTTCTTTCTTTACTTTTTTTCTGATGTAACAACTGGCAACATTCTTACACTTTCTGGTCTGGCTCACAGAGCAAAGCCTTATTGACTGCAATGTGATGTGACTAAACAGCGATGTATGCTTGGACTGCAGCCGTTTTTAATTACAGGCCTTTGTGGTAGCGGGAGATTATCAGGAGCGTTTTGCCTCCCGGGGACAAAACTCAATATGTTTGCATAGAACTGAAGCCATTGTGCTGTACCATTCAGACAGCAGCACCTCATGACAGTTTAATGAACCAGTGTGCGTGAGGGTGGGTGACTCAAGAGTGTGCGTTATACTTACCTAAATGTGGTATGTGTGATCAGCGGTTACCACTGAAACTGTATTTCAAAATTATCAGTAGAGATGCCGCGAACCTCCGATTTTCGGTTCGCGAACCGGGTTAGCGAACTTCCGCAGAAGGTTCGGTTCGCGGAAAAATTCGTGAACCGCAATAGACTTCAATGGGGAGGCGAACTTTGAAAAATAGAAAAAATTATGCTGGCCACAAAAGTGATGGAAAAGATGTTTCAAGGGGTCTAACACCTGGAGGGGGGCATGGCGGAGTGGGATACATGACAAAAGTCCCGGTGAAAAATCTGGATGTGACGCAAAGCAGCGTTTTAAGGGCAGAAATCACATTGAATGCTAAATTGGAGGCATAAAGTGCTTTACAACATCTTGCATGTGTATACATCAAACAGGGAGTGTAATTAGAGTACTGCTTCACACTGACACACCAAACTCACTGTGTAACGCACCGCAAACAGCTGTTTGTGTAGTGACGGCCATGCTGGACTACTGCGCAACATGGCGTGATTGCTCTTCCTCACTCAGTGATGTCAGGTAATGTGTGACTTCCTTCTCAACTTTCCATGGCATTGTTAAAAAGCTTACGTTTTGTTTCTAATTTACATTTTCTACTTGCTGTGTACTTGTTCAGTACCGCTACAATGAGAATCCTGTGGAGGCGGGCAAGTCTGCCATTGTGACCCCGGGTAATGGCCGGGGAATGAGAGGTTTGAATCCGGTGTGGAGCCTGAGCAACGGCTACCACTACACATCCAAGGAGGGCAGCGGGCAGGCATGCACGCCTGCCCGCCCCGAGGTAGTGACCAAAAATAACAATACAGGAGGAGGACTTTCGAGGCCCTGCTGTGTATTTGAAATGAATGTACTTTAAATCCTTTAACGAGAACCAGTTATGGCGGGCAAAGATGACACCACATTCCTTTCACGAGAATCATATGGAGGCGGGCAAGTCTGTCATTTGTGACCCCGGGTAATGGCCGGGGAATGAGGGATGGAATCCGGTGTGGAGCCTGAGAAACGGCTACCACCACACATCCAAGGAGGGCAGCAGGTAGGCATGCACGCCCGCCCCGAGGTAGTGACCAAAAATAACAATACAGGAGGCGGACTTTCGAGGCCCTGCTGTGTATTTGAAATGAATGTACTTTAAATCCTTTAACGAGAACCAGTTATGGCGGGCAAAGATGACACCACATTCCTTTCACGAGAATCATATGGAGGCGGGCAAGTCTGTCATTTGTGACCCCGGGTAATGGCCAGGAAATGAGAGATGGAATCCGGTGTGGAGCCTGAGAAACGGCTACCACTACACATCCAAGGAGGGCAGCAGGTAGGCATGCACGCCCGCCCCGAGGTAGTGATCAAAAATAACAATACAGGAGGCGGACTTTCGAGGCCCTGCTGTGTATTTGAAAAGAAGGGCCTGGATAGGCGAGAGCAGGAGCTGAGGAAGGCCTCCCATGATAGGGATAGACCTTCTGTCAGGAAAGGAAGGGGTTAATTTCTGGGTGGGCTTGGCCAGGCGACCTGAGTCAGAGGGAAGGCGGGTCGGACAGCAGTGGCTGAGGACAGGAAGGGTGTCAGCGGAAGGGGAGGAGCCAGAACGAGAGGAGATCACAGGAGAAAGTTGGCTTCTCTGTGTGTTCTCCTGCTTACAGCAACGTGATGGAGGAGTTGGACAGCCTGATGGCAATGCTGAGGAGCGAGGCAGCGGCAAGAGGACCTGAATGGGTGGCACAGCAGATTGCGGAGAGGACGGAGGGCGCAGCCAGCGAACAAGCCGGGCGGGTCAGTGCACGCATCTCCAGGCCGCCGGAGCGGCTGAGTCCCAGCGCTTCCCCCGCAGGTCAGAGGAGAGGAGGTAGCCCGGGACAAGCTACTACAGCCCCCCCAGCAAGGAAGAATAGCGCGGCTGGGAGCAAAGTAGCTGGGAGTAAACGACCACAAGGAGACCAGGAGGTGGCGGGCCCAAGCGGTATGGGGCCTAGTGGCGGCAAACAGCGCAGAGGTAACCCCAAGCAGAGCGGAGCAGCAGCTTCAAACAGGCGAAGTGGTCTGAAGGATACTAGGGGAAACAAGGCGGCAGAGGGGAGGCGGCAGCGTGAGGCGGATGCCCCTACACCCAGGCAGTCCAAGCGATCAAAGAAGGACTCCAATCCGGGGTCTGGGAAGAAGGTGACAGCTGCTAAGGGGAAGCAAGCTTGCAGACCAAGGTCCAGTAGCTCTGATAGCAGCATACGGAGTGCGGCTGCTGGGCATGGCAGGTCATCTTCTCCGTCACCACCTCGTCAGGAAACAGCATCGGGTAGCAGAGGACGGTCTGGGCGCAATGGATCACTTCGTGGTCAGTCGGCTCGAGACGGGGACCGCCAATCTGAGGGGTCTGGTGAGAGGCGACTGGAAAGTGAAAGGCGCAGGAGTAACAACAGGGCCGCTTCCCCTGCGGTCGCTGCTTCCGGGAGATCGGATGGAAATGGTGGTCGGTTCGAGGCGGCAAGGCCAAGAGGGTCGGCTGATCGGGACCCACGTCCGGTGCAGCCAGGTGAGAGCAACCTTGTTGGAAATGTTGTAAATGATGATAACAGGGGTGATGTGCTAGTGAGGGGGGGGGGAGAGTGCTAGTGGGGCGAGTAGCAGTGGGGGATCACTGTCTGTAGCACAGTCAGCAGTTACTACAGGTTTAGGGGACAGCTCATCATCGGCATTATCCCTCATTAATACCCTGCTTGTCGGCATCAGAGATGCCTTACAGGGGCCTAGTCGGACCCAGGTGGCCTCTGAGCAGTCACCTGTGGCAGCATGGATTCCTTCGGGTGTGGGAGGGTCCACAGCATTAGTGCCAGCTGGTGGGGTTACGCAGCCTGGGGGGAATGTGGTTACCAACGCGGTGGTCACTGCCCCGGCGCAGAATGCCCCAAAGGATAAGGAAATGGATACGGTGCGGCTGGCAGACGCAGCAAAAGGGGAGGTTTATCTTTGCTTTTCTGGACCGTTGGGTTTGCATTTAAAACAGGAAGTTAGGGAAAAAATTTGGAAGGGTGAGTATATCGAGATCTTCTCGTTACTGCAATTGGGTAAGTTTAACTTGGATCGGGTCAAGCCCGACGAGAGTAAAAAAGAGGAGGAGGAACGTAGGAGGTACCGACTCATTCCCCGGACGTTCCAAAACTGGTCACAGGCTTTTTCCATATATGCCAGTGTACTGGGGGAGAAGCAACCCGAGTGTTGCTCGTCCCTTTTTTGTTACCAGGAATGTATAGCGGAGGCCCACAGGTTATACGGAGGTTCAGCATGGCTGCGCTATGATGAACATTTTAGGCAGTGTAAAGCGATTCGCCCAACGATCAGGTGGGATCAGAAAGACATAGGCATGTGGATGCAGTTGATGATCCCCGGGACTAAGAGCAATCAGCCCTTTCAGGGAGCTGCCGGCAGCTCAGGGTCAGCTGGGCAGCCGGCTAATAAGAAGCCAGGAGTGTGCTGGAAGTTTAATGAGGGGGCATGCAGATTCGGAAGTTCGTGCAGGTTCAAGCATGAATGCTCATCCTGTGGTGGAAGCCATGCCCTTACCAGGTGCTATAAGCAAAACAAAGGTCGTTCCGCAGATGCTGCAAACAAAAGGGAGGACTCCAGTGATGGTGGAAAGGATGGAGCGATATCTAAGTAGGTATCCGGATGCGGCAGATGCGGATTTTCTGCGTAAGGGTTTTGCGGAGGGTTTTCATATTCCTAGTTCAGGTGTTCCAGGTTCTCATCCGCCATATCGCAATTTAAAGTCTGTTATGTTACGCCCAGAGGTTGTTTCTGCCAAATTACAGAAGGAGGTGGAGTTGGGCCGCATGGCAGGCCCTTTTTCAGAATCCCCGATTACTGACTTGGTGGTATCTCCACTAGGTTTAGTCCCAAAAAAGGACCCAGGATCGTACAGGCTGATTCATCATCTTTCTCATCCGAGAGGTTTTTCGGTCAATGACGGTATAGATCCCGAGGCTTCATCGGTTGTTTATACGTCATTTGACTCAGCAGTCCGGCTGGTCAAAAGGACAGGTAAAGGGGCTTTGCTGGCTAAAGCTGATGTGGAAGCAGCCTTTCGGTTGCTTCCTGTGCATCCAGATAGTTTTCGCTTGCTGGGCTGCTTTTGGGAGTCACACCTGTACGTAGACTGCTGCCTCCCGATGGGGTGCTCCATATCCTGTTCTTACTTCGAGCGCTTTAGTTCGTTTGTAGAATGGGTGGTCAAAGAAGTGGCAGGGTTAAAGTCAGTTATTCATTATTTGGATGACTTTCTTTTTATCGGGGGGCAGGCTCTAGCTGAATGCGCTTACCTGCTGGCCTCCATGCGCCAGGTGTGTGCGCAGTTTGGCATACCCTTAGCAGAAGAAAAGACCGAAGGCCCACAGACTACAATCAAGTTTTTGGGGATTGTCATCGACTCGGTCGCCATGGAGTGCAGGCTGCCTGGTGATAAGGTGGATGACTTGCGTCTCACTATTACCAGGACGCTCGGTTCAAAAAAGATCACCTTGCGAGAGCTTCAGTCGCTTCTCGGTAAGCTGAACTTTGCGTGCAGAATTATGCCCATGGGGCGTATTTTCTGCCGACGTTTGGCAAGGGCTACAGCAGGCGTTGCGTCCCCGCACCATAGGATCCGGTTGGTGGCAGAGCACAAGGAGGACTTGCGTATGTGGTTGGTATTCCTGGCTGACTTTAATGGCCGTTCTATGTGGATGGAGGAAGCTCTCGCAAACCATGACTTGGAGTTATTTACGGACGCCGCAGGATCTCTGGGCTTCGGTGCGTTCTTCTCGGGTAAGTGGTGCGCCGAGGCCTGGCCTGAAACATGGGAACCATTAGGCCTGACGAAAAATTTGATACTGTTAGAATTATTCCCTATCTTGGTGGCGGTTGAGCTGTGGGGACCTTTGTTGAGGAATAGGAGAATCCGATTTAATTGCGACAATATGGGTGTGGTGCAGGCAATCAATAGTTTGACGGCATCATCACCTCCGGTGGTGAGAGTACTGCGTCAGTTGGTGTTAAGATGTTTGAGATTCAACATGTTGATGTTTGCAGTCCATTTGCCTGGAGTAGAGAATGAAGTGGCTGACGCTCTTTCTCGATTCCAATGGCAGAGATTTTGGACCCTCGTCCCGGGAGCAGAACGGCAGGGGGCTTCCTGCCCTCCGGCCTTATGGAAGATACCCGTGGGACAATAGGAGTTTGGATTTCTCAATCATTGTCAGCATCAACCTGGGCAGCGTATTCAGCGGTGTGGACGCAATGGGAGGAGTCGTGGCGACAAGTTGGAGGTTGCCAAGCAGATGAGGAAAGGTTGTTTTTGTTGCTGAAATTCATGGCGGAAAAAGGGGTTGCGGGGATCACCCCGGGGGTAATAGCAAAAAATTTGGCTGCATTATCGTTTTATTTCAAAGTTCAGGGTTTAACTGATGTTACTAAAGATTTCAGAGTTCGCATGGCATTGAGAGGTTTGAGGAGACAAGTAGTAGCCCCCAAGGATACTAGGCGCCCAGTTACATTTGGCCTGTTGATTTCAATTTTGGGGAAGCTGGGAGAGATATGTAGTTCCCCATACGAGGTTTTGTTATTTAGTGCTGCTTTTGTATTGGCATTTTTCGGGGCTTTCAGGGTGAGTGAATTAGTGAGCCCCAATAAAAGAGGGGTGGGTGGCTTCTTGGAAGGGGATGTGGCATGGTCGGAGACAGGAGTGGAGGTGCAGTTGCGTAGATCAAAGACAGATCAGTTAGGCGGGGGCCGGAAGATCACGTTGTTCCCCGTGAAAGGATCAGTGGGTTGTCCAGTGGCGGTGGTGGGTCAGTTTTTGAGGGTGCGCCCCCGGACGGGTGGTTCATGGCTGTGTCACGCAGATGGGGTGCCATTGACAAAATACCAGTTTGTGGCGGTGTTTAGGAAAACATTGAGCAGCTTGGGCCTTGTTGCGGCCGAGTTTGCATCGCACTCATTTAGGATAGGAGCGGCCACGGAGGCGGCCAGATGGGGGCTTCGAGATGATCAGATTAAGAGCATAGGAAGATGGGAATCAGCTAGATTCCAGTTGTACGTCAGGCCACAGTTGGTATGATGGGTCAGCGAAGGGGAGGTAAACTAGTGTTAGGTATTATGTTAGTTGTTCAGTTTTTGTTTATTTCAGATAACCCAGCTCCTCCAATCTTGGTTTGGATTTTCGGCCACTCATATGTCGCATGGGGTGCACGCAGAGCCGCTGTGCGGCCGGACGGCCGGCAGTTGGGTATCCCGAGAGCGACTGCAACTGTCCGGTGGATCGGAATTCCAGGCATGCAATGGGCCAAGGTATTGCCAGAACTGCAGAGATTCGTGGCCCTGGACAGGGCCCCTGAGGTACTGGTTCTCCATGTCGGTGGGAATGATCTGGCCTCAAGGACCACGAGGCAGATTATACAAGATATAAAATGTGATTTCATGAGGATGCGGTCGACTTTCCCACGAACAATTATAGTGTGGTCTGAGATTATTGGCAGAAGCCATTGGAGGTTGGCTCGGTCCGTTGACAAAATTAATCGAGCTCGCAAGAAGCTGAACAGGGAGGTGTCCCGGTTTGTGGTTAGGAATGGGGGGGTGGCAGTGAGACACGAAGATTTAGAGGAGGATTTAGATTTGTTTCTGAGGCGTGATGGAGTACACCTCAACGCCATAGGTACAGATTTGTGGTCCCTGGCTTTAGAGGGTGGTATTCAGCGGGGGCTCCGTTTGTGGGCTGCACAAGGGTGAGGTTTCTCCCTTGTTTGTGGTGGCGGGGCAGGGAGCCCGGAGGACGGTGGTTAATTATTGGAGGAATTCACGCGGGTGAATTTCTCAGGGTATCCGTCATCTGAAAGAGGTTAGTAAGGGTATGCAGCTGCCCCTGAGCCGGAGTTTGCGGCTGGGGGCCGGTTATATATATAGTTGCATTACCTACGTTTGTTAGCTTCCGGGGTTCCTTGTCCTGCAAGGTTTATACTTCTTAGGTTATTAAGAATTGTTTTATATTAAAATATTGTTCAATAAATTGGGCTGCATTGGCCTATTTTCTCCACGTCAATGGTAGTCCTTTGTATTTTTGTGAGGAAGTTTGGTGAGTGGGTAAAGGTTTGGGGACAGGTAATGGGATATTCCCAGATCAAGAAGGGCCTGGATAGGCGAGAGCAGGAGCTGAGGAAGGCCTCCCATGATAGGGATAGACCTTCTGTCAGGAAAGGAAGGGGTTAATTTCTGGGTGGGCTTGGCCAGGCGACCTGAGTCAGAGGGAAGGCGGGTCGGACAGCAGTGGCTGAGGACAGGAAGGGTGTCAGCGGAAGGGGAGGAGCCAGAACGAGAGGAGATCACAGGAGAAAGTTCCCTCCCACCCTCCCTTAGTTAGAAAGTTTTAGTTGGTTGTCATTGCAGCTGGCGGGGCAGGGAGCCCGGAGGACGGTGGTTAATTATTGGAGGAATTCACGCGGGTGAATTTCTCAGGGTATCCGTCATCTGAAAGAGGTTAGTAAGGGTATGCAGCTGTCCCTGAGCCGGAGTTTGCGGCTGGGGGCCGGTTATATATATAGTTGCATTACCTACGTTTGTTAGCTTCCGGGGTTCCTTGTCCTGCAAGGTTTATACTTCTTAGGTTATTAAGAATTGTTTTATATTAAAATATTGTTCAATAAATTGGGCTGCATTGGCCTATTTTCTCCACGTCAATGGTAGTCCTTTGTATTTTTGTGAGGAAGTTTGGTGAGTGGGTAAAGGTTTGGGGACAGGTAATGGGATATTCCCAGATCATGAATTAACTTTAAATCCTTTAACGGGAATCCGTTATGGAGGGCAAGTCTGCCATTGTCACCGCGGGGAATGAAGGTTGGATTGCGGCCCGAAGTGGGAGCCTGCTGAGACCCATGCTGTAGCTGCCCTGACCGTTCTTTGCAGACCAGGCATCTGTGGTCAGATGGACCCTTGAGCCAGCGGAAGACAAACCAAGTCGAAAGCATTTGCCAAGAATGTTTTACGGAGGGCAAGTTTTTTTGCCCTTTTTTTTAAATTTTTTGAAAATGATAGATGGTTGTATTTTTAAATTGTTTGAAAGTTTAGATGGTTGTATTTTTAAATTGTTTGAAAGTTTAGATGGTTGTATTTTTAAATTGTTTAAAAGTGTATCCATTCTTCCTCCCCCCCAGCCACGAACAATACCATGGGAACGTGGAGCAGCAGAAGCCCCCTGTGACGGCTGCCACGGTTGTTCTCCGCTGCTTGTCTTTTGAGGGGTGCTTCTTTTCCTCAGGTGTTCTTGCCATAGCTGTTTGTGCCTTCTCTCCAGGTGCCTTCGTAAGGCACTTGTCCCTACGTGAGAGTTGGCCTTTCCACGGCTCAATTTTTGCTGGCAGAGACAACAGATGGCTTTGCTCCGATCTGAGACACACACGTGAAAAAATTTCCAAACCGCTGAGGCCCCCTGGGGTGATGGCGCTACGGTGGCATCAGCAGCAGCTGACGTTGAAGGGCATGTGTGCTCCCTGGCCATAGCTGGCGATACATGGCACCGGACACTGCCCCCAGCTGTTTCTGAGGACGAGCTCCCTCTGCTTCTATCATGGAGTCGTCTCCTCCTACTCCTCTCTGACTCCTCCTCTGAACTGTCCCCCTGGTCATCTCCTCTACCGGGAACATATGTGCTATCCGTATAATCGTCATCATAATCCTCCTGGCCAGCTGCGCTTTCCTCAGACACCTCCTCAAGTGCACCAACTTCAGGTGGTCCACCATCATCCCCATCCACACACGTTACGTCCATACTATCGCCACCTAACTCAGACGTATGAGGTGGTGTACCTGCGCCTTCTTGTTGTTGTTGCAGTAGTGGCTGGGAATCAGTGATTTCACCACCACCACCATATAACTCCTGCGAAGTGTCAAATGCAGCGGATGTGGTGCTTGTTGTAGCGCTGGTGGCTGCGGGAGATGAGGTGTTCTGTGTTAAATACTCAATCACCTCCTCACGATTTTGGGAAGTGATGGCACGTGCCTTCTTCTGAGCACTGTATTTTGGGGCAGGTCCGCATGAAATCACAGCAACACCACCTCGCACAGCCACAGACCTGCCGGTGCCTGGTGGCCTTCCTCTGGGTCTGCCTCTACCTCTTCCTCTACCTGGTTTGTCCATTTTGTCCATCTCGGGGGTATGCTAGCTATATGCAGTGAGGTGGGTTCTCACTCAACACAACAGGTAGTTAGATGCAGTGAGCTGGGTTCACTCAACAGTAAAGGTATATGCAGTGATGATGTGGGTTAAGTAAACACAAGAGGTACTGGGTAGTTAGATGCAGTGAGCTGGGTTCACTGAACAGTATACAGTAAAGGTACTTAAGATGCAGTGAGGTGGGTTCTCACTCAACACAACAGGTAGTTAGACTTAGATGCAGTGAGCTGGGTTCACTCAACACAACGCTAGGTATATGCAGTGATGAGGTGGGTTAAGTAAACACAACAGGTACTGGGTAGTTAGATGCAGTGAGCTGGGTTCACTCAACACAAAGCTAGGTATATGCAGTGATGAGGTGGGTTAAGTAAACACAACAGGTACTGGGGTATATGCAGTACTGGGTAGTACAATGTGCAGCTCCCTGTCACACACACAGGCAGTCAGTCACTGAATGTGCTGGGCTGCTGGCAGTGGCACACACACTATCAATTAGCAAGGCTGTGCATGCAACAAAAGTGTCAGAAAAAAAAAATGTACAGGTTGAGCTCTGAAAAGAGCTGTTGCTGGGTGCTTTAAAAGCAATATTAATCAGTCAGGAACAAGCAAAGCAGCCTAGAACCTAACTAATCTGTCCCTAAGAGAAAAAGTCTGCAGCAGCTGTCCCTTTCCTCTCTCTAGCAGGCACACGAGTGACTGTAATGGCCGCCGGAGGCTGCCTTATATAAGGGGGGGTGGGGCTCCAGGGCTTACTGTAGCCTGAATGGCTACAATGTGCCTGCTGACTGTGATGCAGAGGGTCAAAGTTGACCCTCATAGTGCATTATGGGGCGAATCGAACTTCCGGAAAAGTTCGCCTGGCGCAGGCGAACGCGAACCCCCAATGTTCGCCTGGAACCGTTCGCCGGCGAACCGTTCGGTACACCTCTAATGATCAGTATAGATACTGTACATGCAGCTGTAGTCAAAGTGAAAGAGAAAGTGAGGTAGGAGCTCCTCTGACTCTGGTGTTGTCTGTGCCATTTGATAGTACCATACACCTCAGAATGTCTTACTGGGAACTTTACTAGGCTTTTATGTGTTCAGAAGGTTCTTGTGTTCATGGTCCTCTGTGGACCGGGTTGATTTCCAACTCCCCTCATCCCTGTTGCAACTGCTCCATCCCAACAGGCCAATGCCAACAGTCATAACAGGGACTGTTTCCAAGTCTCTCTCAGCTCACTACTGCCTGATTTAGGTGTTACTATAGCTCCAGCAGAGGACCACCACACTCTTTTTAATTTACTCATTGTAAATACAAACACCTTAAAGCAAAATCAATCACACAAGGGGACAAACTCTAAAACATAGTCTAAGTTGCAGACCAAATTTGGTATTAAGATTTCATATTTATTTATCAGTCTCAAAGTAAGTGGTGCGATTTGCCTTCTTAAATCAGAAGGAAACTTGCAATAATTCAGCTTTAAGTGAACATTTGTGGTTACCCACAATGCTCCACTACTGAATATGCAAATTATTCCTTTACTAGCCGTCCCGCGTCGTAGCATACGCCGCATCTTCTATCTATCTAATAGAGTACGTGCCTCAACGCAAGAAGAATAAAGGTGGGTTCGCCTCGAAAATCCTGTTTTCATTTTTTGGCGAATTTTCACGAAAATCTTCAGAAATATTTGCGTTTTCGACCAGCATCGAAAATTCATTGTATGCGGATGCTTATGCCCTTATGCGGAAAAACGTCCACAATAATCCGCATGGAAATTCAATCTATGCGGACGTTTATACGGAAAAATGCCCGCAATAATGCGCAAGAAACTTCTCTGAATGCGGGCGCTAATGCCCTTATGTGGAAAATGTCCGCAATCATACGCAAGTAATGCGAAAATGACTGGCCTTAGGCGAAAATTAACGTGAAAAAATTAGATGGAAATTTTGCCTGTCAAAACGAAATTAGGCGAAAATTCGGTAAAAATTTATCGAAACAAATTTTTGCATTTTCGCTCATCACTGGCATGTAGCAGGGCGACCACTTTGCGGTATTGGTTTTTTGACCCTGCATAGTTTGGCATGCAAAAGCAAATGCATATTTCCATGAGCATTGCCTCATTAATAGCCAATTAGGCCAGATTTGCAAAGCCAGACTTGCTAGGGTGTAGGCCTCTTTTCCACGGACAGTTGATAGGCAGTAAAATGCCTCTCAAACTCTTACAACTGCTCACTACTGCCTGGTAACAGCTTGCTGCTGCCTGGTAACTGCTTGCTGCTGCCTGGTAACTGCTTACTGCTGCCTGGTAACTGCTTGCTGAGCACACAGCTCAACAGTCCGTGGAAAAGAAGCCTAAAACTTGGTGTTTGAGCACGCATACATTTTCTCATGCAAAGTACTTCTTCTTCTTGCTTGAAGGTTGAGGCACTTACTCTATTATATATATAGTTGCCCCTGTAAGCCAGGCAAGCATCCAGAGCCACTGGGGTATAGCAAGCCTATAGCTTAAAATATTACACAGCCACATCAACCCTACATGTAGCAGCCTGTTTCAGACTATTGGTCCTCATCAGTAGATGGCAGGGATTGATATGGCTGTATGGGATAGGGCATTGACCAGTACAACAGAGTAATCAAGCAGCTCGGGGTGACCCAAACCACTAGGAATGTATAGGGAACTTAAAGAGACCAAAAAGCCCTCCTACTAAAAAGCCATGCTTGGTGTCATTTGCCTTCTCAAAACCAGAGCCGCCTGCGGGAATAAGAGTGAGCATAAGAGAATGCCGGCGGACCTCTCAGGTTATGGGGGGGGATAACAGAGGTAGCCCCGGGTAAGTCCAAATTTCATTTTTTTTCCCCGCTCAGGGTCTTTTTAAACTGGCCCTGACTGTGCATGGAGGCAGATCTCCTTACTGGAGTATGGACGCAACCTGTGATCAGTCCTTCCAGTAGCATCATACAGAAGATCCGTTGTTGGGTGTTGTTTTTCTTTCTTTTCATCTTTTCACAAAAGCTCATTCACAACAGCATATAAGCACAACATAACTTGCACTGTAAATGCATTCCACTCTCCTCTATGGAGAAAACTGTCAAAAGACAAATGTACCTGGCCACAGCAAATACTTGTGCGTGCAAAACAAATCACTGAATAAACAAGCTAAGCCGACCTGTATATGAAATGACATAAGTAAGCAAGATGGATCCCGTTATTTATTTTCTACATGTATATAGTGCTGGGTCGCAACTGGTTACTGAACTGCATAATACAAATTACACCGAAAAATGACCGTGTCACTGTCCCCACAGCTCACAGTCTAATGTTGCTATCACAGACATAGAAACTCATCGACCCTCAATAGAGACAGTTTAATCAAGACAAGATAAGACAAATAACATTTATATTGCGCTTTTCTCCTGGCGGACTCAAAGCGACAGAGCAGCAGCCACTAGGGTGCGCTCTATAGGCAGTAGCAGTGTTAGGGAAACCTAACAGCAAAAGACTGAAATGTAGGCGGAAATAAGAATATTCAGTGCAGGGCGTAACTAGAGGGGAGTACATGAATTTTGGGGGGGGGGGGGGGGGGCAACTACTAACTATCCCTTCCTCCAATACAGGGGACTATACTTCAGATCAGGTGTTTTTATGAGTGAGAAGATCATGATGGCCACACTTGTGTTATGGCCCTTGTGAGATGGTCCCCAAGCCCATGAAGGGCAAGAAGGGGAAGCAAGGGAACATTGGGGGGGGGGATCAAAGTTGTTCCTCATCGTTGCAAAACAAAACTTATATATAAAAAGTTGATGCTAACAGTGACATACTTTTCCTGGCTGCCAGCTCCCCTTTGACTTGTAAGGGTCACTAGAGTTGGGCCGAACCTCCGATTTTAGGTTCGCGAACCTGGTTCGCGAACTTCCGCGGAAGGTTCGGTTCGCGTTAAAGTTCGCGAACCGCAATAGACTTCAATGGGGATGCGAACTTTGAAAAAAAAAATAGCTATGCTGGCCACAAAAGTGATGGAAAAGATGTTTCAAGGGGTCTAACACCTGGAGGGGGGCATGGCGGAGTGGGATACATGCCAAAAGTACCCGGGAAAAATCTGGATTTGACGCAAAGCAGCGTTTTAAGGGCAGAAATCACATTGAATGCTAAATGACAGGCCTAAAGTGCTTTAAAACATCTTGCATGTGTATACATCAATCAGGTAGTGTAATTAAGGTACTGCTTCACACTGACACACCAAACTCACCGTGTAGCGCACCGCAAACAGCTGTTTGTGTAGTGACGGCCGTGCTGGACTGGTGCGCACCATGGCGAGAGTGCAGGTTTTGGTGGCTTTACAGCCCATATGGTCGCCTGGCTGATGTAGCTGAATGACAGAACAGTGACTGTCCAGCTGATCAAATTTGGTCTGACCACAATGAAGCAACGACCTTATTATCTTTTGTGTGCCCCCCGAGACACTCATCTAGGCGCCGGTCATTGCTTCATTGTGATACGCAAGCCCCTTCACCACGGCAAGGTAATGATCACGAAGGGGAATGGGCGCATGTACATGCCTTTTCTTTTGTTGTTGCAGCTGCCCACAGTACAGCCAGAAAAATTAGGCAGTCATGTACACGCACCAGAAAAATTATTACAGCGGCCGCTGCTAGCAGCGGCCTAAAAAATTCAGCAATCCGCCTGGAGTCCCGGACCCTGTTGGTGGTGGCGGAGAAGGTAGTCAAGCGGCCTGCAGGCAGACATGCTGTGTGGAGGGACTGGGAGCGACTTAGTCTTCTTGGGGCAGGCCAGGCAGCCAGTCACACGGCGTGCAGGCAGAGATGCTGTGTGTGCGGGGACTGACTTAGTCTTGGGGCGGGCAGCAGCCCTCCGGGATCCATGCCTCATTCATTTTGATAAAGGTGAGGTACTTAACACTTTTGTGACTTAGGCGACTTCTCTTCTCTGTGACAATGCCTCCAGCTGCGCTGAAGGTCCTTTCTGACAGGACGCTTGCGGCAGGGCAGGAGAGAAGTTGGATGGCAAATTGGGACAGCTCTGGCCACAGGTCAAGCCTGCGCATCCAGTAGTTCAAGGGTTCCTCATCGCTGTTCACAGCAGTGTCTACATCCACACTTAAGGCCAGGTAGTCGGCTACCTGCCGTTCCAGGCGTTGGTGGAGGGTGGATCCGGAAGGGCTACGGCGAGGTGTTGGACTAAAGAACGTCCGCATGTCCGACATCACCATGAGATCGCTGGAGCGTCCTGTCTTTGACTGCGTGGACACGGGAGGAGGATTAGTGGCAGTGGTACCTTGCTGGCGTTGTGCTGTCACATCACCCTTAAAGGCATTGTAAAGCATAGTTGACAGCTGGTTCTGCATGTGCTGCATCCTTTCCACCTTCCGGTGAGTTGGTAACAGGTCCGCCACTTTGTGCCTGTACCGAGGGTCTAGTAGTGTGGCCACCCAGTACAGCTCATTCCCCTTGAGGTTTTTTATACGGGGGTCCCTCAACAGGCAGGACAGCATAAAAGACGACATCTGCACAAAGTCGGATCCAGTACCCTCCATCTCCTCTTGCTCTTCCTCAGTGACGTCAGGTAAGTCAACCTCCTCCCCCCAGCCGCGAACAATACCACGGGAAGGTTGAGCAGCACAAGCCCCTTGCGACGCCTGCTGCGGTTGTTCTCCTGCCGCTGTCCCCTCCTCCTCCTCCTCCTCCCCCAAAGAAACACCTTGCTCATCATCCTCTGAGTCTGACTCGTCTTCTGCACACGACTTCTCTTCTTCCTCCTCCCCCCTCTGTGCTGCCGCAGGTGTTGAGGAAACAGCTGGGTCTGATGAAAATTGGTCCCATGCCTGTTCCTGCCGTAACGGTTCCTGGTCACGCTCATTCACAGCTTCATCCGCCACTCTACGCACAGCACGCTCCAAGAAGTAAGCGTAGGGAATTAAGTCGCTGATGGTGCCCTCACTGCGGCTCACCAGGTTGGTCACCTCCTCAAACGGCCGCATGAGCCTGCATGCATTTTTCATCAGTGTCCAGTTGTCGGGCCAGAACATCCCCATCTTCCCAGACTGTTTCATTCTACTGTAGTTGTAGAGGTAGTGGGTCACGGCTTTCTTCTGTTCTAGCAGGCGGGAGAACATGAGCAGGGTCGAGTTCCAGCGAGTCGGGCTATCGCAAATGAGGCGTCTCACCGGCATGTTGTTTTTGCGCTGAATTTCCGCAAAGCGTGCCATGGCTGTGTAAGACCGCCTCAAATGCCCACAGAACTTCCTGGCCTGCTTCAGGACATTCGCTAAGCCAGGGTACTTTGCCACAAATCTTTGAACCACTAGATTCATGACATGTGCCATGCAGGGTATGTGTGTCTGCTTCCCCATATGCAAAGCGGCAAGCAGATTGCTGCCGTTGTCGCACACCACGTTGCCTATCTCCAGGTGGTGCGGGGTCAGCCACTCATCCACCTGTTTCTTAAGAGCAGCCAGGAGAGCTGCTCCAGTGTGACTCTCCGCTTTGAGACAAGACATGTCTAAGATGGCGTGACACCGTCTTACCTGGCATGCAGCATAGGCCCTGCAGAGCTGGGGCTGTGTAGCTGGAGAGGAGAACTGCCACTCAGCCAAGGAGGAGGAGGACAGCGAAGAGCATGTAGCAGGAGGAGAGGAGGTGGCAGGAGGCCTGCCTGCAAGCCGTGGAGGTGTCACAATTTGGTCCGCTGCGCCCTGCTTGCCATCGTTCACCACCAGGTTCACCCAATGGGCTGTGTACGTAATGTAGCGGCCCTGCCCGTGCTTGGCAGACCAGGCATCCGTGGTCAGGTGTACCCTTGACCCAACGCTCTTCGCAAGAGATGACACCACTTGCCTCTCAACTTCACGGTGCAGTTGGGGTATGGCCTTTCTCGAAAAATAAGTGCGGCCTGGCATCTTCCACTGCGGTGTTCCGATGGCCACAAATTTACGGAAGGCCTCAGAGTCCACCAGCCGGTATGGTAACAGCTGCCGAGCTAACAGTTCCGCCACGCCAGCTGTCAGACGCCGGGCAAGGGGGTGACTGGCCGAAATTGGCTTCTTCCGCTCAAACATTTCCTTCACGGACACCTGACTGCTGCTGTGGGCAGAGGAGCAGGAACCGCTCAAGGGCAGAGGCGGAGTGGAGGAGGGTGCCTGTGAAGGTGGAAGGGAGAAAGCGGCAGAAGCAGATAATGCACCTGATGGAGAAGGAAGAGGAGAAGGAGGGTGGCTTTGCTTTTGTGTGCTGCTGCTGCTTTTGCGCAGGTGGCCATCCCATTGCTGTTTGTGCCTTTTCTCCAGGTGCCTTCGTAAGGCACTTGTCCCTACGTGAGTGTTGGCCTTTCCACGGCTCAATTTTTGTTGGCAGAGCGAACAGATGGCTTTGGTCCGATCTGAGGCACACACATTAAAAAATTTCCACACCGCTGAGCCACCCTGGGATGTGGGCGCTATGGGGACCTCAGCAGCTGATG
Organism: Hyperolius riggenbachi; assembly: GCF_040937935.1. Lineage (NCBI taxonomy): Eukaryota > Metazoa > Chordata > Amphibia > Anura > Hyperoliidae > Hyperolius > Hyperolius riggenbachi. Next base: position 64,418,552 of record NC_090650.1, on the reverse strand, counting down.
CTGAAGGGCAAGTTGGCTGGCTGTACATAGGTGGCGATACATGGTGCCGGACTCTGCCACCAGCTGTTTCTGACGAAGAGCTGCCCCAGCTTCTTTCAGCAACTTCTCTCCTCCTACTACTCTCTGACTCCCCCTCTGAACTGTCCCCCTCTTCATCTCCTCTATTGGGAACATACAGAGGATCCCTATCATCGTCATCATCGTAGTCATCCTGCCCAGCTTCGCTTGACTCAGAAAAATCCAAACATGCACCATCAGTAGGTCCTTCATCCTCCTTACACGTTACATCCATAGTGTTGCCGCGTAACGCAGACATATGAGCTGGTGAAAATTAATCTGGCTGTAACAACAATGGCTGTGCATCAGTGATTTCACCACTAAATAATTCTTGCGAAGTGTCAAATGCAGCGGAAGTGGTGCTAGTAGTAGCGCTGGTGGCTGAGCAAGATGAGATGTTCTGTGTCGCTAAATACTCAACCACGTCCTGACAATCTTGGGACGTGATGGGACGTGCCTTCTTCCGAGCACTGTACTGTGGGCCAGGTCCACACGAAATTACATTTACACGACCTCGCGCAGACCTGCCGGGTGGCCTTCCTCTGGCTCTGGCACTACCTCTTCCTCTACCTGTTTTGTCCATATCGGGTATGCACGGAGTGGTATATCACACTGCGTGCACTCACGTAGGTAGGTGGGTTCACTTAACTGCACAGGTATGCGCACTGATGCGGTGGGTTCACTGAACAGTACAGGTATACAGTGGCGGGTTCACTGAACACAACAGGTATGCAGTGGCGGGTTCACTAAACAGGTATACAGTGGCGGGTCCACTGAACAGAACAGGTATGCAGTGGCGGGTTCACTGAACAGAACAGGTATGCAGTGGCGGGTTCACTAAACAGTACAGGTATACAGTGGCGGGTTCACTGAACACAACAGGTATGCAGCGGCGGGTTCACTGAACAGGTATACAGTGGCGGGTTCACTGAACAGAACAGGTATGCAGTGGTGGGTTCACTGAACAGGTATGCAGTGGTGGGTTCACAGAACAGGTATGCAGTGGCGGGTTCACTGAACAGTACAGGTATACAGTGGCAGGTTCACTGAACACAACAGGTATGCAGTGGCGGGGTCACTAAACAGGTATACAGTGGTGGGTCCACTGAACAGAACAGGTATGCAGTGGCGGGTTCACTGAACAGAACAGGTATACAGTGGCGGGTTCACAGAACAGGTATGCAGTGGCAGGTTCACTGAACACAACAGGTATGCAGTGGCGGGTTCACTAAACAGGTATACAGTGGCGGGTCCACTGAACAGAACAGGTATGCAGTGGCGGGTTCACTGAACACAACAGGTATGCAGTGGCGGGTTCACAGAACAGGTATGCAGTGGCAGGTACACTGAACACAACAGGTATGCAGTGGCGGGTTCACTAAACAGTACAGATATACAGTGGCGGGTTCACTGAACACAACAGGTATGCAGTGGCGGGTTCACTGAACAGGTATACAGTGGCGGGTTCACTGAACAGAACAGGTATGCAGTGGTGGGTTCACTGAACAGGTATGCAGTGGTGGGTTTACAGAACAGGTATGCAGTGGCGGGTTCACTGAACAGTACAGGTATACAGTGGCGGATTCACTGAACACAACAGGTATGCAGTGGCGGGTTCACTAAACAGGTATACAGTGGCGGGTCCACTGAACAGAACAGGTATGCAGTGGCGGGTTCACTGAACAGAACAGGTATGCAGTGGCGGGTTCACTAAACAGTACAGGTATACAGTGGCGGGTTCACTGAACACAACAGGTATGCAGTGGCGGGTTCACTGAACAGGTATACAGTGGCGGGTTCACTGAACAGAACAGGTATGCAGTGGTGGGTTCACTGAACAGGTATGCAGTGGTGGGTTCACAGAACAGGTATGCAGTGGCGGGTTCACTGAACAGTACAGGTATACAGTGGCAGGTTCACTGAACACAACAGGTATGCAGTGGCGGGGTCACTAAACAGGTATACAGTGGCGGGTCCACTGAACAGAACAGGTATGCAGTGGCGGGTTCACTGAACACAACAGGTATGCAGTGGTGGGTTCACTGAACAGGTATGCAGTGGTGGGTTCACAGAACAGGTATGCAGTGGTGGGTTCACAGCACAGGTATGCAGTGGTGGGTTCACTGAACAGGTATACAGTGGCGGGTCCACTGAACAGAACAGGTATGCAGTGGCGGGTTCACTGAACAGAACAGGTATACAGTGGCGAGTTCACAGAACAGGTATGCAGTGGCAGGTTCACTGAACACAACAGGTATGCAGTGGCGGGGTCACTAAACAGGTATAAAGTGGCGGGTCCACTGAACAGAACAGGTATGCAGTGGCGGGTTCACTGAACAGGTATGCAGTGGTGGGTTCACAGCACAGGTATGCAGTGGTGGGTTCACAGCACAGGTATGCAGTGGTGGGTTCACTGAACAGGTATGCAGTGGTGGGTTCACAGAACAGGTATGCAGTGGCGGGTTCACTGAACAGAACAGGTATACAGTGGCGGGTTCACAGAACAGGTATGCAGTGGCAGGTTCACTGAACACAACAGGTATGCAGTGGCGGGTTCACTAAACAGGTATACAGTGGCGGGTCCACTGAACAGAACAGGTATGCAGTGGCGGGTTCACTGAACACAACAGGTATGCAGTGGCGGGTTCACAGAACAGGTATGCAGTGGCAGGTACACTGAACACAACAGGTATGCAGTGGCGGGTTCACTAAACAGTACAGATATACAGTGGCGGGTTCACTGAACACAACAGGTATGCAGTGGCGGGTTCACTGAACAGGTATACAGTGGCGGGTTCACTGAACAGAACAGGTATGCAGTGGTGGGTTCACTGAACAGGTATGCAGTGGTGGGTTTACAGAACAGGTATGCAGTGGCGGGTTCACTGAACAGTACAGGTATACAGTGGCGGGTTCACTGAACACAACAGGTATGCAGTGGCGGGTTCACTAAACAGGTATACAGTGGCGGGTCCACTGAACAGAACAGGTATGCAGTGGCGGGTTCACTGAACAGAACAGGTATGCAGTGGCGGGTTCACTAAACAGTACAGGTATACAGTGGCGGGTTCACTGAACACAACAGGTATGCAGTGGCGGGTTCACTGAACAGGTATACAGTGGCGGGTTCACTGAACAGAACAGGTATGCAGTGGTGGGTTCACTGAACAGGTATGCAGTGGTGGGTTCACAGAACAGGTATGCAGTGGCGGGTTCACTGAACAGTACAGGTATACAGTGGCAGGTTCACTGAACACAACAGGTATGCAGTGGCGGGGTCACTAAACAGGTATACAGTGGCGGGTACACTGAACAGAACAGGTATGCAGTGGCGGGTTCACTGAACACAACAGGTATGCAGTGGTGGGTTCACTGAACAGGTATGCAGTGGTGGGTTCACAGAACAGGTATGCAGTGGTGGGTTCACAGCACAGGTATGCAGTGGTGGGTTCACTGAACAGGTATACAGTGGCGGGTCCACTGAACAGAACAGGTATGCAGTGGCGGGTTCACTGAACAGAACAGGTATACAGTGGCGAGTTCACAGAACAGGTATGCAGTGGCAGGTTCACTGAACACAACAGGTATGCAGTGGCGGGGTCACTAAACAGGTATAAAGTGGCGGGTCCACTGAACAGAACAGGTATGCAGTGGCGGGTTCACTGAACACAACAGGTATGCAGTGGCGGGTTCACAGAACAGGTATGCAGTGGTGGGTTCACAGAACAGGTATGCAGTGGTGGGTTCACAGCACAGGTATGCAGTGGTGGGTTCACAGCACAGGTATGCAGTGGTGGGTTCACTGAACAGGTATGCAGTGGTGGGTTCACAGCACAGGTATGCAGTGGTGGGTTCACAGCACAGGTATGCAGTGGTGGGTTCACTGAACAGGTATGCAGTGGTGGGTTCACAGAACAGGTATGCAGTGGCAGGTTCACTGAACAGGTATGCAGTGGTGGGTTCACTGAACAGGTATGCAGTGGTGGGTTCACTGAACAGGTATGCAGTGGTGGGTTCACAGAACAGGTATGCAGTGGCAGGTTCACTGAACAGGTATGCAGTGGTGGGTTCACAGCACAGGTATGCAGTGGTGGGTTCACTGAACAGGTATGCAGTGGTCGGTTCACAGCACAGGTATGCAGTGGTGGGTTCACAGCACAGGTATGCAGTGGTGGGTTCACAGAACAGGTATGCAGCCAGACAGGAACAAGTTAAGCCTAACTAATCTTTCCCTGAGAGACTGAACAGGTATGCAGTGGTGGGTTCACTGAACAGGTATGCAGTGGTGGGTTCACAGAACAGGTATGCAGTGGCAGGTTCACTGAACAGGTATGCAGTGGTGGGTTCACAGCACAGGTATGCAGTGGTGGGTTCACTGAACAGGTATGCAGTGGTCGGTTCACAGCACAGGTATGCAGTGGTGGGTTCACAGCACAGGTATGCAGTGGTGGGTTCACAGCACAGGTATGCAGTGGTGGGTTCACAGAACAGGTATGCAGCCAGACAGGAACAAGTTAAGCCTAACTAATCTTTCCCTGAGAGACAGTCTGCAGCAGCTCGCCCTACTCTCACTAACGCAGGCAGCACACGAGTGACCGTAATGGCTGCCGCTGCCTGCCTTATATAAGGGGGGGGGTGGGGCTCCAGGGGCTAGTGTAGCCTAATTGGCTACACTGGGCCTGCTGACTGTGATGTAGAGGGTCAAAGTTGACCCTCCATGTGCATTATGGGGCGAACCGAACTTCCGCAAAGGTTCGCCTGCGGGACGCGAACGCGAACCACTGAAGTTCGCATGGAACCGTTCGCAGGCTAACCGTTCGGCCCAACTCTAAGGGTCACATGAGATTCAGAATGTCATGTGACCTGACTAACTCCTATGAGAGAGCAGGAGAACATGTAAATTTCTCATTACAAGAAACTGCTGTTTAAAGAGACTTATGCAATTGGTGGCTAACCAAAGGTCAGTCCCTTGAGTGGGAGGGGCTAGAAAACTGCTTAACACCTTCTTCCCCCAAGCAGTCCTCCTCTTGAACTCAAGCCTCTCCCAAGCCAAACCTCCCAACCCCCCACATCAGTCTTTCCTGCACCACTGAAGCTATGCCTTAACCTCCTATGCATGTCCTCAATGTTTGTTATTCATTGTCTGTTATTTGTACTATGCCCAAATGTCATGTGCACACAAACAGTTCTGGGTGTGACAGCTGTCGTTATTGGTGAATAAGGTCGACACCCGGTGCAGATTATTTACAGACACCCCCATCCCCCCCCCCCCCCCCCCAAAAAAAAAAAAAACTGAATTTGAAATTCATGAAATGCAGCTAGCAATACCTTCAATGAGACAAACGTTACCTCCGACATATTAAATACTGCAAACTTTACCTACCACACATGCAATGAGGCAAACATTACCTCCGACACATGAAATAAAGCAAACACGAAATGCAGCAAACATTACCTCCCACACATGTTAAAATGCAGTAAACATTTCCTCCTACACATGACATGCAGCAAACAGGTGAAATGCAGCAAAACAGTACCTCTGACACACGTGAAATACACATATACATTACCCCACAAATATGAAATGCCGCACATTTTACCTCAAAACAAAAATGCATCAAATGTTCCCTTCACTCTGTGCTGGTGGGGTGGGATGGAGCTGCTAAGTGGGATGGGTGGGTGACACTAGGTGCTGCTGGGAGGGGGACACTGGGTGGGAAGAGGGTGACACTAAGTGGGAAGGGTGACACTGAGTGGGGAGGGTGGCACTGAGTGGGGAGGGTGACACTGGACGGGAGGAAGGTGACACTGAGTAGGGAGGGTGATGCAGGGTGGGAGGAAGGTGACACTGGGTGGTGGGTGGAAGGAGGGTTATAGTGGGTGGGGAGGGTGACATTAGGTGGAAGGTGGATAACAATGGGTAGGGAGGGTGACATTTAGAGGGAGGAGGGTGACACTAAGTGAGGAGGGTGACACTGGGTGTCAGTATAGGTAACCTGATGACCTCCCATTATAGTTAGCCAGATGACCCCTCTTCCCAGTATAGGTAATCTGATGATCCCCTCCCCCCAGTATAGCTAGCCAGTTGACCTCCACCAAGCATATAGGGTGCCTCAACCCCAGAGTTTACAGCAGAGGGCGAATTCACCTCTCCAGGATCCATTTTCCTCTTACTAGGCTCTCCTCTGTCATCTGCATCATCCAGAGGAAGTGGATCCTGGAGATGTGACTTCCCCTTAAGCTGTGTGCGCTCTGCACAATGGCTTGCCTGGCCATTTCTTTTCTCCTCTCATCTGGGCATTGCTCATCATGCAACCGCGACTCCGCCCCTTTCCACGCAGCTCTGCCCCTTCACCCGTAGCTGTCGGGAATTCACCCCTTCAGCCCGGACCTCCTGGTGCGGCACGCCCCCCGCACCCCCTTGTGACACCAGTATTGCTGGCTCCTCCTTGGCACTAAAGACATTTTGATCATGGTTGAGTTGGTGAACCTATTCTTAAAAATGGAATGTGTCATTACTGATGTGCCTCATCACATCTTTATAATGCTGCCTTATAATGAGGCCCTTCAGACCTATGGGTAAAACATGGTAATGACTTAAAGCAAGTCTGAAGGGAAAAGCCCACAAAATACAGATACTTACCTAAGGAGAGGGAAGGCTCAGGGGCATATAGAGCCTTCCCATTCGCCTTACGGTGTCCTCATTTCCTTGCAGGCTCCTCCGTTTGAATCTTCCGCCGCGGGAGACTCCGTCAGTCTTCGGAAGCACTCGGGCTCCCAAAACCCGGCATGTGTACTGCGCACGTGAGTGTGCGAGAGAGAGCGCTTGTGCGTGTGCAGTATGGAGTGGCCCGTCTTCGAAACCCAGAGTGCTTACAAAGACTCCAGAAAGCCAGCCCAACGTGGCAGAGAGGAGTCTATGACCCATGGGTCGTAGACTGCTAATGGGGGAGCCTGCAGGGGAACATGAGGAGACCGGGAAGGCTCTATAGGACCCACAGACTTCCCTCTCCTTAGGTGAGTATCTGTTTTTTTCCCTTTCAGACTCCCTTTAATGTGTATCTGAGATGGGGAGGGGGGGGGGGAGTTCTATTTTACTTATCAAGAGTTTCTTCCAGCCCACGTAGCCTTAAGGTGCGTACACACGGGTCCGTCGGCACCTCCCGCTGGGCGGGGTTTCAGCAGACTGTAGTGCGTGTGTACACACTGTCAGCGGACTGATAAGGCTGTTCCTGAACGATCCGCCGGGCGGACCCCTGATGAGTTGCTAAGGCAACGAAACGTTGGTTGGAGCCACGGAGTGACGTTAGTACGCACAGCGCCGGCTGGACGCGGCCGGTTTATATGTGCGAGAGGCTCATTTTGTATCAGCCAGCAGGCCCCTGTATTGGGAACAGCGGGAGGGTTGGATGACAGAGGTGTGTGCCTTGTTATCAGCCAAATACAGCGGGACCCCTGCATTCCCTAATCCGCCTTCTTAGCGGTTTTCCATTTGTAAAGGGATTGGCTGTGTTTTTTAGTGCCTCACTGTTTGATACAGTTTTGTATATTTTATAATAAAATCTATACACTTTTACGCTATGTGGAGCACATTTTTTGCCCACACAGACCCGGAACAACAGACGGTGGATTGCTCAGTTTTGGCGTGATAAAATAAACTCGCGTGCAAAGTTTTGCGCGTAAACTTTTACCTGCGCAACATCATTAAACCCTATGCGACGTTTTGCGTGCACAGGACTTTGCGCACGAGTTTTTCCCTCAAAGCGGTGCTAACCTACTTAGTGCAATGTTTATCACGCCCAAAAGTCTTTAGGCATGCCAACTAGGTTAGCACAGCTTTGTGAATCAAGCCCCTTATGTGCTAGAAACAACATTTGCAGGGTATGTGGAGAAGGCCAGTGTGTTTTTCAAAAAGACCTTATAGTTTTTGAGAAAATCGATTTTAAAGTTCTTGTTCTGAGTGTGGGAAATGTTTCAACAGCCGCCGACTTTATCAGTTAATAGCAAAGTTCCCTTATGTGCTAGAAACACCTAACTTGCAGGGTATGTGGAGGAGGCCATTGGGTACAAGTGAAAAAAACCCCCCACCAAATTTGCAGATGCTTTTGGCTCTAGCTATACTAATAGCTATAGTATAAGCTATCTATACTTATAGCTAGAGCCTCGGCGGGAGCAGCAGGTGTGCGGCAGCCGGTGGAGATCTTCAATCAAGTTCGCAAGTTAGAGTATATTAACGTGTGATCATTTCCGAGGATATTGGCGTGAGAACTTTTTTTAAAAGGTACAGTTAAGTATTTCTGGTTAATTAAGAATAATAAAGGACATTACTTGTCGTTGTGTTTTTATTTTGTTTAACTCTTTGTGGAAATGGGTAAAGGGTACTATTTACCCCTATACTAATTTCTCCTAGGGAGGGGGCAGGTATCTTGGGGTCCCCTTCTTAAAGGGAACTCCCACATGGCACCATGACACCCCCCATGATGTCGACCATCCCCACCTACTCCTGGGACAGCGGAGGTGGGGAAGAGGCCCTAGTCCATGGATTGGACAAGGGCTCTGGGGGAAAGGGGGAGGCTTGGCTGCATCTCTCACCAAGAGCCCCCCCCACATACCATAGATGCATCAGCCAGGTGCACATTGATAATTATGAGAGGAGAGCGCAGGCGCAGAAGCAACCTTGCGTACAGCGTGAAGTTCAGCTTCAATTCTCCCAGTATGCCGGTCACCGAAGCAGTTACAAGGAACAGAGGGGGATACAGTCACAAGGAAGGTGCGGTAAGAGACCACACATCTCCCCATACACTAAAAGCGTCTACCCTTCTCCTGAGCGTAAGCCCCTACCCCCCAAAAAATAAGCCCTATCACATATTTCCCCCCAAAAAGAATATAAGACAGCGCTGTGTAATATGTTGGCACTTTATAAATACAATAAATGAATAAATAAATAAATTATATTCAGGGAAAGACGGAGGCTCTGCATTTTGGCTATCCCTGCCTGCATGGGGGACAAGGGGTTAAACAGGCTCGGCAGGGGGGACACCACATCATTTTTTTAAATATTTTTCGCACTCTGAACATATATAGAAAAATAAAATAAATACATTTATATGCATGTTAATACATAATCTTTAATTTTTTCCTCTAACTTTGACATCATTTGTCAATTTTTTTCCTCTAACTTTAACATTGAGGAAGGTCTTTTTGAAAACATGTGGTGCTTCTAGCACGTAAGGAAGCTTTGCTAAAGTTGGCGGCTGTTGAAACATTTCCCACACTCAGAACAAGACCTTTAAAATTGATTTTCTCAAAAACTATAAGGTCTTTTTTCTTTTTGTACCCACTGTCCTCCTTCACATACCCTGCAAATTTGGTGTTTCTAGCATGCTTCGCTATTAACCGCTAAATTCAGCAGCCAGTGACTTTAATGAAAGAGATGCGAACACAATTTTTTTTTTAAATTGCGTTAAATGCGAATGGCGAACAGCTCATGTACGCCAGTAACAGTCCGCCAGTGAATTGTTCAGGCCATCCCTTCTGTCTGGTCTCCCTATAACCCAAATTGCCCTGATGAAGCCCATCATGAATGCAGCGGCCAGAACTATCCACTGCTCCCATCGCTCCACCATGGCGGCTCCCCTCCGTGAATCCCTCCACTGGCTTCCTATCCAGTCCAGAATCAGATTCAAGATACTATGTCTAGCCTACAAATCTGTCCACAAAACCTGCCCAACCTACATTTCCAATCTTACTCAGAGGTACACACCTAGCCGCTCCTCCAATGAACTTCGTCTGACCGCCCCCTGCATCACCCAGTCCCATGCACAACTCCAGGACTTCTCAAAAGCTGCTCCAACACTATGGAACTCCCTACATCCCCTATTAGGGCTGCACCCTACTTCAACATCTTCAAAAAGGCCCTCAAAATGCACCTTTTCACTCTGGCCTACCCCCCCCCCTCCCCTCAGTGGAGCTCTAAACCCGCAGCTGAACTCTGGTCGCCTACCTTTCGTGTCCCTACCTCTCCCTCTAGATTGTAAGCCTTCGGCAGGGTCCTCCTCCTTGTGTCTATTACCTGTTCACGCACCTCCTATGGATCTGAGTGAACTCGACTGGCCTAACCTCCATGCTCCCATCCAGTGACTGACTAAGCATTACATTGTACTCATACTGTGCTGCGTGATCTGGTTTGCATGTATTCCTGTATTGTCATATTGCTGTATGTCACCCCTAAATATTGTCTGTAACCCTAACTAATGTCCAGGGCTCTACGCACCCGGGAGCTTTTAATCGTCGGGAGTCGGCGTTTTCCCGTCGGGTGAATTAATAGCTACCGTTGGTCCGTCGCTGATTGCGTCGCACCGCAACATCCCGACGACACGCCGCAGGCTATTCAGCATGCAGAACGGCTCCTGCACGCGTTCTTAGATGTGAACGTGAATGCAATCGCTGCACAAAGCAATTTTGTGAGCGTTTTGCGTTTTTCCTATACCTTCCGTTGAGGCGGAATTGCCTCAAAAATGGTACAAGCAGCGTTTTGCTGAGCGGATCGGAAACAAACCGCTCAGATGGGAACAATCTCATAGAAAATCATTGCACAAGCGCTTTCAGGGCGATTTTGGAAAATTGCCAGCGCTTAAAAAAATAAACGCCTCCAGTGTGAAGGAGCCCTCAACCAGGCCTACATAGCACACTACCCAACGCTAACATAACGTTTTCCAGGAGATGTGACATTGCAGGTTGGCTCAGCTGACGTCACTAATGACCTATCGATGCCTTTTCCCTCCTCTGACAGATCTCCCCATGCTGCGGCACGGCTATCCCTGCTCTATCTCCAGCTGACTATCGGGAGCCTCCAGGGGATGCAGACCACGCCCACCTGTGACTTCCCGGTATGTGCATCACCTGCCAATCATCCTCCCCCCGCCCCCTCACGTCTCCTTCCGAGCCGAGAGGCAATGAGAGAGGGGGCGTGCCGTGCGGCTTGGTGGGCGCGGCTTAGCCCCGGCCTCTAGCGCTGTTGGTGCTGCTGAGCGATAGGAGTGTCAGCAGCAGCAGCAGGGAGAGAGAGCGGAGGAATAGGAGGAGTGTTCCCCCCTCTGCACTGCATCACTAACATTACAGAGCCTTCTATTTTATCTTATGGACAGTCTTATTTTTCTACCGCATTAGCTAGTGCTATGAGAGTCTATATTTACAGCAGAGCTACTTAGGAAATATATATAGAGTGCTAGCTGTAACCTTGTATGTATATTTATTATTGATATAGAGAAGGGAATTATTGCAATCATGACACCGCCACAGAAGTTTTTTGAGAACTTGTCGGGAGAAGATAAAGCGATAGGTGTGCTGACAAGCGGGGGAGATGCCCAAGGTAAGGAGCCAGCTCATGCTATACTGTGCCCTGCCTGTGTGATGGTGATACATCTAACCTGCAGGTATGGCAGTCAGAGATGTAGTCTGGAAGTATGGCTGTCATAGATGTGCCCTGTATCACAGTCATAGATGTACCCTCCATATATGGCAGTCATAGATGTACTCTGTCTGCATGTATGGTAGCCATAGATGTACCCTGCATGTATGGCAGTCATCATAGATGTACCCTGCATGTATGGCAGTCAGAGATGTACCCTGCATGTATGGCAGTCATCATAGATGTACCCTGCATGTATGGCAGTCATAGATGTACCCTGCATGTATGGCAGTCATCATAGATGTACCCTGCATGTATGGCAGTCATAGATGTACCCTGCATGTATGGCAGTCATAGATGTACCCTGCATGTATGGCAGCCATAGATGTGCCCTGCATGTATGGTAGCCATAGATGTACCCTGCATGTATGGCAGTCATAGATGTACCCTGCATGTATGGCAGTCATCATAGATGTACCCTGCATGTATGGTAGCCATAGATGTACCCTGCATGTATGGTAGCCATAGATGTACCCTGCATGTATGGTAGCCATAGATGTACCCTGCATGTATGGCAGTCATCATAGATGTACCCTGCATGTATGGTAGCCATAGATGTACCCTGCATGTATGGCAGTCATCATAGATGTACCCTGCATGTATGGTAGCCATAGATGTACCCTGCATGTATGGTAGCCATAGATGTACCCTGCATGTATGGCAGTCATCATAGATGTACCCTGCATGTATGGCAGTCAGAGATGTACCCTGCATGTATGGCAGTCATCATAGATGTACCCTGCATGTATGGTAGCCATAGATGTACCCTGCATGTATATGGTAGCCATAGATGTACCCTGCATGTATGGCAGTCAGAGATGTGCCCTCCATGTATGGTAGCCATAGATGTACTCTGCATGTATGGCAGTCATCATAGATGTACCCTGCATGTATGGTAGCCATAGATGTACCCTGCATGTATATGGCAGCCATAGATGTACCCTGCATGTATGGCAGTCAGAGATGTAGTCTGAAAGTATGGCTGTCATAGATGTGCCCTGCATGTATGGTAGATTGGCAGTCATAGATGTACCCTGCATGTATGGTAGATTGACAGTCATAGATGTACCCTGCATGTATGGTAGATTGGCAGTCATAGATGTACCCTGCATGTATGGCAGCCATAGATGTACCCTGCATGTATATGGTAGCCATGTATGTGCCCTGGCATACATGGCAGTGGTAGATGTACCCTGCATATATAGCAGTCATATATGTGCCTTGCATATATGCCAGTCCTAGATCTACCTGCAGTCATAGATGTATTCTTTGTCATGTATGGTAGTCATATGTGTATTTTCTATGTGTGGCTTTCAGAAAAGTAGTCAGACATGTACCCAGCTTTTGCATCGGCCATAGATGTAATCTGCATGCATGGCAGTCAGAGATCTCTACACTGCATGTATAGTACTCATAGACAGTAACCTGTATGTATAACAGCCATAGATGTACTCTACATGTATGACAGCCATAGATGTACCCTGTATGTATAGCAGTCATAGATGGTACCCTACATGTATGGCAGCCATAGCTGTACCCTGTATGCATGGCTATCGTAGATGGCTTATCTAGATACAGTTCATTAGAACTTTACCGGTCACAAGATGTGTTATATTATTATAGAATCTCTGCTGTATTATGTTCTATTAATAGACTTCTTCTGTAATTGTGTTTATAACATGTTCTGCTCAGTGGCCTAGTTATATCACCACTGTGCTCTTTTCTGTGACTGAGATAGCCAGGCTACATACAGACCTATGCATAGCTCCATCTTGGATTCCTCGATTTCACTGTGATCTCTAGTACTATGCATAATCACATTTCACTCAGTACTATAGGCCAGGCTTACGTAAATCTTATAGAAGGAATGGCAAGTATCTACATGTCAGTGACACGACACCTGTGCTAGGATTTCCACTTGGCAACGAGATGATGTGATGCCCTGTGGCCCAGATGTAGTCAGTGGCACCATCTATGCCAAATACAGCTGCAGATCATCCTAATACTCACCGCGCTTTTATCGATTTTAATGTCTATCTCTTAAATTATCAATCTTAAAACTATTACAAAAGATTATAAATGTACCTTTTGAATATTTTAAAACTATTTATTTATTTGATTAGATTTAATATTCTAACTCCCCCCCCCCACCTAACCCCCCCCCCCCCCCCCCCCCAAAAAGAGAAAAATCACACTTTATCTAAAATGATCACATTTTCTCGATTTGATTTCTAGATTTTTCATAGATTTTATCCTTTTTAGTAGAGTTAAAGTGCTATCGAACAATCGTAATTGAAATGTGTGGGGTCGGCGTTACATTCACAGATCCGTATAAGATGGCCAAACACAATTAATTTTTTTTACAAGATCTTAATCTATTGTATTATTTTATCAAACCTACTATACACCATTCAATTTTCAAAGCAATCAACCTGATTTTTTTTTCCAACACATCTGATCAGATTTTTATTGAAAAACATTGAATAATCAATCATTTTTTTTATCGATTTAAAAAAAATATTCTTTTCAATTTCTTCTCTATTCAATCATTTTGTTTGAATAAACAGGGAAATCTAACTATTTGATTGTACCATGTATGGGCACCTTTACAATCACGAAACTAACAATGATTTTTATTAATGTGTATAATCGTAGTTCAAAATAACACTGTGGGTACCTTGCTTGGCATCTCTGAGGCTCAGTGCCCGGATGACTCCTTTGCCTACTTGGCAATGAGAGTTGATGCCCTTTGGCCAAGGTGCAGCCTCACAAACAGTGCTTCCAATGTGCCTGTTCATAGGTTCACCCAGCTAAATCTCATTGGTATGCCAGTCAAGATGGGACTTTAGATATGCACAGGTCTGGCGATATAAACAAAAAGCGAGTTTCATTTTAAGCACATGCAAAGTGACCATTATTATTTAAAGAAGGACACCTGTAAGACCAGTACATCCAGTTTTGGCTCTGTGAGGTCAGAGGACGCAGCCTTTTAGTAGCTGGATTGCAGAAATGCTGGTCGATATAACAGCTCATCAGTAAGCAGGTGAATAGGATGTATTACATGCCTGTGTATGGCAGCACAGGGAAGCAGTCCTACCCCTGCAATACATTCACAGGTTTTGCACTGGCAGCTTTGCTGTCCCGACCATCTGAAGCATTCTCAGGTCTTTTCAGCACCTTTTTCATGCCAGGATCAGTAATTTTTCCTCAGCAGATATCTGCTCGTGAAACTGGAATGCCCACAGGAATATGACATTTACAGCATTATGTGCGTGGCCATCTTTGGTGAGGAAGTCCCTTTGAAGGCAGAAGTAGTAGTAGAGACAGGCCACCCATGACAAGAGGAGGTGGGTCAGTGTGTGAGCCGTGCTCTGCTTGTTCCATGCTGCTGCATTGCGGGATTTTCATGCAATGACTAATACAGAGATTCCTCACATCCTCCTTATAGCCTCACCGCCCACTCACAGCCCTTGTACTGCTTCCTCGTCAGAAGACTGCAATTAACACCTTTTTAAAGTTGTATTCTTTACTGCTGTGTGAGCAAGGCCACGTGGGCTTCTCAAGTGCTGTGGAACTACAAATCGCAGCATGCGTTTCCTAAGGAGACTCATTGAGAGGAGCCCTAGTTCCACAGCTACAAAAACCTGACTCAGTTTTCTTAAATCAACTTGTGGTAAATGTACAGTATTGTCTCACTCACAATGTGCAAAAGAGGTCCTGTATGATTTTCTCCTGCCATGCATATTATAATTATTGTTATAATACATTTGTATGAGGCTGAAACCATTTCCACAGCACTGAACAGAGAACAATGCTCGGTCTCTGAATGGATCGCACAGTCTAATGTTCCTACGAGACCAGGCTAATTTTGAGGAAAAAGACAATGACCTACTAGTATTCATATACTCTACAAGATAGATTAAACAGACACTTTCATTCGCTCCCACATAATAAAATGAAGTCAGACACCCTTAAAGGACAACTGTAGTGAGAAGTCTATGGAGGCTGCCATATGTATTTCCTTTCAAACAATACCAATTGCCTGGCAGCCCTACTGATCTATCTGGCGGCAGAAGTGTCTGATTAATACCAGAAACAAGCATGCAGCTAATCTTGTCAGATCTGACATTAATGTCAGAAACACCTGATCTGCCACATGCTTGTTCAGGGTCTATGTCTAAAAGTATTAGCTGCAAAGGATCAGCAGGATAGCCAGGCAACTGGTATTGCTTAAAGCGGATCCGAGATGAAAAACTAACTGACAAGTAACTTGTCTACATATCTTATCTAATGTTTAGATGGTTTACACAGCAAATCTAGCTGCAAACAGCTTCAAAAGTCTTATGATTATTTCTTCCTGTGATACAATGAGAGCAGCCATGTTCTGCTTGTCACATTACTCAGGCAAGCTGCAACTGCATCTCCATTCCTCAGCTCAATCCCCTCTCCTCCTCCCCTCTGCCTTTGAAATCTCTGGCTAGTAACCTCCTCCTCCTCCTGCCCAGACTGAGCTCCCATAAGCCCTTGTTACATGGAGTGCCAAGGCACTTTGAGCTGTGGGCGAGGCTTGTTTAGTTTATAGGGAATTAGAATATTAAAACAAAACAAAAAAAGTATTTGGCTTGAGGAATGCCCTATAAACTATATGGAAGGAACACAATTATGCAATGAGTAAAAGTTTATCTCGGATCCACTTTAAAAGGAAATAAATATAGCAGCCTACATATCTCTCTGGCTTCAGTTGTCCTTTAAAGGGAACCTGAAGCGAGAGGAATATGAAGGCTGCCATATTTATTTCCTTTTAAGCAATACTAGTTGCCTGGCTATTCTGCTGATCCTTTGCCTCTAATACTTTCAGCAGTAGACCCTGAACAAGCATGCAGCAGATCCGGAGTTTCTGACATTATTGTCAGATTTGACAATTAGGTTCCCTTTAAATTTGCATGTACTTTTTATGTAAAAGCAAAGTCCGCTTCAAGACAAACAGGAAGGGGTTGATTCGCAAAACTTGTTGCTCACTCACTTTACTTATTAGCTCACTATTTATCTCATCTTATTTACTTACTCATAATATATCTCTGCTTATCTGAACCATACTTACCTTAGTAGAGGGAGGGCTCTGGATAGCATAGAGCTCTCCCACTCCTCCGTCAGGCCTGCTTTTCCACCTGTCTTCCGGTGTAACGGGTCAACTAGCTCTTCTGGACTACTCGTGCCCCCAAGTAGTTTAGAGTTACAGCGCTTCCCTTCTGCACATGCACAAGACCAGTCCTTGCATGCGCAGTAGGGATGCGCTCATTCTACTACTACTACTCACGGATGCTAGTAGTTCCAAAGAGGTATTTGGTCGAATAGCTATACTGGAGGATATTGTTGAATTGACGGGCCAGACAGATGACCAGAAAGGCTCTTGACTATCCTGAGCATTTCCTTTACCAAGGTGAGTATTAAACTGGAAGTGAGTTTTCTCACGTCAGGTTTGCTTTAGCACTTTTAAATCATGATTTATTAATTTGTAAATAAATTAGCTCTCCTTGGCTCAGGGGTGCAACATCAGCGGCCTCGTCCCCCCAGCAAAATTATCATGGTGCCTGTAGTGGCCACCTGTTCTGCTCCTCATCATCCCTCTTGTGCAGTGTAATCACAGCTGGTCACTGGGACTATTGTTTACACCTCTGCCTTGGCCCCTTATTCAACCAACTTTTTTCCTAAGTTTCTCACAGGAGATGACTTTACATCCTGTCCAGAAAATACATTTTAAACCCCTAGCAAGAAAGGATGTACCGTACTCGAGATAAGTTTGATGTCGCTTTTTAATCAACTATTTAGTATGTTTTTTTTTTCAGTCGTTAGGTGATGAAAAGTTATTTTGTAGATAAGATGAAAACTTAACTCCTTGAGGAAACTCAGGAGAAAAGTTTGGTGAAAAAGGTTAAGGGCTCTGCCTCTGACACAGGTAACCTGGGTTTGAATCTTGGCTCTTCCTGTTCAGTAAGCCAGCACCTATTCAGTAGGAGACCTTGGGCAAGACTCCCTAACACTGCTACTGCCTATAGAGTGTACCCTAGTGGCTGCAGCTCTGGCGCTTTGAGTCCGCCAGGAGAAAAGCACAATATAAATGTTCTGTGTCCTGTTTTGTCTTGAAAGGAAGCTTTTTCTGGTATATTTCCTTATAGATGAGGTGAAAAATAAGTAAGGTGATATAATTCAATTTATTTCACTAAGAATAGCTGTGGAGAGCATCCTTATTTACTATCCTTCTCCATCCCTGTTTCTCAGCAATGATGCTTTGCTTTAATATGAGGAGCACAGCCAAACTAAACTGAAATTTCTTGTTTATATTATATTTTATTGTGAGAGGTCATATTTCCAGAAAGGCACAGAAAAAATATGTAGCTTAGGGCCAGATTTGAGCCAAGGTCACATAGGCCATGGCCTAGGGCACCACAGAATCAAGGGCGGGTGGGCAGCAACCTATAATGGGGGGAGAAGGTCATCAAGCTATCTATATGGAAGGGGGGGAGGGTCATCTGGCTTCTAATACTAGAGGGATGGGTGGAGGGGTCATCAGGCTATCTGAACTGGAGGGGAGGGGAGAGGGTCATCTGGCCAACTATACTGAAGGGGGGCGGCTGCTGACAATGGCCTTGGGCGGTAAACAGTACAAATCCGGCCCTGATGTAGCCTATGTGCTTGGTATCTCTCCCCCCGCCCCCTCCCATCTGCAGTATTAATTTGTATTAAACTAGAAATAGTTTGCAGAGGTACCTTATACTTTATAGGAATATGGACAGAAGCGTTGCTGACTACCTTTTAAAGAATACTACTTGTTTAGCTATTCTAATACCTTGTGAGTCACTAACTCAGACTGAGTATGCAGAATGTAAGTTCTGACTCCACTGGGTTGTTCCAGCTGTACGACTTAAAGAGACACTGAAGCGAGAATAATTCTCGCTTCAGAGCTCATAGTTAGCAGGGGCACGCGTGCCCCTGCTAAACCGCCGCTATCCCGCGGCTAAACGGGGGTCCCTTCACCCCCAAACACCCCCCCCCCGCAAAATCAACGACCAAATTGGTCGTAGATTTTGCTGCTCCTAGAGGCAGGGCTAACGGCTGCAGCCCTGCCTCACAGCGCGTCTATCAGCGGCGCATCGCCGCCTCTCCCCCGCCCCTCTCAGTGAAGGAAGACTGAGAGGGGCGGGGGAGAGGCGGAGATACGTGCTGACAGACGCGCGTGGGGCAGGGCTGCGGCGGTTAGCCCTGCCTCAATCAGGAAGAGATCCCCGGCTGCACAGAGGGGATTTCAGGGGGTAAGGGACCCCCGTTTAGCCGCGGGATGTCGGCGTTTTAGCAGGGGCACACATGCCCTTGCTAACTATGAGCGCTGAAGCGAGATTTATTCTCGCTTCAGAGTCTCTTTAAAGCAGACCTGAACTGGGAGGGATGTAAAGGCTGCCATATGTATTTTCTTTTAAACAATACCAGTTGCCTGGCTGGCCTGCTGATCACTTTGGCTGCAGTAGTGTCTGAATCACACACCTGGGACAAACATGCAGCTAATCCAGTCAGACTTCAGTCAGAGAAACTTGATCTGCATGCTTGTTCAGGATCTATGGTTAAAAGCAATATAAGCACAGGATCAGCAGGACTACCAGGCAACTGGTATTGTTTAAAATGAAATAAATATGGCAGCCTCCATATCACTCTTAGCTCACGTGTACTATCTTTACTAGCTATTTAAGAAAGCCAGGCCACAGGCAGTTTTGAAAAGATGATGTTAGCTTAAATATGTTTTTAGGCTCTTTAAATAGTGGTCGCATAAATTCCAGGCTCTGAAGAAGGGGCAGTGCGTTCTAGGCTAGCGAATAATAGCGAGCTAGTAAGAGTGTGTGTCCTGGACACCCACAAGACTGCTATAATAGGTCTGGCTCCTGGCGAAAAAAGCCTGGAGTATTCACATGGGGGGGGGGGGGGGGGGGAAATATACCATCCAGAGTATAATAGGCAGGTGTTGCCAATCTCTCAAGCTCTCTTTTGTGGAAGCCATGTTGATGCAGAGTCCCTGTTATCCCAAACTTAACTAACCGGCAGTCCTAACCAACCAGCACAAATCACTGGCAGTACTCACAGTCTGTGGAGTCGGAGTCGAGGACTGGAGTCAGCAATTTTTGGGTATCTGTAGTTGGTGATTACATCAACTAAGGGCTGGTTCAGACGGAAGTTTGCCCAGGCTTCTCGTTCAGCGGCATGTTCAGGCTTTTGGCGGCTCTCCGTTGCGGTCAGCTTTTTCATCCCCATAGGGGGACACTAGTCACGGCGGTTAATCGACCTGGAAGCTACATGTAGCATTCAGGGTTGCCTCAAACGTCAGGAAAATCGGGATCGGAATGCCGCCTTTGAGCAAATGCCGGCAAAAGCCCTGTACAAATGCTCCCATCCTCTTGAATGGGAGCATTTAATGTCGAGTCCCGAACGCTGGCAGTAAACGCGGGGTGGACATCTGTGTGAACCAGCCTTAAAGAGAACCCGAGGTGGGATTTAATTATGCTAGTGGGGCACAGAGGCTGGTTGTGCATACTAACACCAGCCTCTGTTGCCCCATGGTGTGCCTCCAGGACCCCCCTGCGCGCCGCTATACCCCTATTAACACGCTGTGTGTCGCCAGCACTGCGGGAGGTATAGCGGCGCACAGGGGGGTCCTGGAGGCACACCATTGGGCAACAGAGGCTGGTGTTAGTGTGCACAACCAGCCTCTGTGCCCCACTAGCATAATTAAATCCCACCTCGGGTTCTCTTTAAGGAGTAGGATAAATTTTGTAGCAACTCCACAGCTCTTCTCACAGTGGTAAAGGCCAACATCTTAGGCAGTTTGTGGGCTTTGTTGTGCTTAAAGACTAGGTTCCATGGCTCTCCCAAGGTTAATAGAATTCCCATTTCTGTATTTTAATCTTTAATAGTATATATTAGGGCTGCACGGTTTTTTGGTTCAAAACCGAAACCGCGGTTCGAGGCAAGACGATCTGCTGATCGTCAGTGCCTTCGGTTTTTCAGTCTGCTGTCTAACTTGCTTCTGGCCCCGCTGTGCGCGGATTGGCCAGAAGCAGTGAATATGCATAAGTGTTAATGAGCGGGGGGGGGGGGCGGATCCACTCGAGCGAGCGGCGGGCACATACAGCATTACTAATCACTGGCTAGCGATGGAATGACGGCAGCGGTAGGTGGAGCTGTATGCTCTGTACAGCTCCGCCTACCGCTGCCATCATTCCATCGCTAGCCAGTGATTAGTAATGCTGTATGTGCCCGGCCGCTCTCTCGAGTGGATCCGCCCCCCGCTCATTAACACTTATACATATTCACTGCTTCTGGCCAATCCGCGCACAGCGGGGCCAGAAGCAGTGATCCTCAACACTAGCGGCTTAACTAACATTAAGCTCGACTGAGATTTTCAGCTTGTGCTGCAAGGAGGGCACGTCTGAGTCAAGCGCAGATAGTACCAGACTGGTACTAGCGCTTGACTCAGACGTGCCCTCCTTGCAGCACAAGCTGAAAATCTCAGTCGAGCTTAATGTTGTTAGTTAAGCTGCTAGTGTTGAGGATCACTGCTTCTGGCCCCGCTGTGCGCGGATTGGCCAGAAGCAGTGAATATGTATAAGTGTTAATGAGCGGGGGGCGGATCCACTCGAGAGAGCGGCCGGGCACATACAGCATTACTAATCACTGGCTAGCGATGGAATGATGACAGCGGTAGGCGGAGCTGTACAGAGCATACAGCTCCGCCTACCGCTGCCGTCATTCCATCGCTAGCCAGTGATTAGTAATGCTGTATGTGCCCGCCGCTCGCTCGAGTGGATCCGCCCCCCCCCCCCGCCTGCTCATTAACACTTATACATATTCACTGCTTCTGGCCAATCCGCGCACAGCGGGGCCAGAAGCGAGTTACAGACAGCGGACCGGGCATTGCGGACCGTGAACAACCCCCCTCAAGTGCAAAAAGCAGGATTTGAAAAAAATCGGGGGAAAATCGAAATTGCGATTTCTGAGAGAAAAATCACAATTTCGATTTTCCCCTAAAATCGTGCAGCCCTAGTATATATATAGAGTTGAGTATAGTGCTGTATTAGCTCGACCCATTTTTAACGTTGAGTCTCAAGCAACCAGAAAGCATAAAGACAAACAAGTGGTGCACCTGAAATGTAAGCCGACAGAGGCAGTGCAGAGCCCCTCTGGAACTAAATACATGCCTTGAATACAAAACAGATGCAAATTATGTGCTAATTCTAATCTAAAATTTTTTGAAAGTGGATGTGAAGCAGTGAATGCAGCTAGCCACAAGTATACTTACATACAATTTGCACAGCGGGAGATATGGCAGCGCTTTCAAACAAAACTTATACCTGAATGATTTATCTGCATTGATATGCAGAGCTCCAATAACTGGACTATATTACACAACTAGCACTCACTACAGGCAAAGGGGGGTGTTAGCTTCAGCAGCACGAGGATTATTATGTTTTTATCGTTAGATTCGTGTTAGGTCTTCCCTTAGGGGGTCCGTCACCACCGTGGGGAAGTCTATTAGATAATAATCTGTGCACACATTATCACTGAAGCTAACACCCCCCTTTGCCTGTAGTGAGTGCTAGTTGTGTAATATAGTCCAGTTATTGGAGCTCTGCACATCAATGCAGATAAATCATTCAGGTATAAGTTTTGTTTGAAAACGCTGCCATCTCTCCCGCTGTGCAAACCAGACAGCATACTTCTCCAGCATCAGCCAATTCCCATCCGTGGCGGATATTCCAGACTGTAATTATAAATCAAGTATTTTTTTTTCTCTGCCACTGATACTTATTCTCATATTCCACAGTGACCATTGGGTAAAGTATTATATAGCACCGACATCTTCCCGAGCGCTGTACAGAGTTTATATTGTCTTGTCACTCAACTGTCCCTCAGACGGGCGCACAATCTAATACCTTCCATAGTCATATGTCTATGTATGTATCATGTAGTGTATGTATCATAGTCTAGGGCCAAGTTAGGGGGAAGCCAATTTACTTATCTGCAGGTTTTGGGGATGTGGGAGGAAACCGGAGTTCCCAGAGGAAACCCACGCAGACATGGGGAGAACATACAAACTCCGTGCAGATAGTGCCCTGGTTGGGATTCAAACCGAGGACTCACCGCTGCAAGGCAAGAGTGCTATTCACTACGCCACCGTGCTGCCCAGACAGATTTACTGACATGCACAGGGGCAGCTGAATAATATGGTGAAGAAAATTTTTATTCCGGTGTATAGAGCTGCATCATGAGGTAATCGGCTCAAGAAGCTGCTCTGCTATAGGAATTTGCTGCACGTAGCGCAAGTTGGATGACAAATCTGATAAACCATCTCTCTGTGTTTTTCGGTGCCTGTGATCATTTCAGAATAATTAATATACGCGCAGCCTGCTTTCCGCCTCAGTGAAGTCCGATCTGTCTCGGCTTCAGCACCACAAATACAATCCAGTCCTATGACCTTGAAGAGTTATTTCACCAAAGCCAATTATTAATAACCACACAACAGAGGGTGGAGTCATATACATGCCGACTGCTCATATGTTTTCAGAACTAAAGCAACAGAACCCCTTCAAAATTACCCATCCAGTAAGAATGGGTCATGTTGGGGGGGCTCCTTCCTGGTTAACAACACCTAGAATGGGGGGGGGGGATCCTGTTGCCCCAATGTCATACTGGAGGCTCAGGATCCCTTAAAGCTACATACACACTCTCCATTTTTGTTGCCTCATTCGTGGTCACTTCATGTAAACATCTATTGTGTGTACCGTTGTTCCCTGACTTCAGCATCATCTTCAGCAATCAGGCACTTTGCCTCACTCTTGCCTGACCGCTGTTCTGCTATTGTTTTCCCGCAGTGGGGCACCTCCCACTCTCGCTCCCCCTCCCCTCTCTATTAAGTAGAACCGGCTGTTTTACAAATTGCTGAGCAGCCTATCTGCTCAGGCATCATTAGAAAACAGTCACCTGAAATAATCATGGAGGATCAGCTCGAATTTAAATACCTGTGTAGCTGGAGCCCTGTACAGACTGTAAAACTTTGTCTCCCAAAACAACTGTCTATGATTGTTTCAGGTGACAGTCTGATGCCTGTCTATAGGTCTTCTTATCTATGATTGTTTCAGGTGACAGTTTGATGTCTGTCTATAGGTCTCCTGACCTCTGTACCTGACCCAGCTTGTGTGTGTGTGTGTGTGTGTGGGGGGGGGGGGGATGCCAGCCCCATTGGATTTTTTTCAGCTGATAGCTGCTGTATTCCCCACATAAGGGGGTCTCCTGCCCCTCTCCCTGTCTCCCCTCTTGTACATACCACTCAGCAGAGCCCAGCATACATGTCTGTACAAGGATTGCTGCGCAGACTAAAGACAATAGATCATTTATGCTTGTTAGGCCAGACTAAAATCCTTTCTCTTTAGACAGGTTTATTGCCATAGTTAGGTGTTTATTTCCGAATACATTCAGGAAGAGTAGCGCTCCACCACAGTCAAGGCCCATACCCGCGATGCAATTTTTACGACAACCGACAATACTTTGAGTGACAAGCGATCATTTCAGTGATCTTGCGACATGGGTACAGGTGTGTGATTATGCGAACGTCGTTTAGCAACACACAGCATTAACAGAGGATCTTTGAGATCTCCGATAACTCTGCGCAAAGTACAGCGATCACTTGACTATGTCGTTTACAACCGTCATGTGACATCGTGCATGCCTGCCGGCCAGAAGATGGAACGTTGAACGCTGGTCGTGAGGGGGGCGTCGCTGGATCCATCTTCCTACATCGGGTAGGGAGTATTTAGCTTTAGGGAGTGACTCTGTAGCGGGGTGGGCCAGAACCAAAATTTAACAATTGAGGCCTGGGTTACATGTGTTGAAATCGCCGATGATTTCCCGAAAGGCAAAAAATGCAAAATTGTGATTTTATGCGGCAGGGTGGGCTTTTTTACACTACATGGAATTGCGATTTTGATGTGATTTTGAAAAGTTCTGTATGCTGCGTTTTTTCTGCCTTATTCTTCTTGTATTGCTAGCATCCAGTGACATTGCAAATTGAAATTGGAATCGTATTGTGATTTGCAGTGTAAAAGAAGCCTCAATACATTTTTTAAACGCGGACTTGCAGACAACACGGGTATCACCATTGCAAAGCATTGCTTGCGGTTTCCCATTGCGCAAAAGCACACGTGTTTTTCAACAAGTGTGGCTTCAGCCTTTACACAACCTGCACTATTTTTCCACAGAATGCGTGCGATTCTTCATTGAAATTCACTGTACAATAGCAGACAAACCGTTTGTGGGGAAACGTGTGCGTTTCCCGCAGACACATGTGTGATTCCTCCCTGCAGCTTCAAAGGGATAATTCCTGACTCAACTCACTCCTCTCAGCTAAAGGATAAGGCTGCTTTCACAGTGGGACGTTACAGGCGCATGTTAGAGCAGCCTGTATCGCAGCCCAACTCACAGTAATGAAAAATCAATGGGCTGTTCACAGTGCCCACGTTGCGTTACAGCATAACGCTGCACGTTCTATGAAAGTGCTGCATGATGTGCGTTGTATACGGTTTCAACCACGTTAGACTGCTTGCAAATGCTCAGTGATTAGCCACATGGCTAATTAATATTCACTGCACTGCTGACGTAATGGATTTCTTCCTGCAGCGGCCGCTTTGTGCGCTGATTGGCTGGTGGGACCACGTGATGCGGAGTGTTCCGATCGCATGGTCTCCGCAGTCTTTTGAGTTGCATAATGCGGCTTATTCTGACGTCCTCCTTTATCACCACCAGGCGTTGCGTTAGGGGCACATTATGCAACCTTAAAGTCCCCTAAAACGCAATGTCCTGATGTGAAAGAGGCCTAACTGAAGTGGGAGGTATATGGAGGCTGCCACATTTATTTCCTTTTTGGGCCCGTTTCCACTATCGCGAATCTGCATGCGTTTCCTGCATGCAGATTCGCACAGCCAATACAAGTGGATGGGCCTGTTTCCACTTGTCAGTTTTCCTGAGCGTTTTTCTGTGCAGGATTTTTCGTCTGAATTTTCATAGAATTCGTCTGCGTGTGGAATGCATGCGAATCGCCGCTAATGTATTTAATAGGGAAATCGCCTGCGGCTTTGGTATGCGAATTTTCATGCGAATTCGTATGCGAATTCGCATGGAAATAAATGACAATGCACACCGGCACTGCCATGGTTAAATTCGTATACAGCGTCATTCATGTGAATTTTCGTGCAAATTCGCATGAAAATTAGCATACATCCGCATGCGAAATTCGCATCCGCATGCAAATTTTTACCGCGGCGATTTGCACCGCACAAGTGGAAACGAGCCCTTAAAGTGCCCATTAACGGTACAATTTTTCACTAAATGCGATCTTTCAAAGCGATTTGAACGATCGTAACTAATCGGAAGGCAATTATCACGTGTTCACATTTACTTAATGATTCCTTCTTCAAATGCGATCAAAAAATCCAACTTTCAAATCGATTTTTTCCTATTTAAAGAGAATCTGTACTCTAATATTCTTACACTAAAAAGCATACCATTCTATTCCTTATTTTCTCCTGTGCCCCTCTGTGCTGTTTCTGCCGCTCTCTGCTGCAATCCTGGCTTGTAATTAACAGTTTTAGGCAATGTTTACAAACAAACTAACCAGCTTCTAATAGGCTCAGCTAAGCATAGTGTGTGAGTATGCAGGGGGCCTGCAGAGGGTGTGTATCGCTTCTACCAATCACAAGCAGCCCTGCACATTCCACACAATCAAAGCCTTAGCCCGACAAACAGGACAGAGGAAAGATACATTGATTTATTACAGAGACAGTGTAATTAGGAAGAGCTGCAGTAAGCCCCAGCACATTAGAACAGGCATAAGAACTCATAGGATAGAAGAACTAAGGCTGAAAAAATTGTTACAGAGTCTCTTTAACAATCGACCAAAGAATCGTTTGCTATCGATTGCCTTCATAAACTGCAAATTTTCTATACAATTTGATAAAAAAAATTGCATCGAAAGATCGTATTTGGTGAAGAAATTGTACCGTTGATATGCACCTTTTAAACAATACCAGTTGCCTGGCAGCCCTGCTGATCTGTTCGGCTGCAATAGTGTCTGAATCACACCAGAAACAAGCATGCAGCAAATTTTGTCAGATCTGACAATAATGTCAGAAACACCTGATCTGCCACATGCTTGTTCAGGGTCTATGGCTAAAAGTATTAGAGGCAGAGGATCAGCAGGATTGCCAGGCAACTGGTATTGCTTAAAGGGAACCTAAACTGAGAAGGATATTGATTTTTTTTTCCTTTTAAAATAATGCCAGTTGACTCTCCTGCTGATCCTGTGTCTCTAATACTTTCAGCCACAGCCCCTCAACAAGCATGCAGATCAGGTGCTCTGACTGAAGTCAGACTGGATTAGCTGCATGCTTGTTTCAGGTGTGTGATTCAGCCACTACTGCAGCTAAAGCGATCAGCAGGGCTGCCAGGCAACTGGTATTGTTTAAAAGGAAAAATCCATATCCCTCTCAGTTTAGGTTCCCTTTTAAAAGCAAATAAACATGGCAGCCTCCATAGACCTCTCACTACAGTTGTCCTTTAAATAAAATATCACGTTTGTGAGGTTGTTGGACCCTCTCACATTAGCACTGCTGCCATTCTTCTGCTTGTTTATCGCTTCATTTCTCCCTGAAGCCTCCCAGATGTGCATTACTTGTTGCTATGCCACTCTTTATGGCTGTCATGACGCTGCAGGTGCTGATAAGAATGTCACAGTTGTGTGGATCTCATAGGCAGCCTGGATATCTTTTCATCCTGGCTCTCATGCTTCCCATAATACTCCTCCCTGCTCTCCTCCCACATGGCTCTCGGATGTGTGTACGTGCGACGCTGGGCTCCCCTCGCAGCGCTTCCTCTGACTCATCCATTCTGGGAGGAAGCTGCTGCAGTGGGTAGCAACATCTCCATCTTCATCTTCACCTCTAATTGCATTTCAAGGTCTCTCCAACTACCACAATCTAGCATCACACCCACCATGATCAAGGCTGCTCCGCAGGCCTCTCCTGTTACGTCATGAGGATAAAACCATAGCAGTGAATGAGTAGATCGCTGTGGGGAGTGAGATATAAATAGACTAGGAAGAGCACTAAACCAGATTAGCCTGTTGGGCAGATTTTAATATTGAATATTTATGTGCTAAATATAAAGCGGCCGCTAACGATACTAGATTAATGTACGGTGCGCGCTGGGATTAATCACGTTTTTTTATATGGCTTGATACAGTCATGGCGTACAGTTAGCTCCCATATGGTGACCTATATAAGCGCGTTGCTGTCTCAGATGCAGACGGCTTCCACAACCGACTGTATGACCTCAGTGTTTTTGTTACCACCCACAGTGTCATTCTCACAGCACAATTAAAGCTCATAGGTCTGTGGTGTTTGGACGCAATTACAACAATGACGACGCTTAGCGTTTGGGCATTTTAACGGACAGCTTAGCGGCGTGAGCATCAGCTTTTTCACGCCATTACACATCTATATGCATGTATAAAATCTCATTCATTACTGTGGCTAAAGCTATCCCCTCATGCTGGATCATTATCACCCAGAATGACCTTTTTGTGATTGTTGTAGGTGACAGTTTGCCTAAGCTATTTTTCTATCTGTGGAATGGTTCATTCTGTTCTATGAAAAAGGGGAATGGGGAGGTGATGAGGAGGAGGAGTCTCACTGCAGCTAACACCAGTAACTACAATAGCGGTTTGCTACATTTGGACTTGGGGGGATCTGAGAAAATCCTCTTGTGGCGAGAAAGCGGTGACTTAAAGCCCCATACACAAGCACGAGGAAAGTCCCCAGCGAAGGTTCATTACTTGATCCCTGTACAGACGCATCACTAGCATGCAAGCTAGCGACGTGTTCTGTTGGTTGCCATAGTGGGGGGGGAGATGAAGTGGCGTTGTAGTGATGTCACGCAATGATGAGTGAGGTGGAGAGAACAATGCTCTTTGCCAGCGATCAGCCAGTTCAATCCGCCGGGCAGATTACGCAGAGTACGCCTACACGGTCATATGCATAGCGCCGCCCCCTGCATGCCCCTCGTCGCCCAGTGATGTACTCCGTGCTGGACAGGAAGTATGTCACTGGGATTCCCGGGGACCTCGTCTTTCCGCGCACACGCGATGCATCACTGCCCTCAACCTTTTTGAAATGTACGTGTTGCCCATTGACTTACATTAGTTCCATTTCCGCGGAAGTCTGGTCGGCCGCGCAGCGTATTGGGCATTTCCAGCGCAATGAAAGGGACAGCAGCAAGTGTCTCCATAGACGTTCATTGCTTTTGCGGGTAACACAACACATGTTTAGTGTAAAAGGGGCCTAAAAGGATATAAATATGGCAGCCTCCATATCCCTCTCACTTCAGTTTCCCTTTAAGTACTGCGCAAGAGCTGTGTATTTTATGGATAGAGATGGTTCAAACCTCTGATTTTGGGTTCGAGAATCTCGAACGCGAACTTCCGCAAAAGTTCGTGTTCACGCGAACCATGCAAAACGCAATAGACTTCAATGGGCAGGCGAACTTTGAAAAATACAAACACTGTTTCTGGCCACAAAAGTGATGGAAAAGATCTTTCAAAGGGTCTAACACCTGGAGGGGGTCAGTGACTACAAGAGGGAAAAAAAAACATTTTTCAAAAAGAGCTTATCGTTTTTGAGAAAATCGATTTAAAAATTCTCCTTCTGACCATGGGAAAATTAAACACCCGCTGACTTTAGCGGTTAATAGCAAAGTCCCCTTACATAGTAGAAAAATCAAATTTGCGGGGTATGTAGAGCGGGACAGTGACTACAAGAAGAAAAAAAAAATTCAAAAAGACCTTTTACTTTTTGAGAAAATCGATTTTAAAATTTCAAAGAAAAATACTATACATTTAAATGTGTAAATGACAGTTCTTAGGGAAACAATTCCTGCCGACTTTAGCAGTTAATAGCAAAGGCCCCTTACATCCTAGCAACACCAAATTTGCAGGATATGTTAAAAAGATAGTGGGAAACAATATTTAAAATAATATTTGAACATTTTTTATTTATTTATTTTTTATTAAATTTATTTTTTCTTATGTTCAGAGTGTGGGAAATTTCCCCCCAAAAATGATCTTGTCCCCCTCCCGAGCTCTCTGTAACCCCTTGTCCCTCATGCAGGCTGGGATAGCCAGACTGTGGAGCCCCAGCTGCGTGGGGCTTCGCACCCTGAGCTATACCAGCCCGCATGGTCCATGGTATGGGGGGGCTCTGGGGGAGAGGGGCGGCCTCGCCTTCCCCTCTCCCCCGAGCCCTTGTTCCATGGACAAGGGGGCTCTTCCCCACCTCCGGTGCCCCAGGAGGAGGTACGGGCGACGACTCCCTGGGGGGGGGGGGTTCATGGTGGCATCTGGGAGTCCCCTTTAAGAAGGGGACCCCAGATGCCCCCCCCCAGGAGAAATGAGTATAGGGGTACAAAGTACCCTTTACCCATTTCCACAAAGGGTTCAATGAAATAAAAACACAATGACAAAAAAAGTCCTTTAATGTTCTTAATTAACCAGAGATACTTACCTGTACCTTTAAACAAAAGTTCCCACGCCAATATCCTCTCATCTTGCGATCTTCAATTAAGTTGATTGAAGAAGATCTTTT
The DNA here is from genome assembly GCF_040937935.1 of Hyperolius riggenbachi. Classification (NCBI taxonomy): domain Eukaryota; kingdom Metazoa; phylum Chordata; class Amphibia; order Anura; family Hyperoliidae; genus Hyperolius; species Hyperolius riggenbachi. Next base: position 64,388,294 of record NC_090650.1, on the reverse strand, counting down.
TCTTTGAAATTTTAAAATAGATTTTCTCAAAAAGTATAAGGTCTTTTTGAAAAAATGTTTTCCTCTTGTAGTCACTGCCCCCCTCTACATACCCTGTGTTTCTACTATGTAAGGGGACTTTGCTATTAACCGCTAAAGTTAGTGGGCGTTTCATTTTCCCACGGTCAGAAGGAGAATTTTAAAATCCATTTTCTCAAAAACTATAAGGTCTTTTTGAAAAAAAAAAAAAATTCCTCGTATACCCACTGTCCCTATTTACATACCCCGCAAATTTGGTGTTTATAGCATGTAAACTAAGCTAACTGTTAAAGTCGGCGCAATTAAAGTCTATGGGAAAAATGCAATCACAAACTTTAAAAAAAAAATGCGTTTCGCGGCGAACGCGAACCACTGAGATTCGTGCGAACAAGTTCGCCGGTGAACCGTTCGGGCCATCTCTAGTTATAGATGCTTTGTCTTTAACCTTAATATTTGAGGGACATCTTAAAAATCACCCAGCTTCCCCTTCTGATGAGATTGGAGGAAATGGCCGTTGCACAAGAGCATAAACCCTCTGTGAGGTGGCTGAGTCAGCTAGGTAATGAGATAGCATGTCAAAGCTCTGGGTCCACTTTTAAAAATGTTTTATGATTGATATGTAATAGGCTTCTGTAGGCGAAAGCAGGAATTGGAAAACCCCGGCCATAAGATAAAAGAAAAAGTACCTGATAATCTTCCCATAATGTGTATGGTAAACTTAGCTACAGTATGTCCATTTTACTGTAAGGAAAGTTTGCCTCTGAGAGATGAAAGCGACTGTTACACAAATATAACCTAGTTGGAGTAGAGTGATCTTCTCAGAATTTTTTCCCAGCTGGGTGGCATGAAAAGTAGCCCGGTGGGGTCCGAGGGGGAGGGGGGGGGGGAGCAGGGCTATGGCATTCTGCTTACAGGATATGAGCGGGGAACTGATGATAGCCGGGTACTCACTAAAATTAGCCGCGTGGAGCACCCGGCTAAAAGAGCCTGGGGAGAACACTAATATACTGTACATGTGGTAATTGAATGCATAGTGGGTTGGAAGTGTGGTCAACCAATCTGGTCCTAGTTTGGTACCTCCTAGTATAACTCCCAAAGCTCACGCTGCTTCTGTAAACTACACACTACCCCACAAAAAGCCTACATGTTTCCCCCTGTCAAATGGGGAGCTCCGTCAGGGGTACAAAAGTGCCCAGTGCTAGAGTGCTCAGTGTAAAGGTGCAAATATACATTAAAAAATGCAATACAAATTTCACATATTCAGGGCCCTTTACCACCAGCGCGTTTGCGCTGGCTGAATCGCAAAACCGCAAACGGCTAGCGATTTTACAATCGCTACGGTTTGCTTTTTAACATAGGAATCGCGGTAAGTAATTTCCAGTACCGCGATTCGTTTTTTACTTGATCGCGATCGCGCCGCGGAGCGACTTTTGCCGCGATTTTGCTATGCAGTGCATAGCATAGCAAAATCGCGGCCGCGAACGTCGGGGAATCGCCGCTAATTGCGATTCAGCAATCGCTAGCGTTCAGCGTGAACGCTAGCGATTGCTAGTGGAAAAGGGCCCTCATAGCCTATTGGCTTTGTCAGCAGCCAGCTGGAAGCAACTGTGTAAGCTCAGGGCCTGTTTATACTTGTCTATATGCAGTTATCTGTCGCTAAAAAATGCATTTCAAGTACAAATCACTTTTCTTCGAAGTGAACAGTAAATATATTTACTTTTTCTGAAAGCTGAGAACACTGAAAAAATGCCCATATGCAATGCTACAGAGTCTGACATCGCTGGCCTCTCCTCCTGCAATCAGGCGAGACAGATTGCTCTCCATAGCCAATGCCAAATGTCTTCATTTAAAGAGAAACCATGGCCAAGGATTAAACTTCATCCCAGTCAGTAGCTGATACCCCCTTTCCATGAGAAATCTTTACCTTTATCAAATAGATAATCAGGGGGGTCTGTATGGCTGATATTGTGTTGAAACCCCTCCCACAGTGTGATGTCAGCGCCTCACAGCACTGAGGTCCTGACATCACACTGTGGGAGCCTTGTTTCGTTGTGGGAAATAACAGCTGTTTCCAACTGCCAAAAAAGCAAGCATCATCTCCTTTCACTGACATCACCTACCAGCAGTAAAAATGTCACCATGTAATAAATGTAAGAATGTAAATCAGGCAGAGTAAAGATTTGACAATGGGCAAACACCGACTAAATCATTTATACATAATTATTGTAAAAATTAAGCACTGTTGTTCATTAAGTTATTTTCACTGGAGTTCATCTTTAAAGGACCACTATTGCAAAAAAATTGTAAAATACTCCTTCCTTTTCAAAAGCATTTTGTGAATGGCAGTTGCTCAATTCAACTGCCAGAATAGTGTGAAAATAGGAGCGGCCTGCATCTTTGCATAGATCCTTTTCAGGAAGTTCTTTTGTAAAGAATAAATTAAAATGCTGATAATCCCCCATGAAGAGATGGACTAGTCAAAAACCTGTCAGTATCATCAGATTTCTACTACTTACTGTAGGTGACAGCAACATAGGAGAAAAGTAATTTATAGCTCATTCTGCTCTGGAAGAAACATGCTTCTTATTTGCACGTGTTTACATGTATTTTAAATTTTACAATTTTTTGCTATGGTGGTCCTTTAAAGGGAACCTAAAGTGAGAAGGCTATGGAGGCTGCCATATTTATTTCCTTTTAAACAATATCAGTTGCCTAGCAGCCCTACTGGTCTGTTTGGCTGCAGTAGAATCACATCAGAAACAAGCATGCAGCCAATCTTGTCAACTCTAACAATAATTTCAGAAACACCTGATTTGCTGCATGCTTGTTCAGGGTCTAGGGCTAAAAGTATTATAGGGAGATTATCAGCAAGCTAGCCAAGTAACCGCTATGGTTTAAAAGGAAACATAGTGGGATGCGAAAGTTTGGGCATCCTTGTTAATCGTCATGATTTTCCTGTATAAATCTTTGGTTGTTACGATAAAAAATGTCAGTTAAATTTATTATATAGGAGACACACACAGTGATATTTGAGAAGTGAAATGAAGTTTATTGGATTTACAGAAAGTGAGCAATAATTGTTTTAGGCGTCTTGCACACAGGGACGTTATAGGCGCATGTTAGTGCAGCCTGTAACGCTCCCCCAACGCACAGCAATGTAACACAAGTGGGCTGTTCACACTGCCCACGTTGTGTTACATTGCAACGCAGCAAAGTGCTGCATGCTGTGTGTTCTACGGGGCTAAGCCGCGTTAGACTGTTTGCACATGCTCAGTCATTTTTGGAGGACAGGAGAGCGGCCAGGCACATGGCTAATTAATATTCACTGCACTCAGTGACGTGCAGTGTTTACTTCCTGGGGCGGCTGCTCTGTGCGGCGATTGGCCGGGCGGGACCACGTGATGCCACATGCGTCCAAGAGTACGCATCACGGCATCACGGACGTCAGAGTGAGCTGCACAACGCGGCTCACTCCGACGTCCACACCAGAGAGCACCAGGCGTTGCATTAGGGATAACGTCCCCTAAACGCAACGTCTTGGTGTGTAACTAGCCTAAAGGATACCCGACCTGACATGTGACATGATGAGATAGACATGGGTATGTACAGTACCTAGCACACAAATAACTATGCTGTGTTCCTTTTCTTCTTCTTCTTCCTCTGTCTGAAATAGTTAAATATCAGGTATGTACGTGGCTGACTCAGTCCTGACTCAGACAGGAAGTGACTACAGTGTGACCCTCACTGATAAGAAATTTCAACTATAAAACACTTTCCTAGCAAAAAATGGCTTCTGAGGGCAAGAAAGAGATAAAAAGGGGAATTTCTTATCAGTGAGGGTCACACTGTAGTCACTTCCTGTCTGAGTCAGGACTGAGTCAGCCATTTATATACCTGATATTTAACTCTTTCAGGCGAGAAAGAAAAAAAGGAACACAGCATAGTTATTTGTGTGCTAGGCACTGTACATACTCATGTCTATCTCATTATGTCACATGTCAGTTTGGGTATCCTTTAAACAAAATTAGGCAAGTGCATACATTTGGGCACCACAAAAAAATAAATTAAATCAATATTTAGTAGATCCTTCTTTTGCAGAAATTACAGCCTCTAAAAGCTTCCTGTAGGTTCCAATGAGTCTGGATTCTGGTTGAAGGTATGTTGAAACATTCCTCTTTACAAAACATCTCTAGTTCATTCAGGTTTGATGGCTTCCGAGCATGGACAGCTCTCTTCAACCTCCTTGCCGGTTATCCCGAGCTCAGCTCGGGGTAACCTGCGCAGGAGGATTTCTCAGGCCCCGCTGGGCCGATGTGCATAAATTTTTTTATTGCATGCAGCTAGCACTTTGCGCCCCCCCCCCCCCCCCCCGTTCTGAACGTGATTTCCTGCTTACTCTGATCGCCGCTATCATGTAGCAAACCCTGGGCTCCCTACATGATTTAAAAAACATAAATAAAAGAAAAAAGTGCTGTGCTGCCCCCTTGCCGCAGGAATTGGACCGGCAAGGGGGTTAACTCACACCACAGATTTTCAATTATAATCAGGTCTGGGGACTGAGATGGCCATTCCAGAACATTGTACTTGAATGCCTTAGTGGATTTTGAGCAGTGTTTAGGGTTGTTGTCTTGTTGAAAGATCCAGCTCCGGCGCAGCTTCAGCTAATTCACTGATTCCTGGACATTGGTCTCCAGAATCTGCTGATAAAAAAGGAAGGAAACTTACAATTGACCCCCTTAAATACTCTTTCTCATAATTGGTTTCACCTGTGTATGTAGGTCAGGGGTCACTGGGCTTACCAAGCCAATTTGAGTTCCAATAATTAGTTCTAAAGTTTTTGGAATCAATAAAATGACAACAGTGCCCAAATTTATGCACCTGCCTAATTTTATTTAAACAATTATTGCACACTTTCTGTAAATCCAATAAACTTCATTTCACTTCTCAAATATCACTGTGTCTGTCTCCTATATGATATATTTAACTGACATTTTTTATTATTAACATCCAACGATTTATACAGGAAAATCAGGACGATTAACAAGGTTGCCCAAACTTTTGCATCCCGCTGTAAATATGGTAGCCTCCATATACCTCTCACTTCAGGTTGCCTTTAATGTTCCCACAGCAGGAGATGCCTCGCCTATCTACCTCCATCCCTCTCCATAGAGCAGAGCACAGGAGCTGAGTAGCTTTTCTGTAAACGTCTCCTTCCTAAAATGTCACCCTAAACTATTCCTAACGATCGTGTCAGGTGACAAATAAGTCAAAGTGTATGCAGATTTGCTATCTTTCTAAAGGGCAGTCATGGGGTACTTCCAATTTAGGAAGGAGTCAGATAGCGTCTGTGTATGCTATAGGGTTTGTGGGGAAACCAGAAGCACCCAGCGGAGGCCGGCGTAAACAAGGGAAGAATGTGCAAACACTTTGCAGAGAGTGCGCTTTCTGAGAATGGAACCCGGGACACCAGAGCTGCAAGTCCAGAGTGGTAACCAAACACTTCTGCTTTTCAGACTTGTGTTTTCCTACGTGTGAGGGCGCGATAAACAGAACGCACGTATGTAAGGTGAAAGGCCGCATAAGATCATTTTCCCTTCTCAAAATAAAGAGCATGATGCTCTATGGATAGCAAAGGGCACCTGAAGTGACAGGGATATGGAGGCTGCCAAATGTAATTCCTTTTAAACAATGCAGATTGCCTGGCTGTCCTGCTTATCCTCTGCCTCTAATATGTTTACCCATAGACTGTGATCCTCTGGATCCGCCTCTCGTGGCACGATCCTGGCTTTTAATCGTCAGTTTTAGGCAATGTTTACAAACAAAAAACATGGCTGCTAACCAGGAAGTGATGTTTGTGTATATATATATATATTTAAATATATATATATATATATATATATATATATCACAGTGGTTTGCAAAAGTATTCGGCCCCCCTTGAAGTTTTCCTCATTTTGTCATATTACTGCCACAAACAAAATTTTATTGGAATTCCACTTGAAAGACCAATACAAAGTGGTGTACATGTGAGAAGTGGAACGAAAATCATACATGATTCCAAACATTTTTTTAGAAAGCAATAACTGCTAAGTGGGGTGTGCATAATTATTCAGCCTCCTTTGGTCTGAGTGCAGTCAGTTGCCCATAGACATTGCCTGACGAGTGCTAATGACTAAATAGATTGCACCTGTGTGTAATCTAATGTCAGTACAAATGCAGCTGCTCTGTGAGGGCCTCAGAGGTTGTCTGAGAGAATATTGGGATCAACAACATCATAAAGTCCAAAGAACACACCAGACAGGTCAGGGATAAAGTTATTGAGAAATTTAAAGCCGGCTTAGGCTACAACAAGATTTCCAAAGCCTTGGACATCCCACGGAGCACTGTTCAAGCAATCATTCAGAAATGGAAGGAGAATGGCACAACTGTACACCTACCAAGACAAGGCCGTCCACCTAAACTCACAGGCCGAACAAGGAGAGCGCTGATCAGAAATGCAGTCAAGAGGCCCATGGTGACTCTGGACGAGCTGCAGAGATCTACAGCTCAGGTGGGGAATCTGTCCATAGGGCAACTATTAGTCATGCACTGTACAAAGTTGGCCTTTGTGGAAGAGTGGCAAGAAGAAAGCCATTGTTAACAGAAAAGCATAAGAAGTCCCGTTTGCAGTTTGCCTCAAGCCATGTGGGGGGCACAGCAAACATGTGGAAGAAGGTGCTCTGGTCAGATGGGACCAAAATGCAACTCTTTGGCCAAAATGCAAAACGCTATGTGTGGCGGAAAACTAAAACTACACATCACACTGAACACACCATCCCCACTGTCAAATATGGTGGTGGCAGCATTATGCTCTGGGGGGCTTCTCTTCAGCAGGGACAGGGAAGTTGATGGGAAGATGGATGGAGCCAAATACAGGGCAATCTTGGAAGAAAACCTCTTGGAGTCTGCAAAAGACTTAGGACTGGGGTGGAGGTTCACCTTCCAGCAGGACAACGACCCTAAACATAAAGCCAGGGCAACAATGGAATGGTTTAAAACAAAACATATCCATGTGTTAGAATGGCCCAGTCAAAGTCCAGATCTAAATCCAATCGAGAATCTGTGGCAAAATCTGAAAACTGCTGTTCACAAATGCTGTCCATCTAATCTGACTGAGCTGGAGCTGTTTTGCAAAGAAGAATGGGCAAGGATTTCAGTCTCTAGATGTGCAAAGCTGGTAGAAGACTGGTAGCTGTAATTGCAGTAAAGCTACAAAGTATTGACTCAGGGGGCTGAATAATTATGCACACCCCACTTTGCAGTTATTTTTTTTTTAAATGTTTGGAATCCTGTATGATTTTCATTCCACTTCTCACATGTACACCATTTTGTATTGATCTTTCACATGGAATTCCAATAAAATTGATTAATGTTTGTGGCAGTAATATGACAATATATATATATATATATATATATATATATATATATATATATATATATATATCATGTTACAGTACATACTACAAGTTTTTATTACATAGTGAATTATCTGCACTCCAGTCTGGGATTATCACAGTTTCTCAGCATGTGACAGGCAGCTCCCTCCCCCCTCAGCACAGACAAGCTGAAACTGAGTGCAGAGAGTGAGGAGTGAACAAACCACACAGACCCTGCAGGGGGCGTGCATAACTTGTTTTCATTACAACAGAGGCAGCCCATTCCCTGGGTAGACAAAGCTTGACAAAGAAAATAAGATTAGATATATTACAGAGACAGTGCAACTAGAAAAGGCTGCAGTAATCCAGACCACATTAGAACAGGTATAGGAACTTATAGGATAGAATAAATAAGGCTGAAAATTTTCTTAAAGAGTCTCTTTAAAGGGAAGGTTCAGGGAGGGTGGAGGAAAAATAAAAATCAATTTCCACTTACCTGGGGCTTCCTCCAGCCCGTGGCAGGCAGGAGGTGCCCTCGCCGCCGCTCCGCAGGCTCCCGGTGGTCTCCGGTGGCCGACCCGACCTGGCCAGGCCGGCTGCCAGGTCGGGCTCTTCTGCGCTCCAAGTCCTGGTACTTCTGCGTCCCACGCCGGCGCTCTGACGTCATCGGACGTCCGCCGGGCTGTACTGCGCATGCGCAGAACTACTGCGCATGCGCAGTACAGCCCGGCGGACGTCCGATGACGTCAGAGCGCCGGCGTGGGACGCAGAAGTACCAGGACTTGGAGCGCAGAAGAGCCCGACCTGGCAGCCGGCCTTGCCAGGTCGGGTCGGCCACCGGAGACCACCGGGAGCCTGCGGAGCGGCGGCGAGGGCACCTCCTGCCTGCCACGGGCTGGAGGAAGCCCCAGGTAAGTGGAAATTGATTTTTATTTTTCCTCCACCCTCCCTGAACCTTTCCTTTAAGGATTCAAGCCCCCTGGAGCTTTGCATAACTTCAGTGTGTTTGGAATTTGATTTTTTGTGGAGGCATAATTTAACGACTTTCAATTGTCAAATTGCACATTTTTACATAAATGCAGTTTACCTCATGTCAAGACTCGGTTTTTGTATATGACGCAAAAGTATCCAACAGTTCCTCTGCCTGTGAAACGCATAACAAATTCATCCATTTACGGAATGAGAAACAGACCTGAGCATGAAATTGTGCTGCTCAATTCTTCCTCACTTAAGCATTGTACACACGTACAACGGTTCTTGGCAGAGATGGCCGGTGGGGTAATCTCTGCCAAGAATCTAGCATGTGTACAGTGTCCCCTGACCATCTGCAATGCGCCGACTAATCTGCTACAAAGGACCACCTCAGCCAATGGTATTGTTGTTTCCCGCTCCTTGCCCTCTTCATCATCCGCTGCGTTGTTGTCCCTCTTCCATAGCAACAGAATGCGTCCCTAGCCTGAAGACTAGTGACGCATCTGTACAGAACCTGGTACAAACTTTTGCCTGAGAGATCCCTGTCAGGCAACATTTGTTAATGGTGCATCCAGCTTTACCTGTCTCCACTGGCTAGTTATCAGTTGTCTAGCAAATATGAGACAGTTGGTCAATATGAGCAGAATAGTGAAGAAGGAAGGGGTGGTCACAATTTATAACCCAGGCCTAAGTCTCATTATTTGGATAGTTGGGCACAGATTCACCTGTAAAGCCCCATACACATGCTCAATTAAATTCAGCTGAGGTGGCTGATAACGACTGCCTCTGCTGATAATGTGGCATGTGTACAACATCCCCCCGACCGGAACACTGCCCACCCGGCAGTCCACCAGGCGGTGGCAGATCAACTCGACCAAGCAACGGCCAATACCTTTGTGCTCACTGATCGCCCCACCCGTCTCGTGACATTTTGTTTGGGCTGATCACCCTTCCCCCCCCCCTCCCCCGCATAGGAACAGAGTGCATTGTCAGCCTGTTGGATGAATACATGTCTGTACAGCTTCAGCCCAGCAATGTTGCCAGAGGGATGGGGTTCCAATCCCCGTTGAGTGACATCCATCCTGCGTGTGTATGGCCCTTAAGCTGACAGCAGCCACTCTAGGCATGCCCACTTGACTTAAAGAGAAACCGTGAACAAGAATTGAACTTTATCCCAATGAGTAGCTGATACCCCCTTTTACATGAGAAAGCTATTCCTTTTCACAAACGGATCATCAGGGGCTCTGTATGGCTGATATTGTGGTGAAACCCCTCCCACAAGAAACTCTAAGGACTATGGTACTCCTGGCAGTTTCCTGTCTGTGAACCTTGTTGCATTGTGGGAAATAGCTGTTTACAGCTGTTTCCAACTGCCAAAAAAAGCAAGCAGTAGCTACATCACCTGCCAGTAGTAAAACTGTTACCATGTGATAAACACTGACTAAATCATTTATACATAATTATTGTAAAAATGAAGCACTTTTTTTATTACATTATTTTCACTGGAGTTCCTCTTTAAGAGGAAGTGGTTCAGACTAACTGGAATGGGTGGAGAAAGCAGGAAGTTGAAGGTCACTGTGGAGGAGAGGATGATTTTTGAATTGGTGTAGCAAAAACTGATTTTCTTTTCTACACTTTTTCATGCGTAAATAATTAAAAATAATGTCCTGTTACATGCTTTTTAAAACCGTGCCTGGGCCTGTGCTGTAATAATAACTACAATTTACTGAGGGGTTCTTGCAAAGTAGCAACTTGAAGAAAAAAAAAAACGTGTCTGTGGAGAGTGTCTGTTCTCTTTTGTAAAGGTTAAAACAAAGCATCTGCCAACAAATCACTTTCGCTTTTACTGGAGGAAGTTCCGTTACTGTTCACTATCTTACACAAATGTAAAACGTGCCGTCTGGTAACCGCCACAGGACTGCAACTCTTGAGAAATTCTGAGAGTAGTATTTGCAGACAGGAAGTGATGGGAATCATGTAAAGCGTAGGAGTCAGTAATGAATGAAATGAATGCATTACTGAACTGTGAAGAAAAAAGAGAATATTAAACTGGCCTCATTAAAAGGCTTTTGAGGATTTATGTCCAGTTATGTGGCGTTAAACTGATCAGTGGAGGAAGGTCAGAGGCTGGAATAGCATGCATTGAAATAGCTGTGGAGCATCAAGTGTTTGTCCTCTGTATAGACACGCAAGGTCATGCGGACTGCAGCCTGGCATTTTTAGAAAGGAGATTGCATTGTGGGGGTGGTGCATGATATGTCATCGGAGCCTGCGGTCGCTGGCGTAAAAATAGACCTTTTATCCTCTGCATGTAGAATAAGGAATACAGTTCTTCTGTCCTTCAGGCCCTCGGAATGAAAGCATAGCTATGCGCCTTCATGTCTGCTCTCAGCATAGATGTGATAAGAGTCCAGTGAATGCAGCTAATGGAATACAGTAGAGCATCAGGCTAAAGCGGACTTTAATCAATCACTGCAAATTGCAGAGCCTAGCAACACGCAGCAGCCAGTCAGCATTACTGAAGCCACACTGCAACAACACGCATCCTGATTGGCTGCTGCTGCGTATCGCTAGACCTTGCACAAGTGCTTGGCTTCTTCCATATTTATGACCAAGGTTGCCTCATCCCTCACATGAAACACTGATTTTTCAAAACCAGGAAAGCTGGAGCAGAACTGGTGCAAAGATGTAGCGGAAGGATTTTGAGTGGTCCCTCTGAGCTGCTCCAATTCTGCATCTGTTGCCTAGTTTTGCTCCATCATTCTTTGTACTGTCCGTCGGTGTGTTGCAGTTAAATAATAATTAATGTTTCTAATGGAAGTAAGTCTGCTGAAGATGTTTGATTCCCAAGTAATGTCCACTATTGCGGTAATAGCGTTTATATGGTTGTTGGGTGATTATTTGTTGAGAGAAAACTATAATCACCTCACCCTTAAAGTTCCACTCCAGGCGCAGGGGCGCAACTAGGGTTTTCAGCGCCAAGAGTCAAAGTTAGTTTTTGCGGCCCCTCCTGGATGGTAACTACGGCGCTCAGCGTTGAGCACCAAAGCTGGGCATTATCATAGCAGCTGGGCATTATCATATGATGTGCACCCCATGCAACAGTAATTTGTGGATCTGCCGATCGCCAGACCCTGAATTACACCTGCAGCTAAACTCCTTGGCAGTGTTATTCCCCCTTTGAGTTGTAGCAACTCAGAGGGAGAAATAACACCGCAAAGGAGTTTAGTTGCAGCAGGGAGAGCCGTCAATTGGGCTCTTCCGAAGCCCAAATCACCGGTGGCCGTATTATGCGTACGCCCTACTGGCCCCCTTTTGACAGTTTTAGCCTTAAGGCAGTCTGTCATTTGAGCATAAGAACAGGAAACCAAAGATTAGGTATGTGCCTTTATGGCTTACATACCTGCTGCCCCCTCTGCGCCATCCTCCACTCTGCTGAATTGGAATAGTTGCTGGTTATGTAATCAACATTTCTAGAGTGGATTTTTTGTTGCAAAAACCACATTTGACGTTAGTGCACAGTACACCACAGCAAAACTCTGATATTTTTTATTTAATGAATTGTGGTATAATCCTTCGAAACTGCCAATGGCACCCAATCAGCATCTTCACAGACCATGTGATCTCATTCAAAGACAAAACAGCTTTTGGATAAAACTTGTGATGTGTTTCGCTGGGGAAACCTGCTTCTTCAGGAAAAAATAAGGTAGTGTCTGAGAATCGCTCAGTGTATGATGTGGCATTTAGAGCCACTACTCAAAATCCATCTGTTATTTAGTTGACTTCCCATTGCTTCTCCAAAGGCATATGACCGCTGTCAATGCTAACCTTGCTCTACTATTTCAATACATGCTTTGGTGATCATCTGTCATTTATAGTCTGATCCAGAACAAGCATGTTTTGGCTGCACTGTGCCTCCACTGCTCGTAGCAGGTGTATGACTCAAAAGCTACCAAGGCCAAAATATGAGTATGTTAATCAGGAGAAATGAGTTCAGTCGCATTTCATAACTCCTCAGTGTTGGCTCACTTTAAACTGTTGATGCTGATGTAACATTGGCACGTGTATAAATATGAGAGCAGCCAGGGGCATTGCATCAGTTGAGCAACAGGGCTCGAGATAAGAAGATACCGGAAGCTTTATCTCTTCAATTGGAACTGAGAGAAGAAAAAAATCTTCAGTGAGCATAGTTCACTGCAAGCAAAATGAGAAGATGCTTCAAGAAACTTGAAAGAATACTTTAAAGAGACACTGAAGCAAAAAAAAAAAAAATATCCTCTATAATAATTTTCCTGTGTTTCTGCATACGCTCCTGTGCCTGTGTCCATGTTATTGCACTGCTGCGCATGTGTAGCAGGGGGGCGGCCCTTGGGACAGGAGGAGGACGGGGGCGGGTGTGAGTGTGGGCGCGGGCGGCTTTTGGGGAGAGAGGCAGTGCAGGGGTTGTGAACAGAGACTAGCACCCGTTTTTACACGGGCCGTAGGCCTAGTGATATAATGATTTGTATGTGTAGCACAGCTAAGAAATAAAACATTAGGAGCAGAGACATAAGTCTAATATTGTTTCCAGTACAGGAAGAGTTAAGAAACTACACTTGTTATCTATGCAAAAGAGCTATTGAGCTGCACGACTTTCAAAGTCACAGAGAGCTCTGTCTTCTGAAGCTTGTTACCTCACCTGTCAGTCACTGTATCTTATTTTTCTCTCCAGAGGACAGGTTAATAGTTCAAAAGACTGCTCTGTAAAAACATTTAGAATATGTAAACTACATAAATAGAGAATGATGCAATGGTATAAAAACACTATATACAAATATGAGATTATTTTCTTTGTTCTAGCAATTATCCGTACTACACAACCAATTCATTATATTATATATTTTTTTTGCTTCAGTGTCCCTTTAAATGTTGAAATACAGAAATGGAAATTATATCAATCTTGGGGTACCCATGGAACCCAGTCTTTAAGCACAAGAAACCCACAAACTGCCTAAGATGTTGGCCTTCACCACTGTGAGCACGGCTATCTTCTAGTAACTATCCGTACTATACAATCAATTCATTATATCATAATTTTTTTTTGCTTCAGTGTCTTTTAAAACATCTCCAGAATGGCACTGCTGTATTCAAGACAGTGGCGGCTCCAGCTTCAATTTTTTTTTGGGGGGGGCACAAAGGGGGCACGATAGCTGGCTGGTGGGGTGATCAAAATCAAGGTTTGTATGGCGTGTTGTCGATATTTTTTGCCTAACACAGGTGATACATTTAAGGCTAATTAGTTCGGTAATGATAGGAACCAAATGTAAACATCACAAACAGACAGAACTGAGAGGCTTTTGAGCAGAAACACTGGTCCACATGACAGCCCAGGGGCCCCAGGTCTCTCTCACTCACTGGGGCCCCCAAACCACCATGCGACACCTAGAGGAAAGTGCGGGCAAGCCCTGGACCTCTCACCTCCAGGGAACTCACCCCACCACCTCTAAACTGAATGCCAACTGCAACAAACACAATTGCTAACTTCCAGTCAGAGCAATATCCTGCCTCTATCTGGCCAGCAGACGCTAGTCAGCCAATCAGGTGCACTGTCATACACCCTTTGCCTGCTGTACCATACCTAGCAGGAATTACATAGATTAGCATTCAGGTGGGAGGCTTCGGTTGGACGCAATCGTGAATTGCGTCGTTTACAGGGACGCCCCGTGTAGGCACATCTCCCACACGGTCCCCTCCCTAACCACTCACCTGTCAACCGCATCCTAGAAGCTGCAAAAAATAAATTTAAAATCACAAACACTGGTCCACATGACAGCCCAGGGGCCCCAGGTCTCTCTCACTCACTGGGGCCCCCAAACCACCATGCGACACCTAGAGGGAAGTGCGGGCAAGCCCTGGACCTCTCACCTCCAGGGAACTCACCCCACCACCTCTAAACTGAATGCCAACTGCAACAAACACAATTGCTAACTTCCAGTCAGAGCAATATCCTGCCTCTATCTGGCCAGCAGACGCTAGTCAGCCAATCAGGTGCACTGTCATACACCCTTTGCCTGCTGTACCATACCTAGCAGGAATTACATAGATTAGCATTCAGGTGGGAGGCTTCGGTTGGACGCAATCGTGAATTGCGTCGTTTACAGGGACGCCCCGTGTAGGCACATCTCCCACACGGTCCCCTCCCTAACCACTCACCTGTCAACCGCATCCTAGAAGCTGCAAAAAATAAATTTAAAATCACAAACACTGGTCCACATGACAGCCCAGGGGTCCAGGGCTTGCCCGCACTTCCCTCTAGGTGTCGCATGGTGGTTTGGGGGCCCCAGTGAGTGAGAGAGACCTGGGGCCCCTGGGCTGTCATGTGGACCAGTGTTTGTGATTTTAAAATTATATGAACCATTATATGAACCACCTTAACCACTTGATGACCCAGCCTTTACCCCCCCCCCCCCCTTAAGGACCAGCGCTGTTTTTTGTGATCTGTGCTGGGTGGGCTCTGCAGCCCCCAGCACAGATCAGGGTGCATGCATAGCGATCAGATCGCCCCCCTTTTTTCCCCCTATGGGGATGATGTGCAGGAGGGCTCTGATCGCTCCTGCCTGCCTGAGATTTGCGGGGGTGGGGAGGGGCACCTCAAAGCCCCCCTCCGCAGCGAAATCCCCCCCCCCCTCCCCCTCCTACCTGTCCCCCCTGGTGATCGGGGCTGCACAGGACGCTATCCGTCCTGTGCAGCCTGTGACAGGATGTCCTCTGTCACATGGCGGCGATCCCCGGCCGCTGATTGTTCAATGTAAACAAAGGAGACAAATGTCTCCTGCGTTTACATTTAGTCTGCGAGCCGCGATTATTGGCTCGCAGGCTATTCACGGGGACCCGCTCCGTGATCTAACAGGAAATGGCCGCTCGCGCGAGCGGCCTTTCCTGATTAATTAGGCACCTGGCGACGCAGATGTGCGTCGCTGGTCCTCCAGCTACCACTTTGCTGCCGCACCCTATGAGTGTGAGGTCGGCAAGTGGTTAAGGTGGCCACTTACGGTCCAATTTCTAGCAAAAACATTTTTGAGCGATCATAAATTCTGATCGGATTGGTTGTAAATAATTTTCATTGATGGGCACATTTGATTACTAACAATTTAAAAATAATTGTCTGACCTGGATTTTGGTCAAACCAAAATTTGGATTTTCTTGTTGGTTGTGATAGGAAGCAAAGATTGGTTAGTTGGCGGTGTAGTGAATGATTTTTCTTCCGATCAGAATTATCTGATCGCTCGAACAATTTTTTGCTAGAAATTGGATCGTTAGTGGCCACCTTTAGATTAGACATCAGACTACAGTGTTCTCCCCAGGCTCTTTTAGCCGGTTGCTCCACCCAACTAGTTTTGGTGAGCACCCAGCTGTTATCTGCTCACCTCCTCCTCTGCTGTAAATAGAGAAGCGCTAGCCCTGCATTGTCTCATCTCACCCCACCCAGCCATTTTTTCATGCTGCCCTGCTACTTTTTCATGCCACCTGGCTGGAAAAAAATTCTGGGGAGAACACTGGACTATGCAATGATGAGCAAGTGATGGTCGACAAAAAATCGTGACATTTCAGCTCCTACTTAAAGTGTACCTGTGACGAGTTGGGGTAAAGAATCTATATTTACCCTGGACTTCTTTCAGCTCCTCTGTGTCTGTCTGGTGCCCTCCATTCTCACGCAGTCAGCCCCGATAACGTCCCAGACAGAACTGCGCATGCGCTGCCCTGGCACCTACTTGGTTGCGCTCCCGTGGCAGGAGCATACTTTGTCTGTGCAGTTGCAAGCGTTAACTAACTACGCAGGTGCAGAATGCTTCCATCCACGGGAGTGTGATTGAGTAAGGGCGCGTATGGCCACGCTTGCGTAGTAGTCAGTGGCTATTAGGGCTGAGAGTGGGAGAATGGAGGGGACTGGAGGAAATGGAGGAAGATGTTGGTCTACATGGGGATGGAGGAAGCCCCAGGTAAGTATAAATCCTTTACCCCCACTTGTGATAGGTTTACTTTAAGAAGGGGTTTAGTGCATTTTATAAAACAAATGTCCATACTTTAATACTTGATTTTTACACCAATTACACTTAAGATGGCTTGTCTGTTCACATCAAATTATGTAAAAAAACCCGACTATTGTATGGTCACCTTTGGTGTGTAAAGGAGTGTGGAATTGTGCAATCATGAGGTATGCAGAAAATACCATTTACAGAATTTACAGGGGAAGATGGCCGCACACAACCTGACACAGAGACAATGCATTTTGCACTAATCAGCAAGGTCAATGACAACTGAAGCTAAATTTAGTTTGTGTAATAGCCAATCAGGTTATCTCTTCCAGTTCCACGTTCTTCCGTGCTGACATTGATGTTACAAAGACGCCTGTCTGTTTACTCCAGTGAATACTGGTTCTCTTCAGTGTTCATTGTGGTAACAGGCAACCTTCTAGTTGTGAATGAGGCAAACGGCTTATTGAAAATCCCATAATCTTATTATGGAGGTCTGAAACACTGCCTCGTAGTTACCTAAGACACAACACATTCTTTGCATTGCCTGGAAGTATTCCAGCCATGCAGGGCTATTCAGCAAGGCTTGAAGGAGTGAGAGGCCTACACACTGTACAGTGTAACTAGCTACATACATGAGGATGGTTCTGCTATGTGTTCAGAGGAGACCTTAATGACATTTTCTGAAATAGGATATGTCTTGATTGCCACCACACTCTGTCTTTTTTCCTAGGAAGGTTTAAAAGCAAAAGAACATTATGTGTGTGTGAGCTCACCTACACAATCTGTTGGCCCTCGTACTCCATGGAGGTCTAAAATTGGTCAGTGATTGGCCGATCAACATTGGATGTGTGTATGCACCTTTAACCATAAAATCAGATTCCATTTACCCACTGCTCTGTGTTTATTATGCAGCCTACAACCTGACCCTGCATTGCAATCATTTCAATATAATCAGAAATGTTTCTGCTATAATAAATCTTTCTCAGTCAGCCTGGCTCTATTTGGTATATTGCCGGGGAGAGGAAAGCTTGTCATCTCTCCTCCTATATTCCTGCTCCTCACTGATTGGCTGAGGGCAGTTCAGTGGGACAAAAGACTGAGAAGGGAGAAGCTGCTAAAATACGATCTGTGTTGTGATCACATGTGCTTACAAAGCAAACTGGATATGACAGTGCAGTTTCTTGGAGAAAATTAGAGTAACGGAGAAAATTACATTAGGATTGGCTTCAGTCAGAAGCAGTAAAGATGGTAAATGCCTGAAACGGTTTTCTCTTTATTTACTATATAAAATTAACTGAAATCTAAACTTGGACAGTACAATATTTATGTTATGTAAGTAGAGCAAGTATTTTATATACCATATATCCTCGAAAAATCGTCAACCTCGTGTATAAGTCGACTCCAATTTTTAAGCCTCCTAACCTGGAATTTTATTGACTCAAATATTAAGTCTACCCAGCAAGTTAATGTCTGCACTTGGGGACCAGGAATATTTAACAACTGAACTCGTGGACCAGGATTGGTTAATGACTGCACTGCATAGAGTATTGCGGCCATTAACCCCTCCTGTCCCTAAGTGCAGCCAATAACTCCTCTAGGCCCTCCAAGTTCAGCAGTTATTCACTCTTCCTCCTGCAGCCCAGTATGCTTCCCCTGTCACTTTCCTTGCTAATTGTGGTGGCCAGGACTTTCAGTGTTTTCTTCGCATTCCTTTATCAAGAAAATGTACAGTATATTATAGTCAAGTATATACAGTATGTGTTTTTTTCCTGTGATAGTATGGCTGTTTCTGCTGCTTTAAAGAGACACTGAAGCGAAAAAAAATTATGATATTATGATTTGTATGTGTAGTACAGCTAAGAAATAAAACATTAAGATCAGATACATCAGTGTAATTGTTTCCAGTACAGGAAGAGTTGATAAACTCCAGTTGTTATCTCTATGCAAACAAGCCATTAAGCTCTCCGACTAAGTTATGCTGGGAATACACGTTTCGTTTTTGCCTTCGTTTAAACCTTCGTTTCGATTGTGCCTTTTGTCCTTTTCGATCCCGAAAGAATCGGCCGTACGGTTAATATCACCACCCACGGTTTCGTTTTTTTTTTCAATTCTGATGGTTTCGTTTTTCCAATGATCGAAGGCTGCAAAGAAACGAAACGTAGTACAGGGATGGACGGCATAAACGAATATATAATCGATCTGAACAGCCATCAAGCCTACCAATGGCTCGATTAGATGGATAAAGAGAGATAATATCAAATATGTTCGATCACTAGTCGTTCGTTTTTGGGGTCTATTAATCGAAACTATAATGAGATTATGACTATTTTCACATACGTTTTCAACACTCGATCCGTTTACCGAACGAATCGAAGGCTAAAACGAAGGGAAAAACGAAACGTGTATTCCCAGCATTAGTCGTGGAGAGGGCTGTTATCTAACTTTTATTATCTCAACTGTTCCTGGACTATTTACTTTTCCTCTGCTAGAGGAGAGGTCATTACTTCACAGACTGCTCTGAAAGACTCATTTTGAATGCTGAGTGTTGTGTAATCTGCACATATTATAGAATGATGCAATGTTAGAAAAAACACTATATACCTGAAAATAAAAGTATGGGAATATTTTCTTTGCTGCTAATCTTCTAGTAATTATTCATAGTACACAACCAATTCACTATATCATATTTTTTTTTTCGCTTCAGTGTCTCTTTAAGGGGTCTTTACCAGTAAGAAACGCTGTTGCACTGTGATGCCAGCACATTTCTTTTAATTACCACTACTACAATCCACCACGATCCGACAGGTGTACAGTGTGATTGCGATTTTGCACTTTCTGATGGGAGGAAAAAAATTGGAATTTTCAAATCACCAAGAAAAGCAGTGCAATGTCTATGCAATTTTCTTGCGGATATATACAGTACTTAGTATAGCTGCTCAAGCACCCAAAAAATACAGCAGGTATGAAGATTGTTATCGGGGAAAATCAGGTTGCAAATCCAGCGCACTAATGGAAACATCCCCACGCGGTTTCCATCAGTAGTATTAGTACCTAGCATTTTGTGATCCGATAGCGATAGGAATCGCATTCCAAAACTCATTCCAGCCGATGCACGGGAGCTGCTCACAGACGATAAATGTGGAGTCGGTACAAAAATCCACAGACTCCGACTCCTCAGGTTAGCATTCCACCGACACCGACTCCTCGACTCCGACTCCTCTAATTTGCATATTACAATCTCGTTGATTGAAAGTATGTAACATGAAATGCATCTCTTAACTGCCAACCCTTTTTAAAAGACAAATGAAGCGAGAGGGATATGGAGGCTGCTATATTTATTCCCTTTTAAACAATACCAGTTACCTGGATATCCGGCGGATCTTCTGCGTTTAATACTCTTAGTCGTAGACTAAAACAGTCCTTGGTAAGAGTACTTGTAGAAGGTACAGACATGAACAAAGAGCATCTACTGTATCAGGGCCTAGGCAATGTAACTGTGGGTACATGTAAGAGTGATGTGCAGGTATTCTGCGGGAGAATGAGGCGATTCTTCCTCCATTACACATTCTTCATGTACAATCTGAACATGGATCAGGCCCTAGGCAATGTGACTGTGGGTACATGTAAGTGTGATATGCAGGTACTCTGCAGGGGAATGAGGGGATTCTTCCTCTATTACACATTCTTCATGCACAATCTGAACCAGGTTTATGGGTGATAGACAACACCTCTATGTTCAATGTGCACAACATTGTCAGTGGATTCCCTGCAGCTCTGTGGGGAGAGCATATGTGGGGCTTGATTCACAAAGCGGTGCTAACCTACTTAGCACGTCTAAAGTCTTTAGATGCGCTAACCAGGGTGCTAAGTAGGTTAGCACCGGATTTCTCAATCAGATCGTGCGTTAACTTTGCACGCGCAAAGTTTTACGCGCGTAAAGTTTTACGCGTGCTCAGTCCCATAGGCTTTAATGGGCACTTCGCGCGGAGCGCCCTGCGCTCTGTGCAGTACGCGCGTAAAGTTTTATGCGCATAAAGTTTTATGCGCGAAAAGCTTGTCTAGACGTGCTAAGGGGGTTTTCACAAGCGTGCTAACAGTTAGCACCGCTTTGTGAATCAAGCCCGTAGAGTATAGTACTACTGTGTAACAAAGTAAACCTGAGGCAGATGAAATTAAAGTTTTATACATACCTGGGGCTTCCTCCAGCCCCCTTCAGGCTAATTAGTCCCTCGCTGTCCTCCTCCGCCACTTGGATCTTCTGCTATGAGTCCAGGTACTTGAGCCAGTCTGGCGTAGTGCGCATGCACTCACTTTGCCGCGGGGAGTGTACTACACCTGCGCAGCACTATTGCGCAGGTGCACAATGTTCCTGGCTGTGGGAGCGGCACGCGGCCAGACTGCGCTGATTGGCTGAATTACTGGGACTCGCAATTACTGGGACTAAACCAGCATCAGTGCAGAATTATTTCCATCTCATTGACCATCTCTATTAGTGACACAGCTACACATCAGGCTTTATTCTTACAGCATAGATGTTATTTAGTATATATAAGAGATTCCTGTGTACACATCATATATACAGTCACAATGAGATATGTTTATTTGACTTTAAAAATACAGGGACTGCTTTATTGAAGCAGCACAAGTAACTATTTTTTGATTGGTTTATTTTATTTTTGTGGACACAGCAGAGCTAATACTGTATATATAAATTATTTATGATGATTATTATCTGAGAAATAGAACACTTTATCATATTTTCTATTTTAATTACAGTTTAAATTCATTAGGAATCGGAGTTGGTGCATTTTTTCCCAACTCTGACTCTGACTCCAGGTACCCAAAAATTGCTCTGACTCCTCGACTCTGACTCCACAGCCCTGGATAAATCCACCTTCTTCAGCTTCCAATGTAAGGCCTAATAGATTCAGTCTAATTCTTTGTTAGCTAGCTCTGCGTGTAAAGCAGGGCTGTGGAGTCGGAGTCAGGAATTGGAGCAATTTTGGGTACCTTGAGTTGGTGGTTTCATAAATTGAGGAGTTGGAGTTGGGGTCGGATGTAACGACTCCACAGCCCTAATGTAAAGCTGTTCATTTATAAGACAAGTAATGTGAAATACAATGTAATGAACAATTATCACTGAATTAACCAAGCCTTGTTCTGCCCTCAGGCATGAATGCAGCCGTGCGCGCTGTGGTACGCATGGGAATCTACGTAGGAGCCAAAGTTTACTTCGTTCATGAGGTAGGCATAAAATTTGTGATTCCTTCCTGTCTGCTATTTCCTGGATGATTTAAATGGAATATAATCATAAAATATTTATTGATGCGGACAAAGTCCACTTGCTGCGGATACTTAGCATTTTACTCGCCTAGGCAGCAGTGTTTGTGTTCCCTGCACATTACCTGTTATTAGTCTGAGGTAATTATTGTTGTTAGTCTTCCTTCATAATCATATTTCAAACTCTGAAGAAAAATACCACAAGCACCCCAAAGCCTGTGAGGTCTCTCTCTGGACACTGGTAAAAAGCAAGAGGCATGAGACCTCATGGGAAGTCATATGGGCACCCCTGCAGAAACACCACATCATCAAACTTATCTAAAAAAGCCCCAAACTAACGACATTTATTTATAAAACTATGGCTGCAGCATTTTGGGAGGTTTAAAATATATTTTTTTATTGAACATAATATATAATAAACTTTATTTAATAATCTGTAAGAAAAAAAACCCTCTTGGAGATACTTACCTCAGGATGGGGAAGCCTCTGGATCCTAATGAGGCTTTCCCTGCCCTGCTCCATCTAGCAGTCCGGCGCTGGAAGCCCCCGAAACTACAGCCGACAAGGTTATCGGCTGAGGCGCAGGCAGAATAGCGCCTGCAATATTCACCCTCACTGCCTGCAGCACAGTTGCAGTATTGGCTTACGGATGAGCTCCAGTGGAAATAGCCAGGCCAGATCGTGTCTACTTCACTGCTATCTGGCTCGGCTATCCTGCCTGAGCCTGATCGGAAAGTCGCTACTGCGCCTACGCTGGTTCGTGGGGGGTAAATACTTACCTTTCCGATGTTCGTTGCCTTCCAGCGTTGGATCAACAGGAAGGAGGAGGGTGGGGGAAGCATCATTAGGATCCGGAGGCTTCCTTCTCCTGAGGTAAATATCCCCCAGAGGGTCTTTTTTTTCTCTTACCAATTTTCTTTAAAATGTACTTTTTATCCACACACCAACACCATCAGCACACCTTAGTGTATAAACCAAGATCATTGATTAAGAACGTAACAGGCCATATCCCCCGAAATCCAAGGTGTACACTCCAACTATTTGAGTGACAGCCACAATTTGTCACGAACGATCCCAAAGCGAAGCATACAGCACTTTCGTGATTGCAGACGCAAAAGTGAGAATGTTTCCATAGGGAGAAGTGAAGTAAAATACTCCCCTCACTGAAGGGAGGAAATTATTTATAAGCAGTACCACCTTATCATCGGTCAGCTCAACTTGCTGTCTAAAGACCAGGACCAATCACCTGATGAGGCATATAAAATTTAACATAGCAACGGGGAATCTACCTTGGAAACAGAGTCAGACTATTTATATCTGAAAGAGAAAGGAAAAGAGAACAGCAGCAGCAGCAACACTACTAATGAAACCAGTGGGAAATGTTCTGTTTATCCCCAGATTAATACTTTTTCTACCCCTAGGCCAACTCTTTTGTTGCTCCCTAGCCATGTGCTCCCATTTCATGTACATTCTTCTCTTCCATTTGTAACATAATGTACTCCTTTATTTCAAGTACAGCTCCCTTGAACAGCCTCTCTCCTCTTCCATATGTTCCTCCTCATTTGTAGCTTACCTTTTCCTTTTTCAGACTTCTCTTCCATATTTAGGAATCCCTTTTCCATATCAAGCTGCCACCTCTGGGCAGCAGCCGCCCAAGGTCTTGGCCTTTGCGGCCTTTTCACTATACCAAATCACTTTGTGTGGCGCAGAAGACAGACAGGGCACTAGGGTGATCTTAACTTTGGCCTTATCAGGCTTCTCTTACATATTTAGGAATCCCTTTTCCATATCAAGCTGCCACCTCTGGGCAGCAGCCACCCAAGGTCTTGGCCTTTGCGGCCTTTTCACTATAACTAATCACTTTGTGTGGTGCAGAAGACAGACAGGGCACTAGGGCGATCTTACTTTTGGTCTTATCAGGGGTGTAAGTACAAATAATGGGGTCCCCCAGCAAAACTTTGAAGGGGCTCACCCAACTTTTCCTTGCCTACCCCTGGTGACTCTCACAGCATTGGAGCCCATCTCACAAGGGTCAGAAAACAAGTGTGGTCATCATGATCTCCACACCCACAACAAGTGTAGACACAAAAACACCAGATCTGTAGGATGGACCCCTTTATTAAAATAGTAGTTAGCCCCCCTGTCTGTCTAACTGCTGTCCTGTAGTTATTCCCCTGGGCCTGCAGTATAAAAGTGCTGGAAAGAGGACATGTTTGCAGTGCTTGTAGTAGTCATGCTCTATGTTTGTGTTTTTACAGCTCACAGGTCTCATTCCAGGCATTCATAATTCTTTCCAGGAAACATGTTTCCTTTGCTTTGACTGAGAGGTTCAGTGCTAAGTTCTCCTCAGAGTCAGCAAACAGAAGCATACAAATTCTCACAGATTATTGTTACAGTAATGCAGCTCTTCATTGTCGCTTGGGCTGTTGCTGTGGCCGACCTGTGCTTTCATCTGGGCGGAACTCTGAACACGCTCTGTGGGAATCATTTGTCAGCACTGTTGTGCTAAGTTGGACATGCATTTCCCTTGCAAACCAGGTTCTATTTATATAGGAATGAATTAGGAAGGGGTTTCTGTGGCTTTGCAGCTCTGGTTAGCGGCTGCAATGGATTTTTGGAGCTCAGGTGAAGATTGTGGTGGTAGGAGGGACAGAAACAGGTGCACAAATAGGAAGTGGTCTGAAGCACATCCAGTGAACGACATTTAGCTTGGGGAACAAAAGCAGTCATGGGGCCTTTGTGAGGATGGGAGAGGTGGGTGTGGTAAAAATAGGTCCACATGCAACAAGCTTGGTAAAGTCTTCTTGATGCCATAAGGTTGCAGCAGTTTTATATCCCCCCCCCCCCCCCCATACCATTTCACAGCTTTAAAAAAGCTGCACAAATTTTGCCAAAGCTTTCTTGTTACCACATACCTTTTCCCCCAACACACATACTACACATACTCTCATCCTCCTCCTCTTCAAGGCCCCCACACACACCCATACTGTGTTGCACATTTGTATCACTTTCAGAGACAGAGTGGAGCTAAGACTTCCTATGCCTGACAAAGAATGTTCTGGATTCAGTAAGCGTTTTCAGTGGAGATATTATAATTTCTGGAGGTATTTGCTTATTTGTATATGATTTATCACCCAGGGGAATTCAATAAGCTGTTTGTTCTTATTTTATCACATGTGGTGCTAAAATAAAGACCATTCTTAAAATACAGATGAAATTAATAAATTAGACGTATTTCATAAATTAAAAACGAAATTCATAAAATAAAGCAAGTGTGTTGATTCACTAATGCTCTGTTAGGTGGTAATAAAGTCTAAAGGGACACACATACACCATACAATTTTTTCTGACTGTAACATTTCAAAAATATGACCAATTTACCACACACATATATTCACATTTTCCCCAATTATGATAAAAATGATTGGAAACTTGCTAAGGTGTGTATATTAATAAATTGACAATCTAACACACAACATACAATCATAAGAAAAATTGCCAGCATTCTGGATCGATAAAAAAACGAAAAGAAAAAAAAGACGGGAAATCCGATCTGATTTTTCAGTCGAAATGAAAAAATTTCGGGAGATCCGATCATATCTATCGAATTGCCATAAAATCAGATCATTCTATTGTATCGTGTGTGGCCACCTTAAGCCTGTTCTCATTTATCAACACTTCTTATTTTACCTAACCTGTGGAGAGAGAATAGTTTTGTGGAAACGAAGCCTTTTGAGCATGTTTTGTACATTTTTAAAAGGCTACAGAGAAGGTGGGGGAGTACTTGGTACTGAAAGTGATTGAAAGTGAGTGTAGGTGCTGGTGAACTAGGTGACAGCTGGATGAGATTAGGGGCCAGAGATGCCAGTTAGTACTGTCTTTAATGATGGGACAGCAAGGGAGGAGGAGACCAGAAGAAACCATAAGGAAGGGTTCAATGACACACCCAATATCGGCGATAGAATGCTTGCTCATGTCTTTCTGAACTCCTAACTTGCCTATCTGCCTAGCACAAACTGAGGCTTGTCCAGCCAGCAGTGATTGCAGGAATACCAGGCGTCTGGTGTCCACCTAACATTACAGGCCAGTGAGCTCACACAGGTGGCCTAAATAAGGGAATGGAGCAGTCTGGGGGTGGGGGCAAATACTACCCTGGTCCTTGGTCCAATCTTCTCCTCCCCTGGGCATTTCTTATTTCTTCACAATAAAGCGAAGTTAGAGAGTTATGAAGAAAGCAACATTCTAATACTCCATACATCGTACATATTGAGACTGATAAATCTCCTCCCCCCCCCTCCCCTCCCACACAATGTAACTATGATGATGATTGTGAATCCTGTCACTCCAAGCCATGGGAGTACCACCATTCCTGGGACATCCACAGTGTTGGCTGTATTCTGGTGAAATGGTGAAATGCATGTCCTATTCTGCTTCCTTCAGCCGCTTTCATCTTAATGCCATGAGCATTGTATTGTGAAAACGCAGGCAGCCCACCACAGATGCATCGCAAATGTGTTCCAGAAACAGTTCTTCTTTCCTGCACACAAGTTTGCCCGTTAGCGATTAACTTGCTCCTGTCTGGCACTCTGCAAACCTGATTGCAGAACTTAGTGTGAGGAAACCCTAGTGGCTGACCGCACTTAGCCTTCTAAACGGTGCCAGCGCACAGGTCGTGCGAACTCTGGTCGCAGTCAATGCGCAGGAACCGTTAAGAATTAGCCGCAGCCAACTCAGAAGGGAGCCTGTGAGACACGGGTGATTACAACTTCACCCGCTGGTTCAGAGTAAACTGCCACCACCGCGGTTACCATGGGACCGTGGAGCCCACTAACTGACTAGTCCTGCGAATAAAACGGTTAAACACACGATATTCTGTCTAGCCAACAACAAACAAACAGTAGCGTATCTTCAGAGACCCGGGATCAGTTCTGTGTGTGCTGATAAGCAGGGTAGCGGACAGTGAATGACTTGGAGAAAGTCGTTTATTCACGCAATATAAATAATTAATATATACAGACAATTATTAAAATCAACAATTATTAAAACAGTAATAGCCAGTATAAAAAAAATAAAAGAAGGGAGAAAAATACTTAGTTCCTGGAAAGATGTCCTTTTTGTGGGAAAAAACAGAGTTCTGAGTTTCAATCAAAGTTCAGAGTTCAGACCAGGTGGATGCCAGCATATCCTCAAGCTGGCACCGATGAGTTCAAGATGTTTTCAGGGTGGAGGACACTGAGTTTGGGTCCTCTGCCATTCTTATGCCCCTGATTCAGTAGGAGGGAGTGAGGGCGGGGAGCCACACACCCCCTTAGAAGATGAGATGAGCCCTCCCCTTGTCCTGGGGACTAGAAATCATATCTACCCATATATGGGCTCTATCTCACAGAACCGTACAGGTCAGGGCAGATTTATCAACATTTTCAGGTCTGTCTCGATTTACCCAGCGCCCTGATACCAGACATGAGGGGTGGGACCCCTGTGGTATCATCAGGGCACTTTCAAACTGCCTAACTGGCAGTCCTTACCTCAGAATGTTCTGAAACTTCCTCAGAACCAGCACCGGGGCTCATGCTACACTTCCCCCACGTTTGGCGAAGCTGCCATCTCAGGAACCCCAGAAATATGACAGATCTGGGAAGTTATGGATATGCTATGAGACTCAGGTTATTCCCAGGCAAAGGCTCTTTGAAGTTTGGGGCAGCCAGCTAGGTGTCACCTCCTCTGCTGAGAGGGAGCCAGCGGGTCTGGTTTTTCCCCCAACTAGATTGCTTCTGCCATGGTGCTTGTCACCTTATACCTGATGGATGGGCCATCAGCACAGCTTGAAGCCAGGGACTCTCTGGGGCAGATTAGGCTCAGGCTCATTAGCATATCAAAAGAGCCATCCAGCATTTAGGCTGGTGCTCTCTCTCTGCTAAGAAAAGGACTTCAGCTGCCCCTACACACTCAACCCAGATTGTATCGATTTGAAGCGCAATCGATACAGAGAATCGAGTGCGATCGATTTTCTTCACGGGCGGTTACAGGACGCGCCTACGGCCCCGCAACCGTCCGTGACACACACATCTTATACAGTCACACCTACACACCTCCTTATACACGCCTCCCTCCCCCCTAACATCTACACTAATATCACTGTTGCCCTCCCTTCTAACAGCTTCTCTTCAACCTGCGTGTTTATTATTTATATTATTCTAAAAAAATGTGGCTGGATATAAGGTCATTTTTATTATGCTGGTGTGTCTTATTGTTTTCCACAATAAAAAGAAAACCTGCTTATAGGCATTAATTAGCTAGTCCTCCATATGGTACACACAAGATTCTATGCTTAGTGAATCGGTTGACACAGGAAGCAGTGTGTAGATACCATAGGTATATACAGGCTTTGTGTAAATATGCTTTGTCACTGGTGACAGATGCAGGTGCTGATAATACTGTTTGCTATGAGTTGTGATGGTATAGAGATCTGCCGCATGCATTGTATGGAATCTACAGCAGAACTAGAAATGCTGTTCTTTTGAGCTGTTGCGTAGGAATGCAAGACTTGTAGTATTACTGTTATTAAAGCAAAGCTGCCAGGATTTGTAGTGTTTGAAAACTGACACTGCTGCCTACCTCCAGGTTCCACAATGTGCCTACAAGTGTTTTTACTTTAGTCTGTGTTCTTTCCTATTACCCCAACCCCCCCCACCTGGGTGTATACTGAGCAAAGGCCCCAGAGGCTGACTTACGAGTATCAAGGCGAGCGTTAACAATACTAGAGGAAAATGGGATTCGTTTTTCATAGCAAGGAATCAGGTTGCAGCTGTCACTTGAAACACGGGACCTGGCTTTATAAACAGATGCACTTCTATGTTGGACAATAACCCACTGACCGAATAGGTACCAGGGAATAATACAATACTGAACACTTAAGGCCCAAGGGCCAGCCCTATAGGTACTTAAAAAGGAAAGTTCTCTTTTATTATATACACATAAGTATTATTAAAAATAGAGGGACACCCTCAATCTGAATGCCTCTATATACAACTTGATAACAACAGTATTGTGCTGTATACACTATCTCTACACATGTCATAAAGGGTGTCGTTGCTGATCCCCCTGCACTCCCTATGTTCAGTCGGAGTGAGGTGTAGCTAGCCCTGCTACAAATGGTATATAACAGTGTACAAGGTACAAACAGATGGGATCGCTGTGTACGTTAGCGTCCCAGTAACTCAAATGAGTGTAAACAGCACAATTACATATTAGAGGGGAGGGGGGGGGGGGCGGACGGCCTCTGTAGGCAGGTACATGGGGGCTATACAATATAATACAGTGTTCCTATAGCTTTTAAAAAATAATCTTTTTAAAGAGATATCCCCATGCGCCGCTGCGCTCCTCACTCCCACCGGCAGTGTTCTTCATATCGTAAATGTCCTCGCTTGATGAGGTTCAAATGTCCTCGCTTGATGAGGCTCTACCGGTTGCCGGGTAAGATAATGCCAGTACCTTATTCCTATACAGTCCCTACGTTCCCGAGTATATCGTCTTCCGCTCCATCGCCCATGTGCAGGTACACACACTCACACAACTTCTGTCACATCAGCCTGGCTGCCAGTCAGCCAGAACTGCTCCTGAACTCCTGCAGCCTCTGATTGGTTAAAAGAAAGCAGGCAGCACATTACAGCATGGGCCTCCCAGGTGATAGCTTGCAGTGAGGATGGCTGCCGGCTGCCGCTCTGCACTTCTCCTTCTGTGACATAAGATGTGTCAGGGTAAATGACTGCACACACTATGGGGAGGATAGGGAGCAACACAGGTTCACCAAGGAGACATTCTGTATGGAGAAGTGCCCAGGCTGAAAGGCTTCCTGCTGGCCACAGGGCTCACCTGAGCTTCCTGTCATTAGGGAAAGGTTTACTGTCCAGGAAAATCTGTCTACTGGGGGCGTATCTGCCTATATATTATTTTTTGTTATTGTTTTTCACATTTTTGGCAATTTTTTTGCACAACTTATTTATTCAAAAGGTACTCCTTATTGCCACTAAACCTTTTTTATGTCCAGCCGTCCTTTGGCAAGCTGCCACCCAAGTCCCGGGCCGTTGTGGTCTTTCCCGAAATCTCACCCTACTTGTAATACAGTGGTTTTTCCCTGAGCACTCCAGTTTTCTCCTACATCACAAAAACGTATTAATATGTTGTTATGCTTCCTCACAGAAATGAGCTATAGTTATTAGAAGATGTTAAACTGACCATAGTAGGGATTCGATTCTGAGCTCACAGGACTGAGAAAACTAGAGTGTAGAATGAGGCTTTAACTCTCCTCAGCCTGGAAAATGTGGGCCTGTGCTGTGTTTCCCTCATTCAGATGCACATAAAATGTAACATCTGTGTGGGAATAGGTCAGGCAGGACTCTAGAACAGGAAGAGCATACTAAGGAGAAAAATTCTGCTGATAAAACTGAAGACGTCAACCCAGATTAACAACCAGGCAGGAAAATAGGCCATCTATGTTTGGGCATTGCGGTTGGCTCATCACGAGTTATGTGTGAGTTTAACACCGCGGACATGTTTTCTAGAAACACTGAGTCACATTCACAGGCTTTCATCATTTGCTAGATATTGTGGCATTTTTATTGTTAATAAACTGCTAATTCTGAATTGTTTTTTCAGTTGATATCATTTGCATATGTTCCACAAGAACGTCACTAAGGATTGTAGCTTCTAAAAGGAGCACATTATATAACCGCAATCTAATTTCAGAAAAAAAATAAGCTCATTACAGGATGCCCGCAGCTGTGCTAGTTCTAAATGTGTAACGCAATTTAACGAAATAGGAGCTATATGGTGTCTCTCCTCCGCCAAAGCGTACTCATACAGCTTAAAGAGGAACTGTAGTGACAAAAAGATATTGAATAAAATTGCTTATTGTTTACAATATTCATTTATAGATGATTTAGTCAGTGCTTGCCCATTGTAAAATCTTTCCTCTCTCTTACTTACCTTCTGCAAATTCAAATTCAAAAGAATACACAGGTATAACGCACCTTGTTTAGTATATAACCACAGTACTAACTTTATTTTGCACACATATACATTTTAAAGCGCAACAATCATTTTAAATTCTGATTCTTGTGATAAACAAAAAAGACACAGGGAGACCGGGAGCCCGATCTGGTGTATTATCAAAGGGACACCAGGATATGTATGTGAAACAGAGTTATACTCACAAGATTAGGTTGCTATAGAAAGCAACCACCTTCCTCGCATGTGAGGAAGTACCGTCCTCACTCGGCCTTGCTTCTGATAGTAAGTTAGGTCGCAACTCCAGGTTAAAAGATTGGTCACCTGGAAGACTTCCAGGTGTACACTCCCCTATTCAGGGGTGGCAGAGACTCAGGAAAAGTAGGAGGCGCCCATGGACATATATCAGTAGTAGGTAATATGATAATAGGAAGTAAAGTTCTCTTATTCCTACCTTATAGTAGTGAATCTCACACGTAAGGTAGTAGTAAATACTTCTTCAAATTTTATTAGGGCACAAATGACAACGCGTTTCTCGGCTACAGCCGCTTCATCAGGTCTGTGGGTGTGCCTTAAGCTGGCCACTAACGGTCAAATTTCTAGCGAAAAATCGTTCGAGCGATCAGAAATTCTGATCGGGTTGGTTGTAAATAATCTCCATTGGTGGACACAATCGATTATGAACGAGTGAAAAAAATGTCGCCCGAATGAATTTTCGTCGAACGAAAATTTGGATTTTCTTGGTGGTCGTGATAGATAGGAAGCAGTGATTGGTTAGTTGATGGTGTAGTGAACGATTTTTCGTCCGATCTGAATTTCTGATCGCTCGAACGATTTTTCGCTAGAAATTGGACCGTTAGTGGCCAGCTTTAGGATGAGTGTCAGTATCTTGGGCGCCAAGCCAAATTCTGGACGGAATGTTCATTACTGAGCGTTCTATGCGCAGAGGGAGATATTGCTTGCATGGCAGTTGGAAAAAGCTGTTATTTCTCACAATGCAACGAGGTTCACAGTCAGCAAACTGTCAGGACTCAGGACCTTGGTCATAACATCACACATTAGGAGTGGTTTCACCAAAATATCAGCCATACAGATGTCCCTGATGATCTTTTCGAGAAAAGGTAAATATTTCTTGTGGGAAAGGGGGTATCAGCTACTGATTGGAAAGAAGTTCTATCCTTGGTTAAAGTTCTTCTTTAAGACAACTGGAAATGTCAGGACTGCTGACTGTCAGGCCATAACAGTCAGGGAGCAATTTGTAGTTGGTTTGTCATATTCATTTATGTTTCTGTTCACACAACTCTTATCCACAGATCTTGTAACAACTACTTTCTACTTCCTCCTCGTCTGCGCTGTGTGTATTTCCCGGCATTGTCAGCTGATATGGCCATTCCACATGTATGGAAATAGATCTCCTCAGCAAATCATATATCTTTAACTCCTGTAGGATTCCTGAATTCTTTTCCCTCACAAACCAGATAAACTGTTTTGAAGCGCTCGGATGTTTCAGAGTGATGCATGTTTAAGCAGAGTCTTGCCTCGGGCCCTGCATTCCAGGGAACAGCAACTTTTCAGGCTGCTGTAAATAGCAACAGCCGTGATTTCTATACTTTATAAGGAGATTATATGATTAAACGTAAGCATGAGATTTACATTACATAAACTTTTTTTTTAATGAATGCCGACAGTATGGTTCTTATGTGGGGCCATACACTCACCAGCAGTGTGGCTCAAAAATGCGCCCTCACAGGAACTAATAGGAGCTAATGAGAATGTAAATGTTTACCCGGCAGTTTTTTGTTAGGATTTCTCAGCCCCTCTTGAGAGTCGTAAAGTTATTTTTTAAGAACCCTGAAAAAACCTCTGGATGTGGTTCTGTGCTGTGTAACCAAAGGGAGAGGGGTTTCCATTCCTTACATCTATTAGTAGGACAAAAGAACCCACAGTGTGTTCTTCTAGGTGTGCACAATGAGATTTTCTGTCAGATTTATTGTCTGATCGATTATTTCTGACAGGTCTGACCTGATTTCAGATCAATTTTCCAATCGATTTTCCCTTCAATTATATGGAAAATTGATCGAAAAAGTTAATGTGTTTATGTGACTTTTGCAATTGCATTTGAAATCATGTCAGTGCCGGCCCTGCAATTATTCTGGAATATAATAACGCTATTCATTACATACCTTTCCTCAGCACGTTGGCTTGCGTTGTGTAGCTGAGTGGTAAATAAGAATGCTGTACATATTCAAAGTCCAGTCCAGGTAGAGCTGTAAATATATCATGTGATAACATCGCAAGCAGGATATGTCTGCTTCCATGAATCAGGAAGTAGAAACTTCAAATTTATTTTAAAATGATCCTCCGGACTAAAAATCTACTCAGCAGAACTGAAAAGGCTTGGTGTTTCTTTAACAGTTTCACAGCATCAGAACTTTGTTTTTCTTACCAAAGCATCATTTTTAGCTGCATTTTTAGCTAAGCTCCACCCATCAAAGAAAAAATGCCCAGGCTTTTTTTCCCCGATGCTGTGCAGAGCATGATGGGATGTCCTATGTTGTTATTCACGTTGCCTAGCAACTGGGAGAAGTGCTCAGGACACAGGACGGTTGGAACTGTGTCTCATGCTCCCTGTCACCTCCTTTCAACCAAAAAGATGGCTGCCATCATGAAATCAAACATTTGCCTGTTCTTTTAAAACACTGTGGGTAAGAGATTATATTACCTACAGTGGAGGAAATAATTATTTGACCCCTCACTGATTTTGTAAGTTTGTCCAATGACAAAGAAATGAAAAGTCTCAGAACAGTATCATTTCAATGGTAGGTTTATTTTAACAGTGGCAGATAGCACATCAAAAGGAAAAATCGAAAAAATAACCTTAAATAAAAGATAGCAACTGATTTGCATTTCATTGAGTGAAATAAGTTTTTGAACCCCTACAAACCATTAAGAGTTCTGGCTCCCACAGAGTGGTTAGACACTTCTACTCAATTAGTCACCCTCATTAAGGACACCTGTCTTAGCTAGTCACCTGTATAAAAGACACCTGTCCACAGAATCAATCAATCAAGCAGACTCCAAACTCTCCAACATGGGAAAGACCAAAGAGCTGTCCAAGGATGTCGGAGACAAAATTGTAGACCTGCACAAGGCTGGAATGGGCTACAAAACCATTAGCAAGAAGCTGGTAGAGAAGGTGACAACTGTTGGTGCGATTGTTCGAAAATGGAAGGAGCACAAAATGACCATCAATCGACCTCGCTCTGGGGCTCCACGCAAGATCTCACCTCGTGGGGTGTCAATGGTTCTGAGAAAGGTGAAAAAGCATCCTAGAACTACACGGGAGGAGTTAGTGAATGACCTTAAATTAGCAGGGACCACAGTCACCAAGAAAACCATTGGAAACACATTACACTGCAATGGATTAAAATCCTGCAGGGCTCGCAAGGTCCCCCTGCTCAAGAAGGCACATGTGCAGGCCCGTCTGAAGTTTGCCAAAACACCGTCCCCTCCGTCAAGCATGGGGGTGGAAACATTTTGCTTTGGGGGTGTTT
This sequence comes from Hyperolius riggenbachi, assembly GCF_040937935.1. Classification (NCBI taxonomy): domain Eukaryota; kingdom Metazoa; phylum Chordata; class Amphibia; order Anura; family Hyperoliidae; genus Hyperolius; species Hyperolius riggenbachi. The sequence goes on along the minus strand of NC_090650.1, from coordinate 64,354,034 downwards.
TTCTGCTAAGGGCACAGGACAACTTAATCGCATTAACGGGAAAATGGACGGAGCCATGTATCGTGAAATCCTGAACGACAACCTCCTTCCCTCTGCCAGGAAACTGAAAATGGGTCGTGGATGGGTGTTCCAGCACGACAATGACCCAAAACATACAGCTAAGGCAACAAAGGAGTGGCTCAAGAAGAAGCACATTAAGGTCATGGAGTGGCCTAGTCAGTCTCCGGACCTTAATCCAATAGAAAACCTATGGAGGGAGCTCAAGCTCAGAGTTGCACAGAAACAGCCTCGAAACCTTAGGGATTTAGAGATGATCTGCAAAGAGGAGTGGACCAACATTCCTCCTAAAATGTGTGCAAACTTGGTCATCAATTACAAGAAACGTTTGACCTCTGTGCTTGCAAACAAGGGTTTTTCCACTAAGTATTAAGTCTTTTATTGTTAGAGGGTTCAAAAACTTATTTCACTCAATGAAATGCAAATTAGTTGCTATCTTTTATTTAAGGTTATTTTTTCGATTTTCCTTTTGATGTGCTATCTGCCACTGTTAATATAAACCTACCATTGAAATGATACTGTTCTGAGACTTTTCATTTCTTTGTCATTGGACAAACTTACAAAATCAGTGAGGGGTCAAATAATTATTTCCTCCACTGTATCTATTTTCATTAACATAACTAATGTAACTTAATGACAGTATGTTTGTTTAGGCTGGAGTTCCTCTTTAAGGTTATTATGCTGTTGTGCATCTTTGAGAGCAGAGAGGAGTTCTGAGTCCAGGTCCGCTTTAAAGCAGAAGAGTTTCACTTACCTGGGGCTTCTGCCAGCCCCCCACAGCTGCGCAGGTACACTGGCTGTCGACTTGTAAATCGGCGGTGAAGAAATGGAGCCGTGGTGGGGACCGGAGATTTGCTAACTTCACGGGCACAGGGGGCTTCAGGGGACTGGCAGAAGCCCTAAGTAAGTGAAACGGTTCTTTTTAACTCTTTCATCTTCAGTTCCGCTTCAACTTTTAGATTAAATGAGGCTTCTGCAAGAGCAGCCAGGTTTTTGTCCTAGTTTGGAGCTCTGCGTGGATTTTGGAGTGCTCAGTTTAAGGCGCCTTTCACATATGCTGCATCGCATCAAGTTGTGGTACTCAACCCCACCCCACCGCTTCTCCGTTGTAGTGGCCATTAGTCTCTATGGTTGGTTTGGTGATGCCAAACTCTTTAGTTGTTTGTTATGACAAACAACGGCAAGTGTTTAGCTCAGTCGATCCACCAGGCTGATACTTGGCTCCAACCGAAACCCATGTAACGTGTGTATGACTTGACTGACTGAGACATGTAGGAGGACTTCTACACAGATAACTTTACACTGAACTAAATGCAGATAACCGTATGGGACATATGGCTATCTGCATTTAGTTCAGTGTAAAGTTCTCTGTGTAGAAAACACTGTCCCCCTACATGTCACAGTAAGTCAGGTCAGGTACATATGCTACACTTGTCTCGGTCAGGGCCAGGTATCAGCCTGGTGGATCGACTCAGCTAAACACTTGCCAAGGGCATTGCTCTAATCTCCACATTTGTGTGGATGAGGCTTTACTCCTGGAAGCATCCATCTTGCATAATTATTTATATCGAATGAAGTTAGAAATCTGTGTACTCAGCAAACCTGCTGCTTGCAATCAATGTAGTGTGCATGCAAAAGCTCCCTGTATGTTTACAAACCTTATTTTCTGCATTCGACATCAAAGAAGACTTTCCCGCAGGAAGAATGCTCGGTGCATCACAGCTTCTTCTCGCGTCACTGATTGATAACTAACAATTTAAAAATGAAAATAAACCTTTAAGTTGGGAGCTGCTTTGGGTTGGAGTTCGGGTAAGAATGCTTCTGTGTTCTTTGGGTCATGTGGTGGTACTTTATAAACACAGGAAATACATTATTCCAGCACTTAGATCTGATCCTAAAGTGTTTGTAGAAAGTGCAGCTGCGTTGCTAAGCTGTACAAATTAAAGCCTTTTTATGGATACTTGTGCCCACAGTAAACCTATCAGACTATAAATAATGGTAGTAAATATAAGCAGAGTCCCATTGTGTCCACAAGCGGCGGTGGCACAGCCGTTACTCTTAATGACGTTGCCGGGAACATAAGTCTCCGCATTCAACAGGCTGGCTTGTATTTCCACTCTGGAACGTCACCAAGGTGTTAGAGAAAGATGAAAACCAGAGGAACTTGTTCTAGCAGCCACATGCTGGAAGCGCCGGTGTGTAATTCTAGACCTGGAGGGTTTTTCAGGTTTCTGACTAATCTCTGAGCCAGACTACGAAACAAACGTCTGCTGTTTAGTTTATGGGGGGAAAAGTTTGTTTAATGTGAAGAAGAAATAAAAAAAGCAGCTGCGTTTTATGAGCTTGCTATTATATTTTATTTGGGGATTAAACCCAACACACATATTACTTCCTTCTCCCCTGCCAGGGTCAGACTATAGCTCCTATAGCTTTAACCCTTTAGCAGCCAATTTATTGAGAGACTTGCAAGTGCTCCAGACCAATTTATTTTAGCACATTTTTTTCCTTACTTGTCTTATTTCCTTGTTACTAATTAGTACTGCTGTAATGTGTATTTAAGGCCTCTTGTCACTAGGGGGCAGTGTGAGATAATAACAGAGGACTTCTGCTTTTAGTTTCTTTATTTTCTACTAGCAGAGAGACATCAAAACATTCCAAGAATTTACAGGCGGCTAAGAATTTACTGGCGGCTAAGGTCAAAAGCAGTGTACTTATCTCAAATGATTCCTTCGAAGCTGCTAATTGGTTAAAGTAAACTTGTCACAACCCTGGGCAATACATAAGTGTTAAAAATAGAAAATAATTACTGCAACACCAATCAATCAGCAGGTCCAGAGATTTTGACCAAATACGTATTGATTTTTACCAGCTGTATCAATCAATTTGATAGACTTGCCCTCAACATATCAAGTTGATTTACTTTTGTTTCATTTTTTTTTGTTTTTGTTTTTTGTTTTAAAGAGGCACTGTAGTAACATGCAGTGATGTGAAAAACTATTTGCCCCCTTCCTGATTTCTTATTCTTTTGCATGTTTGTCACACTTAAATGTTTCTGCTCATCAAAAACCATTAACTATTAGTCAAAGATAACATAATTGAACACAAAATGCAGTTTTAAATGATGGTTTTTATTATTTAGTGAGAAAAAAACCTCAAAACCTACATGGCCCTGTGTGAAAAAGAAATTGCCCCCTGAACCTAATAACTGGTTGGGCCACCCTTAGCAGCAATAACTGCAATCAAGCATTTGCGATAACTTGCAACGAGTCTTTTACAGAGCTCTGGAGGAATTTTGGCCCACTCATCTTTGCAGAATTGTTGTAATTCAGCTTTATTTGAGGGTTTTCTAGCATGAACCGCCTTTTTAAGGTCATGCCACAACATCTCAATAGGATTCAGGTCAGGACTTTGACTAGGCCACTCCAAAGTCTTCATTTTGTTTTTCTTCAGCCATTCAGAGGTGGATTTGCTGGTGTGTTTTGGGTCATTGTCCTGCTGCAGTACCCAAGATCGCTTCAGCTTGAGTTGACGAACAGATGGCCGGGCATTCTCCTTCAGGATTTTTTGGTAGACAGTAGAATTCATGGTTCCATCTATCACAGCAAGCCTTCCAGGTCCTGAAGCAGCAAAACAACCCCAGACCATCACACTACCACCACCATATTTTACTGTTGGTATGATGTTCTTTTGCTGAAATGCTGTGTTACTTCTACGCCAGATGTAACGGGACACGCACCTTCCAAAAAGTTTAACTTTCGTCTCGTCGGTCCACAAGGTATTTTCCCAAAAGTCTTGGCAATCATTGAGATGTTTTTTAGCAAAATTGAGACGAGCCTTAAAGAGAATCTGTATTGTTAAAATCGCACAAAAGTAAACATACCAGTGTGTTAGGGGACATCTCCTATTCCCCTCTGTCACAATTTCGCCGCTCCCCGCCGCATTAAAAGTGGTTAAAAACAGTTTTAAAAAGTTTGTTTATAAACAAACAAAATGGCCACCAAAACAGGAAGTAGGTTGATGTACAGCATGTCCACACATAGAAAATATATCCATACACAAGCAGGCTGTATACAGCCTTCCTTTTGAATCTCAAGAGATCATTTGTGTGTTTCTTTCCCCCATGAGGGGGGAGTGCATAGCAGAACCACAACACTGAAGAACTTGGCAGCCTTCCAGACACAGGCTGACAAGTCTGACAGGGGAAAGATACATTGATTTATTACAGAGACTGTGATAGTACAAAGTGCTGCAGTAAGCCAGAACACATTAGAATAGCTTTTGGAACTTGTAGGATGATAAAAAACAGGATGCAATTTTTGTTACGGAGTCTCTTTAATGTTCCTTTTGCTTAAAAGTGGTTTGTGCCTTGGATATCTGCCATGCAGGCCGTTTTTGCCCAGTCTATTTCTTATGGTGGAGTCGTTGAACCATGACCTTAATTGAGGCAAGTGAGGCCTGCAGTTCTTTAGATGTTGTCCTGGGGTCTTTTGTGGCCTCTCGGATGAGTTTTCTCTGCGCTCTTGGGGTAATTTTGGTCGGCCGGCCACTCCTGGGAAGGTTCATCACTGTTCCATGTTTTTGCCATTTGTGGATAATGGCGCTCACTGTGGTTTGCTGGAGTCCCAACGCTTTAGAAATGGCTTTATAACCTTTACCAGACTGATAGATCTCAATTACTTTTGTTCTCATGTGTTCCTGAATTTCTTTGGATCTTGGCATGATGTCTAGCTTTTGAGGTGCTTTTGGTCTACTTCTCTGTGTCAGATAGCTCCTATTTAAGTGATTTCTTGATTGAAACAGGTGTGGCAGTAATCAGGCCTGGGGGTGACTACAGAAATTGAACTAAGGTGTGACAAACCACAGTTAAGTTATTTTTTAACAAGGTGGGCAATCACTTTTTCACACAGGGCTATGTAGATTTGGAGTTTTTTTCCTCACTAAATAATAAAAACCATCATTTAAAACTGCATTTTGTGTTTAATTATGTTATCTTTGACTACTACTTAACAGTTTTTGATGAGCAGAAACATTTAAGTGTAACAAACATGCAAAAGAATAAGAAATCAGGAAGGGGGCAAATAGTTTTTCACCTCACTGTATAGTAGAATGCAGTGATGATCGTAATCAGCTAATTACGATTCCGCAAAATTTCACGTACATTTTTTAATTTACGCTTATACATAATTACGATTTGTAAACTCAACTGATTTTGTATAGTGATTCGTAATTTCGCCTAAAATTTTGCGTAATTGTCATGTAATTTCATGGCGACTTTGGCAGTGAATAGCAAAGCCCTCATACATGGCAGTGACACCAAAATTGCTACATGGGGAGAGTAGTGGGTACAAGTCAAAAAATATTTTTTTCAAAAAGACTTTGTAGTTTTTGAGAAAATCTATTTTAAAGAGACTCTGTAACAATTTTTTCAGCCTTAGTTCTTCTATCCTATGAGTTCCTATGCCTGTTTTAATGTGCTGGGGCTTACTGCAGCTCTTCCTAATTACACTGTCTCTGTAATAAATCAATGTATCTTTCCTCTGTCCTGTTTGTCGGGCTAAGGCTGGAATGTGTGGAATGTGCAGGGCTGCTTGTGATTGGTAGAAGCGATGCACACCCTCTGCAGGCCCCCTGCATACTCACACACTATGCTTAGCTGAGCCTATTAGAAGCTGGTTAGTTTGTTTGTAAACATTGCCTAAAACTGTTAATTACAAGCCAGGATTGCAGCAGAGAGTGGCAGAAACAGCACAGAGGGGCACAGGAGAAAATAAGGAATAGAATGGTATGCTTTTTAGTGTAAGAATATTAGAGTACAGATTCTCTTTAAAAATGCAAAGAAAAAATGTTTTAAACTAAAAAATGACAGTTTAAAAACCATTTTCTTTTGCATATTTAAAATCTATTTTCTCAAAAACTATAAGGTCTTTTTGAAAAAAAAAAATGTTTTTACTTGTACCCACAATTCTCCTTAACATATGTAGCAATTTTAGTAGTAATAGCATGTATGGGGGCTTTGCTATTAACCGCTAAAGTCGGCACAACATTTTGTGAAATTGCGCGAAAATTACGCAAAAAATATGCAAAATTAGGAAATATTACTATTACATACGAAATTGATTATGATTTTCCCAGAAATTTTGCATTAAGATTATGATGCGTAATTGCGAAATCTCACATATGCGAAATTTCGGCACATCACATGTAGAATGCAGTAAACCCACGTTTCTTTTCCTGGTTTAAGCATTAGAAACGCTTCTCATAGCTATATATTGCTGTATATTGTATACAACCCCACCTACCCAGTGATGCTTAGCCGAGGCTGATTAGATATGCGGAATTCTCACCCACAGAGCATTTTGGGAGACCAGGTATATTTTGTAATGGCTTTAGAATTCTCAAAAACAAACATTCCGCAGAGATCACCTGCCAGTACTTAAGTTGTCGCCACCTGTTCTACATTTCAGGGAGAGAAAAGATTTCCCAACAGGCAAACTATAACTAAATTAATATTGTAAATGAATAAGCAATTTTATTTGCGAGGGAGGGAGCTAACAGACTACATGGACTGGAGGAAGCCCCAATCAATTAAAAATACATTTCTCCCATTCACCTCAGTTGAACTTTAAAGTGTGTACTTAACTTGTGTTTTTAAAGCTATTGTGAACCGCATTTTAAAAAAATGAAGCAAATACTTACCTAAGGAGAGGGAAGGCTCTGGGTTGTATAGAGCCTTCCGTCTCCTCTCTCGGTTCCCTCTATCCTGTGCTGGCTCCCCCCCCCATTTCAATCCCCCGCCGAAAGGGTATTTAGAAGTCTTTGGGAGCCGTGTCCTCCCAAAGACGTGCGGCTCCATACTGCACAGGCGTGAGAGTGCAAGAGAGTGTGCTTGCGCAGGCGCAAGCACACTCTCTTCAGGAGCACTCGGGCTCCCTGAAGACTTCTGAAGCCTTCTTCGGCCAGGTAAAGCAGTATTTGACTAAATTAGTCAAACACTGCTACCGGACGAGCCAGCACCGGAACGACGGCTCGGAAGGCTCTATAGGACCCAGAGCCTTCCCTCTCCTTGGGTAAGTATCTGTCTCATTTTTTTAAATGCGCTTCCTATTCACTTTAAAGAGAATCTGTACTCTAAAATTTTTACAGCAAAAAGCATACCATTCTATTCATTATGTTCTCCTGGGTCCCCTCTGTGCTGTTTCTGCCACTCTCTGCTGCAATCCTGGCTTGTAATTGCCAGTTTTAGGCAATGTTTGCAAACAAACTAACCAGCTTATGATAGGCTCACATAAGCAGAGTGTGTGAGTCATACAGAGCCTGCAGGGGGCCTGGAGGGGGTGTGTATAGCTTCTACCAATCACAAGCAGCCCTGCACATTCCACACATTCCAGCCTTAAGGCCCATACACACGTCTGATTTTTCGGAACGACGGGTCGTTTGAACGTCCCGTCGTTCAGACGTCCGCTCGCTAAATCGGGCGTGTGTACAGACTATCGTTCGCGTGATAAGACTGAGGGCGGATCGCTCAAACTCAGTATTATCACGCGAACGACAGTCTGTACACACGCTCGATTTAGCGGGCGGACGTCTGAACGACGGGACGTTCAAATGACCCGTCGTTCCGAAAAATCAGACGTGTGTATGGACCTTTAGCCTGACTGTGCCGACAGAAGGAAACAGATTAGATCATATTACAGAGATAACACAGCCACTGTGCAATTAGGAAAAGCTGCAGTAAGCCAGAGCACATTAGAACAGGCAAAGGAACTTATAGGATAGAAGAACTAAGGCTGAAAATTTTGTTACAGAGTCTCTTTAAAGCTTATTATGTACATTAAAATATAATTTGCAATACAAAAAGTTTTAGATGATACTTGGCTGGACTGAACAAAAGTCTGTGGGGTGTCCAAACTCCCCCCCCCCAGCCCCAACCTATCATCACCCACAGGAGGTCGTCATTCTAGAATTAATTAGCTCCAGTATCTCCCTAGAAAAGCAGTAAGTGCTGGATTCCTGTGTGGGTTTGTAGGCTTATCAAAAATTCATGTAGAATCAGTTTTTTCCTGGCAGAACATTTGAATTTCTGCTTTAACTAATGGCAATCGTGGTGTAATGTTCTGCTATCACATCTGCACACTATAGACGGCACATTGCTATAACAGTGTAAACGAAGAAAGAAAACATACCAAACAGCAGTCACCAGGATTCCAGCTCTGTTTCCTGCAGTTAGGCCAGAACATATCAACACTGTACTGTATGTTTATATTTCCTGAGCCATTCCACTTGTGTAACAGTGTGTAGATATAAAACCGTCATACACGCTTAAAGTGACATTCAAAGTAAAGGTTTTAAAGAGTACCTGCAGTGAAACGCGTGTGATCGCACGCAAACGTTCGTTTATCACGCTGAGTAATCTTTTACAGGTGCAAACCGCCATGCGCGGCAGATCGCGTGATAACTGCTGTGATAGCAGTTATCGCGCTTTTTTGAATCAAGCCCAATGAGTGTAATCCTCAGAGCCCTTTCACACTGGAGCGGTCGGAAATGTTACCGCACCCCAGTGCAGGGCAATAAAAATCTATGGAGACTTTCACCCTGACGCGGTACGGCGCGGTTCTGCATTAACGTGTGGCGGACTGGAAGTCATGCACGGAAGCATATTTTTTGCGATATGGTTCCGCACACGTGATTGCATCGGCCTCAGCAAGTGAGCGTCATTTCCTGCTTGGCCGACTGCCAGACGGGGATTACCGCGTACTAACGCGGTAATCCCCGAAGGCCTGTTTCTGGTGGGGCAGTGCAGCCCCCGGGCTGGCCTTATTGTTTCTTATTGTAAGGGAAGGCAGCTACATTGTATACCCGTTCAACGGGTATATAACTCGCCCATTCACCGGGAAATGGGCATTATTGTTAAACTGGCATGTAGGTTTTTGCCTGAAGTCTCTCTGATCAAGTGTAAGTGGAATTTTTCCTTCTCTCTCTCACTTGGAGTGACTAGTAGAATCTTAAAGTTATAAAGTGCTATATTGTTGAATAAAGTTGCCAATGATTTTATTAGGGGAGCAACAGCAATGAAATATGATTCGCACTTGGCTGCCCAGTTACTGGCACACAATGGGCCTTTGTGTTTTTCTTAATAGCAAATATGCAGTTATAGCAAACAATAAAAACTAATAATGTCCTGTTCTTACATTTCAGGGTTATCAGGGAATGGTGGATGGCGGAAACAATATCATTGAAGTGAATTGGGAAAGTGTGTCCAGCATCTTACAAGTGGTAAGTATTAAAATATATACCAGATATACTTCACTATAAGTCTAGAAATTTAGGTCTGACTCACTATATAAAAGTATAGGGGTCGACTTATACACGAGTCACGAGCAACACTGAGCACACTGAGTAGTGTGTGTACTATTAGTGACATTCCCATTTGCAGCAATGTACCCAGTTTACCACTGTTTTGACACTATCTTGATAAAAGAAGTGCTAAGAAAACACAGGTCTGAAAGTCCTGGCCACAACAATTAACAAGGAAAGGGGCAGGGGGGAATACTGGGCTGCAGGAAGGGGGGTAAATAACTGCTGAACCTGGGGGCCTGGAGGAGTTATTGGATGCACTTAGGGATAGGAGGGGCTAATGGCTGCAATACTGTATGGAGTGCAGTCATTAATCCCTCCTGGTCCCCAAGTGCAGATGTTAATTCCTTCTGGTCCCCAAGTGCAGCCATTAAAGAGACTCTGTAACAAAAAAAAAAGGTACTCACCTCGGTAGGGGGAAGCCTCAGGGTCCCAATGTAGCTGCAGGCAATCCAGCGCTTGTTCCCCTGAAGCGGCCCACAATCCTGGCTCGACAAGCCTGACAAGGCTTGATATATTTACCTTCCCCGGCTCCAGCGGGGGCGCTGTTACGACTCTCAGCACAGAGATAGGCGGAAATAGCCGATCTCTGTCGGGTCCACTCTACTACGCAGGCGCAGGAGACTTGAGCGGGCCGACAGTTATCGGCTATTTCTGCCTATCTCCGAGCGGAGAGCCCATACTGTGCCTGCGCTGGAGCCGGGAAGGTAAATATTAACATCCCCGCTGTTCGGAGGGGCACAGTGAGACCATCGTGAGACACAGGAGGACGGGGGAAGCCTAGGGATCCGGAAACTTCCCCCACCCGAGGTGAGTACCCACCAGGGGAACTTTTTTTTCGTTACAGGTTTTCTTTAACTTTGCTGAGTAGACTTATACTTGAGTCAACTTGAGTTGACAAGTCTTCATCAGGATTGTATTTCTGTTTATGACCTTTTGTTCTTCACATCCTGTCTCTATCTCAATGTCGCACATAATTCAGCTGTAAAGGCCCGTACACACGCTTAACCAAACTGCCTGATTGTCGTCTGATTTTGGTCTGTTGGATGACAGTCAGGCGTGTGTACGCATTGAAAACGACTAGACGAGCCACTGATAACAGGCGGTTTGCCCGATCCATCCAGCGGATCAATTCACAAGACTGTTGGGCTGATATCGTGCAGTTGGCCACGTGTGTACAATGTAGTTTGAACAACGTACTTGTTTTGAATGCGGCCATGTCCTGCAGCCCTTCATTTCGCTTGTGCACTGGGTCGCGCATGCGTAGTATGCCCCGACTTGCAAAGTTACTGGGCTGCCTAGCGAAGCATCCAGGCGGAAGAGTTTGTCAAGGGACTGATCAGCCTGAAGAAGGCTGGAGGAAGCCCCAGCTATGTATAAAACTTTTTTGAATCCTCTGTGGAGAGCACTCTTGTTTTGTATGCTTTGGGAATCCACATGCCAGTGGCACTAGCCAATTTTTCCTAAGAACACAGAGCTTACCTCACAAGAAAGAGCAACGGGAGGAGGAAGTCAAGTGATTGGTTTGTGCTGAGGAAGAAACTCCCACTCTCCAAGCAGCTCTATACTTTGTGCACTGTTCTCAGGGTCACATGACTGACTTTTCTAAAGGGGATTACTCTGAAACAACTGCACCAAATATGGTGTGATTAGTCTCCTAGTCATTTTTGTTAACAATGAAAAATCAGAGAGAATTGTGCATATACATGCTCAATTACTGACACCCGCAGGGATCAGGACTCAATCTCACAGGTGGCAGTCCAGGGCCAGTTCTGTACAGACACATCACTAACTTGCAGGCTAGTGACATGTTCTGTTGCTCTGGAGGAAGGGGGGGGGGGGGGGGGCTGACAGCTGAGCAAGATCATCCGCAAGGCAACCTAGGCAGGTTTCTGGGGCCTACTGGGTGTCAAGATGTCCAACTGCCACCGTCTCTGACCCTACCCCACCTCAGATTACCGTAAGGATGAGCCAAATGGTCTTCCTTGCCTAGGGCCCCATTTTATTTTAAATCATAAGCACTAAAGAAATATTACATGCAACACAGCCTATGCTCTGGTACACACCTTGCAATTTTCACTTCAGATCTTACTCGAGCAAGAGATTTGATCGATATTCAGCTCTGACATCGATCAGATATAGTATATGGGATTTTTTATTTATTTTTTTTACAAAAGATCGATTTTAAGCTTGGGATCAGTCGCTGGCAATCAATAGGTTCTATATGTTACGCCCAAGCAGATAACTTTTCTCGGATCAGAAGTAGGATCTGAAGTCAAAATTGCATGGTGTGTACCAGGCCAGATCATGGACCTGCCATTTGGGAGATACGAACAGCCTCAGGGCATCCACTTGCCTGATTTACACTCTGCTAATGTGTGAGTGGACAGAATAGGATCTTGGCAATTTACTGCTGAATCTTACTGCAGTAGTTGCTATAGCAATAAAGCAAGGCATTCCTTGCTGTCCAATCAGTTCCCTAGAACCAGCAGTTGGCCAACATTTTATTTTATAGGTATTTACAGATAAGGGAGCAATTCCTAATCCAGGGGAAAACAAGCGTTGTCTCTTCCTGTGTATGCGGATCCTTAGTTTAATGGACCGTACCATGTAATTGTCATTTATCTTTAAAGCTAAGTAGAGATTTTACTGCTTATTGGCTTTGTAAGACAAGTGAGAGTTGACTGTAGTCGAGCAGGAATGTTTATTGCAGTTGAGAGAGGAGGAGGGATAGAAAGTAGGGAAGTAAATAGGGATCGATAAAAGGAAGCATATATTTTGGTAATTTGCAGTTCTCAGAGAAGATTCAGTCTAGACGAGTGGCACCTGTAGAGCCATATAGTCAATGACCAACAGGGATGAGTGGCAACAGTTTCTGTCCTGGCGTGTACAGAGCGGGTAAGGTTCTAACGTACCTATATTGCTGCCACTGCGCTGCATGCTGCTCTCTGTTTTCCCAACACTGCCCCCTTCACAACCACAAGGTTGGCTGTGAAGATGGAAGTGACAGGGAAATGTAGAGCGGCGTGCAGCGCAGTAGCCAGAGGCTGCGGCAACGATTGAACTTCATTCCACTCAGTAGCTGATACCCCCTTTCCCACAATAAATCTCTACTTTTTCTCAAATAGTTTATCAGGGGAGTCTGTATGGCTGATATTGTGGTGAAACCCCTGCATGGGAAATGTCCGGCTATCGAACTCACAGTCCATGCTGACCAGCAGAGAATAAATTTCTTGGATACCTGGGTGATTAGGAAGGGTGACAAATTGGTGACAGACTTGTATGTGAAGGAGACGGATAGGAACTCCGTCCTTCATTTTACAAGTTTTCACCCTCCACATATTAAATTTAATATACCCAAAGGACAATTCAAAAGGATAGAAAGGATTGTTGGGGACCCAGACATAAGAGCATTACATCTAAAAGAAATGAGATACAAATTTCTACAGAGGGGTTACCCTCCAAATTGCCTACAAGCAGACTTTAAGTTCAAACTGGGGGCTACCTTTGGTAGAAGTAGGGGTAGTGTTAGATTAGGGGTGACAGAGAGAATACCATGTGTTACCACTTACGTGTTATCGGATAAAATCGGGCACATTATAAACAAACATTGGCCTATGTTAAAACAAGGATTACCCACAGTAAAAGAATTTCATGATTTGCCCTTATTGTCCTATAAAAAGGCACCATCTCTTAGAGATAAAATAGTTAGGAATGATTTGGGCCCTGAAAGAGCTAACTCCATTAAGAGAAACGGATTGTTCCCATGCCTAGGCTGCCACTTATGCAGCTATGTGGTGAAGGGGGATACCTTTACCCACCCCAGCCGGGGGACTAAATACACAATCAAAGGCAGTTTTAGCTGCGATTCAAGGTTTGTAGTGTATTTACTTAAATGCCCATGTGGGCTGGGTTATGTGGGTAAGACCACTCAGCCCCTTAGAGACCGTGTGGCTTCACATAAATCAAATATTAGGAATAAAAATCGGGAACTGTCCGTTTCTGATCATTTTTGTACTAAACAACACTCTTTATCACAACTAAGGGTACAGGTGATTGAGGGGATCCCAATCCCGCGTAGGGGGGGGGGGGGGGGGACAGGAATAAACTTTTAGCATTAAGGGAAAACTATTGGATTAACAAACTTGATACTCTTGTACCTAGGGGTCTCAATAGAGACTACGAATTGGCTACACTGATATGAATTAGATTGTAGTGTTTCCACTTATTGGTGTCATCTTTTTCTTACAGATAGCTGTTTCTTCTATGGGGGGAGTGGCAGTCCGGTGGGGTGAGAATTTTCTGCCCTTAATTGTTATGGAGGCTTTATATGTTTTTATTGCGCCTGCCCCCCTGTCACTCTCCTCGATTAAGAAACAAGCAGGGGTGACGATCTCTGGTGGCTGAGGATTTCCGGCATGCCTGCATGGCTAATTTACATATGGGCGGTGTTTTTGTACCGCGTGTGTGTTCTTGGAATGGCTGATGTGCACCCATGTGATGTTTACATCGCATGGGTTGCGCATCATGCCGCTCTTCCGGGTGCCTTGTGGCGGACGTGGTCGGCGTATTCATTACTGGCTAAGGGATGGTCACATGCTTCATTGCATATGACGCGTCCATTAAGGCGTATCCGCTATGATGTTAGATGCGGACGCTGTCGGCATTATAGGGATTGGTCCATGCGAATAGGTGGGTGTGACTGTGCGCAGAGACGCTCCTCCCAAACCTGCTGGACCAGCGGACGTCGTCGGCCGGGTGGTGATTGGTTCCCTATATGGTGACCGTTTCCCCTCCGCGATTTGGATAGGGCGATACGAGCCCTGGCACCAGATTGGATACCTCTTCCGTGCAGGATGCTGGAAGCCTGTAATGCTACTGGTGATTGGTCGCCTCCTCAGGAGCCTTACATGCGGATGCAGTAGGCTCCGTTTTGATTGGCTGTTGCGAGTTCAACTGTGCTAACTGAAATGGAGACACGGTGATCCGTATATACACATATCCCCACTCGGTTTCTATACATGAGTGGTATTATGGTGAGTGTCTCATGCAGCCAATATAGATATATGTAATCTGTACTATTATGTGAGATCTGGATTACACTTATAGGTTGGTTATAACTATTTCTATGTAACATGTGATGTAATTGGTGCCTTTTTGTTACCTATGAATATGTATGTGTGCTAATTAGCAGTCTTCTATGTGGTCCTCTTGTGGACCTTATAGGTGTGTGAGGAGTAGTTTGTGATCATTGTGGGCCTGCCATGATTTGAGAAAGGACTGAGAACGGCCCGAAACGTCTGTGCGTCATCGTAGGCATACCCACATGTGGATTTTAATCTGATGTATTTTATCTGAAGATCACTAAATAAAAACCTATTTTAGATGGTGCTAATCTGATGGAGTTAATGGACTTGTAACTTGTGACTCCAAAGGCGATTCAAGCACATCGACTGACCATTGGTGCTGTTGCAATTACGTTTAAGAATAGCAATAAAGCAAGGCATTCCTTGCTGTCCAATCAGTTCCCTAGAACCAGCAGTTGGCCAACATTTTATTTTATAGGTATTTACAGATAAGGGAGCAATTCCTAATCCAGGGGAAAACAAGCGTTGTCTCTTCCTGTGTATGCGGATCTTTAGTTTAATGGACCGTACCATGTAATTGTCATTTATCTTTAAAGCTAAGTAGAGATTTTACTGCTTATTGGCTTTGTAAGACAAGTGAGAGTTGACTGTAGTCGAGCAGGAATGTTATGATCAAGAGACTGACAGTTTCCTGTCTGTGAGCCTCGATGCATTGTGGGAAATAATGGTTGTTTCCATCTGCCAAGCAAGCAATATCTCCCTCTGTGTATAGAACTCTCAATAACGAGCAATCCGTACAGATCACCTGGCAGAACTAAAGATGTCACCACCTGTGATAAATTTCAGAATGTATATCAGGGTGAGGAAAGATTTCACAATGGGCAATCACCGACTAAATAATCTATAAATGAATATTGTAAAAAAATAAGCAATTGCATTCATTATGCTATTTTCACTACAATTGCTATGTAAAGAGACTCAGAGATGAGTCTCACTGCAGTTTTTTACTTACCCGGGGCTTCCTCCAGCCCCATAAGCATGGATGTGTCCCTCGCCGACCTCCTCAGCGCCGCCCTTCTCCCGCAGTAAGCGACTCAGTGTGTCTGAGTGACGTCAGCCGGGGCCTTCTACACTTGAGCAGAAGGTCCGCGGATGAACAGAAGGTCCGCCGCTGACGTCACTTACTCGGGCCTACCGTGGCTGAACGGGACATCGTAGGAGGACAGTGACACAGCCATGCTTATGGGGCTGGAGGAAGTCCCGGGTAAGTAAAAAACTGCAGTGAGACTCATCTTTGAGTGTAAGTTCTTCTTAATATCTTATACTCTGAATTAAAAACATATCCTCTTCTCTTACAGGGTGGCACAGTGATTGGCAGTGCCCGTTGCAAGGCCTTTCGCAACCGTGAAGGACGTCTGCAGGCAGCAAACAACCTAATCCAGCGCGGCATCACCAATCTCTGCGTTATTGGAGGAGACGGCAGCTTAACAGGGGCCAACCTTTTCCGGGAGGAGTGGAGTGGCCTTCTGGACGAGTTAGTGAAAAATGGTAACTGAACTGCCTGAAGTCACATATTGAATAAACATATGAGATTATACACAATGTGAATAAGGATGCATGTTGAGTGCTTTTAATAACTTAGTCCGGGTAGATTTGTGTGCATAAATATGCATAAAAGTTCATAAAAATGTAGAATTATATGTTATTATATGTTTTGCCTTGTAAAAATAGGAACTTACAAGCTCCGTGAAGTTGGCCTCCCCTACAGTCAGCACAAATAATAATTCTTTATTTGTGCTGCAAAAATTAAGCTATTGTTTTTTTCTTCAGATGGCAACATCACCCAGTCCCCCAGTAACAGCACATGGACATGAAACTGATATAGTTGGGTAGTGCAGCATGTGTGGCCATTGTACAGCAAAAATCACTGTTCTATCTTTTATAGTTTTTGAGATACTGCTACGGGGAACACATTTGCATGGGCGTTTTTCCACACTGTTCCTGGGTTTCTGTCGTGGTTTATTTTTCAACCCTGATTTTTCACGTTTGTTTGCTACTTTTCAGAAGTGATGGATTACATTGGAGTTGCAACCGCACGCAACGTGTGGAAAAAAAAACAGAAAGCTGTGCGCAAAGGAACGCTAATGACATGCGTTTGCCAACTGGGTCCATTGACTCCAATGGCCAGTGCAGCCATACGCGTTTGCTGATTGTAGGGGGGAAGGGGCAACTTTACGAAGACTAAATTACAAGTGCAAGGGGACACTGGAGTAGATCTGCGAAAATTGGCATGGTTGATTTTGATGCCAGCCCAGCACAGGTCCTAGGGTTTGTTTTTGGCACAGGATGTTCGGCCTAAAAGATCAGCATTGAGGATCCCAGCTGGACGAGGTTGGAATTGGGGCTGCAAGTGAAGACAAAGAAAGGTGAGCATCAGTATTTTTAGTTAGAGTTAAGCATAGACTAAAAGGTATAGGGAATTTAGGAGGTTAGTGACATGGGTTAGGGCTGGGTAAGATGTAAGAAAGGGGTTAGCATTAAGAGTGGAGGCTATGGTTAGGCATCAGGAAGGGTTTTGCTTTAAGGGGAGGTTAGGGGTCAGAAAGGGGCTAACCTTAAAGGGAACCCCAAGGTGAAAGGGATATGGAGGCTGCCATATATATTTCCTTTTAAACAACACCAGTTGCCTGGCAGTCCTGATCCTGTGCTTCTAATACTGTTAGCCATAGACTCTGAACAAGCATGCAGCAGATCGGGTACGCTGACTCAGGTTTGCGTGGATTAGCCATATGCTTGTTCCAGGGTTTTGACTCAGACACTTCTTATGCCAGAAGATCAACGAGGCTGCCAGGCAACTGGAATTGTTTACAAGGAAGTAAATATGGCAGCCTCCATATCCCTCTCACCTCAGGTTCCCTTTAAGTAGCAAAGCTATGGTTAAATCTCAGAAAGGGGTTAACATTGGAAGGTAAAAGTTAGGTGTCATGTAAGGTTTTTATACACTTACTGTACATTCACATACGTTCACTTAAAGCATTCTCTTTACCACTTGAAGCATTCTCTTTGCAGCCTTTCCTCACTCCATTCCCTCCCCTACTTTGGCTGATCCCAGATTATATTTTGCACTGGCTGGGAAGGCTTCTACCACCTGGCCTGGTACAAGGATTAAAAAATAATTCAAATGGACTGCTTAACCATTTAGCAGACAATTTTAGCAGCACATTTTTTTTTTCTTATTTGTTACATTTCCCTGCATTTATTTGGTACTACTGTAATGTGTATTTATGGCCACATGTCACTAGGGGGCAGTGAGAAACAAAATCAGAGGACTTCTGCTTTCAGTTTACTTATTTTTTACTAGTAAAACAGGATCAAAGCATTCCAAGAATTTACAGCCCAACGAGTTCTGCCGACTGAAGTCAAAAGCAGTGCACTTAAAGCGGAATATAACCCTGCATTTCAACTTTGCTCTAAAATATTATTTACAGCATATTATATGCAAAAAGCATTTTTTTTTACTAGACCAGCATTGGAAGGGTTAAACACAGACGTTTCAAGTTCCATGGAGAGATATGCAGAAGTTCAGATTGTTACATTCTATGTATCTATTGATAAACAGTTACACACTCTTTGGCAGTCCTCCAAACTCCTTCTCAGTCAGAGAGATGAGTCATTCAACACTTAGATACATTTCTGTAAACAAAATGTATCTCTTTTCAGCTTCGGATGCGTCTGCAGAAATCTAAAGGAACTTTAAAGCCCTGTGTAACCATTCCAATGCTGGTCTAGTAAAAAAAAAAAATGCTGGTTGCATATAATATACTGTAAATAATGTTTTAGAGCAAAGTTGAAATGCAGGGTTATATTCTGCTTTAAAGGAATACTATCAAACTTCATCAATTTCTGGCAGTAGCATAAATCAAAATTCAATCAACAGTCTGATGGAACACAGCATATCTTTTTGCTGTGCAGTGTCTTATTTTATTTATTTTACCTTATAGATTGCGTCCCAAATTCAGAAAATAAAAAGTGCCGTCACTCTACAGGTAATGAAAAATAGAAAACTCTTTATTGGTGGAAATTAGACACACATGGGAAAACCATAAAACCAATTAAAAGCTCTGGAGCGCTCCGAGAACAGACATGCCGCAAACACACTCACATAACACCAACCACACAGGGGTACCGGTACCACAACTGGATAGCTGCCCTGCGGGAAGGGGAGACCAGAGCGGGGATGCAGGCCGTCTGCAGAGTGTCAACTTCTGGCCGGGAAATGTCAATGTGGCTACCTAGGTACTGACAATGGTTAAGTGGGATATCTTCACCCGTATCACGGGACTCACCACTCTTCATCCAAGTGTCGTCCTGAAGTTGCTGCTGTGCGCACAAGAGACACTGTATCTTTTCCGCCGGGCCTCAATCCGGGTGGAGAGGTCCCCGGCCACACAAGTCCAAAAGCAAACCAGCAATGCCACTGTTGAATCCCAGCACGAAAACACTCCGGAGGGCTCCAAGACACATGTGTGGGTTGAAACCCCGCCCACCTACGCGTTGCGTCCGCCTTCTACGGACTTCAACTGGGTGTAGCTGGTTACATCGGAACACTTCCCCCTATATCTGCGTGTCAGGCTGGTCCCTCCTCATTCAATCCATCACTTCCTCTTCCGCCCGTAAGATACAACATCACGTAATTTGTATGCACAACACAGTGTGCGCTGGTGTGGAATAGACACAGGCCTCCCATCTCACCAGGAGCAAGGTGGGAACTAACACATTCCTTCATATTCAGTAGAGTTAGGCATACTGGCACAAGATATTCCAAATAGAGTCCTCATATGTTTTTAAACAGAATTTTAGAGGAAAGGTGCAAAGTCCAATTCATTATTTAGGCCGGCAGGTTCAAGGGCATTTAATATATATATCCAGCGGCTTTCTTTTTGTAGAAGGGTCCTCTCTCTGTCTCCTCCCCTTCCCTTATCGGGCAGTTTGTAAATGCCCCTAAATTTAAGGCCAGTTGGATCACTTTTATGTGCAGCTTGGGAAGAAATTCCCCATTCTTCTGTTTCCCACATCTAATGTCACTTAGATGTTGTCCAATGCGTTTCTTTAACGCTTTTGTGGTCATGCCTACATATATCTTTTTACATGGGCAAGTAAGCTGGTATACAACCCATTTAGACCTGCAATTTATGAAGCTCCTAATTTCCCATTCTCTGTCCCCTGCTGAATTCAAGAAGGTTTTTGTCACATCCACATGCGCACACACCAAACATCCTCCACACTTAAACATTCCATTGGGGATCCTACCTCCCAACCAAGTGTCAGCAACCTTTGCCGTCACCTGGGAATGAACCTAAGTGTCACGTAAGTTTGGCGCCCTACGGGCCACCATCAAAGGTCTTTCACCCACTATTTTTGACACATCAGGGTCAGTTAACAATACCCCCCAATGTTTAGTAAGAATTTCCCGGATTTTAGACCATTGGGTATTGAAGGGGCTTATAAATCGGGTGACTTTAGAGGGCATTTTCCTGTCTCTGACACCCTCTCCCAGGAGACTCTGCCGGGGCGTATGAATGGCTCTATCAATACTGGAGCACAGTGTTTCATGTCTATATCCCCTATCACGGAAACGCTCGTACATATCTTTGGCTTCTACCCCAAAATCGTCCTCCCGCGAGCAGTTGCGACGAATTCGCAAAAATTGACCGGTAGGTATACCATTCTTGAGGTTGCGTGGATGATGGCTGGAGGCGTGGAGGAGGGTATTGCCCGCTGTTGGCTTGCGGAAGGTCCTGGTAACCAGGCTTTCTCCCTCCATCCAGATCCACAGATACAAAAAAGGAACTACCCGTTGAGCTACATGTGTAGGTGAGGTTGATATTTCTCTCATTTTTGTTCAATAGATCAATGAACATCTCCAACCTCTCCTCACCACCACTCCACACCACCAGCACATCATCCATGTATCTAAGCCAGACCCGGACGTATCGCTCAAACATCTCCATGACATAGACATCCTGGCGCTCCCACAGGTCCAGGTGTAAACAGGCATAGGCAGGCGCGCACGCCACGCCCATCGATGTACCGCACACCTGCCTATAGTGGGAGCCTCCAAAAAGAAAACAATTGTGCTCCAGTATGAACCGCATGGCTTGGCAAATAAAATCATTATGGACGGTCAAATCAGGGTAGGCATCATGCAGAAAAAATTCCAACGCTGTCAGGCCCGTCTCGTGGGGAATTGACGTGTAGAGACTCTCCACGTCAATCCCCACAAGAATGTCACCCGCCTCGACCCTAACTCCCTCCAAATTCCTAAGAACATCCCGGGTGTCAAGAACAAATGACGGCAAGGAGGATACTATATCACGGATCTTGGCATCAATCCATTTTCCTAGTTGTTCAGTGGGACCATCAATGGCGCTAACAATGGGGCGCCCTGGGGGCTTATTGAGATTTTTATGGACCTTAGGAATGAGGTACAGTAGGGGAACGGAAAAGGTAGTAACTCTCAGGTATTCCCTTTCCACAGAACTCAAAATCCCTTCTTCCCCTGCATCGTCCACCAACTGATTAACACCCGCAACGATCCTATCAAAAGGATTGGATCTCAGTTTGGTATAGGTGTTCAAATCAGATAACTGTCTATTCGCCTCTGCGAAATACGCGTCCTTCGTCCAAAGTACCACATTTCCCCCCTTGTCACTGGGTCGGATAACAATGTCCTCCGTCTCCCTCAACTCGGCTAACGCTCTTCTCTCACCCTGGGTAAGATTGTCACGGCCTCTATGATTCCAATTAATTGTTTTAAAATCTTCTGAGACTAATTTTAAGAAAATCCCTAGGGCCTTATTATTACCTGGAGAGGGCATAAAGTTAGATTTCTTTTTGGGGACGTGAAAGAGATCTCACCAAAATCATCGGACACAAGCCTCTCTTCCTTAGTTTGATATGTCTCATCTTTTAATGCCTCCAAATCCCTAAGAAGCTTCCGATCTTGAATGGTAAGGGTAGAACTCAAGGAGTCACATTTTCCTTTTTGGGACAGATCATTCTGTACTTGTCTATCAGAATCAGCTACTTCATTTTGGCCATATCTAAATTTTAGCATGACCTTTCGGGCAAATAAATGGAGGTCTTTTTGGATATCAAACTCATCACCCCCATGGACTGGCGAGAAAGACAACCCCTTACCAAGGAGGGAAATGTGGTCAGGACCCAAAGGAAAATCAGACAAGTTGATTACATTACGCGGAGGTTGATTCACCTGGAGGGACGGAGAAATAGGGTCTTGGGAGGCCGGCAAAGGAAGACTACCATTGTCATCCAGAACTCTGGATGCACACATGGTGTGATTTATTGATTCTTCCCCTTTCTGGGTGGCTGAACTCTCAAAATAGGTTTCAATTTCTGTTCTTTTCCTTGCCTCCTCTTTTTCCCTCTTCCTCTCCCTTTTTTTCTGGTTGTTTCGACGCTTTCCTCTAAAAAAGTAATCAATCTCCCAGAGGCGGACGATACAGGAGAACAAAGACCCTCGCTGTTACCCTCATCACCTGAGGGGGCTGGTCTACTTCCAACCCGAGACCTCTTACCACCTGGCAAATAATCAAAAAATTCCCCGCCCTTCCACTCCTCAAGATCCTTTACAAATTTCACCTGTTTAGAAGTTTTTATCTTTTTCTGATATCTTTCCACTTCTTTTTTTAATAGGTCATTTAATTTGACAAATAGGGGATGATTGTTATGAGGTTCCAGTGTACGGATACTGATTTCTACCTGGTTCTTGATTTCTTCCAATTGGAGTTCCTCTTCCTCAATGATTAGGTCGAGTACCCTAAAACCACGCTCAAGGCACTCAATCTTCCTTATAGATTGCGTCCCCTGAGAAACTGACGGCGACGGGGAATGGGGCAGCTCATTATATGAGAGGGGATTCCTCTATGAGTGTAGCAGTGCCTATCCTACTTTCCACACATCATAGCGCATTGTTCAGCGCATGACCCGCCTAAGTAGCCTGCTATGAGGAGCGAGAGACAAGACAACCTCTCTCGCTCCTACTCTGCCCAGCCAATCTGCCCCAGGAGGCTTCTGTGTGTCGGGCTCGGGCTGCCGCCGCCGCATCGTCATTGCTGTTTGCTACGGAACGGCAAACACACATTAGCTGAAGAAGGGCGTGTCATGAGCCTTCCTCCCCTTCCGCTCCTGCTTCCAATGCTTTCTAGAGATGGGAAGTTCGGATGTTTTCAATGATCCGGATGATTCGAATCGGATCATTGAAAAGATCCGGATCTTTGATCCGAATCTCGGATCATTTTACTACCGAAGCATTTGGGGGTGAAATGAATAGCAGGACAGGAGAAGGGGAGGGGGGTGGACACACAGAGAAGGGGAGAAGATGGACAGAGGGCAGGGAGTGGACAGAGAAGGGAGGAGGGACGAGCAGAGAGTAGAAATGTTTGCTTGCATACAATACCCACATGCTGCAATCATGCTTTACATATATTTCACCTATATGTTCATCTGTACTCTTTGAATGCAAACGTCGCACGGTGAAAGAAAGCATTCCCCAAAGCATTCCCAGAAGTAAAGTGCAGCTGTTTAGAGCAGTGCAGGAGGATCATATTGCGCTGCAATCACAGTGCCTACAAAGTTACTGAGCTGTGCTGAGCCAAAAGCTTCCAATGTGTTCACACTGTGCACAACTACGGAACAGACAGCCTGTAATGAGCAGCACGTTATAGCCAGTATGTGTGCTCTACACATATCTGGCAGTGGCACCCATGTCCCCTCTCTCTCATCTACCTGTCTCCCTGCAAGGCTGCCTCCCATCCAACAGAGCGATCTATCTCTGCTCTGCTTCCAGGACCCCGCTGCCCGCTGAGAGGGGGCGTGCCGCTCCTGACCCCACCCCTTTTGCGATCCGAATCACTCATTTTGATGATTCGGATGATTCGACTCACAAAATAGATTCGGATCAAAGATCCGAATCGTTCATGATCCGGACAACACTAATGCTTTCAGGAGCAATGACATGCCCGCCTCCAGCTAATGTGTTTGCCGTTCCGTAGCAAACAGCAATGACGATGCGGCGGCAGCCCGAGCCGGACACACAGGAGCCTCCTGGGGCAGATTGGCTGGGCAGAGTAGGAGCGAGAGAGGTTGTCTTGTCTCTCGCTCCTCATAGCAGGCTACTTAGGCGGGTCATGCGCTGAATAAAGCGCTATGATGTGGGGAAAGTAGGATAGGCACTGCTACACTGTCATAGAGGAATCCCCTCTCATATAATGAGCTGCCCCATTCCCCGTCGCCGTCAGTTTCTCAGGGGACGCAATCTATAAGGTAAAATAAATAAAATAAGACACTGCACAGCAAAAAGATATGCTGTGTTCCATCAGACTGTTGATTGAATTTTGATTTATGCTACTGCCAGAAATTGATGAAGTTTGATAGTATTCCTTTAACTTAAAAAAGATAACTATTGAAGTTACTAATGGGTTAATAACAGAATAAGATGAAGCTTTCTCTTGTACCATGTCTGCATTGAACATTTTAACCAGAATCGATATTGCACCTTTGGCATTTGCAGTTTTCAAGCAAAAGTCACATCTGCCATCGTACCCAGAAGGTTCACGTTTACACATATTAAGATTATCAAGCTCAAGCAGTGTTGATGGAATCATTTTATTGTGAAATTCTCTACATCAAATAGGCGGGCCTAATTAAATCAGAGCCTGCAATCCGTGGACTTAACCAACCAATTTGACAAATAAACAGAGATATCTCCAAGAAGCTCCTGTGTTTGTCTAAACACATTATAAGCTAATTGCAGGCTAATTATGGGAGATATTGGTCTTCAGTGAGGCAGTAAGGACAGGGACTGGTATGGACAGCATCACGTTTCATCCATGTAGATTATAGTTCTTTTCTTCTTTCCTTTAACGTACACTCTCTTTCTTTTTTTCAAGCATGAGATTTTAACATTAAGTTTACAGCATACCTGAAATGGAAATAAAATGACTAAATTACAGTATATATGCCCAGGAGAGTTTATGCATAAATCTCCTTGAACCCATTACTAGTCTTATCCCAGAACACAGCCCCGTTTAAAGGTTCGTACATACGTGCAACTTTTCCACTCAACTATAATCCCAACTTATCTTTTGGACGATAGTTGGGCATGTCTAACATGGCAAACGACTAGACGAGCGACTGATAAGAAACGGTATGCCTAATCCAACCGGCGGATCAACTGACCAAATATAGTGCAGGTTGGCCATGTGTATATAAGTTGTTTGTATGACTTTTAGTTTTTTCTGAATGCGGACATGGTATGCTCAGTTTAAATTTAAATGATTTGGTTGTTTAGTTGGTCAGCACATGTGTATGTACTGGTCTTGCAAACAATAAGTCGTGCAGTTCGTCATGTTGGGCGGTTGGTCGTGCATTAAGTTGCACATGTGTATGTACTTTTACAGGAGTTCCTAGCCAATATCAGCATCTGTCCCAACTGTGGGGAGGAAGTTGTGCCTCGGAAGCCAAATGCTGCTCTTCCTCTCCCTTAGGCCTCTTTCAAACGGGAGGCAGAACTGTGCGCTTGTGTAAATAATTCAAATGGCAGTGGACACAAGGCATAGACACAAGCATGTTAGTGTGCTCAGGCCCTTAGCTTATGAGTGAATTAGAGGTTTAAGTATCAACCTTTCCAGTAGCTTTAAAACCATATATATTTTCCCAGTATTATGCTGTGGTTAAAGAGACTCTGTAACAAAATTTTCATCCTTATTTCTTCTATCCTATAAGTTCCTATACCTGTTCTAATGTGCTCTGTCTAACTGCAGCCTTTCCTAGTTGCACAGTGGCTGTTTTATCTCTGTTATATGATCTAATCTTCTCTCCTCTGTCGGATCTGTCGGGCTGAGGCAGTCAGGCTGGAATGTGCTGTGCTGCTTGTAATTGGATAGAAGCTATGCACACCCTCTCCAGGCCCCCTCCAAGCTCGGTATGACTCACACACTGAGCTACTCTCAGCCTATCACTTGCTATGTCTTTTGTTTGTAAACACTGCATAAAAATGGCAATTACAAGCATGGATTGCAGCAGGGAGAGGCAGAAACAGCACAGAGGGGCCCAGGAGAACATAATGAATAGAATGGTATACTTTTTATTGTAGGAGTTTTAGGCCCGGTTCACATTAGCGGTTGTTTGCCAAACGGACCGGATGACCTGACCGGATCCGGACCGGATCCGGATCGGAACCGTACGGTTCTGATCCGGATCCGATCCGGATCCGGTCAGGTTGCATCAGGTGGCAATCAGGATGCGATCCGGATCCGTTTGGCAAAATATACGTAAAAAAAAAAAAAAATGCTGGGGTCTGGGAGGTCAGCAGAAGGGGGACCTGTGGAATCAGGCCCTCTGCTGTTTAGCACTCACCTCCACCTCCGACATGCTGCCAACCTCCTGCCAACACTTCCAGCTCGTGCTGCTCCACTCCAAAATGCTTGCCCATGTGTCCCCAGCCAATATCGCCGCAAAAATCCGCATAGGAAGTGGG
The DNA here is from genome assembly GCF_040937935.1 of Hyperolius riggenbachi. Classification (NCBI taxonomy): domain Eukaryota; kingdom Metazoa; phylum Chordata; class Amphibia; order Anura; family Hyperoliidae; genus Hyperolius; species Hyperolius riggenbachi. The sequence continues at coordinate 64,327,976 of NC_090650.1, read as the reverse complement.
GTAGAAGATCCGGATTTCTCAGCCAGTGTGTTGTGCGGCCTCCGGTTCCCATTTGTTTGTATTGGCCGGATGGTGCAGTCCGGCTCCGCCCCGGATACGGCTGCCGGAGGGGACGGATGAAAAAATAGCGCATGTTGGAACGGAGGCCGGAGTCCGGATCCGGCCCGGATCCGGTCCGGCTCCGGTTCTGCAGAACGGACCCATGTGAACGGACGCATAGGCTTTAATTGCTATGCCGTGCGTCCGTTCCGTCCGTTCTGCAGGCGGTGCGGCTCCGGCACGGCGATTCCGGAGGGCCACCGCAAGTGTGAACCGGGCCTTAGAGTACAGATTCTCTTGCTTTTTAGACCATAGATGAAATTGTAGTTTCATCCCACCTTATGAAAGTCCTCATTTGCCCAGTACTTCCTGCTATGGGTAACACTTAGCACCTCCTGGCACTGTAAATGACCTCCTGGCACATACTTGCTTGTTGGGAGTTCTCCATAATTGTATACGAATGCTTTCTAAACATCAGGTGGGGAGAGAAGCCACCTGATGCGGATACGTGTGCTTGCCGTTTGCTTGAACAACCGCCTGAAAAACTACAGACCTCCCCACTCATGCGGGATAAAATACTGACGGGGCCTCCAGCGACATCTTGTAGCTCCTGGCGGCTTTCTGTCGGTCTGCATGTATGGCTCCTGGCGTGCCACCTGATCTGCACCAGGTCACGTGACACACCAGGAGCCATGCATGGATGACAGAAAGCCGCTAGGAGCTACAGAACCTTGCTAGAGGCTTGGTGAGCATTTTGTGGCTGAAATCCCCACCCACCCACCCAAAACAGTCCTGTTCCCCCCTCAGGCATGCCGGTTAGTTGAGACTCTCAGTTGCATGAGTTCCGGATAACGGGAACTTTGCTGTATAATGAATTGACAGGAGGAAGAACATGAACTCTCAAATCCTAACATAAGTACCCCTGGAAGTAAACATGTTGTATGCTGAGAATAAGGTCTAATCATTGACTTGTATTTTCTTAAATAGACTTCAGTATATTTTTTTGCTCAGTTGGATCATACCAGCCTACATATATCTCACAAATTTGTCTATAATCATTGACTTAGTATAGGGTATGCTTAGTCTTTTCTTAGTATATTCCTAAAGAGGGTCACTGGCAGAAAGTATGAAGATCCTACCTTCTACTGGATTTCCTATAGGAATAAGTGGTAGAATTCATGGAATCGTGCCACTGAATAGTAAGGCAGGTGTGACTGACTTCTCTCAGCTGGCACAGATCCACATCACACATCCATTTTTGATGGCTGTTTTTATTAATACACAATAAGGCTGGCAGAAGTAGACCTTTTTGGACAGCCATGAGCCATCATATAGGTCGTAAATGTGTGCAAACAGAAAAATAACTGTGGAAGGAAATATGATCATCTTAAACAGCTCATGTTATCTATTGTCTGCACATAATAAACTAGCAGAGTGACAGCCTATAGGAAGTTCTGGATGACAGAGCTGGTATTATATCTCAAATACTTTAAATAATTTATTTACGGGAAGCAAACCTGAAGGCGTTCAAACAGGAGCTACAGAAACATGAGCTCCCTGGTCGGGGGGAGTTTAGCCACACCCTCTGCTCTCATGCCACAGAGTAATGCAGCCAACTGGTGCCAGTAATGTGGGTGCCTATCACGCATGCAAACACTGACCAGTAGAGGGTTCACTATTTTCATATTATAGTGACAAGATATATACAGGGCAGTTTCTAGGTGAAATTTCACCCAGGGCGAGGGTGTAAAAATCGCCCCCCCCCTTCCCCGCCATGGAGCCAGGTATAGGTGCCCACAGTGTAGGTTAGCTATGTAGGTGCCTGCAGTATAGGTTAGATAGGTAGGTGCCTGCAGTATAAGTTTGGTAGGTAGGTGCCTGCAGTATAGGTTAGATAGGTAGGTGCCTGCAGTATAGATAGGTAGCTTAGATACGTAGGTGACTGCAGTATAGCTTAGATAGGTAGGTGACAGTATAGGTTAGATAGGTAGGTAGGTGACTGCAGTATAGGTTAGATAGGTAGGTGCCTGCTGTATAGGTTAGATAGGTAAGTGCTTGCAGTATAGGTTTGGTAGGTAGGTGCCTGCAGTATAGGTTTGGTAGGTAGGTGCCTGCAGCATAGGTTTGGTAGGTGTAGTTTAGATAAGTAGGTGCCAGTATAGGATAGATAGGTAGGTGACTGCAGTATAGGTTAGATAAGTAGGTGCCAGTATAGGATAGATAGGTAGGTGACTGCAGTATAGGTTAGATAGGTAAGTGCTTGCAGTATAGGTTAGGTAGGTAGGTACCTGCAGTATAGCTTAGGTAAGTGACTGCAGTATAGCTTAGATAAGTAGGTGCCAGTATAGGATAGATAGGCAGGTGACTGTAGTATAGCTTAGGTAGGTGACTGCAGTATAGCTTCAATAAGTAGGTGCCAGTATAGGTTAGATAGGTAGGTGACTGCAGTATAGGATAGATAGGTAGGTGACTGCAGTATAGGTTAGGTAGGTGCTGCAGTATCGATTAGGTAGGTAGGTGCTGCAGTATAGATTAGGTAGTTAGGTGCTGCAGTATAGATTAGGTAGGTAGTTAGGTGCTGCAGACTGCAGTATAGGTTAGGTAGGTGCTGCAGTATAGATTAGGTAGGTGCTGCAGTATAGATTAGGTAGGTAGGTAGGTGCTGCAGTATAGAGTAGGTAGGTAGGTAGGTGCTGCAGTATAGAGTAGGTAGGTAGGTAGGTGCTGCAGTATAAAGTAGGTAGGTAGGTAAGGTGCTGCAGTATAGATTAGGTAGGTAGGTGCTGCAGTATAGATTAGGTAGGTAGGTGCTGCAGTATAGATTAGGTAGGTGCTGCAGTATAGATTAGGTAGGTGCTGCAGTATAGAGTAAGTAGGTAGGTAGATGCTGCAGTATAGAGTAGGTAGGTAGGTAGGTAGGTGCTGCAGTATAGATTAGGTAGGTAGGTGCTGCAGTGGTGGTGGGAGCAGGCATAATAGTAATAACTCACCTTTCTTCATCTTCATCCGAATAGCCGATCTCACTGCTTCAATGTACTTCCTGTCTCGGCATCTGTCTCAGTAACAGCGCCCCCTGTGTTGACATGCGGAACATCATCACAGGGGGCGCTGTTACTGAGACAGATGCCGAGACAGGAAGTACATTGAAGCAGCGTGAGATCGGCTATTCGGATGAAGATGAAGAAAGGTGAGTTATTTATTACTATTATGCCGCTCCCACCACCACAGCGCCCCCCTCCGGCCACAACAATCCAGCGCCCCGGGCGATTGCACGCATCGCACGCCCATAGAAACGGGGCTGGATATATATACACTGTACAGCGCTGCGTAATATGTCGGCGCTATATAAATACTAAATAATAATAATGGCAATGTAAGAAAAGGTCCAAGTCCAAAGAGGTTCAGGCATAGTTTTTTCTTATGCATTTAAAGTGGACCTGAACTCTTGTACAGGACAGAAGGAAAACAGCGAGAAATGTACACTGTATGTATTTACAGAGTTTAGTCTGTCTAATTCCCCCTCATCTGTGACTAATCACAAGTTGTAATTTGATCTCAGTTGTGTCAGCTCAGTTATGTCAGCTCAGTTAGCCACAGCAGAGCAGCTAATTTGTAAATACAAGATGTTAACCCTATGTCTGCTTCCATAAAAGCAGAAAGTAGATACACTGCCCCCGGGTGTGGGGGAGATCACTAAACCTCCAGAAATACCTAAATACCTCTATGGTAGTACAGCCTAATAAAGTAGAATAGTTTTATAGTACTGGTTAGCGTTCTTAACTTGTAGTGCTGGTTCCCCGGTTCGAATCCTAGCCAGGGCACTATTTACTAGGAGTTTGTATGTTCTCCCCATCTCTGCATGGGTTTCCTCCGGTTTCTTCTGACGTTCCAAAAAATATAGATAAGTTAATTAGCTTGCCCCTAAAACTCGCCCTAGACAACAATGCATATATAAATATAGTAGAGATTAGATTGTGAGCTCTTCTGAGGGACAGTTAGTTACAAGACTACAGTATATACTCTGTAAAGCCTATACACTCAGTAAAGCACCTGCTGCCGAATATGGCACTATATAAATATTAAATAGTAATAAAAAAACTACCATAACGATTAACCCTACAGTTTAGACCAGGTAGCATAACGTGACGAAGTATAACAACTAGACATGTCAACGGCACTATTGTCATTTTTGTAACGATGAATTGGTCATCTGTATTTTGCTGGTAAAGTTTCCAGTTTCCCATGATGGTTTGTACTACCTGTGGATGTAAAGGTTTAGACAATTTAACCTTGATGGAGACAGGAAGAGTTAAAGTTTGCCTTTTGCAAAGTCCACCGACATATCCTTGTATGGATCATTGTCATATGGTCATTTGTATGGATTTCAGCCAACGCTAATGACAGGTTAATGAAGTAGTCTCAGACAATTACAATTATTAATACAGGTATACAGATTGATGCACTGTAGTGTCACAGGGGAGACACAGAGTGTGAGCACCTCATGCTGCCTACTGAAATTTAATAGTGTTGATTGACATATGATTTGCTTAAAAAAAAAATATATATACATTTTTCTTGGGGATATGGTAGCCAAACTGATTGAACACCTGAATAAAAAGTGGAAACTGAGCAGGTCCACTGATCACATTCTATGCACGGATAGATGTGGGTGCGCCATACAAAGCAGTGTACTGTTCTCCTGGTTGCAAGGAAGCATGCTTTGAATACTTTTCCACTTCTGTAGAATCACAACTGGCTGCAGGCTAAAATGAGGTCATTTTAATAGCATTTCGTTAAAATATCAAATCATCATCAAATGACTTGTGGAGCACTGAAATACTGTATATTAAATATTTTTATTTTCAACAAAATGTATGCTTTCCTTTTCTAAGGGGTCTTTTGACGTTACACGGGAGTAAGTGAGAAATAAAATAGAGGTGGATGAGAGTGAGAAGTCCAGTGACATAAAGTAGAATGCAGTAAATTATTCAGGATACCCACTTTGAAGCATTAATTGTACTGGTTTCAGCACAAGAAACACTCACCTAAAGGATTATTAGGAACACCATACTAATACGGTGTTTGACCCCCTTTTGCCTTCAGAACTGCCTTAAAGCGGATCTGAGATGAAAAACGAACTATAACAAGTAACTTGTCTATATATGTTACCTAAAGTTTAGATCGTTTACACAGCATATCTATATGCAAACAGCTTCAACAGTTTATGATTATTTCTTCCTGTGATACAATGAGGGCAGCCATGTTCTGTTTGTCACAAGCTGCTATCAGCTATCAGGAGATGCTATCAGCTTGCCTCTGTGTAAATCCAGTCCCCTCTCCTCCTCCCTCCTCCCCTCTGCCTCTGAAATCAATGGCTAGTAACACCTCCCCCTCCTCCTGCCCAGACTGAGTTCCTATAAGCCCTTGCTACTGTCTGAAAATGCCAAGGCACTGTGAAAAATGTGGGCGAGGCTTGTTTAGTTTATAGGGAATTAGAGTATTAAAACAAAACAAAAAAAGTATTGTGGGATGCCCATCCAGGGCACGAAGCTCCCGTTCCATCACATCCCAAAGATGCTCTGTTGGGTTGAGATCTGGTGACTGTGGGGGGCCATTTTAGTACAGTGAACTCATTGTCATGTTCAAGAAACCAATTTGAAATGATTCAAGCTTTGTGACATAGTGCATTATCCTACTGGAAGTAGGCATCAGAGGATGGGTACATGGTGGTCATGAAGGGATGGACATGGTCAAAAGCAATGCTCAGGTAGCCCGTGGCATTTAAACAATGCCCAGTTGGCATTAAGGGGTATAAAGTGTGCCAAGAAAACATCCCACACCGTTACACCACCAGCAGCCTGCACAGTGGTAACAAGGCATGATGGATCCATGTTCTCATTCTGTTTACGCCAAATTCTGATTATATCGAGACTCATCAGAACAGGCAACATTCTTCCAGTCTTCAACGGTCCAATTGTGGTGAGCTTGTGAAAATTGTAGCCTCTTTTTCCTATTTGTAGTGGAGATGAGTGGTAGTCGTGGGGTTTTCTGCTGTTGTAGCCCATCCGCCTCAAGGTTGTGCGTGTTGTGGCTTCACAAATGCTTTGCTGCATACCTCGGTTGTAACGAGTGGTTATTTCTGTCAACGTTGCTCTTCTATCAGCTTGAATCAGACGGCCCATTCTCCTCTGACCTCTAGCATCAACAAGGCATTTTCGCCCACAGGACTGCTGCATACTGCATGTTTTGCCCTTTTCACACCATTCTTTGTAAACCCTAGAAATGGTTGTGTGTGAAAATCCCAGTAACTCAGCAGATTGTGAAATACTTAGACCGTCCCGTCTGGCACCAACAACCATGCCACGCTCAAAATTGCTTAAATCACCTCTTTCCCATTCTGACATTCAGTTTGGCATTCAGGAAATTGTCTTGACCAGGACCACACCCCTAAATACATTGAAGCAACTGCCATGTGATTGGTTGATTAGATATTTGCATTAATGAGAAATTGAACAGGTGTTCCTAATAATCCTTTAGGCGAGTGTATTGCTGTATGTTAGTATGTAGTCCCACCCTCTTAGTGATGCCTAGGTAGTTTAGTTATGCAGAATTCGCACAGAGCATTCAGGGAGACCAGGTGTTGTTCCTACTGACTTTGGAACACACAACAAATTAGACGTTCCGCAGTTATTAACCTACCAGCAGTAAAGGCGTTGCCACCTGTGATAAATGTAAAAATCTAGGAAAGGAAAGATTTCACAATGGGCAAACATTGACTGGATCATTCATAAAGTAATATTGTTTAAAATAAGCAATTATATTCATTAAGCTGTATTCAATAACGTTCCTCTTTAATCTCTTTCCTCCTAGGAAAGATCGAGGAGTCGGCTGCCCATCAACACTCCCATCTGAATATTGTAGGGATGGTGGGATCCATCGATAATGACTTCTGTGGAACTGACATGACAATAGGGACAGACTCTGCCTTGCATAGAATCATTGAGGTGGTGGATGCCATCATGACTACTGCTCAGAGGTAAGTACGCCTATAGCTGGCAGCCAAGGTCCCCATAGAGCAAAGCTTCCCAACCCTGTCCTCAAGTACCACCAACAGTTCATGTTTTGCAGGAAACCACAAACACGCACAGGTGAGTTAATTAGTGTCTCTGTAGAGCTGATTAAAGGGGCACTATGGTGAAAATTGTAAAATTTAAAATTTGTGAAATGCTGAGAATCCCCTATGACGAGATGGACTAGTCCAGAACTGGTCGCTTCTGTCAGATTTCTACTACCTACTGTAAGTGACAGCATCATAGGAGAAAAGTAATTTATGACTCATTTTACTCTGGGAAAAACATACTTCTTATTTGTCTGTTTGCACATATTTTCAATTTTACAATTTTTCACCATAGTGCCCCTTTAAGTACCTTTGTGGATTTCCACAAAACCATGTACTGTTAGGCCTTGAAAACAGGGTTGGGGAACACTGCCATAGAGAACAGCACTTTGTATGATTTATGCTCTCACATTACGGTCAGAGCTGCTAACACTTTCCAACTCTTTACTACTACAAAACAAAACAAAAAAACATATTGGACCAAATTCAATTTACTTTTTCTCCTGAGTTTTTTCCTAGGAGATAATTGTTCATCTCTGTTTAAAATCATTTTTGAGCCCTCTGCAAATTACCAAAAGGTAGGTGAAAATGTACTGTCAAAATTATTCTGAGTATTTTCTTGCTTGCTGGTGGTTTAAAGTGTACCCACGGCGACATGTGACATGATGAGATAAACTTGTGTATGTAGTGCAAAACATATTAATAACCAGGCTGTCTTACTTGTTTTATTTTGCTGCCTGAAAGAGTTAATTTCCAGGCATGGAAGTGACAGCTTCACCTTGGTGAATATAGTACACCTCACTGATAAGAAAATTACAGCCATAAAAGTGTTCCTTTTACAACTACTGAGAGCAGAAGGAGATAAAAAAAGGTCTATTTTAAAGAGAGCCCGAGGTGGGCTAGAAAAAAAAGCAGGTTACCTGATCCGCAGGGCTGAGCAAAAACCGCCGCTCCTGTGGGCCACAATGGCCCACTTTCACTTGCGTGACCTGTGGGTCACGACACTGCGCTGAGAGACTGTGTTGTCTCTCATAACATGCAGGGAGGCGGGGGAGTGGCAGGAAGTGCGGCCAGGGGAGAGAGCTGCCAGATGACAGCTCAGGAAACCCTGTAGGAAAGCCCCTGGCGGGCATTTTAAACAGAGAATTCCTCTCCCCTGTGTTTACCTCCGAGTTGGCGACAAATATTATCGTTAAACTGGGGGGGCTAAAGCACGGTGGGGGGCAAAGAGCAGCAGTTGGGGGACACAGAGCCATGTCATTAGGTAGAGAACATGGCTCTGTGTCCCATCTGCACCCTGAAAATCCACCTCAGGTTCTCTTTAACTCTGCGACACTTAATAGGCTCCCACTGAGCAGAGGCAACAAAACATTCAATCTACTTTGTAAATATAAAATAAAACCATGGGATATCGTAAAAGGTTAGTTTTAGGAGTAGGAAAATAAATACAATTGTTTATCTCATCAGTTTATTTTCAACTCGAGTTCACTTTAAAAGGTGTATTTAATAAGATGTGAAAATATCACCCAGGAGAAAAAGTGAATTTGATTCAATACACTTTAGGCCTGATAAAATTCACCTTTTCTCCTAAGTTTTCTCATAGGTGATATTTTCACATTAAAAATAAATCGCATTTTAGGCCACCCAGAAAGCAAGAAAATACTCAGGGTAATATTGATAGTACTGCTTCACCTGCTTTGTCTTACTTTTTCAATTACAGAATGCAAAGGTTACAGTATTTGGAACAGAAGATGAAAAATAATCTCCTAGGAGAATACTTAGAGGAAAACTTTTTCTTATAGACATTTTTTAATTTTCTTTTAAAATATCTTTTCAGCATTCTGCAGTTATAAAAGTCCTAAAAAAAGTGGATGAGGCCTTGTTCACATTGCGTTCCGTCCACGTGTCTGTCCACGTTTGGCGATTTTTTTTAATGCAATTTTTCTTTACGATTCCCGGCGATTACCTGTGCGCTGGTTTTTTTTGTGAACCGCTTTTGCAGACGTCAGTATTTATTCTTAAAAAAGCGAACGCAATCCCTGCACAAAGCAAATTTGTGAGCGTTTTGCGTTTTTCCTATAACTTCCATTGAGGCACAATCACCTTAAAAAATGGCCCATGCAGTGCTTTTCCAGCCAAACGCGGACGGAAAGCTCCAGTGTAAACTACACCATAGAGTAGCATGGTGTAACCGCTTTCAGGGCGTTTTAAAAAAAACGTCCGCGCTTTGATTTGGCCAAAAATGCCTCTAGTGTGAACGAGCGCTGAAAAAGTACTTTGAAAAAATATCACCTAGAAGTAAAAAGTGAATTAACTTTTAAACCACTGACTGACATTTCCAGAGGTTAGGATAAGTGCCACTTAAACATTCTAGCTTAGTTATCAGTCACCAAGTCTGGGCACTTTGAATTTGTAAATAGAGAAATAGAGACTTGTTTGCTGCTTTATAAAGTAGAGTTTTATGCTCACAAAACATTGCCAGTGCCAGGTTCTGGAGGCTGTCCAGATGGGTAGGGCTTGCAGTATTTAAGTAGAGCAAATCCTGGCAAAGCATCTTTAAGTGTGAAAATTTTGAGATTCTTTGCCTGGACTTAATATACAGTACATATAATTTTGCTATACTTTAGTATAGTATACTTCGGTATAGCCAGTTTTGGCAGCAGGGAGTGATGTGTGCGGAGGGTGCGCAAGTTCGCTGTGGATCTTTCATCAAGGTCAAGACGATATTGGCGTGGGATAATTTCCGAGAATAATGACGTGGAATCATTCATTTAAAGTAAGTATTTATGGTTAATTTTATTTCATTTTTAGCTTTTTGTTCCATCAGAGGGCTTATTTATAACCTTGCAATAATGTTATGTGGAAAGGTTGTTTGTAATTTGACCTGTGCTCTATATTCCGTACTTGTCTGACCAGTACTGGTGAAAGTGATTTTCTTGCCTGCTCCTTGGCTTAAGAACTAGGAAATGCTTTCGCAATTTGCTACCCATACAATGGCCAGTGTTTGGTTGGTGTTTGGATAGTCTGCAGTCTGTTTAGAGTGGATTGCTACATACAGCCAGCCTGATTTCAAAGCTGCAGAAAGGACAGGTGCAATCCTTTACTTTGCATATCCAGGCAACTGCGTTTACCCATGAAAGGCAAGCTCCACGCATGTGTGCACAAGGCCATAACCACAGTAATGTGCAGGGTTCCTCTGCTTCCATAAAAAACCATAATTTCCTCTTAATTTTATATCATGGCCTTTAATACTAATTAAAATAAAACAGATATCTTCTACTGTTTAGTATTATAAAAAAAATTCATATGGTTTTAAATCAGTTGTCAATTAAAAAAAAAAAAAATTAAACAAGTTGCATTGCAGCCCCCACCTTCTTTGAGGGGACCCGTGTGCAAAGCAGGTTGTTTTGGCGCAGGGCACTCAGCGCTGAACGGTGAAGCTAGGCTCCCCATAGAAGCAATGTAATGCTGTGCGGGGTGCGGAAGGGTAATTTCAGGGCTCCGGCGGTTGCGTCAACTCTGAGTGGGAATAGTATTTAACGAGGCTGTGGAGTCGGTACAAAATCATCCGACTCCAACTCCAGGTACCCAAAATGGTTTTAACTCCTCGACTCCGACTCCTTAGTCTAATACTTACAAGGGTGATGGATTTGGTACAAAAATCATCCGAATCCCGACTCCTCAGTTTATAAAACCTCCGACTCCAGGTACCCAAAATTGCTCCGACTCCGCGACTCCAACTTCGACTCCACAGCCCTGGTATTTAATTCGGTATTAATTTGTCTCGTGTGCTCCCAACTCACTTGCGACGTGTACATACGTATGCCCCGTGTTGCCCTCTCTGTGCCCCACACATCACTCTCTGGACAGGATGATGTCACCGTGTGCAGCACATAGGAACACAGCTAGGACTGCAAGGCTGTATAGGGCAAGTCTTCCTCACCCTCTACTGCAATTCATAGGGAAGGAGCACTGTCACCAGAAGGGAAGGCAAGCTGGGAGCACATCATGTCGGGGAGGGGGGGGGGGGGAGGGGGGTAGCACAGGGAGGAGTTGGGCAGGGTCATTTTGTGCTCACAGGAAAAGACTGGCTAGTGTCCTCTCTTATCTCCTCCCCAAGTATGATTGGATACAGGGAGGAGACCAGACCGCCAGGTATTTAAAAAAATGAATAAGGCAAAAACAGTTTATGTGCTCTGCTCAAAGATATTTTGCATTTCAAATTATGATATATTCCACAGACTGACTGAACTAGGACTTTAGAATATCAGTGGGAAGTGGCAGGATAAGGGCTAAGACTGACTCTTACAAACATGTATTTAAAGGGAACCTGACGCAAAAAAAGTGCCCAATTTGGGTACTTACCTCAGTAGAGGGAATTCTGGATGATCCAGAGGCCACTCCTCCTTGCCGTTCCTCCGCTGTCCCCTCCAGAAATCAGCCTGTTTGTCTTCTCACGCATGCGCAGTACCACGGACCCAATCAGTGCCGGCTTTTTCCACCGAAGCCTGAGTGAGTCTGTGCTATTGCGCAGGCCCAGTGCGGCCGTGCACCAGAGGTCCCGGCTCCCAAACTGCTTAGTGGAGGAAGACAGGGGAAGCCTGAGGATCCAGAGGCTTTTCCCTCCTGAGGTAAGTATCTGTTTTTCCCCTCCCCCCACCCTCACAGATTTGCTTTAATACCTCTTACATCAGTAATACACCTGCACAGCTCTGATTATGTATTCACCATAAAGTCAGTTGGAGTTGCTCAGACTTGTTGGTTCTAGTTTAAGCACAGCAAGCTGGTGTACGCACAGTTAGTCCTTGTTCACACTAGGTACGTTTGTGTGCACTTTTCACATCGCATTGCCCTGTGCGTTCTGCAGGGTATTGATTTTCCCATGTAATTAAATGTACCCGGTTCACATCTATGCGCTGTGGTGAGCTGCATTACAAATACGTAGTGTGCACATCAATGCAAGTGAATGGGTGCGCTTTTTTAGCACACAGAAGCGCATAGAGGCACGTGTTTTTTTACTCCTATTTGGAAAAAAAATACATTTACATATGAAAACAAAGCTTTATTGACAACTGCTACTGCTACAATAAGCAAAACATGATTCAAAAAAGCGCACTGAAGCGTGCTCTAAAACGCGCACAAGGGCATGCGTTTTTTATAATGCGCTTTTACACGTTTTTCAACGCACCCAATGTGAACGAGGCCTTACATTGAAGGGGATTATGTCTGGTCTGCCAGTGGCCACAAGCAGAATACACACACACTGCATACAGGAAAGGTCAGAGCTTTCACATCTATTAATGGCACTCAGTGAATTCCTCCTCCTCCCGATGACCCGGCCATTCATGTGAGCCGCTGTGATGATTTGGATGCCTCCCAGCTGGTAAGGAGAGTGGCACAAGCTCGATGAAGTGTTAAGCATTAGCACAATGTGATTTGTCTCTTTACTGCGCCCTACTTGGCATCAGCTGTCATGTTCTGCATTCCGTTTTACGTGACGGAGAGAGCGTGCGCCATCCAGTAGTGGGCAGCATACCAGGGGTCGTACACAAGAACAAAGGAATTACACCCTGCCCTTGTACTGCTGGGACTGAGTGGTCCTCAAAGGCAATTTCAGCCATGCAGCTACAAAGCACAGTTTTAATACAGTTATAGTTATGAGGGCAACACTGAGCTCAGGGCCTCTCCTCCACTCACTAGAACACATGTGTGGAACTCCAGGCCTGGAGGGCCAGATCCATGCCAGTGTTTAGGATGGATTGAGAAAGAAAGGAATGTGTTCTACCTGATGGACCACACCTTTCCTGATTCCAGCCCATCAATTCATTTGAGCTGTATCAAAAATGTGTGAGGACCTCTGCCCTCGTAGGACCGGTTTGACATACCTGCACTAGAAGGAATTCGACGTAAGAGATCTATGGAGGCTGCCATATTTATTTCTAGGGATGCTCAATGAGATGGAAGATTGCAGGATTATGCAAATTGTGTATGCAAATGTATGCAGCTTGAAAATAGACCAATCGAATTTTACAGCAGGAGTTGATTGGTTAATTTTCAAGTTACTTAAATTTGCATACATAATTCTGCATCAACTCGAAATTATTTGCCTCTCATTGACCATGCCTATTTATTAACTTTTAAACAATACTAGTTGCCTGGCTGCCCAGCTGATCTTTCTGGTCAGTGTGTCTGAATCACACACCTGAAACAAACATGCAGCTAATCTTGTCGGATTTTTGTCAGAAACGTCTGATCTGCATGCATGTTCAGGGTCTATGGCTAAACGTATTAGAGGCAGTGGATTGGCAGGACTGCCAGGCAATGTGCATTGTGTAAAAGGAAATAAATATGTCAGCTTCCGTATGTCTCTCACCTTGGGTTCCCTTTAATGTTTATGGGATGTTTCCTTATAAGGCATTACGGACATCTGCTGACATACGAGACACACACATTAAATATCCACATCTGTCGAGATAAATAATGCCCAGATATCTTTTGGTTGACTCCAAAATGTTGGTCATGTGATCTATGAGCCTTTGAATCAACTCAGTTGTATTGAAGAGCTGTGGATGGGCACACCTCCGCTGAGATCGGGTGCTTGATATTGTGACCTAGGCAGGGGTCACCAGCAAGAGTTTTTCCAATGTATCAGAATTCAGCACACCGCATACTTTAGGAACACGCTCTTTATTGAGCCGTCAGTATCCACAAAAAAATAGCCGACAATTGTTTTGGGGGCCGCGCAGGATCTCCCTTTATCAAGGCGTGTGGTTACCACTTGTCGTAACCACGCGCCTTGATAAAGGGGGACCCTGCGCGGCCCCCGAAACAATTATCGCCTACTTTTTTGTGGATACTGATGGCTCAATAAAGAGCGTGTTCCTAAAGTATTCGGTGTGCTGATATATTTGAATCATCTTTGATCACTACCCTCATTCTTGTGTGCTTCTCAAGTATAACCGTTAGGCCAGAAACCCATTAGGAACGATTTCTAATCGCCAGCAATTTAAAAAAGCTCTTGCTAATGCAATGCTGTGGGAGATTTTTATAAAATCACATCACTCAAATGGGATCACACCCATAGCATTACATTAGCAAGAGTTTTCAAAATGCAAATCGCTCAGAAAATCGCTCCTAGTGGGTTTCTGGCCTTAGAGTTTTTCTGACCTGCATTTTCTCCAGCTATGGAAGCTGTAGTTCAGTGTCAGAGAACACGGCACAGGAGACGTCTATGTTGTAGGATTAAAAACATTGAAATGTAATAATGGGCTACTGGATGCCGTGCTGAAAGTTTGATAGTTTGGTCACATGGTTAATACTGCTGCTCCCTTGCTGGCCTCCTTCAGAGAGGGGCATGGCCAGGCTGCAGTTCATCCTCACTCGCGTTGTGGTCTATTTTGGGGGGGGTGACAAGATATGTCATTCTCCTGCCCCCTGTTCCTTGGAGTTGGGGGGGGGGGGGCATGCTTGAGTTGCCAAGCAAACTGCCTCTCATTGAGCAGAATGGAGGTGGAGTTTATCAGTGAGAGGAAGGGCTTTCACTGACAGGCAGGCTCCTGGAGAGTGTGGGGGAGAGCATGTCTGTGGAGGAAAGTACCATACCAAGGTACAAGCCATTTTGAGCAAAGACAGTTCAGTATTTTTCTTACAACATGGAGAGGGCAAATGTAAGGCTTCCCAACCCTGTCTTCAAGTACCACCAACAGTACTTGTTTTGCAGGAAACCACAAACATTCAGAGGTGAAGTAATTAGTGTCTCAGCAGAGCGGATTAACTACCTCCGTGGATTTCCAGGAAACATGCACTGTTGGTGGTACATGAGAACAGGTTTGGGAAGCCCTGTACAAGAGTGCTGCTGTAGTACTATACATACGAGGAATATATTACAAGCTATTACAAGCTATTGTCAGCGTGTTTATGCGAGTGGAGGACGCAGTACTGGCTGGTAGTTATTATGCAATAAGATGAAAATATCCCCGGGCTGTCAGAGCACAGTGCACAGCCATTAGACACAGAGGCCGTGTGAGGTCCACTGTAAGACTGTATCGCCCAAATTTAAATGAAAAGGATTGTGATGCCATAGCTAAATGAAGGTGAAACTCACACAACATCAGTGCTGTGAAAGGGGGAGATGCTGGCACCATGCCAATGGCCTGTGGAGGACCATCTGTGTGACCCTGATTGAAGTACACTCCCATCACTTTCTTTAAAGTGTACCCAAAGGGACTTGTAACATGATGAAGTAAACGTGTTTACAGTGCAAAACATTAATAACCAGTCTGTTTTACGTGTTTTATTTTGCCCCCTGAAAGAGTTAATTTTTCAGACATTAGTGATAAGCAAATTACAGCCATAAAAGCTTTCTTGGCAGAATACAACTTCTAAGAGCAAGGGAGAGATAGAGAAGGATCAATAGTTCATGTATTTTAACTCTGGGACTCTTAACCACTTAAGGACCGCCCCCAGCCGATGGGCGGCGGCAAAGTCCGGGCCCAAACGACCGCAATACGCCCATCGGCGGGGGCGGCTGCGGGAGTGGCTATGCGGCGATCGCGTCATTCGTGAAGCGATCAGCCGCCGGGGACTGGCTCCGCCCACCGTCCGCTGTAACCCACCGGCCGTTCGGAAGCGCCGGCGGGTTACTAGCACCCGGATCGCCGCTGAAACAATGTATAATAGGCTTTGTAATGTATACAAAGCCTATTATACTGACTGCCTCCTGCCCTGGTAGTCCCAGTGTCCGAGGGACCACCAGGGCAGGCTGCAGCCACCCTAGTGGGCACCCTTGCGGGCACCCAATCACCCGCCCACACGCTCAGATTGCCCTCAGACCCCCCCTTATCAATTCGCCAGTGCAATATTTATATCTGTTATTCCCTGTAATAACCCACTGATCACCTGTCAATCACTCATCAATCACCCCCTGTCACTGCCACCCATCAATCACCCCCTGTCACTGCCACCCATCAATCAGCCCCTAACCTGCCCCTTGCGGGCAATCTGATCACCCACCCACACCAATAGATCGCCCGCAGGTCCGACATCAGATCACCTCCCAAGTGCAGTGTTTACATCTCTTCTCTCCTCTAAACACCCACTAATTACCCATCAATCACCCCCTATCACCACCTGTCACTGTTACCCATCAGATTAGACCCTAATCTGCCCCTAGGGCACCCAATCACCCGCCCACACCTCAGAACGCCCTCAGGCCCCAGCCCTGATCACCTCGCCAGTGCATTGCTTGCATCTATTTCCCTCCTCTAATCACACTTTGAGACACCCATCAATCACCTCCTGTCACCCCCTAGCACACCTACCCATCAGATCAGGCCCTAATTTGCCCCGTGTGGGCTCCTGATCACTCGGCCAAACCCTCAGATCCCCCTCAGACCCCCTTCCGATCACCTCCCCAGTGCATTGATTGCATCTATTTTCCCTCTAACCGCCCCCTGAGACACCCATCAATCACCTCCTGTCACCCCCCTAGCACTCCTATCCATCAGATCAGGCCCAATACAACCTGTCATCTAAGAGGCCACCCTGCTTATGACCGGTTCCACAAAATTTGCCCCCTCATAGACCACCTGTCATCAAAATTTGCAGATGCTTATACCCCTGAACAGTCATTTTGAGAAATTTGGTTTCCAGACTACTCACAGTTTTGGGCCCGTAAAATGCCAGGGCAGTATAGGAACCCCACAAGTGACCCCATTTTAGAAAGAAGACACCCCAAGGTATTCTGTTAGGTGTATGATGAGTTCATAGAAGATTTTATTTTTTGTCAAAAGTTAGCGGAAATTGGATTTTTATTGTTTTTTTCACAAAGTGTCATTTTTCACTAACTTGTGACAAAAAATAAAATCTTCTATGAACTCACCATACCCCTAACGGAATACCTTGGGATGTCTTCTTTCTAAAATGGGGTCACTTGTGGGGTTCCTATACTGCCCTGGCATTTTAGGGGCCCTAAACCGTGAGGAGTAGTCTAGAAAACAAATGCCTCAAAATGACCTGTGAATAGGACGTTGGGCCCCTTAGCGCACCTAGGCTGCAAAAAAGTGTCACACATGTGGTATCGCCATACTCAGGAGAAGTAGTATAATGTGTTTTGTGGTGTATTTTTACACATACCCATGTTGGGTGGGAGAAATCTTTCTGTAAATGGACAATTGTGTGTAAAAAAAAATCAAAAATGTGTCATTTACAGAGATATTTCTCCCACCCAGCATGGTTATATGTAAAAATACACCACAATACACATTATACTACTTCTTCTGAGTACGGCGATACCAAGTGTGTGACACTTTTTTGCAGCCTAACTGTGCTAAGGGGCTCAAAGTCCAATGAGTACCTTTAGGATTTCACAGGTCATTTTGCGACATTTGGGTTCAAGACTACTCCTCACGGTTTAGGGCCCCTAAAATGCCAGGGCAGTATAGGAACCCCACAAGTGACCCCATTTTAGAAAGAAGACACCCCAAGGTATTCTGTTAGGTGTATGATGAGTTCATAGAAGATTTTATTTTTTGTCACAAGTTAGCGGAAATTGATATGTATTTTTCTTTTTTTCACAAAGTGTCATTTTCCGCCAACTTGTGACAAAAAAAAGCTTCTATGAACTCACCATACTCCTAACAGAATACCTTGGGGTGTCTTCTTTCCAAAATGGGGTCACTTGTGGGGTTCCTATACTGCCCTGGCATTTTAGGGGCCCTAAACCGTGAGGAGTAGTCTAGAAAACAAATGCCTCAAAATGACCTGTGAATAGGACGTTTGGCCCCTTAGCGCACCTAGGCTGCAAAAAAGTGTCACACATGTGGTATCGCCGTACTCAGAAGAAGTGGTATAATGTGTTTTGGGGTGTATTTTTATACATACCCATGCTGGGTGGGAGAAATCTCTCTGTAAATGGACAATTGTGTGTAAAAAAAAAATCAAATAATTGTCATTTACAGAGATATTTCTCCCACCCAGCATCTGTATGTGTAAAAATACACCCCAAAACACATTATACTACTTCTCCTGAGTACGGCGATACCACATGTGTGGCACTTTTTTGCACCCTAACTGCGCTAAGGGGCCCAAAGTCCAATGAGTACCTTTAGGATTTCACAGGTCATTTTGCGACATTTGGTTTCAAGACTACTCCTCACGGTTTAGGGCCCCTAAAATGCCAGGGCAGTATAGGAACCCCACAAATGACCCCATTTTAGAAAGAAGACACCCCAAGGTATTCCGTTAGGAGCACGGTGAGTTCATAGAAGATTTTATTTTTTGTCACAAGTTAGTGGAAAATGACACTTTGTGAAAAAAAAACAATTAAAATCAATTTCCGCTAACTTGTGACAAAAAAAAAATCTTCTATGAACTCACCATACTCCTAACGGAATACCTTGGGGTGTCTTCTTTCTAAAATGGGGTAATTTGTGGGGTTCCTATACTGTCCTGGCATTTTAGGGGCCCTAAACCGTGAGGAGTAGTCTTGAAACCAAATTTCTCAAAATGACCTGTGAAATTCTAAAGGTACTCATTGGACTTTGGGCCCCTTAGCGCAGTTAGGGTGCAAAAAAGTGCCACACATGTGGTATCGCCGTACTCAGGAGAAGTAGTATAATGTGTTTTGGGGTGTATTTTTCCACATACCCATGCTGAGTGGGAGAAATATCTCTATAAATAGACAATTGTGTGTAAAAAAAATTAAAACATTGTCATTTACGGAGATATTTCTCCCACCCAGCATGGGTATGTGTAAAAATACACCCCAAAACACATTATACTACTTCTCCTGAGTACGGCAATACCACATGTGTGGCACTTTTTTGCAGCCTAACTGCGCTAAGGGGCCCAAAGTCCAATGAGCATCTTTAGGCTTTACAGGGGTGCTTACAATTAGGCACCCCCCAAAATGCCAGGACAGTGAACACACCCCACAAATTACTCCATTTTGTAAAGTAGACACTTCAAGGTATTCAGAGAGGAGCATAGTAAGTCCGTGGCAGTATCCTTTTTTTTTTTTGTCGCAAGTTAGAAGAAATGGAAACTTTTTTTTTTTTTTTGTCACAAAGTGTAATTTTCTGCTAACTTGTGACAAAAAATAAAATCTTCTATGAACTCACCATGCCTCTCACTGAATACTTTGGGATGTCTTCTTTCCAAAATGGGGTCATTTGGGGGGTATTTGTACTATCCTGGAATTTTAGCCCCTCATGAAACCTGACAGGTGCGCAGAAAAGTCAGAGATGCTTGAAAATGGGAAAATTCACTTTTGGCACCATAGTTTGTAAACGCTATAACTTTTACCCAATCCAATAAATATACACTAAATGTTTTTTTTTTTTATCAAAGACATGTAGCAGAATAACTTTCGCGCTCAAATGTATAGGAAATTTTACTTTATTTGAAAAATGTCAGCACAGAAAGTTAAAAAAGTCATTTTTTTGACAAAATTCATGTCTTTTTTGATGAATATAATAAAAAGTAAAACTCGCAGCAGCAATCAAATAGCACCAAAAGAAAGCTGTATTAGTGACAAGAAAAGGAGGTAAAATTCATTTAGGTGGTAGGTTGTATGACCGAGCAATAAACCGTGAAAGCTGCAGTGGTCTGAATGGAGAAAAAGGTTTGGTCCTTAAGGGGCGAAAAGACTGTGGTCCTCAAGTGGTTAATAAACGGCAATTGAGCGGAGAAAATAAAACATTCATATGTTGTAAATGTTTCAATATAAAATCATGGGATACAGTAACTTTAAAAAGTATTTTTTAGGAGTAGGAGGATAAATACAATTGTTTATCTTATCAATTTATTTTCACCTCACCTCACATTAAGGTTGTCTGGGGTGACGGTCATCAGATGTCGCATGCAGCTTCAGACAGTGGAAGATTACTGCTGATTGGTTACTTGCGGCAATACTTCCACTTTTCCATTCCCCTGGCTGCAGTCATGATAAGGGTGACGTAAATGTAGACTGTTTACAGTTGTGAATTAATCATAACATTTTCTCTATTTCCTTTCAAAGTATGAATTGGTAAGAGTACATCCACCGTATTATGGCTCTCGTAGAATAATTAAAACTGGTGGAGACAGCCTAGTAGTTGGATTGTAAACCACGGAAACAGCGATAAAACAGTAAACTTCAAATTCAAAAACAGTTGCCTAGTTCAGGTATCACAGCCAGAGTGCTTTGTACACGGCATTCCATGGACACCGTAATTGTAAATATAGAAAGCTTTGTTATAGAGACATATATATACACCGAGGGTCCTCGTTTGACATATGTTTAATTTACAGAAATTTGAAATAACAAAATATGACAGAGGAGCCTTTTTGTTTGATTTACTTGGGTTATTTAAAACAGGCATTACGCAGGCAGATTGGGATATGGGGAAAAGTGATAGCATACAAAGGATGACGGTCTTGTATGTTATGGTCTGAAGCATCATTTATATGATTGTCTGGGCACCAGTTTTCCCGTTAAGAAACTGTCATTTTACCAGTAGGAAAAAAGTATAGTGGTACTCAGAGGGATTATCAGGGACAGTTTACTTGGAAATTAGGTAGCGATGTTTATGCTATGTCTTGTTTACCAAGGGCAGCATTTCAGGAGCAGTGACCACTTTCTAAATGCCTTCTAAGCAGGGACCACCTTCTAACTCATACATGTCAAACTCCGGGCCGCGGGCCAAATCTGGCCCGCAGAGCCATCAAATGTGGCCCCCAAGTGGTTTCCCCACTTTGCATTATCTTTGGCCTACTCTAGACCAACAGGGAAGCTATATGGAATAGGGAGGGGAAAGCATTAGAAACCAGGGAACTGTATAGGGGAGGTCACAAGACACCAGGGAACTGTATAGGGGAGAGAGGGGGCACCTAGACTTCAGGGAACTGCAAAGGGGAGGGAGGACCATTAGTCATCAGGGAACTGTATAGGGGGAGGGAGGAGGGCCACTAGACACCAGGAAACTGTATAGGGGAGGAAGGGGGCCATTAGACACCAAGGAATGTTATAAGTGAGGGAGGTAGCCATTAGATATTGAGGTTGGCCCGCAACTTGGCCGCAGTGCTTAATTTTTGTCCCACTTTGTATTTTAGTTTGACACCTCTGTTCTTTTAAACAGAGATTACCTTCTTAACAGTAACTATCTTTTAAACATTTACTAACTTATGAAACATACGTGTAATAATGTTCCTTTATCTGGGCGTCAGCTGTTCATTTGAATATAGGTCATATAATATTACCGATATTCTATTATCGGCTGCCATCGAGTGTCACAACTGATGACTCACCGTTGCTGTCAGTTATGGTACTTGGCTACGCATACAGCCAATAGCATTTCTTAGCTATATGTGCTCTGCCGAAGGTCTGGAGTTCAGCTACCTACCGTAATTAACCCTGGTGCTGATTGTCACTACCCGTCTCCCACCACATAATAACTGGAGTTCGGTTATACAATAGCCAAACTCCTGTGCCGATTGTAACCCTCGCTGCATGATAGCCAGGATTTGGCTATATAATAGCCAAACTCTGGATTCAAATTGAAGCCATCGTTGTGCCATAGCTGCAGTTTACGCTGTACATGGTCTATGGTGGCGGCTAGTTGCACGATTGCTTCTGGTGCCCATATTAACTGTCTCACTTATAAATACCTTCTAAACAGTGACTTCTAAACAGTGATCACCTTCTAAACACCTTCTAAATAATGACCACCTTCTAAGCACCTGCTAAACAGTGACCATCTTCTAACCTTCTTCTAACAGTTATAACCTTCTTAATTTAAAGAGTGACTGTTGGGCCGAACCTCCGATTTTCGGTTCGCGAACCGGGTTCGCGAACTTTCGCGAAAGGTTCGGTTCGTGTTAAAGTTCGCGAACCGCAATAGACTTCAATGGGGATGCGAACTTTGAAAAAAAAAAAATAATTATGCTGGCCACAAAAGTGATGGAAAAGATGTTTCAAGGGGTCTAACACCTGGAGGGGGGGATGGCGGAGTGGGATACATGCCAAAAGTCCCCGGGAAAAATCTGGATTTGACGCAAAGCAGCGTTTTAAGGGCAGAAATCACATTGAATGCTAAATGAGAGGCCTAAAGTGCTTTCAAACATCTTGCATGTGTATACATCAATCAGGTAGTGTAATTAAGGTACTGCTTCACACTGACACACCAAACTCATCGTGTAACGCACCGCAAACAGCTGTTTGTGTAGTGACGGCCGTGCTTTACTGGTGCGCACCATGGCGAGAGTGCAGGGACGGATCAAGACCAAGTTGCGCCTGGGGCAAGGTCAGGTTTTGGCGCCTAAAGGTCAGGTTTTGGCGCCTAAACTGCCTTTTATTTTGCTGCCTTTTTAAGAATTCAACAAACTGCGCCAGGGGCAAGATACCCGCTTGCCCCCCCCTAGATCCGTCCCTGCGAGAGTGCAGGTTTTGGTGGCTTTACAGCCCATATGGTCACCTGGCTGATGTAGCTGAATGACAGAACAGTGACTGTCCAGCTGATCAAATTTGGTCTGACCACAATGAGGCAACGACCTTATTATCGTGGGTGTGCCCCCCGAGACACTCATCTAGGCGCCGGTCATTGCTCCATTGTGATACGCAAGCCCCTTCACCACGGCAAGGTAATGATCACGAAGGGGAATGGGCGCATGTACATGCCTTTTCTTTTGTTGTTGCAGCTGCCCGCAGTGCAGCCAGAAAAATTAGGCAGTCATGTACACGCACCCGAAAAATTATTACAGCGGCCGCTGCTAGCAGCGGCCTAAAAAATTCAGCAATCCGCCTGGAGTCCCGGACCCTGTTGGTGGTGGCGGAGAAGGTAGTCAAGCGGCCTGCAGGCAGACATGCTGTGTGGAGGGACTGGGAGCGACTTAGTCTTCTTGGGGCATGCCAGGCAGCCAGTCACACGGCGTGCAGGCAGAGATGCTGTATGTGCGGGGACTGACTTAGTCTTGGGGCGGGCAGCAGCCCTCCGGGATCCATGCCTCATTCATTTTGATAAAGGTGAGGTACTTAACACTTTTGTGACTTAGGCGACTTCTCTTCTCTGTGACAATGCCTCCAGCTGCGCTGAAGGTCCTTTCTGAGAGGACGCTTGCGGCAGGGCAGGAGAGAAGTTGGATGGCAAATTGGGACAGCTCTGGCCACAGGTCAAGCCTGCGCACCCAGTAGTTCAAGGGTTCCTCATCGCTGTTCACAGCAGTGTCTACATCCACACTTAAGGCCAGGTAGTCGGCTACCTGCCGTTCCAGGCGTTGGTGGAGGGTGGATCCGGAAGGGCTACGGCGAGGCGTTGGACTAAAGAACGTCCGCATGTCCGACATCACCATGAGATCGCTGGAGCGTCCTGTCTTTGACTGCGTGGACACGGGAGGAGGATTAGTGGCAGTGGTACCTTGCTGGCGTTGTGCCGTCACATCACCCTTAAAGGCATTGTAAAGCATAGTTGACAGCTGGTTCTGCATGTGCTGCATCCTTTCCACCTTCCGGTGAGTTGGTAACAGGTCCGCCACTTTGTGCCTGTACCGAGGGTCTAGTAGTGTGGCCACCCAGTACAGCTCATTCCCCTTGAGGTTTTTTATACGGGGGTCCCTCAACAGGCAGGACAGCATAAAAGACGACATCTGCACAAAGTCGGATCCAGTACCCTCCATCTCCTCTTGCTCTTCCTCAGTGACGTCAGGTAAGTCAACCTCCTCCCCCCAGCCGCGAACAATACCACGGGAAGGTTGAGCAGCACAAGCCCCTTGCGATGCCTGCTGAGGTTGTTCTCCTGCCGCTGTCCCCTCCTCCTCCTCCTCCTCCTCCCCCAAAGAAACACCTTGCTCATCATCCTCTGAGTCTGATTCGTCTTCTGCACACGACTTCTCTTCTTCCTCCTCCTCCCCCCTCTATGCTGCCGCAGGTGTTGAGGAAACAGCTGGGTCTGATGAAAATTGGTCCCATGCCTGTTCCTGCCGTAACGGTTCCTGGTCACGCTCATTCACAGCTTCATCCGCCACTCTACGCACAGCACGCTCCAAGAAGTAAGCGTAGGGAATTAAGTCGCTGATGGTGCCCTCACTGCGGCTCACCAGGTTGGTCACCTCCTCAAACGGCCGCATGAGCCTGCATGCATTCTCCATCAGTGTCCAGTTGTCGGGCCAGAACATCCCCATCTTCCCAGACTGTTTCATTCTACTGTAGTTGTAGACAGTGGCGTACCTAGGGCATTTGACACCCGGTGCTAGGTATTGAAAGACACCCCCCCCTCCCCACGGTACACCACCTGCGGCGCGCGAAGCGGCGAAAAAATGGGCGTGGCTATGACCGGATGGGGCGGAGCTAATTTAAAAGTGCACCCAAGTTTTAGTCAACCTTTCTCCAGAAAATTCACATCATTGCGCAGCTTTTCTCCAGAAAATACACAAAATGTCAGAAGCTTTCAACATAAAATACACGTAATGCGAGAACATTTCACCAGACATTACACGTTATGTGAGCAGATTTCACAAGAAAATACATTCAATCATGTCGGCAGATTTGACCAGAAAAAAATCATTCAATCTTGCGGTAGATTTGACCAGAACATACACAATGTCAGCACCAGATTTCACCACAAAATACACAATATCAGTAGTTAAACTGACCACAAAATACACAATGACGGTAGTTAAACTGACCACAAAATACACGACGGTAGTTAAACTGACCACAAAATACATAATGACGGTAGTTAAACTGACCACAAAATACACAATGTCAGTAGCAGATCTGACCACAAAATACACAATATCGGTAGCAGATTTGAGTGTTGGCAAGCTGATAGCCTGGTGGGTAGGTGGTGAAGGGTGAGCAGCCTGATTGCCTAGTGGGTAGGTGGGCAGCCTGCTGGGTAGCAGTGGTGGGTAGGGGGGCAGCAGTGGTGGGTAGCCTGGTGGGTAGGTGGGCAGCAGTGGTGGGTAGGTGGGTAGCATGGTGGGTAGGGGGGCAGCAGTGGTGGGTAGGTGGCCAGCCTGCTGGGTAGCCTGGTGGGTAGGTGGGCAGCCTGCTGGGTAGCAGTGGTGGGTAGGTGGGCAGCAGTGGTGGGTAGGTGGGCAGCCTGCTGGGTAGCCTGGTGGGTAGGTGGGCAGCCTGCTGGGTAGCAGTGGTGGGTAGGTGGGCAGCAGTGGTGGGTAGGTGGGCAGCAGTGGTGGGTAGCCTGGTGGGTAGGTGGGCAGCCTGCTGGGTAGCCTGGTGGGTAGGTGGGCAGCAGTGGTGGGTAGGTGGGCAGCAGTGGTGGGTAGCCTGGTGGGTAGGTGGGCAGCAGCGGTGGGTAGGTGGGCAGCAGCGGTGGGTAGGTGGGCAGCAGCGGTGGGTAGGTGGGCAGCAGTGGTGGGTAGCCTGCTGGGTAGCCTGGTGGGTAGGTAGGCAGCAGTGGTGGGTAGGTGGGCAGCCTGCTGGGTAGCCTGGTGGGTAGGTGGGCAGCAGTGGTGGGTAGGTGGGCAGCAGTGGTGGGTAGGTGGGCAGCAGTGGTGGGTAGCCTGCTGGGTAGGTGGGCAGCAGTGGTGGGTAGGTGGGCAGCAGCGGTGGGTAGGTGGGCAGCAGCGGTGGGTAGATGGGCAGCAGCGGTGGGTAGATGGGCAGCAGCGGTGGGTAGATGGGCAGCAGTGGTGGGTAGCCTGCTAGCAGTGGTGGGTAGGTGGGCAGCAGCGGTGGGCAGGTGGGCAGCAGCGGTGGGTAGGTGGGCAGCAGTGGTGGGTAGGTGGGCAGCAGTGGTGGGTAGCCTGGTGGGTAGGTGGGCAGCAGTGGTGGGTAGGTGGGCAGCAGTGGTGGTAGGTGGGCAGCAGTGGTGGGTAGGTGGGCAGCAGCGGTGGGTAGGTGGGCAGCAGTGGTGGGTAGGTGGGCAGTAGTGGTGGGTAGCCTGGTGGGTAGGTGGGCAGCAGTGGTGGGTAGGTGGTGGGCAGCAGTGGTGGGTAGGTGGGCAGCAGCGGTGGGTAGGTGGGCAGCAGCGGTGGGTAGCCTGCTGGGTAGCCTGGTGGGTAGGTGGGCAGCAGCGGTGGGTAGGTGGGCAGCAGTGGTGGGTAGGTGGGCAGCAGTGGTGGGTAGCCTGGTGGGTAGGTGGGCAGCAGTGGTGGGTAGGTGGGCAGCAGTGGTGGTAGGTGGGCAGCAGTGGTGGGTAGGTGGGCAGCAGCGGTGGGCAGGTGGGCAGCAGCGGTGGGTAGCCTGCTGGGTAGCCTGGTGGGTAGGTGGGCAGCAGCGGTGGGTAGGTGGGCAGCAGTGGTGGGTAGGTGGGCATCAGTGGTGGGTAGCCTGGTGGGTAGGTGGGCAGCAGTGGTGGGTAGGTGGGCAGCAGTGGTGGTAGGTGGGCAGCAGTGGTGGGTAGGTGGGCAGCAGTGGTGGGTAGGTAGGCAGTAGTGGTGGGTAGCCTGGTGGGTAGGTGGGCAGCAGTGGTGGGTAGGTGGTGGGCAGCAGTGGTGGGTAGGTGGGCAGCAGCGGTGGGTAGGTGGGCAGCAGCGGTGGGTGGCCGGGCCGGTGCACCTGTAAAAGAAAAAAACCTTACCTGCAGATGTCTTCCGAGTCCCAGGCAGCCTCCGCAGCTCCTCTTGAATGTCCCGCGCCGTCTCCTGCTGCGTCATCAGTGCAGGGCTACGGGAAGATGGCCGCCGAAGCCCACACTGGAGACAAAAATAGACGGCAAGATGGCGTCGGCGGCCATCTTGCCGTCTATTTTTGTCTCCAGTGCGGGCTTCGGCAGCCATCTTCCCGTAGCCCTGCTCGGGTAAACTGAGGGCGGCTATCAGCCGCCCTGTCAGTGCCCGTTGCCGGCGCCCGTGGAGGGGAAGCGCCGAAGGAGGGGACCCAGGTGAGGGAGATGTGGGGGGGTATTTCCCCCCTCCCCGCCGACGCTGCCACCCCTCCTTCAGCGCTGCTTCCCCTCCTGTGTCATCAAGGCTTCTGGGGAGGCCTTGATGACACCCCCCCTGGAGCTGACACCCGGAGCGGAGCGCTCCTGGCCGCCCCATGGTAGGGACGCCACTGGTTGTAGAGGTAGTGGGTCACGGCTTTCTTCTGTTCTAGCAGGCGGGAGAACATGAGCAGGGTCGAGTTCCAGCGAGTCGGGCTATCGCAAATGAGGCGTCTCACCGGCATGTTGTTTTTGCGCTGAATTTCCGCAAAGCGTGCCATGGCTGTGTAAGACCGCCTCAAATGCCCACAGAACTTCCTGGCCTGCTTCAGGACATTCGCTAAGCCAGGGTACTTTGCCACAAATCTTTGAACCACTAGATTCATGACATGTGCCATGCAGGGTATGTGTGTCAGCTTCCCCATATGCAAAGCGGCAAGCAGATTGCTGCCGTTGTCGCACACCACGTTGCCTATCTCCAGGTGGTGCGGGGTCAGCCACTCATCCACCTGTTTCTTAAGAGCAGCCAGGAGAGCTGCTCCAGTGTGACTCTCCGCTTTGAGACAAGCCATGTCTAAGATGGCGTGACACCGTCGTACCTGGCATGCAGCATAGGCCCTGCGGAGCTGGGGCTGTGTAGCTGGAGAGGAGAACTGCCACTCAGCCAAGGAGGAGGAGGACAGTGAAGAGCATGTAGCAGGAGGAGAGGAGGTGGCAGGAGGCCTGCCTGCAAGCCGTGGAGGTGTCACAATTTGGTCCGCTGCGCCCTGCTTGCCATCGTTCACCACCAGGTTCACCCAATGGGCTGTGTAGGTAATGTAGCGGCCCTGCCCGTGCTTGGCAGACCAGGCATCCGTGGTCAGGTGTACCCTTGACCCAACGCTCTTCGCAAGAGATGACACCACTTGCCTCTCAACTTCACGGTGCAGTTGGGGTATGGCCTTTCTCGAAAAATAAGTGCGGCCTGGCATCTTCCACTGCGGTGTTCCGATGGCCACAAATTTACGGAAGGCCTCAGAGTCCACCAGCCGGTATGGTAACAGCTGCCGAGCTAACAGTTCCGCCACGCCAGCTGTCAGACGCCGGGCAAGGGGGTGACTGGCCGAAATTGGCTTCTTCCGCTCAAACATTTCCTTCACGGACACCTGACTGCTGCTGTGGGCAGAGGAGCAGGAACCGCTCAAGGGCAGAGGCGGAGTGGAGGAGGGTGCCTGTGAAGGTGGAAGGGAGAAAGCGGCAGAAGCAGATAATGCACCTGATGGAGGAGGAAGAGGAGAAGGAGGGTGGCTTTGCTTTTGTGTGCTGCTGCTGCTTTTGCTCAGGTGGCCATCCCATTGCTGTTTGTGCCTTTTCTCCAGGTGCCTTCGTAAGGCACTTGTCCCTACGTGAGTGTTGGCCTTTCCACGGCTCAATTTTTGTTGGCAGAGCGAACAGATGGCTTTGGTCCGATCTGAGGCACACACATTAAAACATTTCCACACCGCTGAGCCACCCTGGGATGTGGGCACTATGGGGACCTCAGCAGCTGATGCTGAAGGGCAAGTTGGCTGGCTGTACATAGGTGGCAATACATGGTGCCGGACACTGCCACCAGCTGTTTCTGACGAAGAGCTGCCCCAGCTTCTTTCAGCAACTTCTCTCCTCCTCCTACTCTCTGACTCCCCCTCTGAACTGTCCCCCTCTTCATCTCCTCTATTGGGTACATACAGAGGATCCCTATCATCGTCATCATCGTAATCATCCTGCCCAGCTTCGCTTGCCTCAGACAAATCCAAACATGCACCAACATCAGTAGGTCCTTCATCCTCCTTACACGTTACATCCATAATGTTGCCGCGTAACTCAGACATATGAGCTGGTGAAACAGAACAGAACAGGTATACAGTGGCGGTTCACTAAACAGAACAGGTATGCAGTGGCGGGTCCACTGAACAGAACAGGTATGCAGTGGCGGGTTCACTTAACTGCACAGGTATGCGCACTGATGCGGTGGGTTCACTGAACAGAACAGGTATGCAGTGGCGGGTTCACTAAACAGAACAGGTATACAGTGGCGGTTCACTAAACAGAACAGGTATGCAGTGGCGGGTCCACTGAACAGAACAGGTATGCAGTGGCGGGTTCACTTAACTGCACAGGTATGCGCACTGATGCGGTGGGTTCACTGAACAGAACAGGTATACAGTGGCGGGTTCACAGAACAGGTATGCAGTGGCGGGTCCACTGAACAGAACAGGTATGCAGTGGCGGGTTCACTAAACAGAACAGGTATACAGTGGCGGTTCACTAAACAGAACAGGTATGCAGTGGCGGGTCCACTGAACAGAACAGGTATACAGTGGCGGTTCACTAAACAGAACAGGTATGCAGTGGCGGGTCCACTGAACAGAACAGGTATGCAGTGGCGGGTTCACTTAACTGCACAGGTATGCGCACTGATGCGGTGGGTTCACTGAACAGAACAGGTATGCAGTGGCGGGTTCACTAAACAGAACAGGTATACAGTGGCGGTTCACTAAACAGAACAGGTATGCAGTGGCGGGTCCACTGAACAGAACAGGTATGCAGTGGCGGGTTCACTTAACTGCACAGGTATGCGCACTGATGCGGTGGGTTCACTGAACAGAACAGGTATACAGTGGCGGGTTCACAGAACAGGTATGCAGTGGCGGGTCCACTGAACAGAACAGGTATGCAGTGGCGGGTTCACTAAACAGAACAGGTATACAGTGGCGGTTCACTAAACAGAACAGGTATGCAGTGGCGGGTCCACTGAACAGAACAGGTATGCAGTGGCGGGTTCACTAAACAGAACAGGTATGCAGTGGCGGGTCCACTGAACAGAACAGGTATGCAGTGGCGGGTTCACTAAACAGAACAGGTATACAGTGGCGGTTCACTAAACAGAACAGGTATGCAGTGGCGGGTCCACTGAACAGAACAGGTATGCAGTGGTGGGTTCACAGCACAGGTATGCAGTGGTGGGTTCACAGCACAGGTATGCAGTGGTGGGTTCACAGCACAGGTATGCAGTGGTGGGTTCAATGAACAGGTATACAGTGGCGGGTCCACTGAACAGAACAGGTATGCAGTGGTGGGTTCACAGCACAGGTATGCAGTGGTGGGTTCACAGCACAGGTATGCAGTGGTGGGTTCACAGAACAGGTATGCAGCCAGACAGGAACAAGCTAAGCCTAACTAATCTTTCCCTGAGAGACAGTCTGCAGCAGCTCGCCCTACTCTGACTAATGCAGGCACACGAGTGGCCGTAATGGCCGCCGCTGCCTGCCTTATATAAGGGGGGGTGGGGCTCCAGGGGCTAGTGTAGCCTAATTGGCTACACTGGGCCTGCTGACTGTGATGTAGAGGGTCAAAGTTGACCCTCCATGTGCATTATGGGGCGAACCGAACTTCCGCAAAGGTTCGCCTGCGGGACGCGAACGCGAACCACTGAAGTTTGCATGGAACCGTTCGCAGGCGAACCGTTCGGCCCAACTCTACTTTCTAAATATTGGTTACCTTCTAAACAATGACCACCTTCGAAATGTCTTCTATGCAGTGATCACCTTCTAAACAGTGACCACTTTTTAAATACAGACCACTCTCTAAACATACAGTACATGACTTTCATCTGACATTTGTACAGCCATGCATGTATGTCTTCGAATATAGGAGCTGTCAGTTTGAATATGAATTAGTCAAGTCCAGCCTTTTGATTTTTATGCAGCAAGGGCAGCATGAATGGAAGAGTAATTTTCAAATTCGCTTGGCGCGTTGTATATGATAAACAAGAGGGAATGAAAGTCCACCCACACTTAGATTTGTCTATATTCCAGGCAGGAGGGCTTGCAATCTCTTTGGAGGGATGGGGGCACAACATCACCAATGTATTATAACTGAATCATGGATTAGTTTGTTTGTTTAGCTTTTGTAATTTTGTAAGTACCCTTTAACTTTCTTTTTCTTTGTACATGTAGGTGCAATACCTAGCAGTCAAATAACGATAAGTGTGCCCTAAAAACAGATCTTCAATGCACTGCAGATACAGGCTTTCATTTGCTGAAATCATATAAATTGTATTAAGTCTGTAGAATAAAAAAGGCTAGATTAGTGCTTACATAAGATGTTGATTTTTTTATAGAACTGGAGCTGTAATAAGCGTTCTTTTTTTTTATTTCAGCCATCAAAGGACCTTTGTTTTGGAAGTTATGGGTCGACACTGTGGGTAAGTATTGTAGCCCATGAGTACCCATGCAAACTATCTGCTCCTTTACATAGATAGAGATGGTTAATGAGATGCGAATAATTCTGACTTTATGCAGATTTATTGTAAATTGTATGCTGCTTGGAATTCAGACAATCAAATTTAAAGGGGCACTATGGCGAAAACCTGTATATTTTAAAATTCTTACTTATACACAAATATAACATGTACATTTGCAGAGTAAGTGCACTGTACATTTCTGTGTAGCTGTCACTATACATTATGTAGATGTTACTTACACCAGGCTTTATGATATATCAAGTCTGTACCTCTTGCTGACAAGTTTTGGACTAGCTCATCTGCTCATAGGGGATTCTCACAATTTATTTTATTTTCTAAGGCACTCCTTGAATAGCAGTGGCACAGTCCAACTGCCAGAATTGTGTGGACTAGGAGTAGGCAGGCTTAACAGCATCTTTGTGTTGGTCCTCTCAGGGGAATGCTGTAGAAACAATTAAAAAAAACTTTGGGAATAAACCATGAGGAGATGGACTACTCCAAAACCTGTCAGTAAAAGGTTCAGAGTTGGTAGATTATAATGTGTACTGTAAGTGACAGCTATGCAGGAAGTAAAAAATTAGGGTGCATTTACTCTGGGACGAGTGTAAGTATGTGTACATATGCATTTTCCATTGTTTTCCCATAGTGCCCCTTTAAGTGCATTTTATTGGCCAGTTCTAAGCATTAAACATATCATTGGCTCTCTATGCACACAGATACTGCACCTTCTGTCACAAATACATTATACTTCCACTGATAGTTTACTTGGTCTGCAGGTACCTAGCCCTGGTCAGTGCCTTAGCCTGTGGAGCGGACTGGGTGTTTATTCCTGAATGTCCTCCGGAGGACGGGTGGGAAGACTTGTTGTGCACTAAGCTTTCTGAGGTAAGAAAACTGCACATATACAGATGGTATCTTGTTTTACGTTTAACCACTTCCTGCAAACTTATATAGGACTTCCTGCAAATAGGACAATTCTATAAATGCCCATTCTGTTGAAGTGCACACCCATTTATATATTTTAGCCCATGGCATGAAGTTGTTAAAGAACACTTGTAATGAAAAAAGATCTCTGGATCCTAATGAGGCTTCCCCGTCCTCTCCTGCAGCCCCCAAAGGGCGGTTTGGGCCCCAGGATCATAACAATCCTTTGAGAGATTCACGCAGGTGCAGTTGCGGCTTTCGTTCGGGGTCAGGCAAAAAAAAAAGAGCCTGATCGTATCCATTGTACCGTACAGGTGCAGGCACCTATCACCTGCACAGTAGAGCAGAGCTGGTCGAGCTCAGCTATTTCTGCTTGAGTGCGAATGAAAGACGCAAGTGCACTCGCACGAGGCTCTCATGGTGTTGTTATGGTCCTGGAGCCCGTACCACCATCAAGCTTGTTGGTGGATTTTTGGGGGCTTCCAGCGCTGGATCGGGACTGCAGGAGAGGACAGGAGAAGCCTCATTAGGATTCAGAGGCTCCCCCCTCCCGAGGTAAGTACCCCAGAGGCTCTTTTTTGTTACAGGTTCTAAGGCAGGAAGAAACCATTTACCCTCCAGGACAACAATATACATAATGAAAATGTTGTAAGACTCTAATGCAACAAACGTTTCTGTTCTTCTGTTATCTGTCTGTCTCTGGTAGTAAAACCTAGGTTACCATAAATTATTAAACAATTTCAACAGGTTAGATGTTTAGATAAATTATTTGGACTGTGCTTGTTTAGCTAGATCAGAGTGTCTTATCAGCAGCTGTAAATCATAGCTGTGAGCTATGCATCTCTTTGCCCTATATAAACACAAACGTAACCCTTTATGAGCTTTTAGAGAAGTGTATCCAAGTAAAACTTCAATTTTTTTCTAGGATTTTCATATGCTGTAATGAAGATTTTTTTTATGAGTTAAGTAATAGTATACACAATGCTAAGCTGCGGTAAATATTCTGCAGTGCATACAAAGGGAAATAATACCTCTTGATGCTAGTCCACTACGCCCTCTGTATAAATCACTTGTGAGGCAACATCTGGAGTATGGGATACAGTTTTGGGCACCACACTATAGAAAGGACATTGACCTTCTACAACGGGTAAAAAGATTGATAAATTATTTATTCCGAGGGATAGAAGATGTCACTAAGAAAGGTTGGACAAGCAATTTTTTAGCTTGGAAAAAAAGGCAACTGAGAGGTGACCTGATTAACAGGTATAAATACATCAGTACAAAAGCTTGGCAGATGAGCTTTTTGTCCTGGATTGTACAATAGACAAGGGGATATGATCTGCGCATGGAGGAAAAAAGTTTTTGCCATCCATTTAGAAAGAGGTCCTTCACAGTGAGAGTTTTTAAAATCTGTAACTTCTTACCTCAGGAAGTAGTTATGGCAAACTCTATACCTGCATGTAAAGAGGGCTTGGATGCTTTCCTTGCATTGAAGGGCATCAACGGCTATAATTACTAGGTAATTCCCGGGAGAGTTGATCCAGGGATTTATCTGATTGGCATCTGAAGTTGGGAAGAATTTTTTTCCCCTTTTAAGGCTAATTGGCCCTGGCCTTGTAAGCGTTTTTTGCCTTCCCCTGGCTCAACTGAGATATGTGCAGGTTCAGGATGGTATGTGTTTTTTTTCTGGTTGAACTTGATGCATGGATGTCTTTTTTCAACCAAACTAACTGTGTAATTATCTTATCATGTTGTGCCTAACAATTTAGAGCATAGAGAAAGTTCTGAGTTTAGTTCCACTTTCAGACCACTTATGAAAAACATTGCATTATTGATCATTTTTTACATTTTTAACATACCGTAAGTGCAATTATAAAGTGTGTAAAGGTAAAGGTGCAACTATAGAGGTATTGCATCAAGTTGTGAACTGGTCTTGGTGTTTTAAGAAGAAAGAAAATATTTGCTATGTTGACCTGAAGCTAAACCACATGTATTTTGTTGATCTTTAGAACCGTGCAAGAAAGAAAAGACTGAATATTATTATTGTCTCAGAAGGAGCCATTGATCGTCGCAACAACGCAATCACTTCAGAGATCATCAAAGATGTAAGTATACTTGCATTGGCCATCAACAATACTCTGGGCTAAAACAAAAATTATTCTGTAGAAAGAAGTAACGGTACTTATCCGTTAGCCGGGCGCATCCGGCAGGTGGCGACAAAACTCCACCAGAGTTACATCTTTCCCTACTATCCATGGCGACCTGGAGGGGGAATAGTAATTAGCGCCACCTGCCGGATGCGCCCGGCTAACGGATAAGTAGCAAAGTAACTAATACTATACTTACCTTCTCCCTTGATGTCCCAACTCTGACAAGCAGAACTCTGACTGTTGCAGTCTTTGATGTTGTGCGACCTGCCATTCATTAAATTGCCTGTAGTGGCTTCTGGCCACTGACTCCCATACTGTAATGCAGAGTGAACAGGCCTATGGCCAGAAATGGAAGCTATGGCACAGATCTGTCAATAAGAGAGCTGTGCCAAAGGCTGCAGCTGTTAGTGAGGGAAGAGCATGGTGGATAAATACATTAGGGTGCTTGTCAGCATTGTGAAAGTCAATGAGAAGGCAATGATAGTTCTTTGTTCACAGCTTGAGTTTAAATCAGAGCTTTACTTAAAAGCCAACCTGAGGCAAAAGGTAGTAGAAACAGACCACGTAATGACCCCAAACAGGAAAGATGCTAAGTGGCAGCCCTGCCACGCCCCCCACCACATCTTGATTGGCAGTGGCAGTAAAAATCAGCTGTTGCATTTGATTAGTTCATTGCCCAGCTGTGCAAATTAGCACTAGAGTGCCAGGATGAAATCCCAGACAGGCCCTATCGGCATGGACCTATCCTAGACCCTGGTAGGAGCATTAGATCATAAGTCTTTCTGACATGCATTGAATTGTTCACTATACTCTGTAATGTACTGTGGAAAACAAATAGTTATAACTAGGGATCGCCATTGAGATGCAAATAATTATGAGTTGATGTGGGATTATGCAAATGTTGTATGCAAATTTGTGCAGCTTGAAAATGAACCAATAAAATATTACCTCAGCAGGATTTAACTGGTTCATTTTTAAAGGCAACCAGAGATGAACGATCCACACAAAATAAACATATCAGTTGATAGCTTGTAAAGAATGAATGCTCTACCTCATAATTTCGCCACTCTGGTGTGCCTTTTTGAGTGGTTTTTATCCATTATTGGTCCAGGAAAAATCCAATATGGCCGCCGGCTCATATCCCTTCTGCTTCCAGGTTGTAAGCTGTTCTGGATGTGCTGTCTAGCCTCTATGAGACTATAGACAAGCAGGGCTGCTGCAGCCTTTCATCTGTGTGCTTTTATTATTCTGGCATGCTGTGTGGCTGCCTGTAGGAAATGTCTCTCATAGAAATTAAACTGCATACAGTAGATAATGACTGGCTGCACAGTGCACACAGATACACTTGTCTGTTCCAGAGCTTCTTTCTCGGCAGCAGCAGCCCCTCCCATGTCATCAGAGCTCTAAGTATGCAAAGCAGGAAAGTTGAGCCAGGAGGGGGCAGGCTTGGGCTTGAAAAGACTCCACAGAAGACTGACTCAGCTGTAATGATTCCAGGTCAAACCTAGACTGAAGGCTCAGTCGGTGGATTCTTATCACAGCTGATAACAGACGCATTAGGCAGAGAAGAATAAAACTAAAAGCATGGTAGGTGTTTACTGTCATGTTCCCACTGATAAATGTAATAAAATACATGAGGGTGCTTTGTCTCTGGTTCTCTTTAAGCCGCATACATTTGCAGACACAATTTTTTTTATACGATGCTAAGGATCTCATTGTCCTTTACTGCAACACAGAAATTCATGTATTTTTAAATGAAAAAAATCTGACTTTTGGTAAAGCAGAAGGCTTTAGGGCCCGCTTTTATTGCATGCAAATTCGCACTGTGGAAATCTGCATTAGACATGTGTAATGTAATTCTATGGATCAGTTTACATTTACCGTGGTGTTTTTTTTTCATGCAGGCATGTTAAAGTGTTTTTGCACCTTTTACTGCATGCGCTTTGCAAGTAACAAAAGTCATTGGTTACATACAGTATGTGAATTTCCACGTTTTGAGTTTTATAAAGATTCCCATATAACATGGCTCTTCCTATTTCCTGTGTAGTCACAGTGATGTCATGTTGCTATGGAGATCGAAAAAAATGGATTCGAAACTTTGCATTCAAAACATAAATTCGCATTAAAAAAGAATGTTTGCAACCGTACTCAAACCGCATGTGAGTAATTATGGGCCCTTAGGACTCTTTCACACTACAGGCAGCGGTAAAAGGCTAAAACGCTGCGTTTTGGCTGCTGGCGTTTTTAAGGCGTTTAACGCCAATACATTAGTATCAGTTGTAATGAGAAACGCCGCGGTCAGCCCTAAAAAAGCTTCTGGGAGCGTTGAAACGCAACGTTCCAAAACGCAGCGTTAGATGTGAAAGGTAAAATGAAAGTCTATGGACTTTCATTTTACCTAGGAAAACGCCAACTTCGGCCGTGGCGTTAAAACGCAGAAAAAGCCCTCTGGTGTGAAAGGGCCCTTAGGCCTCACTCACATTAGGTAATGCAGAAGGTCGTGCGTTCAGTACGCAACGCACAAAATTGCACGCCATCTGCGTTAATATGCGTTGCGCTGCTGATCCCATTCATTATAATGGCCGGAGATGCATGCAGCAGTAGGATAGCGCATCTCACTGCTGCACAGCACATATAGTCTGAACGTCAGAAGTGCTGTCTATTCACCTCTGATGCTCATGCGTGTCGCACAACAAAATGCGCACGGCCGCACGTAGGCCTTAGTGAATGTGTTTTATTTTACCTCGCCATATTTTTCTTCTTGCAGTAAATACTTTTGCAGCAGGTAAAGAATAGATAGGGACTCTAATAGGATTTAGCCTGTCAGCTTTAATATTTTTCACAGCAATTACAGCCGGTGAGGCCAGTGCACTTGGAAGAGGCCCAGGGGGTTGTATGCCCAATTTCAGCTCAGTCATACGTGATTATTTGTGCATTAAGGTTCATTAAGGATTACATCTTAAACATATATTGAAGTGTATGTGCATTAAGGTTCCCTGCCTCTTAAAGTGTACCCGAGGCGATATGTGAAATAATGAGAAACATGTTTGTACAGAACAAAACATATTAAAGGGAAGGTCCACGCTGAAAAAAACAAAAACAAACTCCACTTACCTGGGGCTTCTTCCAGCCCCTGCCAGTTGAGACCCGATGACGTCACGTACACCACGTGACCCGCGCCGTGGAGCGCACATGAAGCCGACCCGGAAGCTGACCTGGCGAGGTCGGCTTCTTCAGCGCAGGACACCGGGAGTGAGAGGTGCTGCGGCGAGGGCACAGATCGACTAGCATCGGCTGGAAGAAGCCCCAGGTAAGTGGAGTTTTTTTTTTTTTCAGTGCGGAGCTGCCCTTTAATAACCAGACGGTTTTATTTTGCTGCCTGAAAGAGTTAATTTCTAGGCATGGAAGTGACAGCTTCTGTTTTGTGGGTAGCTTATGGGGAATTTAGTAAGCATCACTAATAAGCTAATTACAGCCATAAAAGTTTTCCTGGCAGAATAAGGCCCAGTGCACAACAAAAACCTCTAGCAGATCCGCCAAACGCTAGAGGTTTTTGAAGCTGATTTCAGAGCGATTCTAGGCATGATTAGAGACGTTTTCTAAACATGCTTAGTGTTTTTTGGAGCGTTTTTGTGTAGCAGATTTCAAATATGGTTACAGTAAAGCTGTTACTGAACAGCTTCTATAACAAAAACGCCAGGAAAACCGCCCTGATCTAGCTTTTTTTTGAGCGGTTTTTCACTTTCCTATACTGTAACATTGAGGCAGAAACGCCTCAGAAATCTAAAAAATGCTGCAGCCCCCGAGTTTGCGTTTGTGGAAAAAACAAACCACTCTGGTGTGCACCATTACATTCACTTTCATTAGCCAAGCAGTTTTCCCCCTGCAAGCGTTTTTAAAAACGCTTCAGAACTGCTCTGGTGTGCACCAGCCCTTAAACTTCTGAGGGCAGGGGAGAGATAAAATACATGAACTAGTGACCTTTTTCTATGTTTGGAACACTTAATAGGCTGCCACTGATTAGAGACTGTAAGGCCTGTTTACGCGCTGCCATGCGCATTTCGGCAGCACGTATGGTGTGCGCCATGCAAAAACGGTAGAAGTGCATAGACAGCACTTCTACCGTTTCCATCATATGCAGTGCGCAGCAGTGCGATGCGCTATCGCACTGCTGCATGCAGTTTTCGATCATCGCAGCGCAGACCCATTCACAGTAATGAATGGGTTCAGCAGCGCAGATGGCGTGCGATTGTACGCATTGCGTTCCAGTCGCACAGCCATCTGCGCTAATTGATGTGAACGAGGCCTAAAACATTCAACCTTCTTTATAAATGTTTAAATATAAATGAAAACCCTGGGATACTTGTGATCGCCTGCCAATACGATCCTCCAACCCACCGCAATGTTGGGGACTCCCTGTACTGTGCCCATGAAGAGCAAGACACAAGGGGACAAACGGAGGACACGGGGGGACACAAAGGAGGGGCATAGAGCAGGACACAAAGGGGCATAGAAGAGGACACATGGGGGACAGGGGAGGCCACAGGGAGACACAAGAGGTAGAAGGGGGCATGAGGTACAAAGGGGGCATAATTCACAAGATACCTCTTCACCATGGATGCTCCAGGTTTAGTATATATTTTTCCCCTGGTGTTTGTCCTCTAAACCTTGGTGCGTCTTATGGTCAGGAGCGTCTTATAGTCCAAAAAATACAAAAATGTATCTCATTCGTTTATTTTCCCCTCAGGTTCACTTTAACACCGGTAACTATGTAAACAGAGGTCAATAGCAGTGTGTGGAACCTTCAATGAGCGTATTGCACTGTCTAGTATCGCCCTTCCCTCTACATGGCCTCAGTATATACGTAAGGATAAGTTCTCAGACTGTGATTGGTCCGCCCTATTCTTCTAGGAAAAGGCACTCTCTCTTTCCAGGGATATACCTGAAACAGACTCGTCTTTACGCTAAGAACTGGCTTATGGTATAACACCATCTGGCTGCCATCAGAAAGGAGCATTATGCGTAATCCTCATTGCTTAATTAGAATTAGCATGGTGGAGCAATGTGCCTGTTATATGTGTTATGTAATCCATAAGCATTTTGAAATGATTTCATTCACGAATAGGCCCTCCTCTGGGTCAGCCCTTCTAAATGAATTACTGAGAGCCGAGCTTACTGGCAACACAGTCAATAAGGGTAATGGAAGGGAGAGCTGCAGGGATTGGCCAGGGTCACACGAGAGGTTTTCATGTCAGTGATTTCTTTAATTGACAATCCAGCGTAGCTTGGAAGATACTCATTGAAATAATTACTGCTGCAGCATCAGGGGGGAGGTCAGTGGGAAATGCTCTGACGATGTCAGACCTGCAGTGTTCATCTGATGAAAGCATTCTCTTCCCTGACATAAAAAAACTGGCCCCTGGGTGACAGATGAGAATGAACATTTCAAGTTTTTGGTCAAAATGTAGGGATAATAAAAATTGCACCCTGCAGAAAGGAAACACAGAGATAACAGGAGCCCAAATGGTGCAGTATGTCACAGTACCAGAAGTATGTAAAATATGCGGATGAATTATACTTACAAAGGTGGGTTGCAGAAGGGCAACCAACCACTAGAAGCAGGTGGAGATGTATAACTCTGACTCCACTCGGGTGACCAGACGGAGCTGGTGATGGTCGCACTCTTGATAAAAAGTAAACCTCAGTTGACCTAAATTGGTCAAAGAGGGATGATCCCCCTCCAAAAGGAGGGTGAAGGCACAAGATAAAGGGGAAATAGGCACCCAGAGAAGATAAAATGCGTTAAAGGGACTCCAAGCAGTGCGGAAACTATGGAAAGATGCATATCATTTTAAAGCTCTCTTTCTCCTCTTTCCAATGATATATAAACCACCGCCCTACGCCCTTTAGTTTTCACGATTTTCGCGATTGAAATTGCTGCGGCCACGATTTCAATCGCGAAAATAGAGAAAACTAAAAGGCGTAGGGCGACGATTTAGGGGTCGTCAGAAAGAGGAGAAAGACAGCTTTAAAATGATATCCATCTTTCCATAGTTACATTGTATTACACAGGGCTGAATGGAGCTGCTGACACTGGGGAAAGTGTCGTCCTGTGTAATACAAGTAACTATGTAAAGATGGATATAATTTTAAAGCTCTCTTTCTCCTCTTTCTGACGACCCCTAAATCGTCGCCCTACGCCTTTTAGTTTTCTCTATTTTCGCGATTAAAATCGCGGCCACGGCAATTTCAAAAAATCGTGAAAACTAAAAGGCGTAGGGCGGTGGTTTATATATCATTGGAAAGAGGAGAAAGAGAGCTTTAAAATGATATGCATCTTTCCATAGTTTCCGCACTGCTCGGAGTCCCTTTAAAAACAAATAAAATGAAAAAAGACAAATTCACGTATTAATATAATCTTATTGCACTGGCAATGTGTTTTGCGGGTTTATGAGGAAGTGGGTATGCACCCACGAAACACGTTGCCAGTGCAATAGAATTCTATTAATACATGAATTTGTCTTCATTGAGGTAAGTCACCTCACTTTTTTCATTTTATTTGTTTTTAACGCATGTTATCTTCTCTGGGCACCTCTTTCCCCTTTATCCTTTCAAGTTTTTGATTTCCTTTCTTTAAACAAATTGTGGTAGCATTCAGTGAAATAAACCACATGCTGCAAAACAGGTTCATAATGTGATGTTTACAAAAAAAAAATTACATGTAATCACTATAGTCATAGTCTAGTATAAAATTCCCAACAAGCATCACTTCAGAGAAGCCATGTGAATTACTTTTGCCTCTGTGAGTTTGTAATGCATCCAGGACTGATATATCACCTATAACCCTTAATAACATAGACTCATGAATCCATCTTACATACAGCCATTTTGGGGGCCATTATCCCTCACTAGAGCTAGGTATAGTTTTGTATAGTTCTATATGGTGTGGCTTAGGGAAGTTTCATTTATTTTAACTGTGGTTGTACTTTTTCGCCACTTGGTGGCGGTAATACTAACCATACCAGGAAGTGTTCAAACTTTTTAAGAAATCTTTTACTTTCATTATTATGAATGCACATGACCCCTGATTGGGGTCATATTCATTCATTCCAGGCACCTCGATTGGCTTGGGGAAAACATATTCCCCTTCAGCAATCACGGATCTCCGAGCCCTGGTGAATACGTGTGAATACAAGCAGCAGGTGCACGCACGAGAACAGCGGCGAGTGAAGCATTAAAATGTCCTGTTGTCGTTAAGAAGGTAAAACAGGACGTTTAATTAAGTTGTCAAGGTGGCCTCTAACGATAGACTATGCTGAACTACTGTTTACAAACGATTCTTTGTATGACAGTCAATAGAAGAGAAGGAGGCGGCACAAGTTGCTGCTGGCAGACTTAGTGGGGGTCGGTGGCAAAGCTCGATGTGCCCCCAGACAATAGCACAAGTATGCAACAGAAAAGGTAGAAAGAGTCCGGGCACCAAGAAGCTGCAGAATCCACGTTTATTTCATCCCCACAAACCGACAGAAAAGGGTGCACAGGGCTGGTCTAACAGCCGTTTCACAAGCACAAAAACACTTGCTTCCTCAGAGTCTCTGAGGAAGCAAGTGTTTTTGTGCTTGTGAAGCGGCTGTTAGACCAGCCCTGTGCACCCTTTTCTGTCGGTTTGTGGGGATGAAATAAACGTGGATTCTGCAGCTTCTTGGTGCCCGGACTCTTTCTACCTTTTCTGTTGGATTCTTTGTATGAACTATCAGAAATTATTGTTTGGGACGACTAAT
Organism: Hyperolius riggenbachi; assembly: GCF_040937935.1. Lineage (NCBI taxonomy): Eukaryota > Metazoa > Chordata > Amphibia > Anura > Hyperoliidae > Hyperolius > Hyperolius riggenbachi. The sequence continues at coordinate 64,285,839 of NC_090650.1, read as the reverse complement.
GGACTCAAATCTCCTAACCAGTCCGATCAGATTAATGAAATTGATCTGAAAATAGTTTTGTCCATTAGTGGTCCCAAACAATAAATTCAGGTCGTTCATATGTAGAATTGTTCATTAACAATTGTTCGTCAAATTGTATTGTTAGTGGCCACCTTTACGCTGACCTCTTGAGCTTATGTACAATTCACCAACCTACTTCAATCACTGTTGGTCTTTTAGAATAATGTCTCTACTCTCTCCTGACACATAGAAATTAGAGGGGTGCATTTATTGCATTTTATTAAGGACCTGGTGTTGTTAGAACAGTAGGCTGCTGTATAAATAATTATCGTTGTTTCCATTATCTTTGTCTCTTCCCAGCTTGTGGTTGCACGACTTGGGTTTGACACTCGAGTGACCATTTTAGGTCATGTCCAGAGAGGTGGAACCCCATCAGCATTTGACAGAATTTTGGTATGTATTCATAGTTTCTTGTCTTCCATTTTGTTGGTATATTCTTTACTGTGAGGTAGTTATTGGTTTGAATGATGATGACATTAAGCTAAAGTTTTTCTTTAAAGGCCTTTTTATTTATTTACTAGATTGGAATTTGGAAACAGCTTGTAGTTTTGTATTTATAAAATCTGATCTAATCTCAATTAGGGACGTTCTTACCAAGAAAGTATAGACAGTCTGAAGATGACCTAGAGGTTAAAGGGAACCAGAGAGGAACGGGGGGTGAAAAAAGAAACAGATTTTATACATACCGGGGGCTTCTTCCAGCCCCATAAGCCTGAATCGCTCCCACGCCGCCATCCTCAGCTTCCTGGATCCGCCGGTACCGGACCCGTCACTTTCGGCGGACGCGGCCAATTGTTCGCATCACAGGGGCTCCCTCCATACATGTACGCATGCGGCTGCGCAGTTAACAGCCACATGCGTATCTGTATGGGGAGAGCACCCTGTGATGCGGAGAATTGACCGCGTCCGCCGGCCGACTTGCCGACTCGCGGCAATGACGGGACCCGGTGGCGGCTGATGCAGGCAGCGGAGGAGTGCGACGTGGGAGCGATCCGTGCGTATGGGGCTGGAGGAAGCCCCAGGTATGTATATTGCATCCTCTCTGGTTCCCTTTAACATGTATAAATACATCCAATGGCACTATAAAATATTGGTAAATTAGCTTTGTTTATCCTTAGGTCTATTCAAAAGACATGAACTGCATATGGAAGAAAGGAGATTTTACACCTGTTTAGAAAGGGTTTCTTCACAATGAAAATAGTATGTGAAATATGTTACCTCAGAAAGTAACGTTTTTTTCGGACGTTAAGAGGCAGCGGACCATAAGTCGCACCTAGAGGACAAAAATCAGAGAAAAAATGTACTAAACCTGGTGCGTCCACTGTGCAGGGGCATCTGTGGATCTTCTCCCCCCAATTATTATGTCCTCTTGTACCTCATGTTCCCCTACTACCTCTAGTGTCCTCCTCTGTCTCAGTGTCCCCTCTTCTGTCCCCATCCTGTGTCATCTTCTGTCCCCCTTTTCTTCTTCTGTCCTCCTGTGTTCTTCTCCGTCTCTTTCTGTGCCTTGTATGTCGCTCTGTGTACTCTTCTGTTCTTATGTGTCCTGCTCCATCCCTTTGTGTCCTCAGACATTCAGAAGCTGCATACCTGCAGAGGTCATCTGCCACCACCAGTCACTGCTATTGTAACTTGGCAGCTGACCAGGCTAAGGGAGGCATTGGGCAGGCTTTGGCTTAACCAAGAGGATCCCAAAGAGAGCCAGAGGAGAGAGGCCCCTGACATGGCTGCTGCTGAGTGGTGTGCAGCCCTGTCGGTCACGGCTGGCGCTAAATGACTGGTGCGTATGGTCTCGTGGCCAAGACCACGATGCCGTCATTGGGCCAATCACTGAACTCGCTTAGTCACTAAGCGATTTCAGTGATTGGCCCACTGACGGTCTATCAAGTGCCTCATTATGGTTCCAATCCACTTGAGTGTGCACCCTCCAAAAGACATGCAAGTCATCAGGGAGCACTCAGCATACGCACAGTTCATAAAGATTTAAACTGGACATACGCCGATTGCTCGAGGAGGCGCATGACCATGGCTGCACATGCGTGACTTTCAGATCTTTCGGAGGGGACAGCCACACACTGGAGTGGATTGAAATCACAGCGAGGGACCTGATGGACTGCGTTGGCTGGAAGAATCCCCAGGTAAGTTCTACTGAACTTCTGTCCCTCACCTCGAATACCCTCACCTCGGGTATCCTTTAGCCAAAAGTCAAATTTTTTAAGGATTAATTACAGGGACTGGGAGGAACGAGGAGAGGGACAACGCACATGTGGATCTGGCTTGAACACACCTCTGTGCTTAACGCAAGTAGGTTTGCCTTGGCTCAGGTTACCTTTATGTTCAGAGCTTCTCATCAGCAAAGTATGAGGCATTGAGGTTTGTCTGTGAGGCATAAAATATCATGTATACTAAGCTTTGGTTAAAGTTGAATTTTTTTAAGGGAAACTTGGTGGTATTTGACCAGCATAAGCGTTAGTTCAGAGTGTGTGAGGACACTGTGCTGATTGTCTTTATTGTCTTCTTCTGACAGGCCAGCAGGATGGGAGTGGAATGTGTCTTGGCCCTGCTGGAAGCCACTCCAGAAACCCCGGCCTGTGTGGTATCTTTATGCGGAAACCAAGCCGTGCGCCTGCCTCTCATGGAATGCGTGCAGATGGTGAGTGCTCATGCCAGTCTAAACCCGGGCATTAGCAGAAGCAAAGGTCTTTAGGATGTAGCCAGTGCTGTGATGAATGGCTGGACTTGGCAGACATTCCACGCTGTGACGGTCTTCGGCATAATTGCATGTCTGTTCTGCTCTCACGCGCTGCCTAATTATCTTATCAAGCAGCGCAGCCATCTAGCTACACTTTTCTGCATGATCTCGTTAAGTAAAAGTGCTATTTCAGTTGCAGTTATCTTAGATCTGGACAAATTCCAGGAGCCAGAAGGACAGCAGGCCTGAAAAATAAAGTTTGCTTCATAACATATTGAGATTTTTCACCTGTTCTCACTTCTCTTTCTCTGGAGTTTTAATGTGTGCAGACAATTTCCCATGGTTTATGCACATCCGCTCTCCCACCTTAGATAAATACAGGATATTTGTGATTACAGACATAGGTCTAAATGCTGTTATTTAAAGCCCTCAAAAAATCACTATTGCAATCTTAGCAGTGTTTTTAAAACTGTGGTATGAAATTACACTATCTAGTAAAGCCTCATACACATGCTAGACGAAACTTGGTTGATTTGGGCAATTACGGTAGAATCTAGTGTGTGTACAGCGACACCACGACAACCCTCCCCCTGCGCCCTTGATGCTCCCCGACACCTCGAGCTAGCGATCAGACATGTGGAGGGCCTTGTTCTTCCACTTACCTTGCCCACTGCATGATGTCAACCCACAACGCTCCCTCCTCTTCCCCGCATGGCAGCAGAACACATTGCTAGTAGAAATGGTCATGTCTAGGAAGCCATGTGGAGAAGCATGTGATTTATTTGATCAGATGATACATTTGCAAAGCTCTGATTTGCTGTAATCACATCCTGCTTTTAGCACATGATCAGGACTAGCAAATCAGAGACTTACAGATTTGTCACCTGACCAAACTGATCACATGCCTCTACATGAGTTCACCTAGAGATGACCAACACTAGTTGCTAGCCTACTAGAGTCACAATCCCTGCCACGCGACATGCCTCATCACACTCTTTACTCCTCCCCCCGTTGATTACTGATTGGACATATTTGCAAATTAACTGGGTAAACAAAGTCAGAGCAATTATCGCTGGAGATAAGGAGTAGAAAAAATGGATTTGACAAGAAATAAGACTAGGAAGTGAATCTAGCATTGCATTGACTTGCTCCATACAGAAGAAAAGAGGGCACACATACAGCAATGTAAAGATCCTTTTCAGGGAGTGTTTTTTTTTTTTTTTTTAAGGAGGAAATACTGAGAATCCCCCATTAGGAAATGTCCAAAACCTGTCAGTTCTGTCAGACTTTTACTAACTTCTGTATATGACAGCAACTAAGGAGAAAAATAATTTATAGCTCATTTTACTCTGGGAGAAACGCACTTCTTATATTTTTTTGTAAAAATGTACTTTAATTTTACCTTTTTTCATGGTCGTTTCATTTCATGACCCTTTAATGGTTTATTTGTCCAAATTATAATCCAAATTATAATCTTTTTTTTTCCTTCTTCTTGTTTCTGCTTATAGACTCAGGAGGTGCAGAAAGCAATGGATGAAAGGAGATTTGAGGATGCTGTAAAGTTGCGTGGAAGGTACGGATTATATTTATAACCCTTTGTGATAGAGTTTATTTATGGGTAACTCCACCTGAAACTCTCCATGGGGGGGTGATTGTGTAAGAATATATATCTATTTTGTAATGAATCCATGTTTTCATTGCCGTGTTTTAGGAGTTTTGAGAACAATCTGAACACCTACAGGCTGCTGTCTAATAAGAAGAATATATCTGAGATTCCAAAGGTAGAGTGACCACTGTCTGTGTGTTGTCCGCTGTTGTCTAACCATGTAGAAGAAGTTGTTTGTAAAAGTGCACATTTCCATCTATCTCTAAGGTTCCCCTACCTGGCCTAATCTCCACTGGGAATGTACAAGTCCTATTAAAGAGCCTATTTAGACATAAAAAAATCCTCTTGTAAAATATAAATATAATTACCTCCGGTCTGTTTCTTCCAACTCACTCCCATGAGGCCTGTTTTCTGGCATGTAGCCCCGCCTCATTGCAGAGGCATTTTGTCTATTGCCATGGCACTCTTCTGCAAGGGGGCGTGGTTATAAGCCGGAAGCTGGCAGACACGGGGCTCGAGGAATGAGTTGGAAGAAAGAGACCCGGGAGGTCATTATAACTTTATTTTACAAGAGGATCTATAGAACATGTGATTATGACTGAATTGGCTCTTTAAATTGAAATTCCACTTTTTATATTAAAAAAGTTGCTGTAAAAACATGTTAGCACTGCAGAAGACTTTTTTAAATTAGATTTTATCAGAAGTGTCTTTATAATACAATCCCAGCAAATAGAAGACTCCAAGTCACACATATCCTGTGCGCAGCCAGATCGCTCCTTTTAGCCAATTGGGCCTCAGCGGAAGTCCCTTCAATATCACAAATGAAGGCATTAGTGGACCACAATATATCAATTGAAAAAAAGCTGAGACCGAACTACTTCCCGCCACAATCACAAAAACAGGAAACCATATTTGAGGTGGACTGGGAAGCAATACTACCACAAAGCCCCCACCCGTCAAGGATCACTACACTCAGTTACTGATATCTAACTATTTTACCAACTGAGGCCACAGATGGGCAACTCCAACTGTAATAAGACTGAAGTCATTCTCTTTCTTACTGACAATAAGCTAGTTCTGAAGACTACACACCCCAATAATTCATATCTATAAGCCCCACTGATATAGAATACGAGTGTGTTAGGAGATTTCTCCTCTAAACAAAACTTAAACCAAAACCAATGTTGTTATAATGTTATAATCTAAAGTAGATTTCCAGGTACTCTCTGCTCACTTTCCTTCTCTGCTCACCTCCCTACCTATCTTCCTTCTCCCTCCCTTGACCTCTCCTACTAGCTCCCCTGTCATACTTTAATTCTTCTCACTCATATTCTCACTCCACCACATACCTATACACTACTCACTCCTAATGGACCACTGACGTAAGTTCAATCTGTCGAATATGATAATTAAGTTCATACCTGTCTAGTATTCTATGTACAAAACAACTTAATACAATGATTATGTCATGTGTATATGAACACCGAGTTGATTATGTCTCAAACCATATTTCATATAAGTACATGTACAGGTTTGTGTTTTTCTTTTTTTTTTTTTTTCTCAAATTGATGTACCCATATTGAAAATTTCAATAAAAAATACAGTCACAAAAAGAAGTGTCTTTATAATTCAATGGACAGCCAATTAATTTCCAAACCTGACAGTAATGTACACCAGGGATGCTCATTAAGATGCAAATCATTGTGAGTTGATGCAGGATTATGCAAATTTCCTATGCAAATTTTTGCAGCTTGAAATTAGACCAATCGAATTTTACCTCAGTAGAATTTGGACTGCATACATTTGCATACAAATTTTGCATAATGCTGCCTCAACTCATTGACCACCCCTAAGGTACACTACTCCGCAAACAAGAAACCTGTACTTTCTTTGGAATGCGTACTCACCAGAGCTTCCCATTTTGCTGCATGAATAACTGGCTTCCCAGAGCCCAGTGATTGCAGCAAAAAGCCAGGTTCACACTTTCACACTGGCAATTCAAATGTTCAGAACGGAATGGATGCGAACAATGCAGAATGCAGGTTTGGGTCCCTTGTGACATTTACGGATCGGTTGGACAAAGAGGATGGCAACAGAATCAATGGTAGCCTATGAGAATGGATGGTGTCCGTTCTCACTAGGCTGCTCAACACGTACGTTTCTCAAAATACCTGACGCCATCCATTTGAGTCCTTTGCCGCTGCTGCTGTCCAGTCAAGCCCCTGCATGGAAGAAATGCCAATATACTGCTCCCAGAGCCCTATCAGAAGCACCAGGCTACAATTACAACTGAGTAGTGGACCAATGAAAATCCTTCCTGGTGCTCATGGTGGATTCCCATTGGTCTTTTGTAAACCTGTTGGAGCCTGATGCTTCTGATGGGGCTCTGGGATCGGTAGCATCATGAAAACGGAAAACCAGAAGAAAAACTGATACACAATGTGAGTAACTGATCCATTTAAATGGAAAACGGATCAGTTTGTACAGGACCAGTTTTCCATCCGGGACAGTATGGACACAGCCTTAAAGAGAATCTGTAAGAAAAATAATGCCCCTACGGAGTACTTACCTCAGGAGGGCGAAGCCTCTGAATCCTAATGAGGCTTTACCCATCATGCTGTGTAGCTCTGATCCAACGCTGGTATCCCCCCAAACTCTGGCGACAAGCACATTAGCACCTGCAGCACGTGGCGATATTTATTTTTCGGATCCAGTGCAGGCGCAGTACCATCCTTCCCCCTCGGGGGCCGGTGGAAATAGACGAGCCCAATCGGGTCCACTTTACTACACAGGTGTGAGACGCCTAGACCCGAGGGGGAGGATGGTACTGTGTCGGCGCTGGATCGCAAAGGTAAAGACCTGTTGCTGTCTGTGGGTCCCAGAGCTGGATACATGCTGCACAGCAGGAAGGGGGTAGCCTTATTCAAATCTAAAGGCTTCCCCCTCCAGAGGTAAGTACCCCCAGGGGCTCTTTATTTTCTTACAGGTTCTCTTTAATTGACACTCCCATCTAGCAGGTCCTGTTAGGAACACTGTGAAATGTGTTTGTTTAATATGGAAAGTAAAATATGCTACAAAACGATTGTCATTAATCCTTGCAATGCATACAACTGAACAGAAGGGACTATTTTATTCTTATCCGCAAAAGTGGAATTTCATGATAAATGTATGCTGAGTGCCTTGTGTGTGTTTTTATTATCTAATTTAACCCTTCACTGAGACAAATATGCCGGCTGCTCTTTGTGAAAAAGCTAATGACTTTTGTAGTGAAAAATATGCAAATCAGCAGTTACCCGATTGGTTCAGCAATGGCAGCCTCCATTTTTCTCTCAGTACTAGCAACCTTATTTAAACCCCTAGTTTATGCAGTTTTTTTTTTTATATGCATTTAACAGAACATCATTTTAAACTGATTTATGCATTTCAAAGTTGCAAAAAAAAAAGGTTTTTTGCAAAATAGAAAAAGGAAACTACACGCTGAAAAAATGTATGGATCCTCATCTCCTCCTCATTGACTGATAGTTGCCTGTGCACTCCTAGTCTGAAGCACTCCCCTTTTAGTCACATGGTCATGTAGGGAAGAGAGTAACTGTTCTGTCAGCTGTAACCATTCTTCCATGCTGACTTATAGCCTATTTTGGCTGCAAGTCTTTAGTAGGGAGTTGTGGCTTCAAACAGACTGGAATGGAGTGACCGACCGAGCATCTAACCAATTTTTCCATGGAACAGAAAAGAAATGGTTTGATTCCTCCAGCTCCCTCCAGGCTGATTGCTCTCTCTCTCTCTCTGTCCTACTCTGCCCCCTGCAATCCACCCCGCAAAGTCCTCCAGTCATAGCCAGTCGGCACAGGTGTAGTCCAGCTGCGTGGGCTCCCTTGTCGCTCTGCCGTGATGACGAGGGAATGCGCGCGGCCGGACTGCACCTGCGCCGACTCGAGAACTTTGCAGGGTAAATTGTGGACGATCCATCCAGGAGATGGAGAAGGATGGCGAGGGAGGGATTAGCTTGAAGGGGGCTGGAGGAAGCCCCAGGTATGTATTTATATTTTTTTTCTCTCCGTGTCTCAGGTAGTCTTTAAGAACCCAGTTAAGGTATGGTATAGTGTTCGCTTACTGCTCTGATTGACGTTGAGGACTATAGGAACCAATTTGGTAGAGGAAATCATGATGCTGGTGAACTGGCTTGCCAAGCTCTCATAAATAAGTGTCCACTCTTGTTTAGCCTTCTGCAGGAGTTTACTTTGTAACGTTTCTACTATGCAGATATCTGAATAGGAATAGGATGATTACTAACATACATAAAATAACAATGTCTTCTTCTTTCTAACAGGATAGCAACCCCTATAGAGTACGTAATTGTATGATTAGTGCTCCAGACTGGCCAACAACTCAAAATATGCCTTTATCTTGCATGGTTCCTCCTAAGTGAATGTGTTTTTAGCTTGCACGTGTGCCGCCTAAAGCATGAGCAGAATACACCTCAGTCTTACCGCTGCTTCCCCACTAATAATAACCAAAAACCTACTTACTCTGTTAATGGACTCCACTAACTTATCTTACGCCTTAATGGTAAGACCAGCTAAGTCTAGTCATAGACATTACAGTGTGGTCTGATGTGGGACAACCTTGTGAGCTCCGAATGACTAATGATCATAGCATTATCATTCATACTGATATGGCTGGAGCATGATTGAAGCTGCCTTATAGGGAAGGGAGCAGACACTCCGACGCCAACTCCATCTCAAGGGGGACATCATCAGTAGGCAGAAAAGCCGAGTGCAGCCAATCAGATATTCCAGTGGGAACAATTGGCTGAGGATATATTGCCGGTAGCCAAAGACATAACATTGGCCTCCACATTTCATCCACAATAAATGTTGTGTTTCTTCTGGCAATAGAATAACCAACAGATCACTTTAATCCATGGAATACCGATGGCATTATGTCTGAACGTACCACTAACAAAAAACAGTTCCTGGTATCCCTACAGATCACGTGAATTCACGTTTCCAGACCAGGAATATGATTTATTTAGGTTTGAATAGAGCAATGAAAGGTGGCTTTACAAGGTGACAAGCAGTGGTCTCTGATTGGCTGGTCACAATTACGCAATCTTGTAAGACTTCCTGTGTCACATAAAACAAAGGAAGTGACTACACATAATCATGTGAACAGTTAGTGAGTATTTCATTGACTGCTTCTGATGAGGGAAAACTTATGCCAGGGAAGCATGGGAAATAATATAGCACCTTTTAGTGGTAGCATGTAGATTGCTTACTAGGTAATCCCTTTGATTCCAGAAAACGACGGGCACCAATAGTGAAAACTGTGATTAAAATCTTAAACATGAAGGGTTAGATGTTGTACTCACACTTTTTTGGTTGCTAATGACTGCAACCAATTTCAATGCTCAACCAAAAATCCCACTTCGGGTTGGGGTATCCACCACTAGTGGTGGCTCTCAAGATAAATAGAAAACTCCTCACTGAAGGGAGAAAGCCTAGGCAGACTCTCAAACAGAGGGAGAAAACTAAAATTACAACAATTTCCAACAACTGATGGGTAGAGGTGGGTAGTGCACAAAAAGACAACATGTTTTCATCCAGCTTCGTCAGGTCAATAAAAGATTGAGCCTGGTGGCTGCAATGTAAAGGAACGAGTGCCTCTAGATTGCTTCAAACTTATGTTGGGATTTTATGGTTGTCTACGCATCCTTTCAGGAGCTTTATCCTCAAAAGCACAACCCCCCCCCCCCCCCCCCCCCCAAACACTTATTGATCCTCCAGCGATGTCTTGTAGGCCTTCTGCAGCTCCTAGCAGGCTCCAAACAGCTTTCTGGTGTCCTTTGTGTATGCAAGCTTGGGTGTCACCTGACCTGCATCGGGTCAGGTGACACACCGGCTTACGTGCACGCCTCCGGAAAGCCACTAGGAGCCCATTAGGAGCTGCAGAGGTTCTACAAGACATCGCTGGAGGCCACGTAAGTATTTGAATGCCTTCAAACCTGCCAACAAAAACCCTCCAAACTAACAGTCCTTGTTATTCATCAAGAATGCCAGTTAGTTGAGACTTCTGGTTGCCTGAGTTCCGGATAATGGAGACTTTGCTGTATATATATATATTTATCTATATATATATATTGGCTGGGGTTCTTATTCTTAGAGGGATTCTGGTTAGTTGCTTTGGTGCCAATAAGTGTTCTTCCTTTGGACACCTTTGTTCACATTTAGCGATGGGCAGAAAATGTGAACATGCAGGTTTCCTTGACACACAAAGGGTAGAAGATTTCACCTTCATAAACCATCAGCCACCCATCAATAAGTTGTCTACTAGTTAAATAAGTTCCTAGCTAGAGGCTTTGATTGGCCAAACTTAATTCTTTCTTCAGAGTCAAGGGGGGTTTGGAAGTTTGGATCATTTTTGCCTCATCACTCATAAGTCTCCATACAGTATGTGGAGCTTATATGTCACAATCCTCAGCACAGAATGATGTACACAGACTATACACAACACGCATCTGCACTGATTCATGCATAACACGCAGTACCCATACAGTATGAGAGACTTGCAGAGCAGCTGATTCACACAATAGCCTCCAGTTGACATTCCGGCATGGTGGACAGCAGCCCAGCATTGTGTTAATGCCAAGAGTGGTTTGTATGAGCTTGGAGTGATGGGTCAAGGTCAGAAGAAAGACCGGGGCAACATTCACAACTTATAGTAAGTCTGGAGATCTGCCCATTTAGTTGCAACGCAGTGCTAGCCAATGATGCTAGACTACATTGGCTGATGCTGGTTGAAGAGATCTTCCTGCCAATAGCCTGTAAAGCCGGCTATATAGTGGATGTGAGGCATGTGGGCTCAGTGTTCTCTTATGTGGATGCTCCATAAACCTCAATGCTTGTATCACCTGAATGTTTATATTCATACTATGGAGAGGGGAAGGAACTTGAAAGAGACAGCCCTGCTCCTGAGGGTCACAGTAGTGCTCAGCCAGGGCAGTCAAACCTGCCCAAACATCATTTGACATCTCCAGCTCAGCTTATCGTTAGTAAGCAGCAGCATCTGTTTATAAATATAATTAGAGATGATTAATGTGATTAGGGTTGCCAAATCTTTTATTTAAAGGGAACCTGAAGTGAGATGGATATGAAGGGTGACATATTTATTTCCTTTTAAGCAATGCCAATTGCCTGACTGTCCAGCTGATCCTCTGCCTCAAATACTTTTGGCCATAGACCCTGAACAAGCATGCAGCAGATCAAGAGTTCTGACTGAAGTCCGACTTGGCTAGCCACATGCTTGTTTTCAGGACAGCCAGACAACTGGCCATAGGGAAACATGGACACTGGACTTCACATCAGTTGTCCTCTCCTGTTACAACTGTCAGGGTCCTAAGTTTAATTTACCTTCTTAAAACAGAAGGTCTTTGTGATAATTCAGCTTTAGGCTGCTTTCACAGTGCGACGTTAAAGTCGCACGTTATAAAAAGGAATAACGCAGACTAACGCACTGTGCAACGTTCACAGTGCACAGTTCACAGTGCACACGTTGCGTTGTGTGTAACGTGTAGCAATATTTGGAGAGTGCATGCTGTGCGTTTTATGTGATGCATGCGACGTTTTCGTTCTATCAGTATGCGACAAAACGGTGCACCAAGAGACGCATAACGCAGTTCAATATAACGTCCAAACTACCATGCGTTGCGTTAGGGGCATGTTGTGCGACCTTAACGTCGCATCAAACGCAACGTCCCACTGTGAAAGAGGCCTTAAGTGATCAACTGTGGTTTTCCATGATGCACTGCTGAATATGCGAATCATCTCTTTATATAGGTGCCTCCAGGGAAGGGTGCACTTGCAGAGCGAGCAAGAATACTTATGTTTCTGGGTCATGCAATGCATGTATTTACTTCCTTGTCTCTTGCATTCCACCTCATAGTAGGGGCGCTGTTACTATGACATGGAATGCAAGGGACCAGGAAGTAAGCGGCGCATGGATCCTGGCAATGTAAGTATTGTAAGCCGCTCTCACTGTGCATGCACTCATGGCCATGTCCCACCTTGCCCACCCATCTTGATATAAGCACCCTGATAGCACTGGCACTAATAGCACCAGAAGTGCTGCTGCTGCTGCTATCAGGGTACTAATGAAGATTTTGGGGGTGCTACAGCACTAGCAAGCTGCCACTGGAAAATGTAAGGGGTATCAGTACTTGATGGGATAAGAAAGGACAATGTACAATACTTGTAGTAGTGTACGGTTGCCATGGTTTCATCTGTATAAGTGATGTCCACAAGTCCAGCATTGCTTATAACGGATGTGGATTGTTTCGCGGTAACAGTAACAAGTACTTCCATCCAAACAATCACAGCTCTTTCTGACACAGAGGTTTTCCAGCATGTTGTAAAATTCTGTGCTGGTGGGCACCGATCCTTTCCTTTTTTGCAAGGGGGGAAAAGGAAGTAAGCATTCATTATCCATTCACAGCTTATCCAGATTGGCCAAGTTAAGGACCAGATCCCAGCAGATCCGAGAGCTCATCTGATGTGTTTACCATTATCCTCACTAATACATAAAGTTATTAGAGCTACATATGGAGGCTGCCATTCCAAAGCTCCCTTTTTGCAAGTTCTGTTTGCCTAGCTGCCATGCTGACGACATAGTAAAATGTTCTAAAGACTTCCGTACACTTTTGGAAGTTTTTTCATAGTAGTTGGCTGATTTAATAAAAACACTGGACGCGAGCAGTGCGCTACTTACACCTTATAGCTTGTTACACTATTCGCCAAGCACGATGGGACGTGCCTGGAATTGGATTTGGCACAAAAAAGCAGGGCACAAGTAGGAGATAGGACACACAATACACAATATATAACAATATACAATAGAATATACAGCCGTATAAGCCAATACATTAAAGGGAAAGTGACGCAGTAGAGAATTTAATGATTGGGGCGCACAATATACAAAGGGGCAGTGACTCAGCAGACAGTGACAGACACAGAGGAGCCAGTGACAGAAATGTGTCAAGGTGTCCCCAAGGGCTTGGGTATCCCCAGGCTGAGAGTCACTACTTTAACCACTTCCCCTCCCGCGAGACAAGCAACTATGTCTCTGCAAAATGCCTCAACTCTGTGCAGGAACGTAGCTACTACATTCCTCCCCGTCGCGTGTTCCCGCTCACCCCCCTCGCTCGTTACCACCGCCGATTATAAGCTGCTAGATCAATGAATAGGAACGCATGTGAATGACCGCAGCTGTCTATTAGACGGCTCCGTCAGATCACAAAACCCGTCCATGCTGTGCTGTACGCCTGTTTGCGTATTAATACTACGCTTACGGAAGTCAACTACGATGATATCTTGTGACCAAATAGTAAAAATCCATTTACATTTTTTTTTTTACTAATTATATATTTTTAGCTTATTTTTCCATTAAAAATTAACCCCTGACCTCCCACACTCCCCATTAGCTACACTTTTTTTTTAAATAAAAATAAAAAAAAACATTTTTTACAAATTAAAAAAAATACATAAATAGTTACCTTAGGGACTGAACTTTTTAATATGAATGTAAAGAGGGTATATTACTGTTACTTTATAAATTATAGGCTTGTAATTAGGGATGGACGCAAAACTGAAAAAATGCACCTTTATTTCCAAATAAAATATTGGTGCCATACATTGTACTAGGGAAACATTTTAAATGTTGCAATCACCGAGACAAATGGGCAAATAAAATATGTGGGTTTTAATAATGTTAGAATTAATTATTTTAAAACTATAATGGACGAAAACTGAGAAATAATACATTTTTCAAAAAAAAATTTCTTATTATTCCCATTAAAACGCAGTTAGAATAAACTTATTCTTATTAAAAATAACCCCCCCCCCCCCCAAAGAAAGCCTAATTGTGGCGAAAAAAACAAGATATAGATTGTTTCCTTGTGATAAGTAGTGATAAAGTTATAGATAAATGAATGGAAGGAGCACTGACAGGTGAAAATTGCTCTGCTTTTTAAGGGGAAAAAAACCCTTGGAGGCGAAGTGGTTAAAGGACGACTCCAGCAAAAAATTAGGCAGTTAAAATCTTACAGAACCGACAGGTTTTGGACTAGTCCATTTTCTTAAGGGGGATTCGGTTCACATAGATTTTAACTGCTTACTTTTTTCACAAGAGTGGTCCTTTAAAGGAGATCTGAAATGTTACTTACTTGGTTGCTATGCTGATCCAGAACAGATCTTGTGCTCTGACTGTACTGTGACTCCACTGGCTGAATGCTTATTGCAGGTGTGTGACTCAAACATCCGAAAACAAAGTATTGGCATGACAGTTGGGAAACTGGTACTTTTAAAGTGGAAATAAAGATGGCAGCCTCATATTCCTCTAATTTTAAGTCTCCTTTAAAAATAACTTGAATTGGAATAAGTCAGCAGTTCATAGTATAACACTGACACATAACATAACCTCCTAAACTTATTTTTACCAAGTTTGGTGTTTGTTTCTAATCCTTTCTATATTAAAAATCACTATGCACCAGAAGTGTCTCACATTGAGTTTGACAGTGTCGTATTTACTTCTAATCCTTTTTATATTAAACTTAACTGATCACCAGCTTGTCTTAAAGAGAAACTCCAACCAAGAATTGAACTTTATCCCAATCAGTAGCTGATACCCCCTTTTACATGAGAAATAGATTGCTTTTCACAAACAGACCATCAGGGGGCGCTGTATGACTTATTTTGTGATGAAACCCCTCCCACAAGAAGCTCTGAGTACTGTGGTACTTTTGGCAGTTTGTTACAATGTAACAAGGCTCACAGACAGGAATTAGCTGTTTACAGCTGTCTGTAACAGCCAAAACAGCTAGGAGCAGCTACATAACCTGCCCACAGTAACAATGTCACCATGTAATAAATGTCAGAATGTAAATCGGGGAGAGGAAAGATTTTACAATGAGCAAACACTGACTAAATCATTTATACATAATTATTGTAAAAATGAAGCACTTTTTTTTTATTACATTATTTTCACTGGAGTTCCTCTTTAAGTTCAGTTAATTCACAGGTTATTTTTAGAACCGATCGCTCGTATAGTCTGCACATGTTTCCGTTCCCATAGCTTTGGTCGTTAACCTCCCAGGAACACTGTGGTCAGTCGCATCTACATAAAGAAAGATCAAAAACAATAATAATAATAGTGTATGACTACAAGAGTTGTTAGTAAAGCAGGCACCCCCTTTACGTAGCTATAATACCAGTCTGTATACTATAAAAGTAGATGTTTTACCGCTTTTGGATTCAGAGTTATTTGAAAAATATCCGGCTGTTGAGCTCTGCTGTGTGTAATTATCCCCCTGCTTGATGCTGTGCTTGTCCAGTCTATTCTCATAGCCCCGTGTTAACAATGTGTGTGTGTGTGTTTTTTGCAGAGTAACTTCAATGTGGCCATTCTGAACGTGGGGGCTCCAGCGGCTGGCATGAACGGAGCTGTGAGGTCCGCCGTGAGAGTGGGCATTACTGAAGGACATAAGATGTTTGCAGTTAATGACGGGTTTGAAGGATTCGCTCATGGGCAGGTGAGTCCACATTTATATGGGGTGGGGGTGGGGGGGGAGAATTTAACGGGATTGTACTCGTTGAAGAGATGTTCTCTTACCTCCTGTGTTTGGTAACTCCATGAAAGACACATTTCATATGTTGCTGTCTCTCTCACTCTGGAGAGATTCTCTCACTTGCTAGCTCATATTGTTGTCTTGTAATATAAATCATTATTAAAGTGGATCCGAGATGAGTTTTTACTCATTGCATAATTGTGTTCCTTTCCTATTGTTTATACGGCATTCCTCAAGCCAAATACTTTTTTGTTTTTGTTTTAATAGTCTAAATCCCTATAAACTAAACAAGCCACGCCCACAGGTTTCCAGAGAGCCAAGGCACTTTCAGACAGTAGCAAGGGCTCATGGGAGCTCAGTCTGGGCAGGAGGAGGGGGAGGTATTACTAGCCAGATATTTCAGAGGCAGGGGGGAGGAAGGAGGAGGAGGAGGGGGATTAGGTTTTTTTGCTCAAGATACAGATAAGCCTGCCTCTGTGTAATGTTTACAAACAACATGGCTGCTGTCATTGTATCACAGGAAGAAATAATCATATTCTATTTAAGCTGTTTGCAGCTAGATTTGCTGTGTAAAGTATCTAAACTTAAGATGAGATATATAGACAAGTTACTTGTTATAGTTAGTCTTTCATCTCGGATCCGCTTTAAACGTATTTTCCTTATGGTAGGTTGCAGAGATAAGATGGGGAGATGTTGGTGGCTGGACCGGCCAAGGTGGATCTCTCCTTGGGACAAAAAGGTGAGTTTTCAACTTCAAAAGCCTCTGCATAGCCAGGAGTGGCATCGCACTTCTCCATTTCAGCTTTGCATCTTTATGCGTCACCTCTTTTCTACTCCTTTACATTTTGTGGGTGTGTCTTGTATGGTGGTCTGTGATCATTTGTTGTTACCTTTAAAGGGAACACAAGATGAAAATAAACTGATGAGATAAACAATTATATTTATCCTCCTACTCCTGAAAATGACTTTTTTTTAAGTATCTCAGGGTTTTCTTTTATATTTAAACATTTACAAACTAGGTTGAATGTTTTACTGTCTCTTATCAGTGGCAGCCTATTAAGTGTCCCAGAGTTAGAAAAAGTAAATAGTTCATGTATTGTATCTCTCCCTACCCTCAAAAGTCGTATTCTGCTAGGAAAACCTTTATGGCTGTAATTTGCTTATCAGTGATGATTACTATATTCCTAGAAGGTACCGACAAGACAGAAGCTGTCACTTCCATGCCTAGAAATTAACTCTTTCAGGCAGCAAAATAAAACAAGTAAAACAGCCTGGTTATTATTATTATTATTATTATTTAGTATTTATATAGCGCCGACATATTACGCAGCGCTGTACAGTGTATATATATATATATATATATATATATATATTGTCTTGTCACTAACTGTCCCTCAAAGGAGCTCACAATCTAATCCCTACCATTGCCATATGTCTATATTATGTAGTGTAAGTCTAGGGCCAATTTTTAGGGGGCAGCCAATTAACTTATCCGTATGTTTTTGGAATGTGGGAGGAAACCGGAGTGCCCGGAGGAAACCCACGCAGACACGGAGAGAACATACAAACTCTTTGCAGATAGTGCCCTGGCTGGGATTCGAACCAGGGACCCAGCGCTGCAAGGCGAGAGCGCTAACCACTAAGCCACCGTGCTGGTTATGAATATGTTTTGCACTGTACATACACATGTTTATCTCATCATTTCACGTTAACTTGGGTACATTTTTGCTGGCGCTATGATGCACCAAATGCAGATTTAGATCATAAATATGTGGCACTGTCCTGGGATATCCCCCCTTTGGAAAACCATCTGTGAATATATCACAGATTAGTAAAATAAAAACTCCTACTGATCCCTTTAACTGTATGTTAGGAGATACTGCAAAGTTAGCCAACATGTGTGCTCAAAGAACGCTAGTTGGCCTTTTATTATACTACTTCCGCAAAGCAATTATATTAAACCGGAAAAAAGCAGATCTGCCCTCACTATAATACTGGAAGAAATTAGTTAATGACTCCCTACACTGATATAGAGCTGCCTACATAGCTAGAGGCTGTCCCCAGAAAATGTGGAAACCATTGACCAGCAATAAAGATACAAACTAAGTTAATATTTTATGTACCTAGGCAACTTAACTTTTCTTCACCACTTATTTGACTCAATTACACAGAATACTTATAATTATTATTATACATGCTGCAATCACAATGATTGGTTGCTGTTTTGATACTCTGAAATGTAGGGGGGAGGGGATTGGATCGGGGGAAATTCAGTCAGTGGTTGAATGTCTACAATAGAAGAGTAACATGTGCTTGTTTTTTGTTTTTTTTGTTATGTTTTTATAATCACCTGTGTGTGAGTTAGTCTCCGTTTTCTATGTTGACATTTTAAAATTAGTAAAAAGAATCTACAAAAAAAAAAAAACTTGGGTAAACTTTAAGGCCCATCTTGTGTACAAATAACACAGAGATTAACTTCCCCACCACAACAAATAAGCATAATTAAATAGGGGGCACTGTGTTTATACAGTATGAATAGTTTAGATCACTTCTTATGCAATATTTTCTGTTTATATTTCAGAACTCTTCCTGCTAAACATTTTGATAAAATCGCTGAACAGATCCGTGCTCATAACATCCATGCTTTGCTGGTCATCGGGGGCTTCGAGGTAAATATCTAAACACTTATGGTTTTTTTTCATCTTTGTTGTCTTCATGTTTTTTTCATTCAATCCAATACGACTTTATGGAGTTAATATTATTGTTGTCTAAATTAATTATTACTTTTACAGTTGTTCTGTCTTAAAAGTGTAATCTATCCAAAAGCTTTTGTGTAGGGAAATACAAAGCCGATAAGTTGATGTTGCCCAAGTTGGGTGTCTGTGATCATTGTTACTGATACTTCACCCAGCACCGTAAGTAAGTGTCCATTTGGTTGAGGGGTTAGTTTCTACTATTTCGGTTAGTGTCGGGGAAGGTTAAAGGACAGCCGAGGTGAAAATAAACAAATGAAATAAACAATTGTATCTATCCTCCTTCTCCTAAAAATGACTTTTGAAGATATTCCAGTTTTATTTTATGTTTAAATCTACTTTTTAAGTTTTAACTGTTTTATTTTTGCTCAATGACACATTCATTGAAGTATGTCAGAGCTAAAATCTATGAACTATTGACTCGTTTTTTCTATTTCCTGCTCTCAGAAGCCATTTTCTGATAGGAAAGTGTTTTATAGTTGGAATTTCTTATCAGTGAGGGTCACACTGTGGTCACTTCCTGTCTGAGTCAGGACTGAGTCAGCCACTTACATAGTTGATATTTTACTCTTTTAGGCAGAGAAAGAAAAACAGGAACACAGCATAGTTATTTGTGTGCTAGGCACTGTACATACACGTCTATCTCATCAGTTCACATGTCACCTCGGGTATACTTTAACATGAAAGTGAGGTAGATGTTACAGTTAGCTTAGCTTAGGGTCGATTGTTAGTGCTAAGTGCTTCCTCTCATGTGAGTTTAGAGTTAGGTTATATCAGGGTTTTTTAGGGGTTAATGTGATGGATATTTTAAAGGATTAATATTTAGGATTATGGTTCAGAGGCGTAACTACAAATCACGGGGAACCCCAGAAAAACTTTCAAGGTGCCCCCTATAATTCACACATTTTCTCTTGCCTACTCCTGGTGACCCTCATAGCCTGGGGGCCCATCTCACAAGGGTCATAAAACAAGCGTGGACATTGTCATCATTAAACCCAAAACAAGTATAGCCACAAAAAACACCCAATCTGATGGATGGACTCCTTATCAGAGAGAGTGAAGAAGTAATTGGGGCCCCCTTACAGCTCTAGAGCCCCCTCCAGTCACAGGGGCTGCTTCCCTGTAGTTACGTCCCTGGTGCGGTTGACAATTCAGAAAAGTCATAAAAATGTTGAGTTCAGCCAAAGTTAGGAGACAGGAGGATAGGGGTATAGTGCCGATTCTGTGTATCTCAGGGCAGAATAAGAAATGTAACCTGTAGGGAGAAGACATTATACTTCTTCTGCAGTGAGTGTCGCTCAGGTTCCTGGTCCTACTCTCATTTGACCACAACCTTTTATCCTCCTTTATACCATCATCACCCTCAGACAGCCAATCATGAGTCTTCAGGGCCATCTGTGTTTGTTGAACACCACACTGGTAATTGTGTGGCTGCTCTATAACAACAAGTGACTCCTGTTAATGCGCCAAAGTGTAGGAACCTTGAAGGGGCGGGATACAATTACCATGGTAGCAGCCTGAAGAGCTCCTGCAGTGATACAGTGGCATGCATGGAGAAGGGGGAGTGCCAATCATTGAAGAGGAGACCCGGAGACCATTAGGGACACTCACTGTGAGGTGATTTCTTCCTACAGGTGCGGTTTAAATTAAATGCTTAAAGTTTTCAGGCACAATAATAACATTAGTATTCAGCCATACCACCAGGTATACGTTTTCTAATCCATTTCAAGATCGCCTTAAAGGAATACTATTGATTCACATATTTTTTTCAATTGACAAATGAATTGTTTGGGAAGTGCTGCTAAGTACTGGTGTATACATTTTAGTAGCAACCTCTTTGTTTACTGTTATCAAAATACTTTCAAACTTTAATGATGCCAAAACTGACGGCTGACTGAGCCATGAGGAGAGGGGAAATTCCCCTCACACTTGATCAGTTAACTCTATGTGTACTCTGTGTGTGACAGAGAGAAAGCTTCCAACAGCTGCAGCTTCTGTGTCCTGTGTTTCTGACTGAAGTGTCTGAAGAGAGCAAAGGAAATGTAATTAATTGTCACAGCTTTTCATACTGTTTTTGCTTTCAGAGTTTGATATTTGCTTTCTGTAGTCTGATATGCAACTCTGGCTGTGCATTGAAGCAGACACCCCTTCTGCAATTGATTTGTCCCAATATAGCTAAATCCTACCCTCAATAAATTACAGCTTTTGCCTCTGATATTTAACATGAAAAGTAGGAAAATGTTTACACAGCTACTTAGACATTATTTGTACATTGTCATTTTAGAACACTTGGGTATTGATAGTATTCCTTTAAGTAAGGTTTCCTCATAAGCTTAAAGTGGAACTACAATGGAAAAGGTTTTGTTTTTAGTAAGGATTCTAGTTGGAGCGATTGTTGCTTACTTCCTGCTCTAGTGACAGAACACAGGAAGTGAAGAGGAATCCTCAGACTGGGTGGACAGCAATCAATACCTTGTGTATCTTCCAATCCTTACTCTCAGAACAAAAATAGTTTTAGCTGTAGTTCAGTCTTATTATTCTATTCTATTAATAAAAAATGTTACTATGTTTTTGTTTATATCATTTGCAATTAAATGATATGTGTCTATGTAATATTTTTACATTGTATGATTGTTGTTCTTGTATTGACTATTTCTTTTGTTTTAGTGTATGTAGTGGTTCCTGTGCCATGTAAGTGTGTGCTGTGGTGGTTGTGGCTTTCCCCATGGCTCCGTAAAGATCTGTTTCCCCCCCTACAACCACTGTTGTGTCTTCTTTTTCCTCCCTACATTGTGCCTGCACATCCCAGGCCTTCTTGGGACTGATGGAACTGACTGAGGCCCGAGGAAAATATGAGGAGTTCTGTATTCCCATGGTTATGGTGCCCGCTACTGTCTCCAACAATATACCGGGGTCAGATTTCAGCATTGGCGCAGATACTGCTCTGAATACTATAACCGATGTAAGTTGGATCATGTTTGCTTGAGTGCACTTAACTCACACATCACTACGACCCTGTCTCTGTGGCCTTTATTTATCAGAGCTGTCCAGTCAGATCAGAGATTTTTAGATATCACTGACTAATCAGACCTATGCTTGATTCTGTGTCGCATAACCCAGGTAGCCTCCAATGAGCTATATACTAGCTTTAATCAGCTTTTACATTTTTGACCTTTTACAGAACTTCGGGAAAGTCCTATTTAGGATCAGGGCTGTAGATATAATTGTTTATCTCAACAGTTTATTTTCACTTCGGGATGCTTTAAAGTGTACCTGAGGTGAAATAAAAAAAAAACAAAACATGCATATCTAAGAAGAGGCCAGAGGCTTCCCACCTGCTCATTGCTAGTGCGAAGGCGTGGTCATACTAACTCATGCGAGAAGAGGGACATGGCTGTGAAATTCTTGAGGGTCCAGGGCAGCGGCAATATGGGTGAGGACGACACAGGGAGTCCCTGGATCCTGCAGAGGCGTCCCACGTCCTCCTAGCCCTCACCGTTTTTGAAAGCGGACCCCTGGAACATTTCCAACAAGAGCTCCTCCTCATGTGCAAGCATAGCTGTAATGCGTCTGCTTAGGTACTTCTGCGCCTGGGCAGTGAACTGTGAGGAGCTTGTGCATGAGCGTCTCTGTGCTTCTGCTCAGGTGCGACTGTACTTGTTTGTGCAAGAAGAGGAGCGCGGCTGCAAACTTACTTAGGGTCCTGGGCAGCGGTAGTACATGCGAGGAGGACACGGGAAGCCCCTAGAGGACCCAAAGGTTTCTCTCTGCCTTGATAAGTTTTAGGGGTTTTTTTTGGTTTAAGTTCACCTCGGGGTTTCTTTAAGCTAGGCTTGATCATCATGAGCTGCTCAGCAAAAAGATATCTGAGTTCTGTTTCCCTGATACGTATTGTGTGTCTAAGCTCTGATAAATAAACACCTAAGATGGCGGTATATAAAGGTAAGTAGCCCACGCTGCATGCCACTTCTCACTAATACTGTTTTGCACGCTAATCCACTCTTGGTTTTCGGTGAGTTCTCTGCTGCTAATGGGTCCACGCTTCTCTCTCACTGATTGTAGTGCTTGCTTGTTAGACCTAGAGGCTGACGGCTAGTACAAAGAGCTTCAACTTGCAAAATTTTGAACAACTGTCATCTATTTGCAATGCTAATGAATGTTGCCAAGTGACATTCCTCCATCGGTATCCCAAAAGACCAGTTGTTAGTAAGCTAAAAAGGCCTCTTTAATTCCACAACAAGGGAATGGAAAGCGAGTGAGTGAAGGGATCACAGTTTCGGTGTCAACACGTCTCTTCTTAGCATTTCGCAACCCTTAGAAGGTTGTGTACGGCCTCCTATACGCTGCACAAGAAAGAGATTGCAGAGGCAGAAAAAATGAACGCATCGTCATCCGGCTGTCATTATGGCGCTTGGATGAATATATTGATCGGCGAAGACTGAATGGGGAGAGCATCATTTCGCCTTACTGCTACTTAATGGCTAATTGAGTTCTATTATTGGCGCTGACGTGGTGCAGACAATACAATGCAATGTTTGCCAGGTTAAAGGACAACTAGACCCAAAATTGAACAAGGTAAAATCTAACCATGATGAGGATAATGATGATCTGGGCAGCACGGTGGCATAGTAGTTAGCACTCTCGCCTTACAGCACTGGGTCCCCAGTTCGAACCCCAGCCAGGGCACTATCTGCAAGGAGTTTGCATGTTCTCTCCGTGTCTGCGTGGGTTTCCTCTGGGCACTCCTGTTTCCTCCCACATCCCAAAAACACACAGATAAGTTAATTGGCTTCCCCCTAAAAATTGGCTATAGACTAGGATACATACAGTACACTACGTGATACATAGACATATGACTATGGTAGGGATATGTGAGCTCCTCCGAGGGGCAATTAAGTGACAGGCAATATACTCTGTACATCGCTGCAGAAGATGTTGGCGTTACATAAATACTAAATAATAATAATAATAAGGCAATATGCTAGGAACTGCAAACTTCCTCTCCTTTCTGGATTTAGCCATTAGACAGATCAGTCATGAGTCCATAGGATATACAGCGTAATATAGGACTAATATATGCCTATGTTTTCCCGTATCTCCCGTATCCATTACAGTAGAAACCATATGTCTATATGAAGAGGTGGGACTTTGTAATTCACAGGAAGTAGGTGTTTTCAACTTTAGGACCTCACTTCTGGTAACAGGAAATAAGTTTCAGAGATCTTAAGTCTTCAGGGATAATAGCACAGTTACAACAAATAGAGCTACGCAAATGGAATTTTCACTTTTTAAAGTTCATTTGGAAAGGTAACACTTATGGTTTACGCTAATCAACATCAGTGCTTCAGAATTTGCCTTGTTTTGTTTTGGGTTTAGTCGTGCTTTAAAGGAAAACTGTAGTGGGGTCGGGGAAAAATGAGTTGAACTTATCCCGGGCTTCTAATGGTCCCCCGCAGACATCCTGTGCCCGCGCAGCCACTCACCGATGCTCTGGCCCTGCCTCCGGTTCACTTCTGGAATTACAGACTTTAAAGTCTGAAAACCACTGCACCTGTGTTGCCGTGTCCTCACTCCCGCTGTTGTCACCAGGAACGTACTACGCAGGCACAGACCCTACTGGGCCTGCGCAGTACGCTCCTGGTGACATCAGCGGGAGTGAGGGCACGGCAACGCAGGCGCAGTGGTTTTCAGACTTTAAAGTCTGAAATTCCAGGGAGGCGGGGCCGGAGCATCGGTGAGTGGCTGCGCGGGCACAGGTTGTCTGCGGGGGATCATTAGAAGCCCCGGGTAAGTTCAACTCATTTTCCCCCGACCCCCCTACAGTATTCCTTTAATATGAGAACGCTGTGTACAGCTTTCCATAACATCACCTGGCACCACTTGCGCACTGCTAGTTGGGTTCAAGGAACCTATAAGCAGCAATCAGGCTCCTCCCCCTCCCATTTAGACTTTTATGATCACAGCAGTACGTTAGCACCATTTAGGTGCCTGAGTATTCTTGTCCTTAAAATGACTTGGTTCATCCTGCATAATACATCCATATTTATTGAGTCACAGCTGCTATTTGCTATAGAGGTCTATAGTACCAGCCAGTATTCCAACGCAATGACTGTGCATGAACATGTCATAGATTGCAGGTGGTAAAGCGTGTCATATAAAGCCAAGCATGAGAAGCTGCCTGCGCAGACCTTTCTATTGCATTTGCTTGACTCACTTTCCATGGTGAACCATCATACTGTTTAGGCTGTCTTCTACTATAATGAAAAATATATAAAAAATGAAATAAATGTTTCTTATATATGTGAGCTGCACGCCTAAAACAGTCTCAGACAAAGTTAAATGTATCAATAAGCCACCAGCCAGGTTCCGTCTTTAGCCTGCATTGGAAGCAATAAGTAGAAACAGATTGGGAAAAAAGATACGTTGAAAAAAATACAACTGGAACGTCACTGGAATCTTAGAGATAAATTATCTAAAATAGTTCATAGAAAGGGACCTCCAGTGTTTTGTAGGAACGTCATACAAGATCCCTCTTGGCTCTGAGAGTATTTGAAAACTCTACTGCGATAAAAGCTGCAGCACTACTTTGATTCGCTATACGCTATGCTCACTGCCTTAACTATTTACTGTTAACTTCCTGTGCTAAGTATGGTACAATAACTTGAAGCAGAGAATGAACAGTTTTCCAGAGTATTGTAGCTCCATGGAGTGGATTATGAAAGATGAATGATCTGTGCACTATCTGCATGTTTACAGTGGGCCTCCAAATTCTACCATCTCACTGGCATTCTTACCACTATGGTCTGGGTTGTTCTAAAACCAAGTAACCAACACTACAGCAAACTAATTGCCTTTGTGTAAATGTGAAACTGAAGCCAAACCCCTTTACTTAGGTTTTGGATACCACGAGGAAGGGTTAGAACATTTACCAGGTTCTTCCTGTCTGTACCTTCTCTAGGGAGACAACAGAATACCCAAGCAGCTCGAGGTGACCCAAAACAACTAGGACTGTATAGGGGACTAAAAGAGACTAAAAAGCCCTCCTACTAAAAAGCAATGCTTGGTGTAATTTGCCTTCTTCAAACAGAAGATATTTGCGATAATTCAGCTTTAAGTGAACAACTGTGGTTACCCACAATGCACTGCTACTGAATATGCAAAGTATCTCTTCATGCCCCTGAAGCCAGGCTATCTTTTTGCCTTTGTGACATTTGACACCAGGAGGAAGGAAATTAAGGATAGTTCTGTAATTTGTTGACAGAACAGGTTATGAGGTAAATCTGACCAATAAAATGCCTGTTATACTGACAAGTTATGATTTGTACCGTACAGGGAAAATGCTCTTCACCTTCCGGTCAGAGATGTGACTACAAATCATGAGGCCCCAAAACGTAGTTTTTTGGCCAGTCCTAGTGATGCCCCGCCTCCTTCACGGATCTGAGTGCATGAGGCAATGAAAGGTCACATGCAACTTACAGTGCACAGACACAGATGTTTATAGATTCCACCCCCACCTCAGTACAAACGCACTGATATAGTGGTACATTTACCGAAGATTCTGGTGATACGTTTTGTGACTTCTTAAAGGGAGTAGAATTCCATAATATGTATTCAAAGTGTTCAGGAGAGAAGCCATAACACATCGAATGGATTTCACATTCACAAACTGTGGTCATCCCATAATACTCCCCTCAGTTCCTCCCACCCATTTAAGAACAAGTGTCTTTTGGATAAAGGAACTCAAAAGACTGAAAGCAGTATTGAACAGGTTAGGAACAAACTGGCTTCCTGGGCCCCACAGTTAGCGACAATGGTTATTCCTGTTGTGTTTGTGTGACAGGAAATTAAGAGGAGTGTCTCCTACACTGATACTGGTTGCAGTAATGACCTGATAAATGTTCTAGTCCTTCCGAAATGGTATTCAGATCTAAAAGAAAGGCCATGGCTAAAGTACCACATTAATCTTTAGACTTCACCAAACCATATATTCACCTCATGTAATCTAAGCCAAACTCAATAAATCAGAATGGAGGCTGAAAGCATCACACCGTGTCCTGATGGGCCTCATACCAGTTACATGCTATGTCTAATGGTGCCCTTTGGCATCTATATATCTCATTTAAAGTGGAACACATGCCAAAACTTTAATTTTACTTTTTAATGGAGTGGGGAAGGGTTAGCTTAGTCATTGCTTTTTGAGTTCCGGTTGGAGAAATTTCACCTTACTCGCTATCCATGCATTTGAGTCACTAATAACAGTAGGTGAGGCGACATCTCTCCAATGATGGATACAAACAGCAGTACAAATACTTTTATTTGTAGTGTTGAAAAGGCCTAGGAAATCTGCAGGACTTTTATTGCTGCCTGTGTCGGCTCTAAAGCTACATACTCACTTTGCGATGCGGGAAGATGGATGCAGCGACATCTCCCTTACAGCGAGCGTGCCCCAATCCATCTTCCAGCGGGTATGCGTGACGCCATGCGGCATTGCACGACGGGCGCAAACGAGACCTCAAGCAACCCCGGTACGGGAGTCATCAGGGATCTTACCGATCTGCCGTGGCAGTCATTGTAACTGTGTGACGCTAAGCGACGTTAGCGTGATTGTGCGTCTGTACCTAAGTCACAAG
Source organism: Hyperolius riggenbachi (assembly GCF_040937935.1). Classification (NCBI taxonomy): domain Eukaryota; kingdom Metazoa; phylum Chordata; class Amphibia; order Anura; family Hyperoliidae; genus Hyperolius; species Hyperolius riggenbachi. Next base: position 64,258,481 of record NC_090650.1, on the reverse strand, counting down.
ATCGCGGAAGCGACTTGTCGTTGCTCAAAAAAAAAAGAATCGGCGGTCGTGGGGAAAATGTTGGAAAAATCACAAGGTGGGTATAGGCCTTGAAAGTTTCTTCACCTCCTGTGAGATTAAATTACCTCAGAGCAACACAGACAGCTCTAAAAAACCTTGCTCGTGTTCTAGCCCCTCCCTGCTCTGTTAGGAACTAAATTAAAGAGGGTTTTCCTGGAGTTACACTTTAAAATGTTTTCTGAATGAACCATTACTGTATTTTATTTCCTGCATATTATCCTGTGATCGAGGAACATGCAGGAAAAGCAAAGCAACATGATTCCTGTCCTGCAGAAATAAAGCCCTTAATATTTGCTGCCAGTGGTACCACGTGAATAATTGAGTGATTTCCTTGTAGCATGTACCTCCTCCCTGTTTACTTCAAAACCAGCAACAAAACAGCCTTAATCGCTTTCCTGTTCCACTGTACATTACGGCAACTAATGAACCAATTATAACAGTAACACAATGCTTCACAAAACAATAAACTAACCCGCCTTTTTCCTACTCCTGCTGATTGTCTCCATTCTTAAACCACTAAGAGTTTTTCCACAAATTTTACTCATCTCTTTTTCATCTCCGTGGGAGATTCTAAAACCTCTTCAGAACTTAATTGCGCCAATGCAACCTTCAGAATTTAACTGCGCCAATGCCAGCTTCTTCAGAATTTTAACTACGCCAGTGTCACCCTCTTCAGAATTTTAAACTGCACCAGTGCTACCTTCTTCAGAATTTTAACTGTGCCAATGCCACCCTCTTCAGCATTGCGCCAATGCTAACTTCCTCAGCACCTAATCGCACCAATCATACCCTGTTTTATTTTGGCACTAAAAATGTTGCCTCATTAAGGTTCAACTGTGGCCAAAAGTTTTGTTCTTTTACTTTGGATAGGAAGGAGAATAGTTAGAACTTCTTTCAGATCATTATTGTTGCTGCTGTCCACAGTGGGCAAATTTTCTTTACCTCCTGTTTCTGGGACACCAATGGCTCTAATGTGGTTTCAGAGTGTCACCAGAAAAGAAACTGAGGGACAGCAGTACAGACCTGGCAGAAGCTCCTACAGTTAACTGACAACTTCGCTGTGTGTGGCCCTGTTGAAGAGATGTTGGCTACTTCCTGTCTGGTTAAGATTATAAGGAAAAGTCTCATCAAAAGGGACATATCCGTAAATATCAGAAAGAGGTCTAACTTTTTCCCCATCCAATCCAACTTATAATAAATGTTTTAGCAAAAGTTGAACATTAAGACCTCATTTTGCATTTAACAAAATGTTAAATTGTTTATGCAAAAAAAGTTTGGCAAAAAAAACAATGTCGTTTTTGCACACTAAAAAGTCAAATACATGTTTTGCTAATTCTTAAAACTTTACTCCTGCAGCTGCAGGACCTGCAGCTGCCTGCTTACTCACAGTTAGTCTGAAACACTCCCCCTTAAGTCACATAAGCAGACGATGGGAACAGTGGCTGGTCTGTCCGCTGAAGCCACTCCTTCCTCATGACTGATAGCTTTCAGTGTCTGTCAGTTTCTCGTAGTTGGGCACAACTATGGAACAATGAATAAGGGGGGGGGGGGGGGGGGAGCATGATGGTCTATGAATTGGTACATCCAATATTTTCCTCTTCTACTTTGCAAACAACTGCAATGTTTTTAAAATTAAATTGAGACAGTGGTCTGTGAGATGCATCAATGAGCTTGGACTCGGTTATTGAAGTGCTTGATTGCGGGATCTGCAGACAAGTTCAGGCATTAACAGATCCAGACTGCCACGTATTATTCAATCATAAGCCAGTGGGACGCCACACCCTCCCGCCACACAGAAGGAGCCACTAACCCCTCCCACAATCACACTCGGCTAAGTTCATTTTTATGCTGCCACTTCAGGCTCTTGAAAGTCTGCTGGAGTTATACGAGGCGAGAGCCACTTATGAAGAGTTTTGCATCCCCATGTGCATTGTGCCCTCCACCATTAGCAACAATGTCCCCGGCACTGACCTGAGTCTTGGCACTGACACTGCCCTGAATGCCATTGTAGAGGTAAGATGCTGGACCTAACGCCAAGGGAGTCATTTACTAACAGAGCTTTGCAATAAAGAACCAATCATATCCATCGGGGTATTTAAAAAAATAAATAAAAAAAAATAGGATACCCTCTGCATATAATTGGATGCAAATCTATACTTGTATGTTAACCCTTGAAGGTCACTTTTTCCCTTTTTGGTTTATTTAGTTATAATATTTAGTGGAAAATATATTTATTTCATCAGGAAGTAGAAAAATATATTTTTTACATCAGGAAAATCTTAAAGTGGACCTGAACTCAGAACTTGCTCTCTGCTCTGAAAGATGAGCAACAGCATAATTACTTTTAAAAAATCACATTTCCTTGTTACAGCTGATACAAATCCTGTAGTGTGTCTACTTCCTGCGTTCATGGAAGCTTTGTTAACATCCTGTGTTTACAAATTAGCTGTTTTTCCATGATAGAGGGGATTCCTGAGCTGACACAGCTGAGAGATCACGTTACGACGGTGATTAGTCACAGATGAGGGGGAATTGTACAGGTTTAATCTCTAAATACACACGGGTGGATTTCTCTGTTTTCCTTCTGTCCTGTGCAAGAGTTCAGGTCCACTTTAAATGTCATAAATGAAAATGTGATACTTGTTTAGAGCTCCACCTGCTGGTTAATCTGGCATTACAAGCAAAGATGGTCAACAAGAATCAAATAATTCACTTCCTGTCCATTTTGATTGGCTCAATTTCAAGCAGCTTACAATAAGCATCAAAACTGGATGCAAGCTGGGATTTTTTTTTGTATTTTATTGACCTCAAATTGTAATCTTGTGTGTATATATCTATATATATATATATCTATATATATATATATACATACATACAGTGGTGTGAAAAACTATTTGCCCCCTTCCTGATTTCTTATTCTTTTGCATGTTTGTCACACTTAACTGTTTCTGCTCATCAAGAACCATTAACTATTAGTCAAAGATAACATAATTGAACACAAAATGCAGTTTTAAATGATGTTTTTTATTATTTAGTGAGAAAAATAACTCAAAACCTACATGGCCCTGTGTGAAAAAGAAATTGCCCCCTGAACCTAATAACTGGTTGGGCCACCCTTAGCAGCAATAACTGCAATCAAGCGTTTGCGATAACTTGCAACAAGTCTTTTACAGCGCTCTGGAGGAATTTTGGCCGACTCATCTTTGCAGAATTGTTGTAATTCAGCTTTAGTTGAGGGTTTTCTAGCATGAACCGCCTTTTTAAGGTCATGCCACAACATCTCAATAGGATTCAGGTCAGGACTTTGACTAGGCCACTCCAAAGTCTTCATTTTATTTTTCTTCAGCCATTCAGAGGTGGATTTGCTGGTGTGTTTTGGGCCACTGTCCTGCTGCAGCACCCAAGATCGCTTCAGCTTGAGTTGACGAACAGATGGCCGGACATTCTCCTTCAGGATTTTTTGGTAGATAGTAGAATTCATGGTTCCATCTATCACAGCAAGCCTTCCAGACCCTGAAGCAGCAAAACAACCCCAGACCATCACACTACCACCACCAAATTTTACTGTTGGTATGATGTTCTTTTGCTGAAATGCTGTGTTACTTCTACGCCAGATGTAACGTGACACGCACCTTCCAAATAGTTTAACTTTTGTCTCGTCGGTCCACAAGGTATTTTCCCAAAAGTCTTGCCAATCATTGAGATGTTTGTTTAGCAAAATTGAGACGAGCCTTAATGTTCTTTTTGCTTAAAAGTGGTTTGCGCCTTGGATATCTGCCATGCAGACCGTTTTTGCCCAGTCTCTTTCTTATGGTGGAGTTGTGAACACTGACCTTAATTGAGGCAAGTGAGGCCTGCAGTTCTTTAGATGTTGTCCTGGGGTCTTTTGTGGCCTCTCGGATGAGTTTTCTCTGCGCTCTTGGGGTAATTTTGGTCGGCCAGCCACTCCTGGGAAGGTTCAACACTGTTCCATGTTTTTGCCATTTGTGGATAATGGCTCTCACTGTGGTTCGCTGGAGTCCCAAAGCTTTAGAAATGGCTTTATAACCTTTACCAGACTGATAGATCTCAATTACAGTACTTTGTTTTCATTTGTTCCTGAATTTCTTTGGATTTTGGCATGATGTCTAGCTTTTGAGGTGCATTTGGTCTACTTCTCTGTGTCAGATAGCTCCTATTTAAGTGATTTCTTGATTGAAACAGGTGTGGCAGTAATCAGGCCTGGGGGTGACTACAGAAATTGAACTCAGGTGTGATAAAACACAGTTAAGTTATTTTTTAACAAGGGGGGGCAATCACTTTTTCACACAGGGCCATGTAGATTTGGAGTTTTTTTTCTCACTAAATAATAAAAACCATCATTTAAAACTGCATTTTGTGTTCAATTATGTTATCTTTGACTAATAGTTAACGGTTTTTGATGAGCAGAAACATTTAAGTGTGACAAACATGCAAAAGAATAAGAAATCAGGAAGGGGGCAAATAGTTTTTCACACCACTGTATATATACATATACACACACACACACACACACACACACACACACACACACACACACACACACACACACACACACATATATATGATATATATAAATATGATACAGAGGCATGTCCTGCAGCAGGGAACATATCATATTGTAAATAGATGTTTACATCAGCACGTTAGCAGTGTGGTGAAAAACAACAGACAACATAAGTGTTGCAGTGAAGCATACGTTTCATGTACTGTATGCAGGGCTGACATCAAAAATCTCTGGGCCCCATACTGGGAAAACCTACTGGGCTCCCCTTACTCCCCCCCCCCCCCATATTGAAGGTAAACCCCCTACATTTAAGGTGGTCACCGGCGATCAGCGACGCACTGTGACATATAATCCTTTGGGATTACTCTCACTGCATTGCTTTAGCAGCGCTTGCGATTTGTGGAAATTGCAAATACCCTGCATGCAGCATTTCTCAGCGTTTTACTGAAAAGAGAATGGCAAAGCACAAGCATGGCAAAATCACAAAAAAACTGCAATGCAAAATCGGCCAGCTGAGGCGAACACAGGCACACTCTCTGACTGTCTGTACCAGGGCCGGCCCGCCCATGAGGCGGGGTGAGGCGGGTTCCTCAGGCGGCAGGAAGTGGAGGGGCGGCACCAGATGAAGTGGCTGTGACTGATAGCGGGGGGAGCCAGAGCCGCGGTGAGGGCAGCCCGACCTCTCCCTCCCTCTCCCCGGGCCGCCCTCCATGCTCCCCCCTCGGACTGCAGGCAGCAGAGTTAGCGCGCAGGGAAGCGCTGCTGTACACAGCTGTTACTCACCTCCCTGGATCCGATCGCCGCTCCCACCCTGCTGGTCTCCTCTCTGCAATGTAGCCGCTGATACACACGCGGCTGCTTCCTACGCAGCGTGTGTAATGTATCAGAGGCTACATTGTAGAGAGGAGACCAGCAGGGTGGGAGCGGCGATCGGATCCAGGGAGGTGAGTAACAGCTGTGTACAGCAGCGCTTCCCTGCGCGCTAACTCTGCTGCCTGCAGTCCGAGGGGGGAGCATGGAGAGCGGCCCGGGGAGAGGGAGGGAGAGGTCGGGCTGCCCTCACCGCGGCTCCGGCTCCCCCCTCCGCCATTATGAGGGGGCACCTACCTGGGCAAGCTACCTATCCTATACTGGGGGGCACCTACCTAGTCTAACCTGTTTTGGGGGCAGCTACCTATCTATCCTATACTGGGGGGCACCTACCTAATCTAACCTGTACTAGGGGCAGCTACCTATCTATCCTATACTGGGGGGCACCTACCTAATCTAACCTATACTGGGGGCCAGCTACCTATCTATCCTATACTGGGGGGCACCTACCTAATCTAACCTGTACTGGGGGCAGCTACCTATCTATCCTATACTGGGGGGCACCTACCTAATCTAACCTGTACTGGGGGGCAGCTACCTATCTAACCTATACTGGGGGGCAGCTACCTATCTAACCTATACTGGGGGCAGCTACCTATCTATCCTATACTGGGGGGCACCTACCTAATCTAACCTGTACTGGGGGCAGCTACCTATCTATCCTATACTGGGGGGCACCTACCTAATCTAACCTGTACTGGGGGGCAGCTACCTATCTAACCTATACTGGGGGGTAGCTACCTATCTAACCTATGCTGGGGGGCAGCTACCTGTCTAACCTATGCTGGGGGCAGCTACCTATCTAATCTATACTGGGGGCACCTACCTAATCTAACCTATACTGGGGGCACCTACCTAATCTAACCTATACTGAAGGGCAGCGACCTAATCTAACCTATACTGGGGGGAAGCTACCTATCTAACCTATACTGGGGGCACTTATCTAACCTGTATTGGGGGCACCTACCTACCTAGCTAGCCTATACAGGTGGCAACTATACTGGCTACCTATACTGGGGGCAACTACCTAACTAACCTATACTGGGGGTACCTACCTATCTAACCTATGCTGGGGGCAACTATACTGGCTACCTATATTGGAGGCACCTACCTAGCTAACCTGTACTGGGGGCACCTACTTATCTAACTTATACCGGGGGGGGGGGGGGGGGTGCCTGCCTATCTAACATACTGGGGGCAACTATACTGGCTACCTATACTGGAGGCAACTACCTGGCTAACCTATACTGGGGGCAACTTTACTGGCTCACCCATGCCTCGCCACCTATACTCTGGGGGGAACTTTAGCTGGCTACCTATACCGGGGGGGGGCGCAATTTTTACACCCTCGCCCTGGGTGCATTTTAGCCTAGAAACTGCACTGTTGCCGCCGGCCTCCGAGTCCGATGACTCCGAGCTCTGCGGCCTCTCCTGTCTCCTCCAAGGCTGCACGCTGGTGACGCTGCCTAGAGCCTAAGCCTGCTGATTTGATGGCGGCGGCTGCCGCCCGCTCTGCTGCCCTGGCTGCGGCTGATTGTCACGGTCAGTCACTGAGCAGCGAGCGCCGCCGACGTGACCGTGACGATGATGATGATAAGGCTGGCTGGCTGCCGCCGGCCGCCGCTCACTGGCCCAGCGCGAGATCCCTTAGATCCGAGATGGAGCATGCCCGCCGCAGACCGCAGATGTCTGTCCCCTGCCAGTGCAGGATGCATGCTGGATGCGGATGCCCGCTCTTCGCCGCCGCCAGACCCGGAGGGAGACCCAATCCCCGGTGAGTCAGTCACTCACTTTGCTGCGTCACTCAGGCTTTCCTTCGCGGACACGGTCGGTTGTGTGGGGGATGTAATGTTATATAGAAATATTGGGGGGGGGGGGGCGCCTTTACGATCTTTGCCTCAGGCAGCAGAAAGTCCAGGACCGGCCCTGGTCTGTACATTCTGTGAAAGACGTGCATCTGGGGCCCAAGTGCGTGACATTGTTCACCGGGCCCCAGACTTACTCGGGCCCCATACTGCAGTCTCACTTGTGATGCCCTGAAGGCGGTCCTGACTGTATGCTTCACTGTATGCCTGCAAATATGGAGATCCGCACCACCTCTATGGATAAATCTTGTTTTATTGATTAGAAAAAGACATACACATTAAAAAGAAATGTGGGGCAAGACAGTCCACTGTTTCGGCCCCTGCCCATCTTCAAGTTGCCCAGTTCTGATAACACATTGACACAAATCCACATATATATACAAAACAGCCAATCAGATTAATTATACAAATGAGAGGACCTGATGGGGAACTGCTACATTAAATGTTCTACCACTCCCATCTATGTAAATCCCAGCACTCATAATATGTGCATAGGCAAAGATGCAAAATAACATATATTAGCCTAATATGAACTAAAGAACATAAAAGCACAGTCATAAATCCTCCAAGGGATCATCCACGCTATGTAAAATATTCCCCGCTATTATGAATCGCTCAAGTGAAGTTTATAAAAAGCTCCGTAAAGATGTAAACAGAGGCTGGCGGCTGCCGACCAATCAACACCAAGTGGGAGTGAGAACAACCTTCAAACCACTCCCACCTGTGATGGCCTCAAGCCAATAGGGCGCTATGTAAAAATCGCTGAGCAATAGCGCAGAAAAAAAGCGGGACGCAACAAGAGACAGAGAAAATCACTCCGCACAGGGCTACAATAAAAACCGCCGACCTATAAGGCGCAACCTAGCCGCCGACCAATAGGACGCAACCCATCCAAGAGCCACCAACTAATAGGACACAACCCATCTAAGAGCGCCGACCAGTAATATTGATGGGCCCGCAGTACATAGAAACAGAGCCTCTACTCCGGCAATTCTAGTTAAAAAACCTGCAATCCATAAGATTAAAACCACCAGTGATTGTGGTTTTTTTTAAATAGGATTGCCGGAGTAGAGGCTTTGTTTCTATGTATTGCGGGCCCATCAATATTACCTGTCGGCGCTCTTAGATGGGTTGCTTCCTATTAGTCAGCGGCTAGGTTGCGCCTCATTGGTCGTCGGTTTTTGTTTTAACGCTGTGCAGAGTGACGTTCTCTCTCCCTTGTTGCGCTCCGCCTTTTTTACGTGATATTGGTTGGCGACTTTTTGTTTACATAGCACCCCATTGGTTACCGCTTGAGGCCATCACAGGTGGGAGTGGTTTGGAGGTTGTTCCCGCTCCCACTTGGTGTTGATTGGTCGGCAGCCGCCAGCCTCTTGTTTACATCTTTACGGAGCTTTTTATAAGCTTCACTTAAACGATCCATAATAGCGGGGAATATTTTACATAGCGTGGATGATCCCTTTGGAGGATTTATGACTGTGCTTTTATGTTCTTTAGTTCATATTAGGCTAATATATGTTATTTTGCATCTTTGTCTATACACATATTATGAGTACTGGGATTTACATAGATGGGAGTGGTAGAACATTTAAAGTAGCAGTTCCCTATCAGGTCCTCTCATTTGTATAATGAATCCGATTGGCTGTTTTTGTATATATATGTGGATTTGTGTCAATGTGTTATCAGAACTGGGCAACTTGAAGATGGGCAGGGCCCGAAACAGTTGACTGTCTTGCCTCACATTTCTTTTTAACTTGTATGTCTTTTTCTAATCAATAGAACAAGATTTATCCAGAGAGGTGGTGCGGATCTCTATATTTGCAGGCATACATTGAAGCCCCTGTGGTATCCTTGGAAGTTTTCTGCACACCTCACCCCCCTTCTTTTAGGTGGATAGCCAGAGAGTGCGACTTTACCTACCCAGTGCTCCACTGTATGTGTGACATCGCAGGTGCAGTGCATGATGCAACCTATCCCTTTTATGGAGTGATCCTGTCTTTACAGGATGTGCAACACCACGCCCCAGTGCAGCGATCTGCAAACTTGGCTCTCCAGCTGTTAAGAAACTACAAGTCCCACAATGCATTTGCCTTAATGGATCCTGACGGTGGCTGTCGGATTCCTGCAATGCATTGTGGGACTTATAGTTCCTTAACAGCTGGAGAGCCAATTTTGCAGATCACTGCCCAGTGTGATCTTAGTGAAATATTCCTTTTGTGTGGAGTGACCAATTAAGATTTAACTGTAAAAAATTTTTTTAGCAACATGTATAGAGCAGGAAAGGGTTAAGCATTTAACGGGTGGATATCTGAAGCTCCGTCCTTTCCTGCCATGCTCATCCTGTTTGGGAAAAGTAGGTATCAAATAGACTGGACCTTCCCAGACAGTTGCTACAGTATTCCCCTGCAGAAGGAGGTCCCCCTTCCCTCATTATCTTCTCTGTATAAGGAACAGACAGCCCCATCCTTTCCGAACCTGCACGTTAAACACTGAACGCTCATAGGAAAGATAAATGGCAGTGGGATTATGCTTAGCATTTTCGACTTCCATTGAACATGTTTTAGGTTGCTTGCTGATGTGGACATCATGTTTCCATACTGGTGATATACTAATACCATGTGCATTTCTGCCAGACATGTGATCGCATCAAACAGTCTGCTAGTGGAACAAAGAGGCGTGTCTTTATCATTGAAACAATGGGCGGATACTGTGGCTACCTGGCTAACATGGGTGGGCTCGCTGCAGGTGCTGACGCCGCCTACATCTTTGAGGAGCAGTTTGACATTCGGGAACTCCAGGTAATCATTTATCATCTATATAGGATATTTATGTTATTGATACAGAAGTTGGTTTTATTACATTTCGCAAACTGGTGCCTGTGACTTTAGATTTGAAAGAGTCGGAAAGATGTGTGCTAAAGTCATATAATAACAATATGATCTAACCGGTTTCTTGGCATAAACAAGTTCATTGAAAAGAATAACCATCTTTCATGCCCTGTTGTTGAGAGGACATCCTTTACAAGGTCTCTCAGAAGAAAAATTGGGAGGGGGTACACCACTCTGTCAAACACTGCATAGACAAATAGAGCAACAGTTGAAAAATAGCATTCCTCAATATAAAATTGAGTTTGGGGATTTCAGCATCTGTACTATATATTATCATTAAAAAAATCAGAGATATCTGTGCATAAGGGACAAGGCTAAAAGCCAATACTGGATGGCTGTAATATTCAGGCCACCAGATGACGGCACTAAAACCAGACATGATTTAGTAGTAAAAAATAACAGCATGGGCACAGGAAGACATTTGGAAACCTTTGTCTGTGAACACAGCTCACCACTGCATCCTGAGATGCACGTAAAGCTATACCATGCAAAGAAGAAGCCATATAGTGATAAATATCAACACCAAATCTGACATCATGTCACCCTGGATATTCTTTATAATATGTTGTTGGTGTCAAATTCAAAGTGCCTATTATACTTCTGTTTCAAAATTTACTATATTGTCTTTATGTCATCTTTCATGAAGTATGTGATGTGTAAGATCTAAATGATTGTCTTATCTCATAGGCAAATGTGGAACATTTGACCGAAAAGATGAAAACAAGCATTCAAAGAGGCCTTGTACTAAGGTACGGAAACCGGCTGTAAATTTTCAAAAGCAGAAATTTACTGTTTGAGAAAGGGTCAGTCAACCCAAAACTAGTATTTCAATTATGGGTGGTCTCTAGTTCATCCAGTTAGAAGATGATGCCGGTTCCTGACAAGTCTTGGACAATTTATTCTATATAATTCTTCTTGAGGAGAACGCGAGGAGAAACATGGGATTAGTTTTGTCTGGTGATTAGTTATTTAAGTTTCTGATTGGATGGATCATGGCCATGTGATCTTTTCTCACTTTTGCTTCCTGTGTCATTCTAACCTGGAAGTGATAGAACAAACATGCTGGATCTCTACCTGGATTTAAGGCCGGCTGGCCAATTTTATTGCAAGTGCCACAGTGTAGAGCACAAAAGGTTTTCAATTTTGAAGGTGTTGACCCGCAGACCTCACTACTGCAGAGGAAATGCAGATGGATCAGTGACCTAGGAACTTTGACCCCTAATGGGAAGAATGAAGCATATAGCCTGAAATGTTTCTTATGAGCAATCTTGCATTACCTGTTGTATCTACTGCACTGTCTCTTTAAGTTTTGTGCCCGCCCATCAGGGTGTGCTTTATGCAAATTGTATGTCCTTTAAATAGGGTTTGGCACTTTTGTTCTGTAAGCTCTTGAGAAAGACCTTTGTGGTCGAAACATTGTGCTCTGCACTGTGGCACTTGCAATAAAATTGTCCAGCCAGTCTTAAATCCAGGTAGAGACCCAGCATCTTTGTTCTATGTGTGGAAGTAACCCTAAGGGTTGCTGGTTGACTCCATGGTGCTGTTAATTATTGGGTTGCAGCGTTGGGACATCTGTATTGCTTTGTAACCTGGAAGTGATGCCTGATAACAAGATCACAACTGGCCAATCAGAGACTTACAAATCAATCCCCTGATAAAACTGATCCCATGCTTCTCCATGATTTCCATGATTGGGCAGCACGGGTGTCCTCCAGGTACTCTGGTTTCCTCCCACATCCCAAAAACATACAGATAAGATAATTGGCTTTCCCCTAAAATTTGCCCTAAACTAGGATACATACAGTACACGTTACATACATAGACATACACTCAACCATATGCACCCACACACATTGAAGTCCATGATACTCCCCGGGGTTCTTATTGCCTAAAGGCTATTAGTATGTCCTTATATACAGTGGGATGCAAAAAATTGGGCAACCTTGTTAATCGTCATGATTTTCCTGTATAAATCGTTGGTTGTTATGATAAAAAAAAGTCAGTTAACTATATCATATAGGTTATAGGAGACACAAGAAAATCATGACAATTAACAAGGTTGCCAAACTTTCGCATCCCACTGTACATGGCAACTATCCAAGGAGTGTGTGGATAACAAGATTACTATAGCAGTCATGCACGCCTTCGTTAGGAGCGTGCCTTCCTTAGATAGGAGCGTGCCTTCCTTAGATAGGAAGGCACTCTCCTATCTAAGGAATGCACTCTCCTATCTAAGGAAGGCACACTCCTAAGGAAGGCACGCTCCTATCTAAGGAAGGCACGCTTCTATCTAAGGAAGGCATGCTCCTAAGGAAGGCACGCTTCTATCTAAGGAAGGCACACTCCTAAGGAAGGCACTCTACTATCTAAGGAAGGCATGGTCCTAAGGAAGGCACGCTTCTATCTAAGGAATGCAGTCTCCTATCTAAGGAAGGCACACTCCTAAGGAAGGCAGGCTCCTATCTAAGGAAGGTATGCTCCTAAGGAAGGCACGCTCCTATCTAAGGAAGGCACGCTCCTATCTAAGGAAGGCATGCTCCTAAGGAAGGCACGCTTCTATCTAAGGAAGGCACACTCCTAAGGAAGGCACTCTACTATCTAAGGAAGGCATGGTCCTAAGGAAGGCACGCTTCTATCTAAGGAATGCAGTCTCCTATCTAAGGAAGGCACACTCCTAAGGAAGGCAGGCTCCTATCTAAGGAAGGTATGCTCCTAAGGAAGGCACGCTCCTATCTAAGGAAGGCATGTTCCTAATGAAGGCAAACTCCTATCTAAGGAAGGCACACTCCTAAGGAAGGCACGCTCCTATCTAAGGAAGGCATGTTCCTAATGAAGGCAAACTCCTATCTAAGGAAGGTACGCTCCTATCTAAGGAAGGCACGCTCCTATCTAAGGAAGGCATGTTCCTAATGAAGGCAAACTCCTATCTAAGGAAGGCACACTCCTAAGGAAGGCACGCTCCTATCTAAGGAAGGCATGTTCCTAATGAAGGCAAACTCCTATCTAAGGAAGGTACGCTCCTATCTAAGGAAGGCACGCTCCTATCTAAGGAAGGCACGCTCCTAAGGAAGGCACGCTCCTATCTAAGGAAGGCACGCTCCTATCTAAGGAAGGCACGCTCCTTACATAGCAGCGAGCGCTGCTTTGTAAGGCATGCATAGCGGACGCTCCTTAACATTAAGGTGCCCTGCTTTAGCAGTGCATCTTAATGAATTAACCCCATAATCTCAATTAGTCCAGTTCTATTTAAAGGATCACTTCAAATCTATAATACATGCATTTATTATTATTTTTTTGTAAGTCAAACATTTAATTTTTGACTTTTTTAATTTGTAATGAAATTAGATAACACTTTCAATTTTTCTTTCTTTGCTTTATTTAACAAGGAATGAAAACTCCAACGAGAACTACACCACAGACTTTATATACCAGCTGTACTCGCAGGAAGGAAAGGGGGTTTTCGATTGCAGGAAGAATGTACTTGGACACATGCAGCAGGTATAAGACTATATTTAAAAGTCTGCTTATTTATTGATATTTAAAGCTCTATTTCACCCTCCAGGGTTTTTATTGGCTAGTAAGGGCCAGTTAACATTTGTTTAAAAAAGGCACCCGTTCAGGAAGTTTTTAAGCTCCGCTTAGCGCAGGAAGCAAATCCTAATGTTAAAAATAGGATCCGACTCCACTTGTTTAAAAAAAAAGTGGTTCTGCTTGCCGCGTTGCGCTAAGCGAAATGCAGAGTCTGAACTTGGCACATTTTCCCAGGCAGGAAAATGTATGCAATGAAAGCCTCACTAGGCCAGTTGCCATGTCCGCTTCGCCCTTTTCGAACGCAGCTGTGACGTAATACTCGCGTGTCCTGCCACTTGACCCCTCGTACACAGCCCGGTGGCATGAGGATCTCCATTAGGCTGCAAAAGATCAATGGGAATCCTCAGCAACAGGGAAAATTCTCATGAACCAATGAGAATTATCCCTATTGCTGGGGATTCCCATTGGTAGACCAATGAAAATTCTCCCTGTTGCTAGGGAAAATTGGCCTAATGCAGCCTATGGAGAGCTCCATGTTCCTGCCGGCCTCTGTGGTGAATAAAGAAGGACCGCGCATGGCGGGAAAGATGAGCGGTGATGTGTACAGGCGGATGTGATCAATGCAGGACATGTGATTGAAGTGGACGTGGAGGAGACGGTGAAATTGTTGCAAGCGGCTGCAAAACGGACGGAATGCATCCGCTTAGCAGATGCGCTTACCATGTCCATTTTGCATCTGCTCTAGTGCAAACTGGCCCTAAAGATTATTAGGGGACTAGGTCTGTTAATTTTCACATTGATGCAGCTGTTCCAGAGAAATTCCCTTTAGAAAAGCCAGTCACATGACCCAGAGATCTATTCACTAAGTACAGGGCTGCTAGCAGAGTGGAAGTTATTTCCACTGCACAGAGCCATCACCTGACCACTCCCACCCCCTCCCTCTGCTCCTTCCTGTGTGTGTGTTGATGGGATGGGGAGGCGTTTGCACTATACTTAGACTGCTGTTAAGGCTAGCCAAACAGTATCTGACAGAGCACAGAAAGTCAGCATTGCAAATTCAGTCAGCTAGGTAGTAGTAGTAGTAGCATACCTCCCAACTTTTTAAGATGAGAAAGAGGGACACTTAAGCCATGCCCCTGTCACACCCCTGATCACACCCTCGCCACGCCCATAGTCATGCATACCGTAAAGATTTCATAAGAAAATATGGTGTTTTATAATTCAAATCACACTGCTCCTTTTTATCCTGGATCATATTCCTTCATATTAACAAAGTTTAAAATTAGTAATATATCAATTTAACCACTTGAGGACCACAGTGGTAAACCCCCCTAAAGACCAGGCACATTTTTAATAAAAATGTATTATTATTATTATTATATTATTATTATGTTTTATTACTCTTTTGAGATGAGCCCCCAGGCTGTGAGGGTCACCATCGGTAGGCAAGGGAAGGGGTGTGACCATTGGGGAGGTCCCACCAAAGTTTTACTGGGATGCCCCATGAATTGTAGTTACGCCACTGGTTTTTAGCATTAAAAAAATGTAAGGAATTGCAATTGCTGAAATGTAATCATTTTTTTTCAATTCAATACAATTATGTATGCCTATTAGGTGTATGGATGATATCACTTTGTATGTGTGGTTTTGACATGCTAGCTCTATAACAGCTTATCTTGTACTTGTGACAGGGAGGAGCACCTTCTCCATTCGACAGGAACTTTGGTACAAAAATCTCAGCGAAAGCCATTCAGTGGATCTCTAGGAAGCTAAAAGAGTGCTACAGGAGAGGTAATGTATCCTGCCACTAGCAGCCCAGTGATGGTGGCCACTAGCAGCCCAGTGATGGTGGCCACTAGCAGCCCACTGATGGTGGCCACTAGCAGCCCACTGATGGTGGCCACTCCCAGCAGGTCTGTTACAGGCACAGGCAGGGGCAGTTTGACTTCAGTATTGAATAGAAAGTGGTCATTAGAACAGCACTTTAAAGCTAACTTTTAACTTTAAAAAGTAAAAAAAATAGATATTTACCTCGGGAGGGGGAAGCCTCTGGATCCTAATGAGGTTTCCCCATCCTCCGCAATCAGCCCGATCTGGCGCTGGCACCCCCGAACAGGCAACAACAATAATAACATCAGTGGCCTGCCTAGGGGCCTTCCGCTTGGGCTCTGGCAGAAATAGCCAAGCCTGATTGCATCTGCTCTACTGCCCAGACGCAGATGGCTTGCACCTGCTCAGTAAAGCGGACCAGATGGGGCTCGGCTATTTCCCCCGGAGCCTAAGCGGAAAGTCGCTACTGCGCGCAGTGCAAACAAGAAGCCTTTCGGGGGCTTCATCGCTGGATCGCCTCTGCTGAGGAAGACGGGGGAAACCTCTTAAGAATCCAGACGCTTCCCTCTCCTGAGATAAGTAACCCTAGGGGAATTTTTTTTCCCTTCAGGTTTACTTTAAAGGAAACCTGAATTGAGGGTACTATGGAAGGTGCCATGACCTCACCGGCATAACAATCGCGGGGACCATGGTGGGGCTCAGCTCCTCCATCCCAACTATCAGAGTAGCGCAGGTTGCAGTCTAAAATGTACCCGTTCCTCTTCTTCCTCCTGGCTGCCGCATGCTCTATGCTCCAGCTCCCAATGCATGTCACATGACGGGGTACAGGGAGTGCAGTACAGAGCGAGTGGCTGCCAGGAAGAAGAGGAGACCCAACACTGCGGGAGCTGGTAGATATTATACTGCTCCCTTTGCTACTCTGATGAGCAAGACAGAGTGAATGGTGGGAAATTGAGGTTTGACTGGCCACTAAATGTGGAGGCCCAAGAGGCTGTTGTTACACCTCTGGATAATGCTGTTATGGAAAGAAAAAACGTACTTACCTGACCATTGTGCTGATCGTCTGCCTCAAATGCCTTGAGAACCACAGACCCAGACCAAGCGGGCAGGTCAGGTTTCCTATACAATTAGTACAAGTGTAAGTTTTGCAAGCGATTGTGGTAGCGAGTTGCGATTAGCGATTTTAATTCTGATTGGTCCTTTAAAATTATTATTATTATTTTTTTTATTACAGTTTGCAGTCATTTAAAATCACTCACAAATCTCCCTGTGTAGCGATTCATGAGCGATTTGCCAGCGCTTCAATACTCCACATTGAAGCGCAAACGCTCCCAAAATGCTGCATGTCCTGCGATTGCGATTTTGCTAACGGCAATCGCTACTGTGGAATTTGTTACATTTATTTACATTGGCAGAGTGTTTAGGGAAATCGCTAGCGATTTAGAGCGCTCACTAAACGCTAAAAAAAGGGCTCTAGTGGGTTCCAGCGCTCAAAGGGATGCGGAAATTAGAATTGACTGATGGAGTAAACACTTCTATCTATAGTCCTACTGCTTCATCTTTTTCCTATAAGGCACAGATCACACAGGCCCAGTTCACAGGGGCAATAAACTCATGACTGCGGCGCTCGTTGCTCAAGTGCTGCCTATTCAAATCCCCCAATTTCCCTGCTTCGCTGGAGACCATGGCAGCTGATATTCACTTGTGTTGTTGTTTGAATCTGGGTTTCCTTATTCGGAAACCCAGATAATGCTGTACACAGCACTTCAGCACCATTACTTGCGGAGATATCTGTAAAAGACAAGGCGAAGAGGGGGGATGGGGAGAGAGCGCATTCAATAGACAATTTCAGAAAACTGGTTAGCCAACCATGGAATAATCTCACCTGAGATTCTAGCCCATATGGGTTGGTCGGCTGAAGAGCTTTTGTCCCATTCAGAACCGGGGGCCAGGTATTTTCAGCAATCTTCCTCCACAAGATGTACTGGCACAAATGCTTCTCCGTCCACCAAACTTCAGTCCTGGATCAGATGTATTTCCACAGAAGGACCAGGTTTGTGTTTAGAGGACTCCACGCTACTCTGCGTGCTTTACACTTGTAAGCCACAGGCTGCAGGAGCTCTTAACCTCCCTGTCGTTAAGATTATTTTCAGATCTAGGTTCTAAAAGCCATGCAATTTTTTCATAAGCTTTTAGACCCTAAAAACAAGAAGAAAAACATACCACAGAGAGATCTGCAGCAGCTCCTGCATATAACTCACTCAGGCACGGGATTACCACCCTGTTCTGTGGTTTTCTGTCTTGAGCCTGACTCAGGATTACCGTTTAGGACAGGGCAGGACTGGGAGGTGGAAAAACTGAGAAAATCCATCTGCTGGCCAAGCAGCAGTAACCCTGCGTTATCACTCCCAATAGAAACCTGCAGCAAGACTTCACTGTGAGCAGCAACACGTCATTACTGCTGCTTGGCCTGCAAGTGGATTTCCCCAGCTTTTCCAGCTCCCAGTCCGACACTGGCTAATGCTGGGCATTCATGGTTCGTTTTAAATTATCAATCGAGCCGCTGATGGCTCGATTGATAATATTCAACCTGTCCGATCACCGCGGCGGGTCGATACCACGCTCGATCCCCGCGGGCGGACAATGGTAGAAACGAAAGGCAGATAAGGAAGTGCCCGCGGGGACGAGCGGGGATCGATCCGTGCGCACACGTGGACGAGCGGTGACGTGCTGGCTCGATACCGGCGCATAATCTAACCATGTATGCCCAGCATAAGGAGGTTAATGCCAGGAGCTGTCTCAGTTTGTGTGAGAGGTAATGGCTGAAAGAAGCTCCGCCCTGCTCTGTGTGTCTTACACAAGAAGCAGCAGGCAGCTGGAGAGGTTTGTAAGCTGACAAACATGGTGCGTGGTAGTAAGCATGGCGGCTGCCGTATAGTGTAATTAAAAGTATTTATTCTGAATAATTGGTTGAGTCACAGAGCTGCGTTCCATGTTGCGCTTCAGGCAACTCCGATGCTTAGCCCTTTCAATATACAGTATAATGGCAATAAACATGGCAGTCTCCATATTTCAGGTTCCATTTAAACAGATTTTTAATTCACAAGTAGATCTATCTATGGTAGTTTAATGTTTATATACCATTATGCAGACAAATACATTTATAGAGTTGTTTCATCATTGCTTCTAAGAAGTCCTCTCTTAACTTTTTTATTCACAGTAATCACATGACCTTTGTCTACAAGTGTGGCAGTTCTGCCTTAGCCCACATTGGTATTTTACTTTGCAAAAAAAGAGTGGGAAAAAGTAACGTTGTTGCTGATGTATTTCCGTTGGAAAGACTTTTCCTCACTTCCTCTTCAGGCAGGAAGTGGACCCTCTCTTCAACAGAGACAAAGACAACATTGACAAAAAATGTTTTTGTTTTGCAGAGTGAGAGAGACACAGAGCTTGTCAGGATTGCATCGTCATCTCTCTCTATGGCCCATATGGAATTCATTTTTTCTCTTTAGTTTTCTCCAAGTTTATATTTTTACACTTTGTCAATAAAATGCCTATTAAAGTACACCTGTAAAACAAACAAACAAACAACCTATATGGGGTACTTACCTTGGGAGGGGGAAGCTGCAGGATCCTCATTTTCCCCCATCCTCTGTTGCCTTGGGGATCCAGCACTGGCAATATTTACTGTACCTTCAACGATTCAGCGCAGGCGCAGTATCGGCTTTCTAATGGGCTCTGTCGGAAATAGCCGAGCCTGATTGGGTTTGTTCTACTGCGTGAGTCGTCTGAATAGGGGGGGTCAAGGCTGGATCGCCAAGACGGAGGAGGGCAGGGGAAGCCTCATTAGGATCCAGAGGCTTCCCCCTCCAGAGGCGAGTACCCCTAGGGGCTGTTTTTTTTCATTACAGGTTTGCTTTGAATCCCCAGCAAGCAAGAAAATACACAAAATTCTCTTGATAGTATTTTTTCCCCAGTTTGGTACTTTTTTTTTTTTAATTATGAAATGCTGAATAGTTATTTTAAAGAGAAGATTACAAATGATCACCTAGGAGAAAGCTTAGGAGAAAAAATGAATTGCATAAGGCCCAAGTTCTCTTGTTGATAACTTGAGCGCTCATAACAGCCAGGTTTCAGCAGCCGGTTACCCATCAGCCAGTTGTCCATACTCTTTTCAACTCCAATACAGAAATGAGTTTGGGGCTAGAGTTGTCCTTTAAGGTCTTTGCTTTCTAACATGTGAAGGCATGCTGCATGCGGACAGAGCTATTAGGAATGGAACTAACTCTGGAAGCTTGTCTTGTAATGAAGCTTTCATCCTTGTACACGTTAGGCACCAGAATCCTGCTTGCCTGACTGTTGGACGAGTAACGGTTGGCCATGAGCAGGTACCCATCCAGCGCTATGAGTCATTCACACGATGCTTCATCACTGCAGATCAGTCTCAGTGCATGATGTGCGCTCCATCAGCTGAGACATGGAACTGGGAGAGAATGCTGCAGCCGCATCATGCAAGACTCCTCCTCCCAGTTCACACACTATTGATGGTCTCTTTATAAATCTCCTCTTAACCTCCCTGGCGGTTTGATTATTTCCAGATTTTAGGGTCTAAAAGCAGTGCAGTTATTACACACGCTTTTAGATGCTAAAATCAAGAAATAAATCAGACCGCAGAGAAATCTGCAGCAGCCCCTGCACTTACTCACCCCCATGGGATCCAGCATTGCAATTCTCCCTCTGTGCTCTGGGTGGCACTGTAACCCTGTACAGAGATCACTGTTGTCCTGACAACAGACGGCGATCTCACCAGGGGGGTGCAGAGCCTCTGAAGACAGGAAGGAGAATGACTGCTGGTGTCTGGATGCCGGGGAAGCTAGTAAAAATGCCTGCTACATTCTGCATAGACCTCCCGGCAGCTACCACAAGTCAAGCTCGGGGTTACCGCTTCTGGCTGCTTTTTTCCACCCAAAGCCTCAGTCAGCGATACTACATTCAAGGTTAATTCAATATAGGCTTTATTATATATTTACAAGTGTGCTACCCCATATTTCTGTGCTGGTGGTTCATATCAGGACTTTTTAGGCACTAGTCTAGTTTAGGGGACCAAGCAGGAAACCTCATAGGGAAATTCAGCTAATGTGATTGTATGGACGGCACCCTCTCCAACTGCTAGGTTTCAGATAGGTTGTAGTAAACTACGCCCACACTAGGGATGGCCAATGAGATGCAAATAATTTAGAGCTGATGCAGCATTATGCAAATTTTGTATGCAGATTTACGCAGCTTGAAAATGAACCAGTCAAATCCAGTTGAGGTAAAATTTGGTCCCTTTTCAAGCTGCATAAATTTGCATACAAAATTTGCATAATCCTGCATCAACTCAAAATTATTTGCATTGACCATCCCTAGTCCACTCTATTTGGCCAATCGCAATGCTTCATGCTGTAGAGAGTGCTGTGATTGGAGAACTGTTCCCTATGAGGTTTCCTGCTGGGTTCCCCCAAAGTGGACGAGGGCCGACTTTTAGATTTCACTGCTTACTGGACTGTCCATGTATCTGGCAGTGCTGAACAAGCTTCTCATTTGCAGCGTATGCCAGGCGGTGTATTATTCAGTCAGTGCGGCTGAGAAAGAGGACCGGTAAAGCCATGTACACATATCCAATTTTGATTGGCCAATTTTACCACTTCCATGTGGAGAGCTTACCTACACCATCTCTTCATAGTATTGTACACAACATCTGTTTTCTCTCATACTACATGGAGGTGGTAAAATTGGCCAATCAAAATTGGATGTGTGTACGCACCCTCATGCACAATCACGGTGTAGAAATGTTAAGCTGAAGGCACAGTCTATATCCTTCCACTAAATACAGTTGATCCTAAATAGATATGTGAATGAAAAGTGTACTTTACAACAATATTGATGATTACTTACATTTAAAGCAAAGCACACTTGAAGTGAGAGGGATATGGAGGCATTCATTTTAAACAATGCACATTGCCTGGCTATCCTGTTGATCCTCAGCCTCTAATACTTTTAGCAATAGACCCTGAACAAGCGTATGCAGATCAGGTGTTTTTGACTGAAGTCTGACTGGATTAGCTGTAGGCTTGTTTCAGGTGTGTGATTCAGACACGAATGCAGCCAAAGAGATCAGCAGGAGAGCCATGCAACTGGTATTGCTTAAAGCGGAATATAACCCTGCATTTCAACTTTGCTCTAAAACATTATTTACAGTATATTATATGCAACCAGCATTTTTTGTTTTACTAGACCAGCATTGGAAGGGTTACACAGGGCTTTAAAGTTCCTGGAGATTTCTGCAGACGCATCCGAAGCTGACATAGATACATTTTGTTTACATAAATGTATCTAAGTGTGGCATGTGACTCACTGTCTCTGACTGAGAAGGAGCTGGAGGACAGCCAAAAAGTGTGTAACATTTCTCAATAGATACATTTAACTAAACAGAATGTAACAATCTGAACTTCTGCATATCTCTCCACGGAACTTTAAACCTTTGTGTTTAACCCTTCCAATGCTGGTCTAGTAAAAAAAAATGCTTTTTGCATATAATATGCTGTAAATAATGTTTTAGAGCAAAGTTGAAATGCAGGGTTATATTCCCCTTTAAAAGGAAATAAACATGGCAGCCTCCATATCACTTTCACCTGGGGTTCATTTTAAGTGTCCTTTAAGGCCAATTGCAGCTATTGTTATAAGTACAGAGTGCATAATAAACTCAAAAGTGCCACAAAAGGCAAAAACAACCAAACAGTATGACCCTATATGTCTTACTGATTAGGCATCATCAATGAGATGCAAATATTTCAGAGTTCTTGCAGATTTATGTAAATGTGTATGCACATATATGCAGCTTAAACATGGACCAATCAAGTTCCACCCAAGTTTAACCTCTTGAGGACCACAGTGCTAAACCCTCCTAAAGACTAGGCTATTTTTCCTGAAATGGGCCACTGCAGCTTTAAGGCCAAGCTGCAGGGCCATACAACACAGCACACTAGTAATCCCCCGCCACCCTTCCCCCTTTTCTCCGCACCAACAGAGCTTTCTGTTGTTGGGGTCTGATATTTTTTTTAAATAAATATTTTTAATTTTTTTTTATTATTTTTTACTATTTCCTTGTTTGTTTGTTTTTTCAAACACCTCCCTCCCCCCAACCGGCCAATCCTGGCAATCGGCTGTCATAGGCTTCTGCCTATGAGAGCCGATCGCTCTCTAGTGCCCCAGGGGGACAGCCGTGTCACACGGCTGTCCCCAGTACAGCACTGCTGCAGATCGCAGCGCTGTACTTAGTCAAAAGACGGCGAACAGTCTCCCGAGCAGCAATCAGTCTCCCGATTGCCGCTTGGAGACTGAAGGCAGGGCGGAGCTCTGCACCCCCAAGCAGGAGATGCGCGCGCAGCCTGCACGTGATCTCCTGCAGTAGCTGGCCCCAGGACTTGATGCCAATTGACGTTAGGCAGTCCTGGGGTGGCTGCCGCGGTCACGTGGTCATATTTGCATAACAATTTACATAAATCTGCATGAACTCTGAAATATTTACATCTCATTGATCTTCCCCATTACTGACCCTCCTATCTCAGTTTTCCATAGGGTGGGCAGAGATGTTCAATAAATTGCTCATAATTATGGCTTGCATTCAAATTGTATTCAGCTCGGGTTTGGGACAATTCGATGCTTCCTGACAATTTGGGGCAGACTAATTCCAAGCTGCATATAGTCTGCATCATGTCTACTACATGCAAGCCAGAATTCTAAGCATGTCATTGACCGTCCCTAGTGTAGGACATGTCACACATGTACAGTGAGGGGGTAAAAAAAAGTATTTGATCCCTTGCAGATTTGCTCATTTGCCCTCTGACCAAGAAATGACCAGTCTATCATTGCAATCTAGATAGGACATAAACTTTTTCTGCACCAGGCTAGGCTAACTTTTTTCTTGCGTATTAATTCGTAATGATAAAGAAGGGAAATGCGTGCACCTTCCGTCTTGAAACATCCGTGTTTATTGCAGCAGTGAAGGAAACATCACATGACTCTGTACGCAGGACTCTGTATAGCAGTCAAACAGTTAACATACCATAGTGTGGAGCGATGATGGTGGAGGAGGTGGGCGGCGGGTGTAGATGGCGGAGAGCGACGGCTGTTTCGTGTCACGGAGACACTTCGTCACGCTGCGTTCCACCTGAATACGGAGGGCGACTGGTTCCGGACTATGACTGAGATAGGCTCCGCCTCTTCCGGAACAGCCGCCCTCTCCGTGATTGGAGTTGCAGGGACAGCCACGTAAGACAGCGTCAGGCATCATGCGCCCAGTGGGTGCGTCCATGAAGACGCCCACGTAAAAACTACATTACCCATAAGCCAAAGGGCAGAGAGTCACATGTGCTACAAATCTGCCAAAGGTACTTAAATATTAGAAAAAAAGACATATATTAGATAAAAAGCGGACAAGAGAAACATTTTAACATCTCGCAGTCCTGGGTAAAAATGCGTCTATCTTCGGCGCAAGAAAGCGGGTTATAACAAGGAAACCCATCTATCATGTCTGTGCTGTCAAGTTGGCCAACCCCGCATGATCAGACAGTGTCAATTAATATTTAAAGTGATTTAAAGTGACGGTGACTCAATTATTAGTGAACATTTTATAAGGTAATAAGATAATTAAAAACAAATTGGACACTCAGCAGCTGTTAAAGGGCATATATACAATACCAAGTATTATATAATGGCACTCATGTTATAGATGGAAAGTTTGGGACAAGGGGAACCTGAATGTGTGAATAGGCCCCATTGGAGTATGTGAGAGCCGTCAACAACTCTTACCGTGATATGCAGACGGGCACCATGATTAACCTAAGTGGATAGATAAATAAACAAATCTCCACGCACAAATTTGACACGTGTAGGGGGGTAGTACTGCTGCACTCATGGATACAGAGAGGACGGAATAAGACACAATAATCCAAGGGCAGCATACGGTATCGAGATCTGTACCACCCTCGCTCACATCTAACAGGAAGATTACGTCAAAGCATTATATTTCATATAAAAAAAGGGGGAATTACATGTCTCGAATCGGTTCTAAGGATCCAAAGTACTAGCCATCTCTATTTTATCATTCAACCCCAAAGGGCCCATCTTTTTTCTGGCTTCCCTTCCCATTTCATGCAGCCCTTAATTCTATGTATTCTCTCTTTGCTGTGCAGCTCCCTTATTCCATGTGTTGCATCACAATTGCAGCTTTAATTTCTCATATAATTTATTTGCAGCCTTCTTTATCCAATGTAACCACCCCCTTACATGTCCAGCCACCCAAGGCCCAGGCCAATGTGACCTTTACAGAAATCCAGCCCTGATAATGGTAGGTTTATTGTAGCTGCGAGTGTAACAAAAGAACCCCCGAAAACCCGGTTTCCAAAAATCAGCCTCAAAACCTTTCTAAACTGGAGAAAATCTGCAAAGAGGAGTGGGCCACAATCCCTCCTCAAATGTGAGAAAACCTGGTGGCCAACTACATGAAACATCTGTCCTCCGTAATAGCCAACAAGGGTTATGCCATCCAGTACTAAGTCATCTTTTGACTAGGGGATCAATACTTATTTCACTCATTACAATACACATCAAGCTCCAATTTTGGGGCACTCAGTTTTTGAGAGTTCCTTTGTTGCTATTCTATTTCTCACAGCTACCCAGGGCCAGATTTACCATAAGGCACTGTAGGCACGTGCCTACAGGCGCCTGATGATGGACAGGCGGCTCCCCCCTCCTCCCCCACTCCTTCCCTATGCAGAGTCCTGAGCAGAGCTTCAGTTGGGGGCATTATGAGGGACAAGGGAAGTAAGGGAGAAGTGACAGCTGGGACAGCCAGCACACTTGCGCTGCAGTTTGGCGAGGGCATGTAGGTTCATGGAGAGGGAAGTCTAGGGTTCCGGGACACCTGTGCCTATAGACGGCTGTGATGTAACTCCGGGCCTGCAGCTACATTACAATTATAGACTGGTCATTTCTTGGTCAGAGTGCAAAAGAAAGAAGTCAGCAGGGAATAAAATACGCATTTCCCTCAATGTACTAATGCACATTCTATACAAAGTTATTTTCACAAAGGTCATGTAATCTGATTATTCTGCAGCGCAGCAACAAGTTCAGACTATGACTAATGCAAGTCCTGGTTCAGTCCACACTGGACTTTGCATTAGAGGAAACAGAACTTTCTATGGAGCCAATCCAATCCAGGAAAGTTAATTAACTAGCATTGGACCAAAACTGGCCGCCAGAGAGCCTGGATTCCTCTACTACAGCAGAAGAGGACTTTAGAAGACCATCAATTACAGATGCTTCTACTATGCAGCATTATTGCTTTAAAATTATACATTTTTTTCATTGGGGCAGATTTATGAAAGCCAGTGCAAAGAAAACTTGAGCAGAACTGGTGCAAAAATGGAGCAGATGTCAAGGTCAAATATTTGCTCCAAGCAACTGCTCCACTTCTGCCTGCTTTCCTCCCGAGCGCTTTGTGCTGGCATTGATAAATCTGCCCCATTGTACTGTAATTTTTTGTTGTAACATGAAGTGTATTTACCTGTTTGATCCTGCCCAGAATATATTGTGCCTGCCACATGTTGCTTCCCATTCATATTTTGCAAGCTTTGCAAAGTGCATGCCGCTGGCTTCTAGGTTTTAGTAACATCGTTAGCTAAATATACTCTCTTTTTTTGCCTTTATATTCTCTTTACTTTGATGGCTACTCGGGATACTTAGAGGAAGGTAACGTTTCCTTATTTCTTAGTCTCATTGTAATCGTACCCAACCGTATCAGTGCACAATGATAAGTATAATGGCACCATCCTCAATGTCCCCTTATTTCACCACGTAATCCTGCATCATACTAACCAAACCGAACATCACTAACATCTTCTCTCGATTGGCCTATAGTGAGATCAGCAAGGTCCAATGAACGGAGCATTCAGACATTATCTGAGCAGCTTTGAAGCCTCGTACACATGCACGATTGAAATAGCTGGAAAACGAACAATGAACGATTGTCTAATGATAATCATGGAAATGTCGCAAAATTAGCACCAAACCACCCCACTAGGACACGATTATCATTCAGCAGAACAATGCATCATGACAGATCCGTACGGACGATAATCGGTAGTAGAAAACACGAGTATCGTTCATAAATGATCATTCCATTGAAAAACTTTGTGGTACAGACTTCTAGAACCTGTTTTGAACTTCTGCTAACGATCTATCGGCAGACCATCGTCATGCTGCTGTCAGATGACTAGTGTTCGTTGGCGAATGGCGATAGTTCTTCGGCACCAAACAACCCCGCCAGACTATGATCATCATCCAATAGAACAGTCCATCATGACGGATCCATTTGGATGATAATCGGTGGTAGAAAACAGATATAAACGATCATTCCAGTCAAAAAATTTGGAGTATATAGTTGGATCATCAGTTATGAACTTCTGCTAACGATCCACAAGCAGACCACCGTCATGCTGCTGTCAGATGACTAGCGGTCGTTTATCATTCGTTTTCTAATGATAATCGAGCCTGTGTACATATCCTTAGATGAAAAATTACAGGGTAACAAGAATCATAACCAAACACCGACCTGGTTTTACATGCACAACTTTATTATTTTTTTAGAAACATTGATAAGTTCCATTAATTTGTATGACACAGTACTAACAGACTGATCTCTTTAATTATAGCATAATGTTATGATTCCAAAACAGAATTTCTCCGATTGAATGTAAAGGCAATTCAAATTTACTTCTTAGGAAATGGCATGGCCTATTGATTTGATAAGAAAACCACCGTCTGCTGGTTGTAAGGTGGAACTGCACCTCAACAACATTACATGGAATGTATAGTGTACAATGTATCATTTTTCCTTTTTTTACATTTAGCACTTTTAGTGTTGAAGTGTATTTCTTTACTTTTTTGGAGCTTCTGCTGATTTCTTTGCCAAGTGTTGGAAGCAGAAGTTGTCCTTTAGTACAGTGTAGTAACGATAATGAACAATAGCACTAAATTATTATACCGGTAGTTAGGGCAGTGGACATTTAAGGTGCCATACACCGCTCAATATTATGGCTCGGTCGTCCTTCCCATTCAATAATTTGGTTGATTTGTAAGGCTGCATTTCCACTTGTGCGGTGCGAATCGCCACGGTAAAAATTCGCATGCGGATGCGAATTTCGCATGCAGGTCTATGCGAATTCTCATGAAAATGCGCATAGATGACGATGTATGCAAATTTAACCATGGCAGTGCTGGTGTGCTTTTCCATTGTTTCTATGCAAATTTGCATGAAAATTCACATACCCAAACCTCATGCGAATTTCCTATTAAATACATTGTATGCGATTCGCATAGCGGTATGCGATATGCAAATTCTGATGGCTCTGACATGCGAATTTTTTCTGCACAGAAAAACGCAAAGGAATCCTGACAAGTGGAAACAGTCCCATTCACTTGTATTGCTATGCGAATTTGCATGCGAAAACCGCATGCGAATTCGCGATAGTGGAAATGGGCCCTGGCCACCCTATCAATGTCTCAAACGTTTTCTGTCCGAAATCGGTCGAAAGGATTAATTGGACATGCTGTAAAATCTCAGGTGCCTGTGCTCAGTACAGTCTCACCTGTCCGCCAGCATGACTCCTGACCTAATCTGGTGTCCACCCTCAACACAAGCATCGATACCATGTAGCACCAGGCGCATGTGTGATCTCACTATACATGCCTGGTGCCACGTGGTAGAGTGCTCACGGTTACGCTGAACACCGGAGAAGGTTGGGAGTCACGCCATTGGACAGGTGAGACTTTACTGAGCACGGGGACCTGCGGGGATATTTTGACACTTGGGGGGCAGGTGGCCGAGCCTTAAGCATAACACTCTTCTGTAGAGGTTAATGAGGAACCAATAATTATGACTTAGGAACCAATAATTATGACTTGGGCACCAATTTCATGCAGATTGGAAAATGGGCCAGATTGTCAGGAAATGCATCTGACTGGCCCAATTCTATGCGATTTGGAATGAGTAACACCTCCCTGATCATCTCTACTCTTCTGCTGATAAAACTTGCCAGTGCAATGAGCCGGCGGGGCTCTGAGAAAAAACACCTAACTGCAATATTTCATAGGTTTGTTATGTTCCTATTTAAATGTATTTTATTGATTAAGACAAATACATTAAAATACACTATACATTCCCATTAATAACAGATGATTTTTAATTCTTAATTACAATATTAAAAAAAACTGAAGGCTGTATTGCAACTTACTAACAGCATCTTTAACTAAGGGTTAAATTTACTAAAGGGGAAAAGTCCCAGTTGCACAAGACTCCCATAATTCAGCATTGCACGCTAGATTAGATCAGTGCTGTGACTGTCGGGAATTATGAGACTTGTGCGGTTTGGGCTTTTTGTAAATTTAACCCGTTCACTTGAAGTGCCAGACCCCAATAGGAGTAGATCCTGGCCCCGTGGACAACTAGTACAAAGGTCTGTGTTCACCCTGTAAGAACTGCCTGTTCTCAGTCACCTGTTTCCTTGCATGTTGCAGGCAAGGTATTCGCCAACACAGAGGACAGTGTTTGCCTGTTAGGAATGCGCAGACGCGCGCTTGTCTTCCAGCCCGTTCTGCAACTAAGGGATGAAACTGATTTCAAGTGAGTACAATGCTGAGTATACCGTACACCATTTGACAAAGACCTAGTTATCCGGAACTAACCAACAATAGTGATGGGCATGTCTAGGAGAACTCATGGAGAAGCATGTGATCAGTTTGGTCAGGTGACAGATCTGTCTCTAATTTCCTACTCATAATCATGTGCTACAGCAGGATGTGTAGCAAGGATGGAACAGAGGCGCCAATAACAGGATAAAACCATTGAAAAGAGGAGGTAGTGGTGGACTTACCACTCCAGCAAGTAGACACCGAATTGGTTGATTTAATAGTCAACAGTAAAATTTATTTATACATTACATTTATAGCATTATGAAGTGTATAAATACATTTCATTGTTGACTATTAAATCAACCAACTCAGGGTCTACTTACTGGGAGGTAAGTCCACCACTACCCCCTCTTTTAAACAGTTTTTTTCCTGCTAATGGCGCCTCTGTTCCACACTTGCTACATTCTCAAGTCCACCCTCAGTGGAGGGGTGTTACTCCTTGTCTCCTATCTACAGAGAGCGTCTTCTTAACCTAAATGGGGTCAGGTCCTAATGCTCCCCATCCGCCTACACAGTGGTTGCCTTTGAGGTAACCCACACTTGTGAGTATAACAGCACACATTTTGACTTTCTCCATAACCTTGTTATACTACACACTACACTTTATTGGGCCCTCGGTGTTCCTTTCGGTTTTCCTCCTACAAGTGTACAGCTGGATGTGATCACAGCAAATCAGAGCTTTGCAAATCTTTCAGCTGATCAAAGAAATCACATGCTTCTCCAGGAGTTCTCCTAGACACAACCATCACTAACCAGCAGTCTCAACCAACCAGCACAAATTGCTGCAATATGGACAGTGGTGAAGGCCACCCAGGGCTGGTTAGCCTAAAAACGCTCTTAAAAAAAAAAAAAAAAACACCTGAAACAGAATAAAAACCCCTCCAAAGTAATTTGGTTACACTGGGCAAGATAAATATGGATTACAATTTAGTTATTGCATTCTTAAAGGAATCCTGAAGTGAGAGTACTATGGGAGGCTGCCATCTTTATTCTGTAACAATGCCAGTAGCCTGATGTTTGTGCTAATGCTCTGCCTGTAATACTATAAATCACTGGCCCAGAATGTGCATGCAGAGGATATTTTGGCTCTGGTCTGACTCCACTGGCTGCACGCGTGTTGCAGGTGTGTGACTCAAAAAATAATTTAAGACAAAGGCTTAGCATGATAACCAGGCAACCGGCATGGTTTGTAAGTAAATGAAGATGGCAGCTTCCCTATTACTCACTTCAGGGTCCCTTTAAGCCTTACGCCATTGCAGTACTCTGTTGTATGAGAACAAATGAGAAAGATACCCAAGAGATTCATGTTTTCCCAAACGCAGACATAGAATTCCTAAGGAGCAGTGGTGGCTGAAGCTTCGACCATTGATGAAGATTCTGGCCAAGTACAAGACCAGTTACGACATTTCAGATGCTGGCCAGCTGGAACACGTTCTGGTGAGGAGAAAAGATCACGAAGCAGGAGCCATCTAATGGCCGTGAGAGCCGAAATTTCATGCCTCTTTTGATAGCCTGTCACCATCTCCATTGTGTGCTTAACCGCAATAGGTTATTATGATTACCACACTTGTCTTTTGTAAGTTAACTTATATCGTTCCAGCACTTTATGTCCACACCGCAAGCCTCATGACTGAAAGTGTCTAAAAGAAAAGGCGCGTTCCCTGTAACCGCCACAGACTCAGGTTGAAAAAAAAAAAAAAGGAAGAAGCTTGTTGGTTCCATCCTAGCTGGTCTTCTTTGAAACACTGTCAGTCAGATAGTCCAGTTTCTTTTCGAGGTCATGGCTGAAACCGAATGTGTCGTTTTAAATACAGACGTAGAGAAAAGTTATATGAACACCGAGTTCACTTTGAAATAGGAGTTTTTATTTTTATTTGCAAATATCTTAGCCGCCGTTACGAATGGGTCAAAACGATGGCGTCTGTTCCCTGTGTGTCGTGTGTCATTTAAGTTATACATTTATTACGCTTTGTATCAGAGACATTCTAGACGCACCTTAATATAGATGTGTATCTCCTGTCTATTTTTTTCCCCCCTCAGTGACACGACGAGATGATAAACTGATTATGTCTAGAAATAAAGTACAGTTGTAAACCAAGCACGTGTGTCGGTCCTGTGGTGTCTTGTTTTTTAATGGGATAGCGTGAAATATTCTTCAAATTTGAGTACCTACAGCCTAATAAATTGCTTCTAAGGGCCCAGTCTCACTAGGTATGCTGCTTCCAGATTGGGTGATAGCAAAATGTATAATGGCCACATGCTTTCCTATGGTTTTATGCTGGGAATACACCATGAGATTTTTAAGTCGATTTACTGTCTGATCTGATTTCTGATCAATTTTCTTATAAATTTCCATTCACTTCTATGAGAAATCGATAATCAGACATGTTGGAAATTATCTATCGAACCATCTATCTGCTGAAAAAAACATGCTGTATTCCCAGCACTATTCTCTCCATTATCTGCACTAGATTAGATACAGTCAAACATGCCCATTTCTGATTCCCCGTATATTCCAATTTCCGCGAATACCATTTTCCCTTTTCTGAGCCCTCCCCCTTTTTTTTTTGCATTCTGTGAGTGGCTAAATGCTTCAGAGTTGATTGGGAAGCAGTAGACCAATCAGAGAATGCAGAATTTTATTAAGGTAATCGGGATACCATAGGAATTTTAGGCCAATCACATGTCTCGGGAATACTCAGTAGTCTTGTAAGTGGTCTAAAAGTCTGCATTTTTCTGATTGGTCTAAATTAACAGAGTTGTGGTAAATCGGATTTCGGATCAAAAATTTCAATTCCGCAGAATCTGAATGAGCATCCCTACACTAGATACAAGAATGTCCCTTATGGCATCATGACAGACAATTCCCAATCTGCATGATAATTAGTGGGTAGCATATCCAAAGATATGGCTTTCTTCAGCTCTGCAGACAGTGCCAACGTCTCCAGCAGACCACCAAAGTAGGTACAGCGCATTGGGTATGCTACTCCCTATAGCTGGTACAGCCTAGTGTGATCCAACTAATGCAGGTGTTACCAGACCCCAATACAGGAGTCCATCAAATACAATAGCATAATCTCAATGACAAGCTACCTCAAAACAAACTAAACACAAACTGTATTAATAGCACAATATAACAATTGGCTAAATACAATGGAGTGCCTAAGTCTACCAGTAGGGCACCTGCACACCCCCAAGTGACAACACATAGAAAGCACACAACACAACCACCCTTTGGTTAAATTCCAATCACCTGGTAAAACTGCAGATGGTGTCCAAAAGTTCATTGCCGCCACTGGATCTGTTTATAAATTATAAGTGTTGTCTTCAGTAGCACAGTACTTTCATCAAACATTGTACCTCCACTGGCATAATATCCCTTTACATACACAGAACTAACAAACCTTAGAAGTCAAATTGAGATTTAGAAATTGCTGACAGTATCTGAATTACTATTGCTTGGACATTAAAAGAGAGATACTGTATTAGATCATTGGATTGCATTTTGATGGAAGCACTATTACACGGATAATTGCATTTACTATTGAACATCAGATCTAGTGGGGAATGAACTCTTGAATACCATCTGTAGCTTTACGAACAGATTGTAACCGATGTTAGTAGTGCTGTGCAGGCTTGCAGGAATGTGCCATGGGCTGGTGGAGTACAGCACCCTAATGTTAAACTTTAGCACTTGTTTTTAGGGTTTTAAAGTGATCCTGAAGCAAAGAAATCCACTCCAGGTTAGACACTTACCAATGTAGAGGAAAGGCTCTAGATCAGGGGCCAGGAACCTTTTTGGCTGAGAGAGCCATAAAAGCCACATATTTTAAAATGTAATTTTGTAAGAGCCATACATATTGTATGTATTTCAAACTCGGACAGTGCACATGCACAGCAGAGGGCTATGTTGCCCTGTTGCCATGGTTATGTTTATACAGTTGATCCGCTGGGTAGCGGAAGTGTCAGACAAGTCTTCAACTTCTCTTTGGTTACTTACTCTTTGGTCATTACAAATATTGTTGATTATATGAAGACTGACCGTATGGAATTGGAGAACCCTTTTTTATATTTTGCTATAATTTTTGGTATGTGTCCATAAAGTTTTTTTTCTAAAGACTTTTCTGCATTATGAGATTGCACTTTAATTCTATTGTGATGCAGAGGAAAGCCCTATGGAATCCAGAGCCTCCATGTACATGGGGGGAGGGGGCTCAGGGCCAAATTACTTGCCTGAAAAATTTTGGATCAGGGAAAAATTTTGGATCAGGGAAAAATTTGACTCCGAGACCCCCACCATTAAGAGAATGAGTACTCTTCAAGTTTGCATGGTCATTATAAAAGCAGCTTGAAATACTTTAGGTCGACCCTCTAGAACAGCCTTTCTCAACCTTTTTACCCTGGAGGAACCCTGCAAATAACTTTTGGATTCCCAAGGAACCCCTGCAAACAATTTTTTGATCTCGAGGAGTCAGTGCATTAATTTTGCAGGAGGCATGGTCTTTGAAAGTATGTGTGGCTGTTTATTTCACTACCCCCTATTACACTGTCACTCATTGTATTGTCTCCTGAGCCCCCAATTTAGTGCTTCTTGTTACAGTAGCCCCTATTATAGTGTGCTGTATTATACGTCCCCCACGATGGGGGGAAATGCCAAGGAACCCCTGCAGCGTACTCAAGGAACCCTGGCTGAGAAAGCCTGCTCTAGAATGCCTGTGCACATATTATCGTGGTCACACAAAAATAGAAATTGTACTTGAGTGAGTGAATAAAATTATTGCATCTCTACAAGAACTATAATAGTACAACTCATGGCCAACCCCTATGAGTGTGCCTGTGTAGATATATCACTCGCAGTCAGGAAGACTTAGGGCTGGTGCACACCAAAAGCGTTTGAGCGATTTTAAAAACGCTAGCGCTTTGAAAAGCTCCTGGCTAATGTATTTGAATAGGACGGATTACACCAGAGCGATGTGATTTTCTCCTAAACGCGGGTCCTCCAGCATTTCTGCACTTTTCTGAGGCGATTCAGCCTCAATGTTAAGTATAGGAAAAGTGGAAAAGCGCTAGAACAGAGATTTTACGACCATTTTTGTTACAGAAGCTGTTCAGTTCCAGCTCTACTGTAACAAAATATAAAAACGCTCCACCAAAGTGCTCCAAAAATCGGTAGGCATGATAAGACAAATGCTAGGCAAATTGCCTAGAATCGCTCTGAAAAAACACTTAAAAAAGCGCTGAGCGTTTGCAATTACGGTAGTGCTTTTTGGTGTGCACTGGCCCTTACTCGTACATTCCTCTTTCCTCACCAGGTGTTTATTCCACTAATTCTGTAATGCCCTATTCAATATGGCCACCAATCTTGTCTTTAGTTTGGACCTCAGCATTATGGCAAATTATTGGGTGCCTGATTGAAAGGGACGCTACTCGCCCTTGCTGTGACCAGGATCGGGGAGAGTGGATATTGCTGGATCATTGTAAACCAGCAGTTTAAGATGACTGCATGAAAACGTATCCAAGCTCGCTGACCACACTCTTCTGCACTGCACACCAGACAACTACAGCCTGGTCAGGGACACACCCACTCTACTGACTGGACAGTGGTAAAAGTACTAGGAAGCCACATACAAACACAATGGAAGATTCAAATCCAGATACAGAAATGGAAAAGTTCAGCTTTATGTGTGACCAATCTGAAATCCAGAAGCCTGTTCTTGCTTGTAATGGTTGTGCAGGTGTTGCCTAGAAGCTGCATTATACAACTGTAGACTATATACACAACTATACTGAAGAACACCTCTATCATTTAGTTGTGATTACAGAACAGTTACTTGAGAGACTTTTTCAACCTACATGAAAGTGGTATAATGGGCCAATCAAAATTGAATGTGTGTGTGTGTACTAGGCCTGAACGATTTTAGAAAAAATTGAATTGAGCGATTTCTGTCTGAAATTTCGATTCAATTCACAAATTCCTTCAAATCAAGCTTTGTTCCCCCTCTCCCCAGTCTCTCTTTGTGTCCCCTTTGCCTCTTCATGCCACCACTGGGTCTCTCTCGCCCCCCTTTGTGTCTCTGTGCCTGCTCTGTTTCTCTCTGTGTCTCTCTCTGTCCCCACTCTGTGTCTCTCTGTGCCTCATGTGTCTCCCAAGCTGAATCAGTTCTGGACATAGCTTCAAGCACGAGTCCAGCGATGCCTGTCTATCCACTTCGCCTACTGCAGGCTCTAATGCACGGAATACTTCCTGTATGTCATGCGACATACAGGAACCCAAAGTTTTGCCAAGCACAATAGGCGGCAGACTGCGAAAGAGGATGGACAGCGTTGGACCGGTGCGGAAGGTATGTCTATCTCTGTGGGCCGCACGCACCGGGACTTTGGGGAAGTTTGAAGCCACTTCTTCAAACTTCCCCATGTGGAAATGACAATCACGATAATTGCTGATTTGACGATTCCGAAATTGTGATCTTGGTGAACGTGATTTCAGTTTAAATTCGATTTATCTTTCAGGCCTAGTGTGTACACACCCTGAGAGGAGGAGGAAAAGGGGTTTTCAGACCTAGCAAACACACAGTGGCTTCAGTTCACAAAGCCTTACCGCAGGGTTTCTCAAACCGGTGCTTGGAACTCCCCAACGGCGCATGTTTTGCAGGCAGCCTCACCTATGCTCAGGTGGGGTAATTCGTGTCTCAGCTACGCGGAATCCACCTAGCTGAGACACTAACTACCCCACCTGTGCAAAGATGAGGTTGCCTCCAAAACATGCACCGTTGGGGAGTCATGAGGACAGGCCTGAGAACCGCAGTCTGTAAAGCAGAAAACATGATTTTACATCTTGCTAAACACCCATTCACTAAGGCGGTTACTGCATGGATAAGTAAAATGACCAACTAGTGATGTATATTATTGACTTGTGAGGTAAATACCTCAATAAATGTCAATTCACAAAGATTAGAGAATGCGGTAAAACAAGTGAGATGTTAATTATTTTACCTCCAGCCTGGAGCTGTCAGTAACTAACAAACAATAAGCCATTCGGTAAAATGGACAGGCAAAGGAGACAGTCCTACCTCTCACGCGAGATGCAGGAGCAGTGCACATTATAGGTTTCCCCTCTGTTCCGTTAGGGCCCGTTTCCACTAGGCGCGAATTCTCATGGTGTCATACCTGAATCCAGTGAATGTCCATGGAGTAGTTTCCATTGTATGCAAATTTTCATTTGTGATGTGACCCGGGGAAATTATGGATGGCATGCTGCAGATCTCCACAACACACATTCCATTCCCCTTAGCAGAAACCGGAATTCACTTGTGGCTAAATGCGGCTGGATGCGACCACATCTGGCCAGTGGAAATGGGCCCATAGACATGCAATTCCAAGTTGTAAAGGAGCACCACAGTAGGAGTAGAGGTGTGCGACCACAGCACCTGTGTCCATGCCCCTCAAGTTGTAAAAACATAGATGGGTCAGAACCACCAAGTACTGTATATTCTGGAGTATAAGACTACTTTTTAACCCTTGAAAATCTTCTGAAAAGTCAGGGGTCGTCTTATACGCCGGGTGTCATTGATGCCGGGTAATACGTCCTGTTCTGTTACCGCCTCTCAGATCTCGCTGCTGAGGACAGTAGTGAAGTGGCGCAGGCAGTGCAGGCACACGTGCGGGATCTGAGAGGCAGAGAAGGAGGTAAAGAGGATACATG
This sequence comes from Hyperolius riggenbachi, assembly GCF_040937935.1. NCBI lineage: Eukaryota > Metazoa > Chordata > Amphibia > Anura > Hyperoliidae > Hyperolius > Hyperolius riggenbachi. The sequence goes on along the minus strand of NC_090650.1, from coordinate 64,221,416 downwards.
GGCAGGCCTGTTGGGTGAAAGAGGCGTGTTTTATGGACACACCACAATCTATTTTTCCATTCCACTCTGATAAACCGAGACAAGGAGAGCCGACCAATCCCCTTAGGGAGAGTTGACCAATCCAACCAGCCAATCGCCTATACACCGTTATATACTGGGTACCACATACAGTACAGCACCAGTATCTGTTCATACATAGTACCAGTATATGATTTATTTTTATTTAATGTGCCGTCTTATACGGCAAGTATATCCCAAACTCTATTTTAACTGGAAAAGTTGGGGGTCGTCTTATACGCCGGAATATACGGTAGTAAATAGCTCTTCCATTACACAGAGGTTACAGTGACAGACCGCTGTTTTGGGCAGAAATGCATTTTGATTCCTTAAGGCATGAACGGGGAACTACAGATAAAGAAAATCAGCGGAACTAGAGGTGACATGCAGATCTAAAGGGACAGAAATATCAACTTGCAAAGGAACAGCTCATGTTTTAGGCAGACCACATTTTTTTCAGTAAATGACCAAACTATTACTGCATGTGTGAAAATATTAGTGAATTTGGGGTGAAAAAAGTCAAAAATATCAAACGCTGTATTCTACCAACCTATTTTTTTTTTTTTTACAGAGCAGGTCTTAGAGGATTGAAGCCCATGTGTAATTAATAGCACTCAGATGTGTCACTGTTACTAGCCAACAACTTTCACCATTCACTTCAGGGCTTCCTGGCCAAGTCCTCAAGTACCACCAACAGTGCAGGTTTAGTGAAAATCCACAGAGGTCAGCTCTGCTGAGACACTAATTTAGCCCACCTGTGCATGTTTGTGGTTTTCTGCAAAACGCGCACTGTTGGTGGTACTTGAGGACAGGGTTGGGAAGCCCTTCACTAAATGACAAGCCAAGTGGAAGATTTCTGATCAGGGCTGAACCCCTCTCACCATCTACTACGCACACTGATTTAGTAAGAACAGATACCAGCACCTACATCAGCAGTTTTATGCTCATTTAAGCCGTGCACACATCCAGAAGCTCTAAATTAATAGGCTACATAGGTTTTATTCTTGTTATTTTTTTGGCATCACAATAAATGTTATGTTTAAAAAATAGATCTCTAATGTCCAGTAAACACTTATAAATAAATATCCTTTTAAAGGACTAATAAAGTTTAGGTAGGTTTGCATTGCTCTATCTTCTTCATGAAGAATAATCTCATCGAATGAACCAGGTGGGGTCTTTTGCCACCCCAGGATTCTCAGGCCCCAGAATAGCTGCTCCGCGGGTGGAGTGCCCGATTGTTAGATACCTAAAAGAAGCCGCACACAGGTTAGTTATAGAGCACATTCTAGTGCATTAGAGCAACACATAATACACCATGACATTGTGAAGGAATTCTGTTAAATTATCCTATGCACTGTTCACCATGACTATCAACTACTTAAAGCGAACATTAACCTCCTCGGCGTTCAGTTTCTGCTGGATGATCCAATTAATTTTCATAACCCTTTTTCCTGTAACTTAACAAGATGTGCCAAGCAAGGGTCTAGTGTAGATTTTGAGTTTAACAAAAGCTCGAATTAGAAAAAATCTGAACTAAATTTCAAAATGACTCCCCCAAATCTATGATCACTTATACTTCCAAACTGCAGCTGCTCAACCTGTCCTAATACAAATGTAAAAGTGGCCATACATCTAGAGATGATGGGCAGATTCGACCAAGAGACAAATCTCCCTCTGATTAAATCTGATTAGAGAGATCTGCCGGCTGCCTATACACCATAGTCCGATTCCTGATAAATTTCAACATGAAATCGTTCAGGAATCGGCCGTGCCCGTTGCCTCGCCGCTGACACTCCAAACCCCCCCCCCACTTGTAAAAATGTACTCCCGCGAGTGCATTTATACATTACCTGTCCTGTGTCGCCCACCACGCTGTGTCCATCTGTCTTCAGAATCCCCCGCAGAGTATTGTAGGTAGGTAGCCAGGTCTAGGTGCCCCCAGTATAGGCTGGCTAAGTACCGGTGTCACCCAGTATAGGCTAGCTAGGTATAGGTGTTCACCAGTATAGGCTGGCTAGGTACCGGTGTCCCCCCGTATAGGCTAGGTAGATACAGGTGTCTCTTAGTATAGGCTAGCTAGGTATAGGTGTTCACCAGTATAGACTAGCTAGGTACCGATGTCCCCCAGTATAGGCTAGGTAGATACAGGTGTCTTAGTATAGGCTAGCTAGGTATAGGTGTCCCCCAGTATAGGCTAGCTAGGTACCGGTGTCACCCAGTATAGGCTAGCTAGGTATAGGTGTCACCCAGTATAGGCTAGCTAGGTATAGGTGTCACCCAGTATAGGCTAGCTAGGTATAGGTGTCCCCCAGTATAGGCTAGGTAGATACAGGTGTCTCTTAGTATAGGCTAGCTAGGTATAGGTGTCCCCAGTATAGGCTGGCTAGGTGTAGGTGTCACCCAGTATAGGCTAGGTATAGGTGTCCCCCAGTATAGGCTAGCTAGGTGTAGGTGTCACCCAGTATAGGATAGCTAGGTATAGGTGTCACCCAGTATAGGCTAGCTAGGTATAGGTGTCCCCCAGTATAGGCTAGGTAGATACAGGTGTCGCTCAGTATAGGCTAGCTATGTAGAATGTCCCCCAGTATAGGCTAGGTAGATACAGGTGTCGTTCAGTATAGGCTAGCTAGATATAGTTGTCCCCCAGTATAGGCTGGCTAGGTACCGGTGTCACCCAGTATAGGCTAGCTAGGTATAGATGTCCCCCAGTATAGGCTAGGTAGATACAGGTGTCTCAGTATAGGCTAGCTAGGTATAATGTCCCCCAGTATAGGCTAGGTAGATACAGGTGTCGCTCAGTATATGCTAGCTAGGTATAGGTGTCCCCCAGTATAGGCTGGCTAGGTACCGGTGTCACCCAGTATAGGCTAGCTAGGTATAGATGTCGGCCAGTATAGGCTAGGTAGATACAGGTGTCGCTCAGTATAGGCTAGCTAGGTACCGGTGTCACCCAGTATAGGCTAGCTAGGTATAGGTGTCACCCAGTATAGGCTAGCTAGGTATAGGTGTCCCCCAGTATAGGTTAGGTAGATACAGGTGTCTCTTAGTATAGGCTAGCTAGGTATAAGTGTCCCCCAGGATAGGCTGGCTAGGTGTAGGTGTCACCCAGTATAGGCTAGGTATAGGTGTCACCCAGTATAGGCTAGCTAGGTATAGGTGTCACCCAGAATAGGCTAGCTAGGTATAGGTGTCCCCCAGTATAGGCTAGGTAGATACAGGTGTCGCTCAGTATAGGCTAGCTATGTAGAATGTCCCCCAGTATAGGCTAGGTAGATACAGGTGTCGTTCAGTATAGGCTAGCTAGATATAGTTGTCCCCCAGTATAGGCTGGCTAGGTACCGGTGTCACCCAGTATAGGCTAGCTAGGTATAGATGTCCCCCAGTATAGGCTAGGTAGATACAGGTGTCTCAGTATAGGCTAGCTAGGTATAATGTCCCCCAGTATAGGCTGGGTAGATACAGGTGTCGCTCAGTATAGGCTAGCTAGGTATAGGTGTCCCCCAGTATAGGCTGGCTAGGTACCGGTGTCACCCAGTATAGGCTAGCTAGGTATAGATGTCGGCCAGTATAGGCTAGGTAGATACAGGTGTCGCTCAGTATAGGCTAGCTAGGTACAGGTGTCGCTCAGTATAGGCTAGCTATGTAGAATGTCCCCCAGTATAGGCTAGGTAGATACAGGTGTCACTCAGTATAGGCTAGCTAGATATAGTTGTCCCCCAGTATAGGCTGGCTAGGTACCGGTGTCACCCAGTATAGGCTAGCTAGGTATAGATGTCCCCCAGTATAGGCTAGGTAGATACAGGTGTCTCAGTATAGGCTAGCTAGGTATAATGTCCCCCAGTATAGGCTAGGTAGATACAGGTGTCGCCCAGTATAGGCTAGCTAGGTATAGGTGTCCCCCAGTATAGGCTGGCTAGGTACCGGTGTCACCCAGTATAGGCTAGCTAGGTATAGATGTCGGCCAGTATAGGCTAGGTAGATACAGGTGTCGCTCAGTATAGGCTAGCTAGGTACAGGTGTCACTCAGTATAGGTTAGGTAGATACAGGTGTCACCCAGTATAGGCTAGCTAGGTATAGGTGTCCCCCAGTATAGGCTGGCTAGGTACCGGTGTCACCCAGTATAGGCTAGGTATAGGTGTCGGCCAGTATAGGCTAGGTAGATACAGGTGTCTCAGTATAGGCTAGCTAGGTATAATGTCCCCCAGTATAGGCTAGGTAGATACAGGTGTCGCTCAGTATAGGCTAGCTAGGTATAGGTATCCCCCAGTATAGGCTGGCTAGGTACCGGTGTCACCCAGTATAGGCTAGCTAGGTATAGATGTCGGCCAGTATAGGCTAGGTAGATACAGGTGTCGCTCAGTATAGGCTAGCTAGGTACAGGTGTCACTCAGTATAGGCTAGGTAGATACAGGTGTCAACCAGTATAGGCTAGATAGGTATAGGTGTCCCCCAGTATAGGCTGGCTAGGTACCAGTGTCACCCAGTATAGGCTAGCTAGGTATAGGTGTCGGCCAGTATAGGCTAGGTAGATACTGGTGTCGCTCAGTATAGGCTAGCTAGGTATAATGTCCCCCAGTATAGGCTAGGTAGATACAGGTGTCGCTCAGTATAGGCTAGCTAGGTATAGGTGTCCCCCAGTATAGGCTAGGTAGATACAGGTGTCGCTCAGTATAGGCTAGCTAGGTATAGGTGTCCCCCAGTATAGGCTGGCTAGGTACCGGTGTCACCCAGTATAGGCTAGCTAGGTATAGATGTCCCCCAGTTTAGGCTAGGTAGATACAGGTGTCACCCAGTATAGGCTAGCTAGGTAGATACAGGTGTCGCTCAGTATAGGCTAGCTAGGTATAGGTGTCCCCCAGTATAGGCTGGCTAGGTACCGGTGTCACCCAGTATAGGCTAGCTAGGTATAGGTGTCCCCCAGTATAGGCTAGGTAGATACAGGTGTCACTCAGTATAGGCTAGCTAGGTACAGGTGTCCACTCAGTATAGGCTAGCTAGGTACAGGTGTCCACTCAGTATAGGCTAGCTAGGTACAGGTGTCCCCCCAGTATAGGCTAGGTAGGTACAGGTGTCCCCCAGTGTAGGCTAGGTAGGTACAGGAGGGGGGGGGGGGGGAGAATTAGGCGGGGATTGGAGGTGGGGGGCGCTACTACTAACATCCCTATTGCTGCCTACATTGTACAGGAGCCCCTACCTAGCTAACATATTTAACTTACTTGGGGCTTCTACCAGCCCCCTGCAGCCGCCCTGTGCCTGTGACAGGGCAAACTGATCCTTTGGTCCCCCGCAGTGGATGACTTTCGGTTCTGATGTGGACGGGAGCGCTCACTGCATGTGCCGTATGAAAAAAATCTCTACTGTGCATGCTCAATACGAGCGTGATTGAGGATGCGAGCGGCCGCGCATGCACAGCGGCCCATCTCCTCGCCAGTCGGCCAGCCTGCAGAGGGTCGCCGCAGGGGACTGGAGGGACACTCCATGACAGCGCGGGCACAGAGCAGCTGGTAGAAGCCGCAGGTAAGTTAAACCTTTTTTTTTCCATACAGTTAAGGTACCATTTAACTGGAAACCAATAAGGGGTATGGATATTACCGATCCACATCTGTTTAAAAACTGATCTAAATGCCTTTGCCACTAGTTTTGTATCGATGGAAGCAGTACAAAGCTGTGCAGCCTGCCTGTGTTTGATAGAAGAGGACCGACTTACTACAATTAAAGCGTACTTTAACTCAGAACTTCCTCTCTGCTCTAAAAGTTAAGCTACAGCATAGTAGCCTTTAAAGAAAAACATTTCTACATTACAACTTAGAGCAACTACAGTATGTTAGGTGGGACATACATCAAGCAATTGTGGCGGCTGAATGACCAGCAGACAGATCGATCTCCGATTGGAGAGAGGGATCAGTTGGCCGCCATAAACCGCAGGCCGATTCCTGATCGATTTCAGCATGAAACCTTTTAGGAATTGGCCTAGTGTTGTCGCCCTCGCCCCCCAAATGTAGATGTACCTCCCGATGCCTGTGCAGTAATACTTTACCTCTCCAGTGTCCACCACTGTCTCCACCCTCTTCTTCCTTATTTGTGCCCTATGTGGTTGCCAGTGTATTGCGCGTGGGGCACGTGTGATGTCATAGATGTGCCCCAGGTGCAATACGCCGGCAACCATGCCTACATTAGGAGGGACATGGCGATTATCACACCCCGCTACCTCCAGGCACCCAATCGAGCATGTGGGCCCAAGATTTTCCAGCATGCCTGATTGATACATGCAACAAATTTCAGCCCGGAAACGGTCGGAGCTGTCGATGAGTCATGCTCTTGACGGCACTAATTTACATCAGATTGGATAAAAATTATTGAATCTGATGGCCGATCAGCCACCAAGTCTACTGATGTATGGCCACCCTATAGGTTTTCATTGTATACGGTGCAAGAGTTTAGATCCACTTTAAGTTTCAATTATGACAAACCCTAGTTTTCAATGAATTTATAGAATTACAGAGATGCGAGATATACAGATCCCACTGTAGAGCAAGGTAAACGTTCTTGGCACACAGGCTTCTCATTGATCATCTCTAGTCTATAAAATAAGTGGAGTTGAAAGGCGCCCAAAATCGACATCCTATTGACGTTTAATAGTTCAACAAGAGGTATTTTCTTACCTCTCCAGAAGATTGGACACCAGTTCAATTGGAAAATATTTATTCAAAAACACAGACAACGCATTTCACTGGTACTAACCCGCTTCCTCAGGCCAATACACAATGGCCTCAATTCACTAAGCTTATCTCCTGTCTTTAATAACTCTTCTAGAGTTATCACCATGGTGATAAGGCATATAGGCCTCAATTCACTAAGCTTGTCCCCTGTCTTTAATAACTCTTCTAGAGTTGTTACCATGGTGATAAGGCATGTAGTATTCAGGAAACATTTTACCTCAGGCAAACCTAAAGTTAACTCCTTCTGTCTTTAAGTTAACTCTTTAATCCTTAAAATAACTCCAGAGTTAAAGACAGGCTGTTCATTAACTGCATGTGCAAATAACTACAGAGGAGGTAAAATAACTACAGAGGAGGTAAATTAACTACAGAGGAGGTAAATTAACTACAGAGGAGGTAAATTAACTACAGAAGAGGTAACGTAAGGAATGAAGAGATAAGACAACTCTCTTACTGTGTGGAGGTAAGTTTTCTCTTGCTTTATTATCTACAGCATGATCTTAGTGAATTGAGGCCGTAGTATTCTGGAAACATTTTACCTCAGGCAAACCTAAAGTTAACTCTTCTGTCTTTAAGTTAACTCTTTAATCCTTAAAATAACTCCAGAGTTAACTACAGTTAGACTACAGAGAAGGTAAATTAACTACAGAAGAGGTAACTTATGGAATGAAGAGATAAAATAACTCTCTCACTGTGTGGAGGTAAGTTATCTCTTGCCTTATTATCTCCAGCATGATCTTAGTGAATTGAGGCCAATGCCTTGTAGCAACGTGAAAGGAGTATAGGCACATCTCAACAGTGCTGCACTATTGGGCTCCTGTCCTCTCTCTGTTTATCGCCTAGGTGTTCCGGAGTATGAGCTTACTACAGCAGTGTTCTCCCCAGGCTCTTTTAGCCGGGTGCCCCACCCGGCTAATTTTGGGGAGCACCCGGCTGGCATCGGCTCACCTCCTCCTCCTATGCTGTAAGCAGAGTTGCACAGAGAAACCAAACTTCTGCATTCCCCCGTCGTGCCCCACCCGGCTACTTTTTCATGCCACCCGGCTGGAAAAAATTTCTGGGGAGAACAATGTACAGGAAACACCAAAACCTTTCCACATCATGTCTAGCCTACGATGATCATTGGCTTTTTTTTCCGATGACCTTTTATATAAGAACCCCTTGATGGGCATTTACCTAATCATTACACATAAATGTGTTCTAAATGTTATCTTGTGTTTTTAAGTGACCAAATTCCTCAGATCTATTTTTTCTCTGTGATGATTTGCTTAAGCTGTATAAACTCTAATGATGTACTGCATGCACTTGTCAGAGGCAGCCCTCTAGGGAACGCGTTCCACTGGCTGAGATGCTGCGATATGGAAAAACAAACTTACTTGTAGGCAACATCACTCAGGTCTGTGTGGCTAACAGCAAACAGCTGCTCTCTGTGCTTCTGTCTCATCTCATCGCTTACGCCATTCAGAAACAGGCCCATGCCTAAAATAAAGGAAGCAGAGAAAGCTTTCAACAGCGTTCAGCTGAGCTGCCGGCAACAACTTACAATCTTAACATTTTTTTTTTAAACTGTAAGGCATGCAATTCTGGCATCTCGCCACACAGGCAAAGCAAGTAGTACTTAAAGAGACACTGAAGCGAAAAAAAAAATATGATATAGTGAATTGGTTGTGTACTATGAATAATTACTAGAAGATTAGCAGCAAAGAAAATATTCTCATACTTTTATTTTCAGGTAGTGTTTTTTCTAACATTGCATCATTCTATAATATGTGCACATTACACAACACTCAGCATTCAAAATGAGTCTTTCAGAGCAGTCTGTGAAGTAATGACCTCTCCTCTAGCAGAGGAAAAGTAAATATTCCAGGAACAGTTGAGATAATAAAAGTCAGATAACAGCCCTCTCCACGACTAACTTAAGGTCCGTACACACGCCGGACTTTAGGCAACGACGGGTCCGTCGTTGCCTCCCGCTAGGTGGGCGTGCCAGCGACAGTCCGGCGTGTGTACGCTCTCTGTCGTCAGACTGATACGGCTGTTCCTGAGCGATCCGCCGGGCGGATCGCTCAGAAACAGCCGTATCAGTCTGACGACAGAGCGTACACACGCCGGACTGTCGCTGGCACGCCCACCCAGCGGGAGGCAACGACGGACCCGTCGTTGCCTAAAGTCCGGCATGTGTACGGACCTTTAGTCAGAGAGCTTAATGGCTTGTTTGCATAGAGATAACAACTGGAATTTCTCAACTCTTCCTGTACTGTAAACAATTACACTGATGTATCGGATCTTAATGTTTTATTTTTTAGCTGTGCTACACATACAAATCATAATATTTTTTTTTCGCGTCAGTGTCTCTTTAAAAAGATACCAGAGCCGAAAGGCTCTGGTAAAAATGTTGGATGCAGTGCTTATGGGGTTTAAAGTCGATACTGCACCTCTCGTTCCCTGCAGTCAGCCGATGGTCTTCTCCTATACCTCCCGGTGTCCTGGCAACTTGGCTGACCTTTAATCCGGATAGTGTTCGCTTCTGCCCAGTGCATAATTATGGGCAGAAGTATGCACACTCCCCCGCCTCCTTCCTAGTGTCTGCGCTCCTCTGAAAAGCAAGCATCAGGTGCTAATCACTTAGCAAGTGACTAGTATCTGATGCTTGCTATTCAGTGGAGCGCAGACACTAGGACGGGGGCGTGTGTGTACTTCTGCTGAAGCGAACACTATCCGGGTTAAAGGTCAGCCAAGACGCCAGGACAACGGGAGGTATAGGAGAAGACCAGCGGCTGACTGCGGGGAACAAGAGGCGTGGTAAGTATAGACTTCTAACCCCCTAAGCACTGCATCCAACATTTCTACCAGAGCCTTTCGGCTCTGGTATCTTTTAAAAGTGACCGCAAAAAGAAAACCCACACTACCAGCACAGGCAGCAGAGGTTATAACAGCAAAAACATGTCTAAACCGACCACTTGTGCCATAAAATCCAGGTTTTGTCGGATAGCCATTCCCACTTTCTGAAAAACGGCCATGGCACTACCCATATCACAGGCAGAGAGAAGTGGGGCTTGGACAGGTGCTCAGCACATGGCTATTTGTCACAAGGCTACTGAGTAGGTAATGCATTTACCCCTATTATGACTGATGTGGGGTGCACCAAGGAAACAGAGTACTTGAAAGACACAAAAGAAAAAAAAAAAACACCAGGAGCCAATAGTGTATTTATGGCTACACACAAAGATACGTGTGTAAAATAATCCACTCCCAAATTTCGGGTTGCAGGAAATGCAACCACCGAAATGGCTTACGGAGGAAATCCCGCCTCTGATGCGGTCTGCGAAGTTTCACGGAGGTCACACTCCTGGTAGATTGGGTGGTTACTAGGAATAAGGGTGACTTAAAACATACAACCTCCAACTACAGGTGTGATAAGTATAAATGTAAAAATGAGAGGTATGGCAAGTTTTCCTCTCCTGTGATAAATTAGTAATCAAAAACTCCGTAGAGATTTTCAAGGGTTTATTGTGCAAAAGGTTCAGACACATCGTTTCTCGGGTATCTCACCCGTTTCATCAGGTCATAAAAAACATTTAAAGAAGTGCCTCTTAGGCAAAATCTAATAGACTTGAGTGTCTTAAGTCTACTGCATTTTGGCTAATAGGCGCTTTTTTAATGGTATTAATGACCCGATGAAGCGGGCGATACCCGAGAAGTGCGCTGTCTGAACTTTTTGTGTAACAACATCTTGAAAATATCAATCAAATTGTTGATGCTACATGTACTACTAAAACACAGGAGAGGTAAGCTTTCCATACCTCTTTTATAAATGGTTTGGTTTTTGGGCGCTTCCACTGTTTTACGTTTACCTTTATTATGAAGGCATTTTTAGGACAATGGTTACCTGTGTAATTTAGAATAAATATGGAATTGAACTTTAAAAACTCCAGACTCCTAAAAAGAACTCCACAAACATTCCTGAAAAAGAAACCTGTGCATCCCTGACCCGCCTTAAAGGAACCCTCATTTCCACAATCATAGCCATACTGATTTTTTTTCAGGACTTTCCACAGGTTAATGCAAGCGATAACAAGCAGTCGAAAGCAAAACAATACAGTCATTTGACTTAAAGAGAACCCGAGGTGGGTTTTAAGAATGCCATTAGGACACAGAGGCTGGTTCTGCATACTATCACCAGCCTCTGAGTCCGTACTGTGCTCCCCAGTCTCCCCCCTATAAATAAAACCGCCATGCTAGTGACATGCACCTTGTCGGCAGCAGGCTGTTGACCTCTGAGTGTCTTTCACCGCCGCCTCCTCTAAAGTGCTGCTACTCGCCTGCATCCCTTCCCACCCCGCCTCCGTAAGCTGATTGGAGGGAAGGGATGCAGGCGGGGAGTGGCGCTGTAGAGAAGGCGGGGGAGCAGTGCTGAATGGAAGCAGAAAGGTAAACAGCCTGCTAGCAACAAGTTGCGTGTCGCTAGCAGGGCGGTTTTATTTATGGGGGACAGCAGAGCACGGGGGGGGGGGGGGGGGGGGGCTGCGGGGGCACAGTACAGACAAAGAGGCTGGTGATAGTATGCAGAACCAGTGTCTGTGTCCTAATAGCAGTCTTAAAACTCACCTCAGGTTCTCTTTAAAACATATAGGGGTATATTTTGTATGTAGCAATATAGGACCAAAAGAAGCAAAACTGCTAAATTTTTGTTTTTTAAATGATATTTATATAAATAGGTTTATCCTTTCAAGCCTATGTACCGTTTGGATACTGATAACAGCAGACTCTAGTGACCACAACACACACACACACACACACACACACACACACACACACACACACACACACACACACACACACACACACACACACACACACACACACACACACACACACACACACACACACACACACACACACACACACACACACACACACACACACGAATCACAGCCCTGTGGCTTCCTATGTGTTAGCAGACATAGGCAGACATCTGCACCGTTATTAAATTTAGAGGTTTGTACTTTGAAGACAAAGTTTAGCTGATGCAGAGCTCCTCTTTAGTGTTTCATTTTTGCTGTAATGCACTGATTAATGAGGTAACAGAATAATAATCCTAACATTTGTATAGCGCTTTTCTCCTGTCGGGCTCAAAGAGCTGCAGCCACTAAAGGCGAGCTCAAGAGGCCACCTTGCAGTGCTAGGGAGTCTTGCCCAAGGACTCTAATGAATAGGCACTGACCCTAACCAGGACCCTGGTCTCCCATGTCAAAGGGAGAGACCTTAACCACTTCAGCCTTCAGTGTATTTTTACCTTATGCATCCAAGTATTTTCACATTTCAGCGCTCCTCCAATTCATTCTATTTCCTGTACAGCAGAAGGAACTGGCAGCACTTCCAAACAGACGCTGCACCTGAATTGACTAACTGCACAAGTATGCAGACCTCAAATAACGGGCAGATTACACACCTTGCATTCAAAACAGGTACAGTAAAAAGAGGGCGTTAGCTTCAGCATAATTTGTGCACAAATTATCCCTAATAGACTCTCCCACGACGATGACGTGCCCCCATGGGAAAGACCTAACCACTAGTCTAACAGTGAAACATATCCAGCAGTGAAGCATGTTCAAATAGTGAAAAAATTGATCAAAGGTTAAAACCTAAAAAACGAGTCCATTAGTGAAACATATTCAAACAGTAAACCATAGCTAATCTAAAGTTAAAAACCTAATTCTTACCTGGTGCAGCTAGCCATGAATGGTATACACATTCGTTCAAAAGACAGCAAGTGTGTAATCTGTCCGTTATTCGAGCTCTGCATACTTGTGCAGGTAGTCAATTCAGGTGCAGCGTCTGTTTGGAAGCGCTGCCATTCCCTTCTGCTGTACAAAAAAAACTTGGTATACTTCAGGCTAGCTGCTTCCTTGGGCGTCAGTTTGCATTCAAATTTTTAGAATATGTTTTAGCACATAATTTTGCATTTGATTTGTATTCAAGGTGTGTATTTAGCCTCAAGGGGCTGGGCACATCTCTGTAGGCTTCACTTCACTTGCAGCCTGTGAGTGCTGCCCATTGCTTGCTGTCTTTCTAGTTCCTGCTTTCATGAAAGCAGACATAGGGTTAAAATCCTGTCTTTACAAATTAGCTGCTCTGCCACAGCAGAAGAGATTCCTATAGAGATCAAATTACACTTGTGATTAGTCACAGATGAGGGGGAATTAGACAGGCTAAACTCTCTAAACACACACAGGGTGCATTTCTCCAGGTTTTCCTTTTGTCCTGTGCAAGCGTTCAGGTCCACTTTAACCAGTACACTATCCAGCCCATATGTGACAGCTTGGGAATTTCCCATAGCGGCTTCACTAGAGATTAAAGTACACATTTACCTTTGTCTGAAGGAGCAACAGGAGAGTCCACCGCAGAGAACACGGAAAGCTTTGCTTCATCTATGTCCTGCTGGCTGAACTTCCCAGCCTTAGCCCATTCTATAGCTTTATCAAACGAAGACAACGTCGACAAACAATTGGGATCGCTGAAAGAAGTGTAAAGACGTTTAGCTTTTGGGGGTTATTTCCCAAAAATAATCAAAGCGATAAATACTTACCGATAAGAATAAAAGGCAAAAACGCCATCAAAATTAAGCTTGGCTCCTCCTCCGTAAGCTCCGCCTTTTTCCCGGATTTCTCCATGGAGAAACTTGGCAGTCATCACCCGTGCAAGAATGCGAAGGCTAAGGTGAGACAAGCACAGCATAGAGTGTGGTGAAGAAACAAACCCAGAGCAGCAGCCGTTCACAAACCCTCTACTTACAGCCACAAGGAAAAGAAAGATTTATCAGCTTACAGGTAGTCGCACCACTTTTTGAGCGCAAATGCTGGTGGTAGGGCTTATCTGCTGGGAAGCCCATCCAATACTTGCAACACACATACTGTATTTTTTGGACCATAAGACCTTTTCTCGTCCCAAAGTGGGGGTATAAATTCAGTGCATCTTATGGTCCGAAAGGCGTCCCCCCATAAGTGCCCCCTCTGTCTTCCATTGCTGTGTTTCTGGTGTCCCCCTGTCTCCTCTCTGGCCGGTGTCCCGTGTCTCACTGGCCCCTTGCCATCTTGTGTCCCAGCTGCCCTCCTGTGTCCAGTGTAGATGGGAGGCACAGGAAGACACTAGGGGCACAGGAGGGCAAAGGGAACACGGGGGAGGGGCCAATAATTGAGGGGGGAAAACAATTATAAGACGCACCTGGACCAGAGAAGCACCATGGTAAATATATATTTTTCCCTGGTTTTTGACCTCTAAGCCTGGGTGCATCTTTATAGTCCGGATCGTCTTATAGTCCGAAAAATACGGCAATTACAATGAATTTTCAGCATATGTGAGTAAGCCATTGCAATCCTTAAAGTGGACCTGAACTCCTCTAAAATATAAGTAACAGCGTTGTAACCTTTAAAGAAAAACATTTTTGTTACAGCTGATACAAATCCTGCATTCCACATCTGCAGTGTGTCTACTTCCTGCTTTCAGGGAAGCAGACATAGGGTTAACATCCTGTGTTTACCAATTAGCTCTCTGCCGTGGCAGGCAGCTGACACAGCTATGGATCAAATTACACTTGTGATTAGTCACAGGGTGATGGGAAATTAGACAGGTTAAACTCTCTAAATACATACAGGGTGCATTTCTCCCGGTTTTCCTTCTGTCCTGTGCAAGAGCTCAGGTCCACTTTAAAGCTTGTGAGGTTTGCAATACAGTATTTCTGATGCTTCCCTCAGGAGAAGGAAGCCTCTGGATCCTAGAGGGCTTCCCCCGTCCTCAGCCAGGCCGATCCAGTGTTGAGACATTCGAAGCGTGCAGCACCGCGTCTGCCCACTAGCATGGACCTGATTGGACTCGGCCTTTTCCGCCAGAGCAGGTCCGTAGTAGTGCCTGAGCTGTCGACAAGCTCTTTTCAGGGGTCCCAGCACTGAAATGGGCCTGCAGAGGAGGATGGGGGAAGCTTCTTTAGGATCCTGAGGCTTCACCCTCCTGAGATGAGCACCTCGTAGGGACACTTTTTTTGGTTAAGCTACACTTTAAATGACACTCAGATTATGCATTCAGAATGCTACCCTGGTGTATAAGAGATCCTGGTGGTGGAAAGGTCTACCTGGCATAGTCTGGATGGGTGTACGGCACAGTCCTCACACATTCACCAATGTAGTTTACTGGAAATGGAAGGGAGAAATGGGTCTTCATCTGACAGGGCTTGAAATGAATGTCCTAGAAGAGAGACAGGCATATAAATATTAGTGGCAAGTATGCCAATCCTGTGAATGTCATCAAACCACAGTCTGCACTGATCTAGGCATCATTACATTGACTAGCTCTTGTTGTAAGCATTCACTCTTTATGCTGTACAAATCTATTTAGGAGGGAGAATAAACAGCCTATTGTATCAATACAGAGGTCTAGTCAGTGTTAAAGGGCCATTTAAAGTGAACCAGAGACGAAGCACCCTCATGTATTTTACCATATATATCAATGGGGACATTAGAGAAAACACCTACACTGCTCTCTGTTTCATTTTCAACTGTTCAGCTTGCTTCTTATCAGCAAAAACCAACGAAAAACTCCAAGTCTTGGGAAAACCGGTACTAAAACCGGCCAGCCGGTGCCAGTATCCTGCAGACATACCACCTCTGCACGTACAGGACCACAATAGCAAAGAAGGACACGGCACTCAGGAGCTGTGCAGCAACAAGCTGTATTAGAGTCACAGGATACACGACATGTTTCGGGCGGAGCCCTTCCTCAGCTCCCGAGTGCTGTTTCCTTCTTTGCTATTGCCTCTTATCAGCCATGATAAAATCCCCGACTGAGCATTCAGTCTGGCTTTGCTCTGGAATTTTTATAGCGAAGTCTGTGTTCTCTGGTGTCTATTCAAGCCCAAGCCTGCCCCCTTGTGGCTCTGCTCAGGAGTCATTATAGCTTAGTCATTATAGCAAAGCAAGACTGAATGCTCAGTCAGGGATTTTATCAGGGCTGATTAGAAGCAAGCTGAACAGTTAAAAATGAAACAGACAGCAGGGTAGGTGTTTTCTCTAATATTCCCATTGATATACATGGTAAAATACATGAGGGTGCCTAGTCTCTGGTTCACTTTAAGCCAGGAATAAAAAAAAAAAAAAAAAAAAAAAAAAAAAAAAAAATCAGTTTTACTTGCCTAGGGCTTCTACCAGCCCCCTGCAGCCGTCCCGTGCCGTCGCAGTCACTCATGGAGCCTCCGGACCCCGCCGCCAGCTAGTTTTATTTTCACTGACAAGCCCTGACGGAGTCAGTGGGCTTTCTGCACCTGCACAGGCCTGGCCATGAGTATCCTTCATGTTCCTGTCCTCAATAGCGTCCTGCATAGCCACACGACACAAATGCGGACGGCAACACAAAATAAAATACATGCGGCCAGGCCTGTTAGCGAAAACGAAACTAGCTGGCGGCGGAGGACCGGAGAATCCGTGAGTGACTGCGAGGGCACGGGACTGCTGCAGGGGGCTGGTAGAAGCCCCAGGAAAGTAAAACTGATTTTTTTTATTCTTGGCTTAAAGAGAATCTGTATTGTTAAAATCGCTCAAAAGTAAACATATCAGTGCGTTAGGGGACATCTCCTATTACCCTCTGTCACAATTTCGCCGCTCCTCGCCGCATTAAAAGTGGTTAAAAACAGTTTTAAAAAGTTGGTTTATAAACAAACAAAATGGCCACCAAAACAGGAAGTAGGTTGATGTACAGTATGTCCACACATAGAAAATACATCTATACACAAGCAGGCTGTATACAGCATTCCTTTTGAATCTCAAGAGATCATTTGTGTGTTTCTTTCCCCCTGTTCTCATGCACTGAAGTTTCAGGCTGCTCGTTACTTCCTGCAAACAGCTTTGCCCTTGTTTGTAATTCCTCAGTATGTGAAAGCCCAGCCAGCTCAGAGGAGGATTTATCCAGCTTGTAAAAGATAAGAGAGAAGAGAGAAGCTGCTCTAATCTAAATAATACACAGGCAGTGTGCATAGAGGGGCCTGGAAGGGGGAGTTCATAGCAGAACCACAACACTGAAGAACTTGGCAGCCTTCCAGACACAGGCTGACAAGTCTGACAGGGGAAAGATACATTGATTTATTACAGAGATGGTGATAGCAGAAAGTGCTGCAGTAAGCCAGAACACTTAACGCAGGAAGAAGTGAAGGCAAGACTAAATAAATTAAAAATAGACAAGGCACCTGGCCCGGATGGCATGCATCCTCGGGTCCTAAGGGAATTAAGTTCAGTTATAGATAAACCCCTTTATCTTATCTTTTGTGACTCTCTTGCAACTGGCAGAGTCCCAGTGGATTGGCGTACAGCCCACGTTTTCCCATTATTTAAGAAGGGCAAAAAATCTGATCCAGGAAATTATAGACCTGTAAGTTTAACATCAGTTGTATGCAAACTATTTGAGGGGTTACTAAGAGATACTATACATGACTTCATAGTAGAAAATAATCTTATTTCTCAGCATCAACATGGGTTTACTAAAGACAGGTCCTGTTTGACTAATATGCTCAGCTTTTATGAGGTAGTGAATGCTAATATGGATATTGGGAATGCTGTAGATGTGATATACTTGGACTTTGCAAAGGCCTTCGACACTGTTCCCCACAAAAGTCTGGTGCAAAAGTTGAGGATGCAAGGACTGGGGAAGAGTCTGTGTTCATGGATAGGGAACTGGCTAATGGACAGAAAACAAAGAGTTGTGGTCAATGGATCATACTCAAAATGGGAGACTGTTAGCAGTGGGGTCCCACAGGGGTCTGTTCTGGGTCCAGTGCTCTTCAATTTATTTATTAATGACCTAGTAGATGCAGTAGTGAGCAATGTTGCTATTTTTGCAGATGATACAAAATTGTGCAGAATCATTAACTCTCAGGAAGATAGTGTCATATTGCAACAGGATCTGGATAGGATGGCTATATGGGCACATACATGGCAGATGAAATTCAATGTTGACAAATGTAAGGTCATGCATTTTGGACGTACTAATGGTCTAGCACCATACAAAATAAATGGGATACAGTTGGGGACATCAAACTTGGAGAAGGACTTAGGAGTACTCATTGACAACAAGTTAAATAATCGTACTCAATGCCAAGCAGCTGCAGCTAAAGCTAACAAAATTTTGGGATGCATTAAAAGGGAAATAAAAACTCGAGATGCTAGCATAATATTGCCCCTGTTTAACTCTCTAGTAAGGCCACATCTGGAATATGGAATTCAGTTCTGGGCACCACATTACAAAAAAGATATTGCAGTTTTAGAGCAGGTGCAGAGACGAGCAACAAAATTGATGCGTGGGATGGAAGGTCTCACTTATCAAGAAAGGTTAGATAAACTGGGTTTATTTAGTCTAGAGAAAAGACGCCTTAGAGGGGATCTAATTAACATGTATAAATACATCAGAGGGCAATATAATACCTTGGCGGATGAGCTTTTTGTCCCTAGGCCTTCTCAAAGGACTAGAGGACATGATCTGCGCATGGAGGAAAAACGTTTTAGCCATTTATTTAGGAAAGGGTTCTTTACAGTAAGAGTGATTAAGATGTGGAATGCATTGCCACAGGAAGTCGTTATGGCAAACTCTATACCTGCATTTAAAGGGGGCTTAGATGCTTTCCTTGCGTTGAAAGACATCCATGGCTACAATTACTAGGTAATGCCTAATGATGTTGATCCAGGGATTTTATCTGATTGCCATCTGGAGTCGGGAAGGAATTTTTCCCTTTAGGGGCTAATTGGACCATGCCTTGTAAGGGTTTTTTCGCCTTCCTCTGGATCAACAGGGATATGTGAGGGAGCAGGCTGGTGTTGTACTTTATACTGGTTGAACTCGATGGACGTATGTCTTTTTTCAACCAAAATAACTATGTAACTATGTAACATTAGAATAGCTTTTGGAACTTGTAGGATGATAAAAAACAGGATGCAATTTTTGTTACGGAGTCTCTTTAAGTGTCCCTTTAAAACACCTTTTCGAACCATGAAGTATATACTCGCGGATAAGCTGATCAATGCATCTCCACTGGCACCAAGACTTTGAGGGGCGCTATTGAGCTGTACCTCGAGGTAAATAATGCTTGGTTCTCCCCACAACATTTACAAACCTCCCCTAGGGGTTCCCTTTATGTACTTTAGTTAAAAATGTTCCTCAGATTCCTTTAAGTGTAAGTACACCAACACTTTTACAACTTACAGCTCTTCAGAATTCAGTGTTCCCTTTTTATCCATTTATGGTTTAATTGCAAAGGATAAGAGAACAGTGCTTTACTTACGCTTTGAGAAAGCCCCGTGGGCGGGGCAAAACGCGTCAGCGGGAGGGCCTGGTCTACACATGTGAGTGCTCACACTTCCGGAACGCCGAGCGGCGCCCGTGGAATCTCCTGGAGAGAGACGGCAGCAGATTGGAGGGCGAGGTGACGCAGCTGGCGTCGGGCTGAGGCGGAGATTACGCATCCCTGAGCGGAGCTCCCTCGCTGGAAGCAAAAGACTGCTGTTCTGATCGCCGGAGATGATGCCCCCACTCACCGCAATATGGATGGTGACGTATAGCAGCTGCTGAGATACGGCTGTGTATATTGAAGTGCTATTATAGTTCTGGAGGAATACTGTGATACATCTGTCTGGTACAGGTTGTGCTCTGCTGTGATTTGAATGACAACAGTCAGATACGTGACACACTGGAATATATTGATTAGAGCTGATGCTGGGACATTGAGGCATTTCAGTAGTGATCCTGGAACGGCATAGTTTGGAAGCAGAAATACAGCACTGAGACTGTTGGCCAAACATTTAACTGTGTGTGAGTGGAGGCCTCGCGGTGTGCGCCGGTGGTGGGCCCACAAAATTGTCAGCTTACTTGAGTGGTGGATTAGTCCGATTGGCATAGGCTTGCACTGGGTGATCGGACTGATTATAACCATCAAGGTGACAGTGGGGATTAATCAATCACGCCTTTGTTGTATGACCAGGGTTTTTAATGGGTTTTAAAGGGAGGGTAATGTTGTTCCGCTGCTGGCTATTTTTGCATGCCACTAATAAAGTTTTTGTACAAGCACATGAAGAGATGGTGGTTTAGTGTATGGTCTATAGTTGTCTATGTTACCAACATCTCTCCTCTTTGTAGAAGAGTGGTGCTATTGATAAAACGTTGGCCACCCAATTATTGTTGGTTGTTCTGTTTTACTTATGCAGATGAGAGACTGAGTAGCAGTTAAAAACCCTCCTGAAAAGTAAACGGGAAGCCAAAATACTTGAATCTCCCTAATAACGCTCCCTAATTATAGGATAGCGCTGAAAAGTTCAAAAAGGTAATACATTTCTACATGTGGGAGTTGAACAAACCAGATTTTACATCCTACCAACACTACTTCCATTTTAGAATCAAGTTTTAAGCTCTAGATTCAAAGTAAGAATATTAGACTCAAGGAAACTTCTATTTACAATAGCTACTACACATACAATGAATAATCTCATCAATTTTCTGTCACTTCATCATTTCTCTCGGATTACTTACAGACACCAGTTTTCTTGAGACTTTTGGTGAGTTTTCATTTTGACAAGAGGATGAAGGCGGTAAAGGTTTCTAGAAAGTAAAAACAATACATTCAGCAAATACTATATACAAACAAAATGTTAATATTACAGAGGAAGGCTGTTTATCACACATCCACATTAACATCTTGGGTTCTCAAAAGTATGTTGCTACCAGCCTCATAGGAGTGTCATACAGAGTTTCTGTAGGCTCCCCTGAATAAAGGCCATCATGGCCTAGAAATTGGTGACCTTTGATAGTGGACAGAAGCAGGGCTGTGGAGTCGAGGAGTCAGAGTCAGGAAAAAAAAATGCAAAATGATGCAACTTTGCCTTTCACCCGAACCTGGCAACCATGGCTTTCAGCTTCAGCCTCATTGGGCCTTAGATCCTGCGCCCTCTCCTTCTAGGGCCCCCCCCCCCCCCCCTCTCGCTAACTATCCTTGACTATAAGGCTGAAATGATCTGCATGTTTTGTTCTTTGTTTGTATATGTTATACATATGTTACTATAAATGAAAATGTAATGCCCTTTGATAAGGGAATATTAAACTGCTGTAAGATCTCATTTGAAATTTCTTTCCAATAAAATACTTTGAAACTAGGAAAAAAAAATGCACCGACTCAGACTCCTAATGAATTTAACTGTAATTAAAATAGAAAATATGATAAAGTGGTGCATTTGTCAGATAGTAGTCATCATAAATAACCTGTATGTACAGAAATAGTTCTGCTTAGTCCACAAAAATAAACCAATCAAAATATAGCTACTTGTGCTGCTGCAATAAAGTAGTCACCGTATTTTTAAAGTCAGCGATATACATATCTGGTTGTGACTGTATAACTGACATGTACACATAAATCTTTTATGCATTAAATTACATATCTGCTGTAAAGCCTGATGTGTAGCTGTGTCACTAATAGGGATGGTCAACGAGATGCAAATAAGTCTGAGTTGATGCAGGTTTATGCCAATTGTGTATGTGGTTGGCCGTGCATGCGCAACTTCAGTCGGGGGCTAAAGGAAGCACCAGGTAAGTCCAGATTCCATTTATTTTCTCTGTTCAGGGTCCCCCTTTAACAGCTACTCTACAGCAATATCCTAAGTTAAGTTAACCACTTCACCACTGAGGAGTTTTACCCCTTGAACACCAGAGCAATTTTCACCTTTCAGCGCTCCTTCCATTCATTCGTCTATAACTTTATCATTACTTATCACAATGAAATGAACTATATCTTGTTTTTTCCGCCACCAATTAGGCTTTCTTTAGGTGGGACATTATGCCGATAATTATTTTATTCTTAATAGGTTTTAATGGGAAAATAGGAATAAATGTGGGAAAAAATGCATTTTTCAGTTTTCGGCCATTATACTTTTTAAATAAACTGTAATTAACCAGTTCGCATTCAGTCGTTTTTCGCTTCATGCATCCGAACAATGTTCACCTCCCATTCATTAGCCTATAACTTTATTACTACTTATCACAATGAACTGATCTATATCTTGTTTTTTCCGCCACCAATTAGGCTTTCTTTAGGGGGTACATTTTACTAAGAGCCACTTTACTGTAAATGCATTTTAAAAGGAAGAATAAGAAAAAAACGGAAACAAATCATTATTTCTCACTTTTCGGCAATTATAGTTTTAAAATAATACATGCCTCCATAATTAAAACCCACGTATTGTATATGCCCATTTGTCCCGGTTATTACACCATTTAAATTATGTCCCTATCACAATGTATGGCGACAATATTTTATTTGGAAATAAAAGTGCATTTTTTCCGTTTTGCATTCATCACTATTTACAAGCTTATAATAAAAAAAAAAAAAAAAAAAAAAAAGAAATATTTCATCTTTACATAGATATTTAAAAAGTTTAGACCCTTAGGTAAATATTTGTGCTTTTTTTTTTTATTATTGTAATGTTTTTTTTTTTTTTTTTAATTAAACATTTTATGTGGGTATTTTTGGGAGGGTGGGATTGAAATTGTATTTTTTTTTTGTAAATATGTGTATTTTTATTTAACATTTAGGTGTAGTTTACTTTTTGGCCACAAGATGGCAGCCATGAGTTGTTTACAGTGACGTCACTCTAAGCGTACCACGTACGCTTAGAGCGACATAGGAAGCAGAAAAAGCGTAGCTTCCGAGAGAAGCTGTCGCTTTTTCTGCGGGGGAGAGGAATCAGTGATCGGGCACCGTTGCCCGATTCACTGATTCACTGGCTAACAAACCGCCGGCCGGGAGCGCGCGTGTACGCGCGCGATCGGCCGCGTGGACGCGCAGGAGCGCACATGGCTTCCTGGACGTGAGTTTCACGTCCAGGAATGTCAAATAGTTAAAACCCAAGAAATTTGCCCATTTGTCCCGGTTATAAAACAGTTTAAATTATGTCCCTATCACAATGTTTGGCGCCAATATTTTATTTGGAAATGAAGGTGCATTTTTTTCAGTTTTTTGTCCATCCCTAATTACAAGCCCATAGTTTATAAATTAACAATGTTATACCCTCTTGACATAAATATTTAAAAAGTTCAGTCCCTAAGGTAACTATTTATGTATTTTTTTTTATTGTAAATTTTTTTTTTTTTATTACAAAAAAATTAAAAAAAAATTGGGGAGTGTGGGAGGTAATGAGTTAATTTTTTTGTGTAAAACTAATGCATTTGTATGTGAAAAATGCTTTAGGGTGTAGTTTTACTATTTGGACACAAGATGGCCACAGTAACTTTTTGTTTATGCGACCTGCAAGCGTCCAGAAGGACGCTTGCAGGAAATGCTATGAGGCTGGGAAAGTTTTTTTTTTCCTTTTTACAATGATCGCGCTGCTTCTCATAGAAGCAGCGGATCATTGTGGGGGCTTAGATCAACAAACGGGAATAGTTTTTCCCGTTCATTGATCTCCGGGTGAGCGGGCGGCGGCGTGCATGTGAGCGGGAGTGCGCGCATGAGCGAGCGGGAGCGCGGGCAGCGGCAGGAGCGCGGGAAGTACGGATTTCTCCGTCCCTGGTGGTAAAAGGATGGAAAAAGGGACGGAGAAATCCATACGGCTGGGGGTAAAGTGGTTAAAATGCATGTATGGTGTACATAAAAAAACACAGAGGTACACTCATGCTTAAAAGTTAGACAGTCCCAACACATTGTCTAATAAGATTCACTGGACAGCTGTATCAGCTGGGTTCCGGTGCATAGATCTGCCCCCTTGCAGAAAATGGTCCAGGCCTTTTCCATATCAGATATAGAAAAGTTAGAGGCTTTTTCCTGCAAGGTGGCAGGGCTACACGCTGGAACCCAGCTGATATGGGGCTCCGATAAATCTTATGATACAGACAACATACTGGGACATTCACGTTAATGACAGGCCAGGATGGCTAACAGGTTAAAGTGTCAGCTTCCTGGCCAGGAGCTTCTCAAAAGCAGATGCCATCTTAAAGCTTTAAGGGACAATTCCGGTGATAAGAATATGAGGCTGCCATATTTATTTCCTTTAAAACAATACCAGTTGCCTGGCTGCCCTGCTGATCTATTTGGCTGCAGTAGTGTCTGAATCACACCAAAAACAATTATGCATCTAATCTTGTCTGATTTGACAGAAACATATGATCTACTGCAGGCTTGTTCAGGGTCTATGGCTAAAAGTATTTGAGGCAGAGAATTGTCAGGATAGCCAGGTAACTGGTAGTATTTAAAAGGGAACACGTATGGCAGCCTCTATATCCCTCTTGCTTCAGTTGTCCTTTAAAATTCCTAAGCGTTGGCAGTGATGAGATCCTTTTATGTAACATACTGTCAATCAACAAGATTGTAATACGCAAATTAGAGGTGTCTGAGCCGAGGAGAGAGAGAGCTGGTGGAATCCTAAACTGAGGAGTCGGTGGATTTTTGTATCGACTCCAAAGCCAATCACAAAGAATGATTCACTACACCCACTTGTTATGCAGGAGGGTACCCAGACAGAAGGAAAAAGAAGAAAGTTTTTTTCAAAACAAGGAAACTTTATTAACACATACCAATAAAGTTCCAAGCCCTCATTTTCTAGGCAGTCAAATATGTTGTATTATTCCAATACAGATAAGACTTGATGTACAATGGCCACAACACTAGTATGTTTCAGACATCAATATGTCCTTAATCAAGCTTTTAAACACTGGAATAGGTTATTATTGCAAATGCATATATAGTACAGGGTATAAGTCTTAAAATGCCAGAAGTGTGGAAACTTAATTTCACTTCCTCATTATCACTGTGTGTCTCCTATATGATATTTAACTGACATTTTTATCGTAATAACCAACAATTTATAGAGGAAAATCATAACGATTAACAAGGTTGCCCTAACTTTTGCATCCCACTGTACATATATAGAAATTGGGGACCTTTTTCCAAAGTGACACAATTGGATGCATTTGCTGATCGGGTTCGATACAGAGATGGTCATCTAACCAATGCTTTTCTCATTCTGTACAGCTGTCTTGCCAAATTGGATAGTAATCTGAAAATAGCTGCCTGTGACAGGCCTCCAAAGTTGATCTAATGCTTACGAATATTTGTAGTGGGACTGCCCTCCTTTCACAGGAACCATGAGGTCCACCACTTTAGCCCATGATAACCTCCCCTGTTTAATGTCAGCAGCTGAGGTAAGAGGGAAGGAGATACACCTGTAGTCAGCCCAATGCTTTCTGCTCTGACACTATGTCCAACATTGACTATATCAGGGGTATAAAGAGATGATTTGCAGATCTGGGAGTGATGCATCATGGGAAACCACAGTCGCTCACTTAAAGAGACTAACAAAATTTTTCATCCTTATTTCTTCTATCCTATACGTTCCTATACCTGTTCTAATGTGCTCTGTCTAACTGCAGCCTTTCCTAGTTGCACAGTGGCTGTGTTAACTCTGTTATATGATGTAATCTTCTCTCTTCTGTCGGCTCTGTCGGGGTCAGGCAGTCATGCTGGAATGTGCAGTGCTGCTTGTGATTGGATAGAAGCTATACACACCCTCCCCAGGCCCCCTGCACACTCTGTATGACTCACGCACTGAGCTACTCTCAGCGTATCACTTGCTATGTCTTTTGTTTGTAAACACTGGATAAAAATGGCAATTACAAGCCAGGATCTAAGCAGGGAGTGGCAGAAACCGCACAGAAGGGCCCATGAGAACATAATGAATAGAATGGTATGCTTTTTATTGTAAGAATTTTAGAGTACAGATTCTCTTTAAAGCTGAATTATTGCAAATACCTTCTGTTTTAAGAAGGCAACATTATACTCAGCATTACTTTTTAGTAAGAGGGCATTTGGTTTCTTTTAGCCACTATTATTTTCCAAGTGGTTCTGGCTCACCATATTGCATTCTACATCTAAGCATGGCTTGTGCTGTGCACTGCCTACTATATATACAAATCTAAAAGCTGAATCAGTCACACGCAATGCATCAGTAGCAAGTCCTGCACTATATACCTCCACAACAGGCCGAATAAGTTTACGTTCCTTCTTATTCCGGAAGAGTCCTGATACAAACTGCTCCACTTGCTTTGAAGCTTCTGGCATCTGCTGGGGCGTGGCATTCACTGAACACCTAAGGAGGGAGGTGGAATGAATGTAACCATAGGCATTTACACAATTTATAAACACCAAAACTGCCTCCCGATACATGCAAAAAGCAGGGACTGCTTAAACAAACACCATGCTAGTATAATCCCAAAAATAAAAAAAAAGAGAAATGCATACAATAAAATGAAAATTATTGAATAAAGGCAAAAACTAAAAACATTAAAAAAAAAGTGATATTCTAGATTCCTCAAGGTAATGCAAACAAAATACTTGTTGGCCAGAATGCCCACTTTGGGGTAAATTTAGTCAGAACTACTATACAAGCACACTACTGGCTCCTGGTTCCCATGCTGCTTTAAAGGGAACCAGAGGTGAGAGGGATTTGGAGGCTGACATAATTATTTCATTTTAAAAAATAACAGTTGCCTGGCAGTCCTCCTTAACCCGTGTCTCTAATACTTTTAGCCATCGGCCCTGAACAAGCGTGCAGCAGATCAGGTACTCTGACTCAGGTTTTACTGGATTAGCCATATGCTTGTTCCAGGGTTTGATTCAGGACACTACTTATGCCCAGGGGCGGACTGACCATTAGGGCACTCGGGCACGGACCGAGGGCCCGTGGTCTGGGGGGGCCCGCCACCCGCCATAGAAGCCTGAGCAGCCAGGAGGGGAGACAGCCAGTGAAGGAGGGCGATGGGCATAGCAGCGGAGAAGGGGGGAAGTTTCCCCCCCCTCCTCTCACCTTGGGGCCCCCCTTCCTGGCTCTCCCCTCCGTAATCTGTAAGACAGCTGGAAGCGGCTGACAGCGGGCGGAGACTTACCGCTGTTCAGCCACCGGAGGCATCGCTGATCTGTGTGCAGCTAGTCTGGGCTTCTCAAGCCCACACTAGCTGCACACAGATCAGCGATCCCTCCGGTGGCTGAACAGGCAGCGTCTCCGCCCGCTGTCAGCCGCTTCCAGCTGTCTTACAGATTACGGAGGGGAGAGCCAGGAAGGGGGGCCCCAAGGTGAGAGGAGGGGGGGAAACTTCCCCCCTTCTCCGCTGCTATGCCCATCGCCCTCCTTCACTGGCTGTCTCCCCTCCTGGAGACACCTTCAAGCCTGGCTGCATATACTGGGGAGACCTATACACCTGGCTGCATATACTGGGGGCACCTATAGACCTGGCTATACTGGGGAGACCTATACACCTGGCTGCATATACTGGGGGCACCTATACACCTGTCTACATATACTGAGGGCACTTATAGACCTAGCTACATATACTGGGGACAGCTATATGCCTGGCTATACTGGGGACACCTATACATCTGGCTGCATATACTGGGGGCACCTATACACCTGACTACATATACTGGGGGCACTTATAGACCTGACTACATATACTGGGGGCACTTATAGACCTAGCTACATATACTGGGGGCACCTATAAACCTGGCTATACTGGGGACACCTATACACCTGGCTGCATATACTGGGGGCACCTATACACCTGGCTATACTGGGGAGACCTATACACCTGGCTATACTGGGGAGACCTATACATCTGACTTCATATACTGGGGGCACCTATACACCTGACTACATATACTGGGGGCACCTATAGACCTGGCTATACTGGGGACACCTATACACCTGGCTACATATACTGGGGACACCTAAAGACCTGGCTATCTATACAGAAAACACCTATAGACCTGGCTATCTGTACTGGGGACACCTATAGGCCTGGCTACCTATTCTGGAGACACCTGTAGACCTGGCTAACTATACTGGGGACAGCTATAGACCTGGCTATCTTAACTGGGGACATCTATAGACCTGGCTATCTTAAATGGGGACATCTATAGACCTGGTTATCTATTCTGGGGACACCTGTAGATTAGGCTACTTATACTGGGGACACCTATAGACCTGGATACCTGCACTGGGAAAACCTATAGACCTGGATACTTCCACTGGGGATACCCTTTGACCTGGTTACCTATACTGGGGGCACCTATTTTGGGGGAACTGCTGCCAGATTAACTATTTTTGGGGAACTGCTGCTGCCAGATTAAGTGTATTTTGAGAAACAGCTGCCAGATTATGTGTATTTTTGGGGAACCGCTGCCAGATTGTGTATAATGGGGGAACTGCTGCTTCCAGATTCTGTGTATTTTGGGGGAACCACTGCTGCTACATGTATTTTTGGTGATCCGCTGCCAAATTATGTATATTTGGGGGAACCGCTGCT